>NC_048598.1:71779660-72387160 GCF_003668045.3 Cricetulus griseus
TCCTGATAACTTGGTTCAGCTTCTGGCATACACCAAAGGAAGCTCATGATTGCCTGTAGCTCCTCTCTGAGCACCAGCAAATGAGTGCTCCCACACCCGGTAATAACAGTAAATCTTTAAGAACAATGAAATATGAAGTGGCTTTCTTGACAGGTTTGTCTGTGACTCTCTGAAAAGATGGGTGAATTTATCCAATTTTTCTTTTTGAAAACAAGCTTCAAGAGATTCTTTGCACTTCAAAAAGAAATTTCTATCCCAGCATTGTTTATCACCATTTCCTTTCCTGTGATGTTAACACCAAAATGAGCTCAACCTCAGGCCCGTGGGAATCATCACACACATTGTGATAATGAGATACGATTGATGCAATTTTCCTACATAATCAGAGGAGGGTTGAACCATGGCCTGCTAGTCTCCAAAACAACATGCTAACAGAATAAAGCTGCAGCAAGAAGCTCAGATCACTTTATCCATCAGTACCATGTCTGTGTAATGTGCTTAAGTGTCCCTGTTAAATAACAGTGTATCTCTGGTTGCTCCTCATGATCTTGCATGATTAAGAAGCATTTAGGTAATATCTGTAATAAAATTAAGCTCACTCCACTATGAATACTGCTGAGTTATGAGAACCAAATGAGACAAAAGTTTCCAACTGTCAAATTAAGTAGAGTAAGTTAAAGGAAATGAAAATAGTGCTTCCCAGAGACAACTTAGATATGTTCTATTGTTATTTCCCTTTCTGGGTTTCATCTCTGAGAACAGACTGACAATTGCTTCTCAACTATCATTGACAGGTATATTTGCACTAAAGTACTGAAACCCAATCAGCAGCAGCACCACCAACAGAAACAAAACTCAAAATACAAGGCATATTCAAATATATATATGTATATATATACATATATATATATATATAATATCTTTAAGCTATCTAGAAAATCAAATAGCTTATGATGTTTTGTTTCATTTATTTGTCTCTTAGCTTCAAAATAATCTGTAATTTTTAGACCATATGTGAATACACATCATTGAAATTGAGTGTTTGATGTGTCATTAAATATGTTTAAGTGGGGCTGGGTGATCCTCAGCCTTTTCGAACTTTCTCTTTTCTTTTTCCAGACAAGTTTCTCTGTATAACTTTGTAGATAAGGCTGTCCAAGAACTCACAGAGATCTGCCTACCTCTGCCTCCAAGTGCTAGGATAAAAGCTATATGCCATCACCACTTGGCTAGTATTTGAGAACTCTTAATTGTTCTTGCTGTGGACCCACATTGGGTGGTTCACAACTGCCTGTAATTTCATCTCCAAAGGATTTGGCACTCCTCCTGACCTCCATGGCCTCCTATACTGATGTGTAAAACACTTACCCTCGTCTCTCACACACAAACACAACACTGAAGATAAAATTAATCTTTGAAAATCTATGTTGTAGCCTCTTTTCCATAAAGGTAGGTGTTAATTTTACAGATTGTGATCACAGGGTGATGAGCCCTTTTGGCTGCCCCCTTCATAAAATTTGTGTGTAAGACTTTTCCAGAAAGCCATAATTACCAGTCAGTGTCTTGTTCTTCAGAAGTGCACAGATAGGCACCATTTAATATAATAATGACAACAACAGCAATGCAAGATGTAAGGAGATCCCAACCAAGTCTTTCTTGATTCAGTGACATCACATTGTCATAGTAAGTGGATTTGTGGAAGACCACAGTTCTGGAGTAACATATCTCTCACAGTTCATGAGGGTAGTCAGGTCAGAACTGATTATTTGCTTAGGTTCTGGCTATGAGGGACATATGGGAAACACATATGACATCAAGGAAAAGTACAACCTCAAATTCATGGTAACATATATGCTAAATGCACTGCATATGAATTAGTTGGTTTTAAAGTGGTGTATGTGTGTACATGACTGTGCATTTCCATGGGGGGTTGCCCATGCATGCATGGGGGAACCAGAATGAAGTCTTTTCAATTGTTTCTCAGGATACTACTTAACCTATATCTTGAGGGAACTTTTCTTAGTTTCATTTGGAGTTCATCAAAGTAAGCAAGATTGACTAGCCAGTTAGTCCAGGGATCCACTTGTCTATTCTTTCTGGTGACATAATTGGAAGCTGATTACCCCACTATGCTCTTTTTCAATGTGTGTTATGGAGATCAAAATCTGATATGAATTTTACTGACTGAGCCTTACTTAAGTCAAATTTATATGTCTTCATGGAGACTATTCATATAGGCTTTTTGTGCTTGCTTACTTATTTATGAAAAATAAATAGGGAAATAATGCTGCTCCATGAAATTATTAGGAAGAATAGGTAAACTAAAATCTACGCAAATTGTTGATATTCCACGAGTAGGGATATAATAGTCAAGAGATTCAATTTTCTTTGTACATATCCACTTTTCTTTTGTTTTATTCCTGTAAACTTTTTGAAGGTGATTCAAATACAATTAAATTATCTTCAGATACAATAAGTACATGCCAAACAAGTTACGTCTGTATAAGCACATGTGCTTTATTTATGTAGCTATGCATACACAGCTGTGAGCATGAATGTAAGCCAGCATTTGAAGTTGGATCACTTCCTCTATTGCTCTCCATCTTGTTTTTGAGATAGGATTTCCCACTGAAGCTTGAACTCATTAATTTAGCTAAACTTTCTGGACAGCAAGTCCCAGACATCTTAGTGTCTCTACCTCCCTGAGACTGGGATTATAGGCATGAACTCTCACTACCAGATCACGCTCAGTTTCTCATGTTTGCATAGCAACCACTGTACAGATGGAGCCATCTCCTTACCCTTCAAGATAAGGTTTTATGGGAGTTTATAGCATATTTCTTGGTTTAAATATATACATGAGTCATTGTATATGCATATATAGCATTTCATATGTTTGTATGTATCTAAATATGAATTGCAAAATGTATATTAAACAAAGTAGCCATTTATCTATAAATCAGCTCATTCTTTTCCATCTGTTTATGACCATGGTACCTATACAGTGGACGCTACACCAAAGCACACAATAAGCAATCAACAAACTGAGAGTAAGTAGGTCATTTCTCCATTTTGGCTACAAAATGCAAGCTTAGTACATGGTTTATCCTAGTATTTTCAGGGAACTTCTCTATAATTTTGGTTCCTTGAAAAAAAAAAAAACCCTGACCTGGTATTCTAGAAGACAAGAAAGAAGAAGAAAACGTATAACAAACTTATTTCTACAACCTTCTTATAATTTCATATTCAAAACTATGCTCACTATGAAATGGTTTGACAATGTCTTTAGAGATACACAGACCAATTGTATATTTTTATCAAATACTTTCTTAGGTGGAATTTAAGTTTATACATTTAA
This sequence comes from Cricetulus griseus, assembly GCF_003668045.3. Taxonomy (NCBI): domain Eukaryota; kingdom Metazoa; phylum Chordata; class Mammalia; order Rodentia; family Cricetidae; genus Cricetulus; species Cricetulus griseus. The sequence continues at coordinate 71,783,019 of NC_048598.1, forward strand.
GCTGTATTTTTGCCTCTTCAACTATTTATGAGCCACAGGACATTTTTTGTTGCTTTTTTTTCATTTAAAAAGAGAATGGAAAGTCTAGCAGCCTTCAAAGAATGCTCAGCTGGGCAGAGGCAGCCAGACAGTTTCCAGGAGATGAGGGCTCCAGGTCATTCATGCTGTCAGTCCAAGGGCTTCTGGCAGTCCCCAAATTGAATGGTTTCACACAGAATTTTATTAAAGTTTCTGCTACTTGTTAGAGAGAATTTTAAAAGAATGAAGTTACTAAAAGGAAACATTAAAGTCATAGAACACACAAAAATTATGACCATTCCATAGCATGGCTTTCAGAAATTACTAACTTGATCAGTTCCATATTTCTGGCATTGTCATTGTTTGTATGCATGCATGTGTATGTTATCTGTGCATATGTGTACATGAGTATATGTATATATGTGTTCTTATGTGTGTGCATGTTTATATGTATATATGTGTGTTCTGCCTAGATTAGCGCTTCATCTATGAACTACAAAACATACAGGGTTGCAGAGAACATAAGCATCTAGGCCAGTGTTTCTCAACCTGTGGGTCATGACCACCAACAGGGTTAGGATATAAGATATTTCCATTATGACTCATAACAGTAGCTAAACTACAATTACAAAGTAGCAATGACATAACTTTATGGTTAGAATACCCATACAATATGAGGAATTGTATTAATGGTTCACAGCATTAGGAAGGTTGAAAGAACTGATACAAGCAGACAGATACTACTTTAAAAGCAGCCTACAACAATAGGCTCCTTTGGGTGGGGTTGATTAATATTTTTATGTATCTGCATGTTATTATGTGCATAGAAATGCAGGTGCTCCAAAAAGGTAGAGACATTAGATGCCTCCAGGAGTTAGAGTTACAGGCAGTTGTGAGCAGTCAGATGACAGGGATACTGGGACCAGAAGGTCTTAACCACTGAGCAATCTCTCCAGCCAAATCACATTGTTATATAAACCTCCATGTTCCCTGCATTTGTGCACAGGGAGCTGTGTTTTCAAATAAATGGAGTAGCTGTCAGTATGTACTTAGGTTCTTATATCACTAGATAGTTTGCCTGTATTTTTACTTTTTGATTAAGAAACACAGTTAAAAAAGGAAAATAAATTCATTCCCAGCTTGGCCAAACCTGGAGGAAAAAAAAAAAGACTAATTCCTTGCCCAAATTATCTGTGATTGTAACAGATGGACAGTAAGAAGAAATGAATGAGAAAACCCACCCTCATTGGGAGGGAAAGCCTCTCCTTTGCTGGCATGTCTTTGCAAATTAGACAAAGCCATGCAAACTTGTCTTCCTCCTTTGCCTATCAACGGTTTTCAGCTTCAAATTCATTATTCTAACAGGAGGTAAGACCTAAAGATAAAGAAAAAATACAGAGCCAGTCTGTACTCTTCAGAGAATGTCTCAAGGAATCAAGAGTTCTGAGTTTGCAAATCTGCCATCCAGTCCCCATAAAATCCTTGAGTTGTTTGTCCCCTTTTAAAACTGGGGTGACTTGAACTTAAATAGATCTATCCTCTGCACCTAGCTGGGTCTGTTGGGCTTATTTCTGGGGAGGCAGTGGGTAATAAGACCTCCAGATTCTAGTGCTTAACTCTTTTAGGTTGATGAAAATCGGTTCTTAAAGGTAGCCCACATTGAACTAGGAAGGACTCTCAGGCTTTAGTAGGATTGGAGACTGTCAGCCATTCTGGGACTGGTTTAGTTCTTGGTTTTGACTGGGTTATTGGATTCTAAATCTGTGTATTCAACAGAAGGGGAATAAAGACCTTTTGTGTCATTTCTTCAGAGTCCCAGGTCCAGCCCTAGATTCTAAAATTCCTCTTAAACACACTCATTTTGACTGTGGAGAAAAGAACATGGACCACAATAACTAGAGCAGAGGGTACAAGCATGTTTCTTTATTCCGGTCTTACTGTCAGTGATGGGGATGGGGGTGACAGAGACAGCTCCTAACTGTCTCCCTCAGAAGCCAGATGATTTCCCCTAGATTTTAGGAACCTACATCAGGCATTCTTGAGTTCAATGCTTGCATAGAAAAGAATTTGAATGTTATCCAGTTTATGAAGGATAACTGGGGTTTAAAAAGGATATTTAATATCAGTTTAAGAAGGAGGCTAAGAAAAAGAGAAATACTCAAAAGAAAGTAAGATATCTGAGAGTGTGGGAATAGGCTTCTCCAAGAGTCACAAAGAATAAGACATACCCAAATGTGGGGCCAGACTTCTTTAGGGAGATTCATACAGAACTGCCTTCGTATTATCCCTACATACCATTTTTATGGCTTGAAAGTTACATTTTCTTCTTTTCTGTCTTTTGTTAAGTGAGACAAGTGAGATGGCTCTGTTGAAATATAATCAGATAAAATGAAACCAAGGACGACCAGCATTTAGAAAGAGTTTAGCAGTTGCCCTTTCCCTGTAAATATAGTTTCTTCTGAGACTTCTAGAACATTAGAGGTTTATGGCTGCAAGGGTAGAATGGCCTTAAGTAGAAGTTAAAGCCAGAGAATAACATATCATTCCTCAAAACTCCATTTTAGATGAACTATGATTTCTAATAGTTACAATAATTTGTTTTCCAGAGTTAAAGTGAGTTGTTTCTTTATGTTTTTGATCTTTGTAGTCAGTAGAGCATCAGTTGGACCACAAGGAAGATGTTTACTAATCACCACCCATTCTTTAACTGACTATTTGCAGGTTATCCCTAACAATGGCAAACTGTGGGCCAAGAGAGGATCTTCTATTCTCCTTCCCTCCTTTCTCTTTCTGCCTTCTAATTCCTCCAGCTTGTTAGCAGATTGTGGGATTTGATTCTTATAGAACCCTCTGCAGGGCTTTTCCCAACAAAAGCCTGTGTCATCAGTAATTTTCATCCCTCATGTCCTCCCGCCTCTCTGTCCTTCCTGTTCAGAGTGTGTCCTTTCTGCAGGCAGATGTAACTGGGTTCCAGGGTGAGGAGCATGACTCCCTTCTCACTTCCCTAGGATTTCTCTAGTCTTTAGCAGAAAGCACAGTTGCATAATTCTTATAAACATTTTTATACAGTGTTTGAGTGTCAATGCAGTGATGATGACTTCAGGTGACCATCAATTAGGGAACTGCCTTCTAATTGTTCTCATACAGGGTCTAAGCTCTAAAATATTGCAATCCCTATATTTAAAAGATCAATGTTGGCAATGCAATTCCATGCTGTTACTAACAGCAGCCTTCAAAATTCCCTTAATGCTTTATGGAATTCTACTTAGATAAAAAATAAGACCCTTGGTTTTGATGCAGAACAGAGTCTCAGGACAAACCAATATGAAACTGAGTTACATGTTATTAAAGGTTAAATAGTTAAATATAGATTAAAAACAAGAAGGTTAAGAGACAGATGGACTCTTGGGAATAAATAAGACAACCAGGGAGCATAGGTTTTAACTTCTCTAAGACAATTAAACTTCATTGCGTTTGTGATTGCTACAGATATCATTTTGGTGAGTTTTGAGGTTATTCTCTCTAAAGCATTACTAAATGCCACAAAGGTGAGCAGATTTTACAGCAATGTGCACACCTTCTCAGTGGCTACATCATTGATGAGAATAGCTATCTGCCCTGCCAACCATTAACTACATGTAAGTTCTCAGAGAGAGGTAGGGTCCTTTAACTACTCCGCTGTTCAGGAAAGGGAGTAGATGACTTAATTTTATGCAGATTATGTGAAGGTAATCAAGAATGATAGTTCAAAGAATGCAACAGCCACAGGCAATTCTTCTGAAGACACTTTAAGTTAATCATATATTTTTCTAATATTTAATATGAATGCATGATAACTCAACATTTCTTATACCTTCCTAATTGATTTTTATCAATATTGACACAACAGTTTGGTCAAGTTAAGATTACACATCATCATTGAAGTCTTATGGTGTAACTTTATGACAAAATTTGGGATGACTGAATTAATTCTTTCATATATGACATTTTATTCAGAGAAATTTTCATTCATTTCAAAACTTAATATGTGAGTGTCTCTGGGTAAATGAAAAATCAGAAACTCAAAGGAATTAATTAGCAAAAACCCACTGTGGTGGTTTTAGTTAGAATCCCCATAGGCTCATATATTTGTATATTTGGTTACCATACAATGATACTGTTTAGTAAGTATTAGAAGGCATGATCTTGTTGGGATAGCTATATCCTTGTTTAATGAAGTGTACCTCTGGTAGTAGATTTTGAGATTTCAAAAACCCATACTAGGCCTAGTTTCTCTCTCTCTCTCTCTCTCTCTCTCTCTCTCTCTCTCTCTCTCTCTCTCTCTCTTTCTCTCTCTGTTACCTCTGAATCAAAATAAAAAATCTCTCAGCTCCTATCTCCATGCTGTGTCTGTCTGCTTCCATATATGATGATCAAGGACTAACCCTCTCCAATGGTAAGCAAATCTCCAATTAAATGCTTTCTTTAATAAGAATGGATTTGGTTATGGTGTCTCTTCATAGCAATAGAACAATAACTAATATAGAATTTAGAGCCAGAAATGAGTTGTTGCTATGACACACCTGGCCATAATACTTAAGGGAGAAATATGGAAGACTTTGGGATTTGGGATTAGTAAATTGGTTGAATGTTGAATTTTTAATGGGACATTTTAGTAGTAACAGGGAAGACAGCAGTATTGAGAGCAATGTGGAGTGCAGTGGCACAGCTCAAGAAATTTCAGAAAGGGAATTCAGAAAGCCTAGAGAACATGCTTGTCATACCTTTTAAAAGAATGTTGATGCTTTTTGCCTTTGTCCTAAGAATTGCCTAATGATAAATTGAAGAGTGTTGAATGAATGGCACTGGCAAAAGAGATTTCAAGCCAACTTAATATTGGCTGTGTGCTGTGGTTATTAGTGATGGGTCTTATGAAGATATACAGTGAAAAAGAGCAAAGAAGGCAAAAAGAAATACAAAATTCCTGTGGCAGGGGAGTCCCTGAATGGAGGTCCAGAGACACCATTGCTTGAATCTTTGAAGGTAAAGCCTGGATAGTGTTGGAGACCCCAGGGCAATGGAGATACCAGAACCTTGGAATGCCTTCCAATAGAAGTTCTCATAGTGTGTGGAATCTGCACACTAGAAATAATTATGTTGCAGTCAGCAAAACTGGAAGGGAGGAACCATTCAAGTCCTTTGCCATGGGATATAGAAACACAGGATTTGCAATTTTCCCTGATGTTTTTAATCTTGCATTGGTCTGGTATTTCTTCACTATGCCTGCCATACTTCCCTTTGGAATTGTAATGTATATTCTATGTCATTCTGTGTTAGAAGTGTATGATCTGCTTTTGATTTGATTTTACATGGGGTTAAAAGTAAGAAATTGTGTTGAGTTTCAAAAGAAACTTTGAACTTTTTAAATAGTGAGAGACTGTCAAAGATCATAAGGACTTTTGAAGTTGGACTCAATCCATTTTGCATTATGATATGACTACAACTCTATGCAGTCAAGGAAGTGAAATGTGGTGGTTTGAATGAGAATGGTCCTCATAGGCTCATGTATTTAAATGTTTGGCCCCAAGATAGTAGAACTGTTTGGGAAGATTTAGGAGGTATGGCTTGTTGGAGTAGTTGTGGCCTTGTTGGAGAAAGAGTCTTCCTAGGGGTGAACTTTGAAGTTTCAAAAGCCCAAACAAGTCTGATTTGCTCTCTCTTCCTGATGCCTGAGCATCCTATTGTGGAACTCTCAGCTACCATGTCTGCCTGCATGCTGTCATGCATGAGGATAATGGACTAAACCACACTCCAATTCAAACCTTTCTTTTATCAGAATCTCAGTGGTCATGGTGTCTATTCACAGCAATGGAGCACTGACTAAAATACTTGAGTGTGCTCAACTTGACTACTCTAATCTTATACAGGCCAGGACTCCTGCCTAGGGGATGGTGCTACTGAATTTTTCCACATCAATTAATGTAATCAAGACAATGCCCTCAGTCATGCTCACATGCCCACCCAGTGTAAAAATCCTCTCATGGAGACTCTTACCTGGTGTTTCTACATTGTGGCAGGTTGACAGTTAAAGCTGACTATCATACAGAGGTTTCAAATTTTAGATTTTTAGAATGTTAAAAAAAATCCAAGCAAAGCTATTGTGAACTTTGGTGCACAATTACTTACTAACAAAATATGTTAGGAATTTTAAATATTTACTGTTTCTAGTACTGGTCTTTGCCCAACTCCACTGTCACATCTTACATCCCTTAGCATGATTAAGAACATTGTGCAAGCCATGAAATGATGTTAGAGAAGTACATCATGGACATTCTTTAAGTAAATATCTAATCCACCTCCCTGTAGGTGATGGACAGTGCTAATGGTCAACTTACACAGTCAAAAATCATCTGGGAAAAGATCCTTTGGGAATGTCTGTGAGAGGTTATTTCAATTATAATAATTGATTATGAAGACTAATCTACTGTGTGCAGCACATTGCCCTTGTCCAGGGTTCCTGGTCTGTATGAAAAGGAGAGAGGCAGCTGAGCACTGGCATGTCCATGTGAATTCTCTCTCTGCTTTGTCTGAGGATGTGACTGTGGATTACATCAGATCATGCTGCCTTTCCATCTCTACAGTGATGGACAGCAACCACGAATGGTGTGCCAAATATATCCATCTCCATTGAGTTGGTCTTTTTAGGATCATTTTATTAGAGCAATAGAAAACGAAACTGAAATATTGTGTAGTTATTACTCCAAGTTTTTTCTGCAATGTGGAGGAAGCATAAAATACTAGAGAGTATGCAAGCCAGTATTGAGGGTATGGGGTTGAGCATGATGGGATATAAAGGGGCAGGACACACAACCAAAGTCACTTGCAACAACTGCATACTCTCCCAGTTTGCTTCTTAAATAGATTAGTGGCTTTTTCTTCATAGTTTACAGGTCTCACATGATATAGAAATTTAACTTAATCATAATGCCTAAGTTTTAGCAGTCATTTCAGAATAATCATGAATCTGTTTCTCTCAACCCTGCTACAAATTTTCAATTTCTTTCTTATTGACTATCATATTCCTGTCTTTTAATATCAAGAAGGCAGCCACCCAAATGTCTAACTACTATAGAGGCCACCAGCTCTAATGATTTTGTTGATTCTGTCATCATGAACTATTTCAGATGTGGGGCAAAAAATAGCCCAGTCCCATCTGCCAGCATTTTACTGTACTATAGAAAAAAAATACAATTGTCTTCTTTCTTAACTTTTCATCTGAAATCAGAAAGCATCTTTGATTTAAAAAATGTGTTCTTCATCTTATGATTCCACATTTGTTTAATTGCTTAATTAGAGTATTGAAAGCTGTGGTAGATGGTTAACAGTGAAAGAGAGTTGAGAGAGTCACAAGGACAGGTGGGTGAGGAGAAAATGCTCACACTTGTATGAGGTCATCTTGTGTAATCATTTTATACCAAGTAGTTTACATAGTGTAGAAAACAGAATTGCAGTTTAGGTAAATGAGTGAACAAGGGGATGGAAGCTGGAAAGATGATTACTGTGCAAAAACAAAGACTCAAGTTCCATTTAGTACCCACATTAAAAGTCAGACACTGGTGCAACTCCATGAGAGATTCAGTATGGCGCACACCTCCCACCCCATATCACCAAGATGCCCAAGATGAAACTTAGCACAGATGAAGCAATGAAGGTGCTCCATAAAGCTGCCCACCAAGCTGGCCACTGCCAAGGTAGACGTGAAGCCAAAACAGGGCAGGGGAAAAAGATAAATCATTAGACAAAAATGTGCAAACAAAAGGGAAGAAGGGAGCAGAGGCCAAACAGCCTCAAGTGGCTGACCAGAAAACTAAAGATCTGGCTACAGAACATGGAGAGAACTACAACTGGAGTCCAGCTCTGAAGTAGAAGAGAAAGAAGTCAAGTCTGACTAACCATCCATCATGTCTGTCAGTGGTCCCCACCTCCCTTCTTGTACAAGTTAGATGAATATTTTTGTCAACTCTTTTGTAAATGTGAGTTTTTCAGTAGCTCTAGAAACACTTCCAAAAGGTGTGTGTTGGGGGAGGGGTCTACCTCATCCCATTTTTTTAAGTGTAAGTGATTTTTTAAGAGATTAAATCATTTGCTAGTTATTTATGTAGTTTTACAACCAGAAAATAACAGAATACTGAATCAGGAGAGGTTGTAACTCTCTCTGAGTCACCATAACATTCTGTAGAGGGGGCTAGTTTTTCATCCTACAACACAAAGCATATGAGTATGGAATATTTTCTGTTATATCTGGCCTTGTGTTTCTAGTAGAACTTTTTCCTAAAAAAACACTCCTTGGTCTTTGCATTGTCAGAACTGTAATGTCTTTGATTATGACCGTCCATTTTACTTGCAATTACGATAATTTGCTTCGAAAGATGAAAATTCAAGTATATAATATATCTGTCAGAAAATTGTGAGTCGGTGGGATTAAGGATTTTGGGAATTTGACTGTTATGAGAGGTTAAGGAAAATTTGCCATGTTTGAGGCTGGAAAATCATGGAAATAAGTTCAAAGAGAAACACAATATATGTGAATACATTGTGTAACTCTTCAGAATTTGTATTAAGAATTGGAATGTCTATCTACTATGCTCCTCAGCCAATTAAATTTCAATTGTGAAAGAGTGAAAAAAGTCTGACACAACATTGAATGTTTATAACCTCAGTGCTGGAGGAGCAGAGATAGGGGGATTCCTAGCATTGGCTTTGACTGTGCATTGGAGCCACACTGGTGAGAATCAGGTCCTTATGAGAGACCCTGACTAAAACAACAAAGAATCAAACAAATAAATACATAAGAAAGGGAAGCAATTGATGAAGACACCTCTGATCTCCACAGAAGGCACACACACCTATATGTACATCCACTAATATATACCTAAATCCACACAATAGTCAATAAATTATTCCAGGAATTTAAAATCATTATTGACTTTGTTGTAGTTTCCCTGTTATGACCACAGGAGAGACATTTGTGGCCATTTGGCTCATGATCAGGGTGACAAAAAACTGTTGTCACCTGGATTTTCATTGGATGACTTTAAGTGTTCAGTTAAGTCTATGTGTTAATTAGAAGAACCTGCTGTCATTCAGAAGACAGAAACATTTCCTGGGTTAAAATATTAACATTGATCACAAGAACAGCTGTGGTGTTTAATTAATTAAATAACAAATTATCCAAAAACAATGAAGAGGAGAGAAATGACTCATCACAGATTATGACAAGTAGACATGATCATTTAATTATTGGCATATAGAAACAAGTCAGTGAAAACATAATCCTGTGTGAAGAATGAAGAAACACAAGGAAAAGACAGCTAGATATAAAGTATAAGCTATTGTACATTTAATCAGGAAATGTGATCTATGAATGGTATTTATAGTTAGCCAATAAAACCTTAGAGGCTAAGGATATGGCACAGTTAGTAAAGGGGTGGCACTTTTGATCTCAGTTCAGACTCCTAGCACCCAAACAAAAAACATGGTGTGGTTGTGTGTGCATTTAACTCCAGTGTAATGAGGCAGAGGTAGATGGGTCCCTGGTTTTCTCTGGAGAATCAGTCTAACTGAATCCATTAGTTTCAGTTCAGGGAGAATTTTTTTTTTGCCCCAAAATAGTAGTCAGACAGCCACTTCGGAGAAATTCAGTATTAACCTCTGTTCTCAAGGTGCATACACACACACACACACACACACACACACACACACACACACACACACACACATACACACACACAAATACACATGCATATCCATATGCATTCAAGTACACACATGAACACATATATAATTTATGCATACATACATACATACATTCTTGAATTGTTGCAACCTTCTTTTTGTGCCTATTGATGACATATTAACATGCCAATTGAACAAACCTTGAGGAACTGTGTTTCACTAACATCTATGGGTTTCTCCCAAGGATTGCTTTTGGAGAGGATTGCAGATAAGCATTACTTTCAATATTGTTACTACATATTTCAAAATTCAGGTGGAGAACTAGTGTGATAGATTCCTCAGTATATTAATTACCATGTAAGCAGGAGAACCTGAGTTCAACAGCAAGAACCCAGACAACAAGAGGATCCTGGTGGTGTGCCAGGGAGACAGAAAGGCATATGTCTAGAGGCCAATGGCCCACCAGTCAAGTCTAACAGCCAGTCATTGGTTCAGGACAGAGATCCTACCTCATGAAAGAAATGGAGAACAACTGAGGAGTAGCTACCCAAACTGACCTCTGGCTTCTACATCTACAGGCAACTTCCCCAAATCGTTCATCAACGGGCACACCCACACACCCACACCCACACCCACACACACACACACACACACACACACACACACACACGTAAATATTCTCCATACACACAAACACATGCATGCACTTCCTCGTGCCAAAATAGGAATCATAAAAGTCTAAAAGTGGGGTATAAGAGCAATAGACCACAGAGAGTTTCATCCTAATAGAATAGCCACAATCATTGACTGCTCTTACATTTATGTAAATTGGGCATGCCATTTTATAAAAGGTGACACCAACCTCAGTGTGATTTGCACTTAAAGATTTTTCTCAGAATGTTAGAAGAATCTCACCTCTGGCATGAAAAGCAGATGAGTTTTCAAATTGGCACAGTCTCAAGGATTTTGGAAATTTAGGGGGAAAATATGCAGCTAAAATTTGCTAATTTCTGTTCAGAGCAAGCTGCTGGTCTCCTCAGCAGTAGCCTTAATGCTGGGCTCTGTGATTAACTAATGGTGGGAAAGTGTTCTGTATTTTGTTATTGAGGAGTCAGAGGGAACATGGTGCTTAATTATTCAGCAGCCCTAGGGGCCACTGCTGATGCTCAGATAAAAATAAACTATCAGCCTCAAGCCACTGGCAGAATGGAAGAACAAATCACACCTTTATTTCATTTGTGTGTTGCAAAATGTGCCTGGGAAACGATTTCAAGAAAGACTATTATAATCAGAACCTTGCTGCAGGCTGATTCTCCACCAAGTGACAAATTAGACTTTAATGTATTACATGCTATTGTGCCGAGGCTTGAAAGGGAGCGTGCCACCAAAGAGTAGTTTCTCTGCTGGGTCTGCCTTAAGGGGATTCTTAGAACAGACTCTGAAGAGGAATCACTCTAAGCCATGTCTGTACAGATCCTATATTCTAAATCCCAAGCACAGAACATTTCCAATTATTGATTGTTTCTGTTCTTCATCAAAAGAGAGTCAATTTGGAGAATTATTCAAGATAGACAATGATGAAGCTTCTACACCAGGACTGCAGAAGCCCATTGAGCTCTGAGTTTAGTGGGACTTGACTATCTCATTCAACACATGGAGCAGGAGAAAATATTTTGCAAGTCATATATAATAAAAGTTCACACTTAGAGTAAGGAATTTTAAATGCAAAAAATAGACAGAAAATTGGGCAAATTAGTGTGATAGATATTTACCTAATTATGTTGAGCACATAGCTAATAAATACATGAAAATGAGAATGAAAGGTTAAAATCACAAGGCATTTAGAAAATGAAATTTTAAAAAACAAGCAGATGCCACCTTATTCTATTAGAATGTCAGTGATGACAAGAATCATGCAGCACACACACAAATACACACACACACACACACACACACACACACACACACACACACACGCACACGCACACGCACACGCACACGCACACACACACACACACACACACACACACACACCACATCATAAGTGCTTGAGAATGAAGAGGATAAAAAATTATCTCATAATACTGACAGCAATCTAAAATGGCAAAAGTGAAATATAAAATTATATTATGGTTTTTGAAAACAATTTCTGCATGATTCAGCGTTCCACTCAGGTATATTTTCAAAGCATTTGAAAATGTATTTTCACATCTGTATTTGTATATCTCTATCCATATAATAAAATTCAAAATAAAGGTAGAAGAAATTAGAGTCGAACCAGAGTTGAACATATAACCACTGTGCAGTTTATTTATATAGTAGAATATTAGTTAACCATAACAAAGGAACCTCTGATGCCTGCTGGTAAACAGATTAATGTTGAGAACAATATTAATGAACAAATGCAATCACAAATTCACATATACTGATAATAGATGCTTTTTTGCTGTTATTTAGAACATTTCCTCCATTGATGTATTAAGTGTTTTCATCATGAAATGGTGTTTTATTCTGCCAAGTACTATTTTCTGTTACAACAGAGACAAGTATAACAGAGCTTTCCTTTTTGCATTACATTGATTCTCAGAAGTTAAGTTTGCATGCATTAGTGATTACCACTTGGAAGCAGCATAGACTACTTTTACACATTGCTGTATCCTAGGGTTAGGTTGAGGAATTCTTAATTCACATCTCTAAGTGATATTGGCTTGCCTATTCCTCATGAAGTCTTTCTCCAGTTTTAATATTAGGAGAATAATAAATTTGTAATGGAGCCAGAAAATGTTCTTTCTTCTTTTATTTAAAATTTATGGCCCAGTGTGGTGGCACACAGCTGCGATCCCAGAATGAAACCCTGTCTCAAACATAACAAAACAGAAGAGTGCCAAGGCCCCACAGTTCATGAGTGATGGGAGTTGACTCTGCTAAGTGCTCAGCAGGCTGGAGCAATGAAGCTTCCTCGGCTGTATTTGCTCATGGATGGTGTGGGTATCATTATTCTCTGCATCTCCTTTTGTTTTTATGGTCATGCTGTTTTTCAGGATAATAGTAGCTTTGTCTTCCAAGGAAATTCTATGTTTTGTATAAATCATTTTTTTCATACACAATGATGGATAATATTTCATCATAAACCTAAAAATGTTTCTGTAAGGTATTTAGGTAAGTATTTTCACTTCTTAAATTTTGGTCATTACTTTTCACATTCAATCCATGTAAACACTTCTTAGCTTGTTTTCAAAGAATTGCCCATGTTCTCTTTTATAACATCCTTATTTTTATTCTTATTTCAATATATTCCTTTATAATACTTTCTTCAATTTTCATGTGCATGTGTGCAGCATATGTGTATGCATATGAGAGATGTTCATGTGTATGCCTGGATAGCACAGAAGGACATCACATTTTGTCCTCTATCACTATGTACTTGTTCCCATGAGATATGGTCTCTCTCTGAAGCTAGAGCTAGGATAGCAACCAACAAGCCTGAGCAATCCTTTTGATATAGGTGCACATGTGCCCATGGAAGGCTTTTTACATAGATATCAAAAGCCCAAATGCAGTTCCTTATGCCTATACAGAAAGTTCTCATGCCCACTGAGTCATTTCCTCTGCTTTAATATGTATGTATCAGTTTCATTTTGCTTTTCTTTGCCATTTTTCTTTTTATTTTAAATTAATTTGTTTATTTTTCAACCCAACCACAGCTTTCCCTCCCTCCTCTCCTTCCATTCCCTCCTCCCATATCCTCTCTGTTCCCCCATCCACTCCTTCTCTTTTTCTCTGTTCAAAAAGGGACGGATCTTCCGTGGGTATCAACAAAACATGACATATCAAATTTCAGTAGGACTAAGCTCTGCCCCTTGTTTTCAGGCTGGGTAAGACAACCCAGTGTGACGGATAGGTTCCCCAAAGTCAACCAAAGCATTAGGGACAGCCCCTGCTCTCACTGTTATGAGTCCAACAAGTAAACTAAGCTACACAACTGTCAATATATAGAGAGGGTATAGGCCAGTCAATGCAGGCTCCCTGGGTGTTGGTTCATACCCTGTGAGCTCCTATGAAACTAGGATCCTAGTTAAGTTTTCTATTACCATTACCCTGGCAAGTCTTATGAAGGAAAAACATTTGAGGTCCTTCTTTATAGTTCAGAGTTTCAATCCATTATCATCATAGTGGGCCAGTCATAGTGAGACATGGCAGAATGCAGGCAGGAATGGTGCTGGAGAGGTAGTTGAGAGTTATATATCTTCAGACAACAGGAAGTAGGATCTATTTGCATCCTTATACATGTTGATATACAGTTGTAGAAGCACCATTTGTTAGAGATGGTTTCTTTTAAAGAAAGACATTCCTATAAAGGTACAAGAAGTTTACAGATCACCAAGTAAAATAGAGCAGAAAAAATTCCCCTTATGGGGCTGTAGAGATGGCTCACAAAGTAAGAGCACTGGCTGCTCTTCCAGAGGTCCTGAGTTCAATTCCCAGCAACCACATGGTGGCTCACAACCATCTGTAATGAGATCTGGTGCCCTCTTCTGGTGTGCAGATATACATGGAAGCAGAATGTTGTATACATAATAAATAAATAAAAATTTTTTTAAAAATTTCCCTTACATCATAATAATCAAAACATTAAACACATAGAATAAAGAAACAATATTAAAAGGAAACAGGCTAAGGAACATATAAAGGGATATCTATCAGAATTACACTCGGATTCACAATGGAGATTCTAAAAGCCAGAAGGTCCAGGACAAACATCTTGCAGACTCTAAGAGACCAAATATGCCAACCCAGACCACTATACCCAGCAAAACTTTCAATCACCATAGATGGATAAAACAAGGTATTTCATGACAGTGTCAAATTTAAATAATACATATCCACAAATTCAGCCCTACACAGGTACTAGAAAGAAAACTCCAAACTAAGGAAGTTAGCTACACACATGAAAAAAATAGTCAATAGATAACCTTACAATAGTAAAACACAAAGAAACACACACAAAATAATAACAACAACAACAATAATAAATAGTATGAACTAGCAATCACTTGACATAAATAGCTCTCAGTATCAGTGGATTCAATTCTTCAATAAAAAGACATAGAGTAACAGAATGGCTATGTTGCCACTTTCTTAATATGGAAGATGAAGGTACTAACTTAGCATACATTTTCTGTTCAATAAAAATATCAAAAGTTATGGGTGGCCCAGCATATCTTTAGTTCTACTGCCCATCCTAGAGAATCACTGTATCTTCATTTACATGGACTTCATTGTATTTCTCATTATCTCTTTTTATTTTCTTTCTTGGGCCACTGGTATCTAGAAAGGTATGATTTAATTTTCACATTATAACATTTTAATGCATTTTCTTAATAATTTGTATTTTTATCCCGTTAAACACAGAATGTATGTTTATACTATTTGTTCCCTTGAAATTTCCTGCAATTTATTTCTATTTATTTATCTACCAGTGATTCTGTACAATGTTCCCATGACTTTTGTGAAGTATTTCTAAGCTATTAGGGTAGAGTCCCATATACGTCCCATATATCCCAGTATTCTTGGGTGCTTTTCAAAGGTTTTTGCTTGATATCATGTCAAGTCTTTCATGCAGTATTTAAATGGTACTTATTATTATTATTAACATCATTATCATTATTATGTTTTTGAGAGAAGGCATATGCATATGTGGCATGACAAAAGTCTATGGAAGTCAGGAGTTCATGCTCTCCTCCTACTGTGGGATTTGAGGATGGGACTCAGGTTGTGAGACTCTGTATCCAATGTCATGTTTTATATCCAGACTGGCAGTGTCTTCTTTTTGTTGGAGTAATTAAACAAATTAAGTTTTCTTAGTATTGGAACATCCAGATCTTTATCTTTCAATTTAGGTTGGTGCTGTGTCTAATATCCTTTTTGTTCTTATTTCTTCCCTCTCTTTTCTTTGCATTTAGTACATTTTTCTGCCATATTATTTTAGTTTCTTTAATAATCTTTTACTGTCTTTAATGTTATAGTTTTGGCTCATCTAAAATTTACTAACTCCACACAAAAGACAGAGGCAAGTGAGTCTCTGAATTTAAGGCTAACTCAGTCTACATCAAGATTTACAGTTCAGCCAGAGATACACAGTGAGACTCTAATTCAAAAAAGACAACAAATGGTGGCTGAAGAGATGGCTCAGTGTTTAAGAGGACGTGCAATTTTGGTAGAGGACCTGCAGTTTTGTTTCCACTCCCACATATCAGCTCCACTCCATTTCCTGGGAATACAACAACTTCTGATCTCTGAGGTCACTGGACACACACATAGTAAAAATATATAAACATTCAGGCATTCACACACACACATAAAACAAAATAAATAAAATTTTAAAAATTAGTGGGGAACTCCCATCCTTGGCCCCTAAGGACCTAGCAACCCTGAGTCTGCTGAGAGCGATGGGCTACTCCCGACCCCCACTCAGGGCATAGATAAGCTGCTTTCACCCCTGCTTTGGGCTCAACCTTTGCCCGCCCACTCTGGGAACTCATGTCTTTGGTCTGCAGGCAGATATACTAGGCCCATGAGGATCAAGCAACCCTGAATCTGCTGAGATCACTGGGATACTTCTGCCCCCCACTCAGGGCAGAGGTGAACTGCTTTGACTCCTGCCTTGGGCCCAACATCCACCTGCCCACTCTGGGAACTCCTGTCCTGGGGTCTGCAGGCAGTTCAACTCGGACCCTGAGGACCAAGAAACCCTGAGTCTGCTGACATCTCTGTGCTAGTCATGCTCCTACCCAACTGGACAGCGAGTGCCTCAGACGTGCCTGCGTCTACCTTGAGACCCATTAGAGTATCAGACCCTCTTGAACACACCAGAAGAGAACCTTGGACCCCTACACACAAGGAAAGGAAGAGACACCATCTGCACCCACTGGAAGAAGAGATTGGAAGACAGCAATATAAAAACACATCCAACAACAGAAAAACCAATATGACACGGCCAGAGTCTAGGGACTCTACACCAGCAAGTCATGAACATTCCAACACAGATGAAGCAGAAGAGAGCAACCTTAAAAGCAACTTCATGCAGATGATAGAGACCCTAAGAGAGGAAATGAGAAAATCCTTCAGAGAAATGGAAGAAAAGACAAACCAAAAAATGCAAGAAACCAAGGAAAGCCAAGGAATCCAATTAAACAGCTGAAGGAAACAGTTCAAGACCTGAAAACTGAAATAGAAACAATAAGGAAAACATAAACTGAGGGAATGCTGGAAATGGAAAAGCCGAGTAAACCATCAGGAAGCACAGATTCAAGTATAACCAATAGAATACAAGACATGGAAGACAGAACCTCAGATGCTGAGGATAAACTAGAGGAAATATATTCATCAAGCAAAAAAAAAATCTTAAGTCCAACAAATCCTTAACACAAAATATACAGGAAATATGGGACACTGTGAAAAGACCAAAACTAAGGATTATAGGTAGAGAAGAAGGTGAAGAAACCCAACTGAAAGGTGCAGAAAATGTATTCAACAAAATCATTAAAGAAAACTTTTCAAACCTAAAGAAAGTCATGCCAATGAAAGTACAAGAACCCTACAGAACACCAAACAGATTGGACCACAATTAAAAGTCCTCTCATCACATAATAATTAAAAAAACAAACATACAGAATAAAGAAAGAATATTAAGAGCAGCAAAGGCAAAAGGCCAAGTAACATAAAGGAAAACCTATCAGAATTACACCGGACTTCTCCATGGAATCTCTGAAAGCCAAGAGATCCAAGATAGATATTTTAACAACTCTAAGAGAACATAGATGCCAACCCAGACTACTATACTCAGCAAAGCTTTCTATCACTATAGATGAAGAAAACAAGATATTCCACAACAAAACCAAATTCAAACAATACGTAACCACTAATCCAGCCCTACAGAATGTACTGGAAGGAAAACTCCAACCTAAGGCAATTAACTACACTCACAAAAACATAGGCAATAGATAATACCACTTCACCAAAAGCCAAATGAAAAATCAGGGTAAATCCACACACAATGCCACTACCAACAATAAATAAAATACAAACAAGAATAATGACTCAATGGTCCTTAATTTCCTTCAATATCAATAGTCTTAACTTGCCTGTAAAAAGACACAGGCTAACAGAATGAATTCAAAGACAGAATCTATCTTTCTGCTCCATATAAGAAACACACCTCAAATTCAAAGACAGACATTACCTCAGAGTAAAGGGATGGGATAAGATATTCCAATCAAATGGACCCAAGAAACAAGCTGGGGTAGCTAACCTAGTATCTATCAAATTAGACTTCAAACTAAAATGTATCAAAAGACATGAAGAAGGTTATTTCATATTCATCACAGGAAAAAAATCCATCAAGAAGGAGTCTATGCCTCAAATATGAAGGAACCAATATTTGTAAAGAAACATTACTAAAACTCAAATCACAAATAAGACCTCACACAGTTATAGTGGGAGACTTCAACACCACATTCTCAGGACAGGACCACCAGACAGAAACTTTACAAAGAGACAAAGGAACTAACAGAAGTTATGACCCAATTGGGATTAACAGACATCTATAGAACATTCCATCCAAACACAAAAGAATATGCCTTCTTTTCAGCCCCACATGAATCCTTCTCTAAAATCAACCACATACTAGCAATATAGCAAACCGCAACAGGTATGAAAAAATTGGAATAACACACCCCCCATGTCTTATCAGACCACCATGCTTTAAAGGTAAAATTCAAGACCAACTCAAATTGCAGAAAACCTACTATCTCATGGAAATTGAACAACATGCAATTGGATAACTCCTGGGTCTAGGAAGAAATGAAGAAGGAAGTTAAAGACTTAGTAAAATTCAATGAAAATGAAGATGCAACATACCCCAAATTATGGGACACTTTGAAATCAATAATAAAAGGAAAGTTCACAGATCTAAGTTCTCACATGAAGAAACTAGAGAATGGTCACATCGGAGACTTGACATCACAATGGAAACCTCTAGAGCAAATGGAAGCAAATTCACCCCAGAGGAGTAGACACCAGAAAAAATCAAACTGAAGACAGAAATCAATAAATTGGAAACAAAGAAAACAATTGAAAGAATGACTGTAACAAAGAGTTGGTTATTTGAGAAAGTCAACAAGATAGACAAACCTTTATCCAAACTAACCAAAAGGCAGACAGAGAACATGCAAAATAACAAAATCAGAAATGAAAAGGGGGACATGACAATGAACACTGAGGAAATTCAGAGAATCTTCAGGTCATAATTTGAAAACCTGTACTCCACAAAACTTGAAAATTTAAAGGAAATGGACAATTTTCAGGAAAGATATCACTTACCAAAATTGAATCAAGAACAGATAAGCAACTTAAAAAGACCTATAATCTCTACAGAAACAGAAGCAGTCATCAAAAGTCTCCCAACCAAAAAAAGCCCAGGGCCAGATGGCTTCAGTGCAGAATTCCACTAGACATTCAAAGAAGAGCTAATACCAATTTCCTCAAATTGTTCCACACATTAGAAGCAAAAGATTCATTGCAGAACTCTTTTTAGGAGGCTACAATTACCTTGGTACCCAAGCCACACAAAGTCATAACTAAGAAAGAGAACTAAAGATCAATAATCCTCATGAATATTGATGCCAAAATACTCAATAAAATACTGGCAAACTGAATCCACCAGAAAAATCATCCAACATGATCAACTAGGATTCATCACCTGGGTGCAGGGTTGGTTCAACATATGAAAGTCCATCAATATAATCCAGTATATTAACAAACTGAAAAAGAAAAACCACATGATCATCTCACTAGATGCTGAAAAAGCCTTTGCAAAATCCAATGTCCCTTCATGATAAAGATCTTGGAGAGAACAGGAATAACAGGAACATATCTAAACATGATAAAAGCAATATATACCAAACCAATAGCTAACATCAAACTAAATGGAGACAAACTCAAAGTGATTCTTCTAAAATCAGGAAAAAGACAAGGCTGTCCATTCTCTCCATATCTCTTGAATATTGTACTTGAAGTTCTAGCTAGAGCAATAAGAAAAGAAAAGGAAATCAAAGGGATACAAATTGGAAAGAAGTTAAACTTTCACTATTTGTAGATGATATGATAATCTACATAAGTGACCTGAAAAACTCTACCAGGGAACTCCTACAGCTGATAAACACCTTCATCAAAGTAGCAGTATACAAAATTAACTCAAAAAATCAGTAGCCCTACTATATACAGATGATAAATGCAATGAGAAAGAAATCAGGAGGAACATCACCCTTCATAATATCCACAAGCAACATAAAATATCTTGGGGTAACTCTAACCAAAAAAGTGAAAGATCTGTACAGCAAGAACTTTCAGTCTTTAAAGAAAAAAATTAAAGAAGATATCAGAAAATGGAAAGATCTCCCATGCTCTTGGATAGGTAGAATCAACATAGTCAGAATGTCAATTTTGCCAAAAGCAATCTACAGATTCAATGCAATCCTAATCAAAATCCCAACACAGTTCTTCACAGACCTTGAAAGAACAATACTCAACTTTATATGAAAAAAACAAAAAAACCCAGGATAGCCAAAACAACTCTGTATGATAAAGGGTATTCTGGAGGCATCAACATCCCTGAATCCAAGCTCTATCATAGAGCCATACTTCTGAAAACAGCTTAGTATTGGCACAAAAATTGACAGATAGACCAATGGAATCTAATTGAAAACCCTAATATTAACCCACACATATATGAACACCTGATTTTTGACAAAGAAGCTAAATCTATACAGTGGAAAAAAGAA
Source organism: Cricetulus griseus (assembly GCF_003668045.3). Taxonomy (NCBI): domain Eukaryota; kingdom Metazoa; phylum Chordata; class Mammalia; order Rodentia; family Cricetidae; genus Cricetulus; species Cricetulus griseus. The sequence continues at coordinate 71,803,592 of NC_048598.1, forward strand.
AGCATCTTCAACAAATGGTGCTGCTACAACAGGATTCAGACAAGCAGACAATTGCAGTTAGATCCATATCTGTCACCATACACAAAACTTACGTCCAAATGGATCAAAGATCTTAACTTAAAACCAGCCACACAGCTTCTAGAAGAGAAAGTTGGAGATACCCTTGAATGAATTGATACCGGAGACTGCATCCTAAACATTGTACCAGTAGCATAGACATTGAGATCTACAATTAATAAATCGGACCTCCTGAAAATGAGAAGCTTCTGTAAGTCAAGGGGCACAGTCAGTAAGACAAAACAACTGCCCACAGAATCAGAAAAGATCTTCACCAACCCCACATCTGACAGAGGGCTGATTTCCAAAATATACAATGAACTCAAGAAACTAGCCACCAAAACACCAAACAATGAAATTAAAAAGTGGGGTGCAGAACTAAATAGAGAATTCTCAACAGAGGAATTTGAAATGGCTGAAAGACACTTAAGAAAGTGCTCAAAATTCTTGGCCATCAGAGAAATGCAACTCAAAACAACTCTAAGATACCGTCTTACAGTGTCCAGAAAGGCTAAAATCAAAAACACAATGAGAATCTATGCTGGAGAGGATGTGGAGAAAAAGGAACACTCCTTCATTGCTGGTGGGAGTACAAACTTGTAAGACCACTTTGGAAATCAGTATGGTGGTTTCTCAGAACAATGGGAATCAGTCTACCTTAAGATCCAGCAATTCCTCTCTTGGATATATACCCAAATAATGCATGTTCACACAAAAAGGATATATGGTCAACCATGTTCATAGCACCACTGTTTGTAATAGCCAGAACCTGGAAGCAACATAGATGCCTCTCAAATGAAGAATGGATAGAGAAAATGTGGTACATTTATACAATGGAGTACTACTCTGCGGAAAAAAAGCAATGGAATTTTGAAATTCGCAGGCAATTGGATGGAACTAGAAGAAACCATCCTGAGTGAGGTAACCCAGTCACATAAAGACAAACAAGGTATGTCCTCACTCATATACAAATTTTAGACATAGAGCAAAGGATTACCAGCCTACAATCCTCTTCACCAAAGAAACCAGGCCACAAGAAGGACTTTAAGAGAAAAATGCATGGGCCCCGGAGAATGGGAAGGGCCAGGATCTCCTGACCTAACTGGGAGCATGAGGGTAGGGCAGAGGGAGCTGGCAAAATGAGAGGAGGAGAAGAGGAGGTGAGATGAGGAAATGGAGGAGGAGAAATGTTAAGTTGGGGGAAGAATTGAAAAGAGCAGCATGAGCGATACCACAAGAGAGGAAGCCATTATAGGTCTGAGGATAGATCTGGCACTAGGGAGATTTCCAAAGACCTACAAGGATGACATGAGCTGACTATCTAGGCAATGGTGGAGAGGCTACACTACATGCCCTTCTCCTATAATGAGACTGATGACTACTTTATATGCCATCCTAGAGCCCCCATCCAGTGGCTGATGTAAGCAGAGGCAGACATCTACAGCTATACAATGAACTGAAGCTCTGGAACCTAGTTGCAGAGATGGAGGAATGAAGATCAAAGGGGTCAGGACCAGGCTCCTGAAACCCACATAAGCAGCTGGCCTGAACAGGGGGAGCCATGGATCCCAGATTTCTGTCTGGGAGGCCAGCATAGGACTGTTCCAGACCCCTGAGCATGGATGTCAATGAAGAGGCCTCTGCACTCTATGGGGCCCCTGTTTTTGGATTAGTATTTTTCCCTGGTGTAAGAAGGGACTTTGAGAGCCCATCACATGTGAAGGAATGCTCTCTAGGACTGGACGCATGGGGGTGGGTCTAGGCCAGTCTCAGGATGATATGGCAGACTTTGGGGAGCCCCCTTGGAGGGCTCTACCCTGTCTGGGGAGTGGGGGGGATGGGGTGGGGGGCAGGTGGAGTGTTGGGGAAGACGGTTTGGGGAGGGGAGAGGGAGAGGGGATTGCAAGTTTGTTCCGAATTTGAGTTATAAATAAAAAAATTAATTAATTAATAAATAAAATCATTAATTACATCTTAAATTATCAGAATTATCCTCATATTTATACCTAATTAATTCTAGTGAAAAATGTAAATATTGTCAATATTTAGTTACATTCAATTTTCTCCATTGATTATAATTTTGTTATAAATATTACAAGAATATTTTTCTTCTTTGTTTAAATTAGAAACAATCTTATTTTACAGATCAATCCAAGTTTCCTCTCCCTGCCATCCTCCCATGTCCCCCCACCAATTCCCACATCCCATCCCCATCCAATCCCCAGGGAGTGTGAGGCCTTCCATGCTTGATTATCAAAGTCTGTTACATCATTTGGGGCAGGGCCTATGCATTCACCCATGTGTGTAGGCTGAGAGGAGAGTATCCCTTCATGGAGAATAGGCTCCTAAAACCCATTTGTGCACTAGGGATAAATACTGGCTCTACCACCAATGCCTCAAAAGCAACAGTAAAGTTTTGTGATGTTGTATTATCATCTACATTCATTACTTCATGCAGTTATATTTTTATTCCAATGTCCAGCCAATTGACTCTGTTTATGTACTTATAGGAGGATTTTGGTATTTTTCTCAAAATTTTGTACACATGATTTTATACAATTTCTATTTAAACCAACTAAAGAAAAGTGAAAAATGCAACCCACTAATCAATTTAAATAAATAATTGTGTTTACCAGTGTTCTCTGTTTGTTCTTCTGGATTCCTGTGATTATCTTGCCTCTATGCTTCTTTTTTTAAAAAACATAATGCCAATGGTATTTCATGTGAAACATGTGAGTTAACAGTCAAAATTCTTGGTTTATGTTTTCTTTTATTTTTAATTTCTCCCTCCTACCCGGCCTCTCAACTTCCCCTTCACCATAGACAAGTGTGTAAGCCCTGCTGTGTGGAGGAAAGGGGAAGGGAGAACACCATGTTGGTCATTGCCTAGATCTAGGTTCATTGGGAGAACTGGTCCAGGGGAAGAACATTATAGTGATGGGGCAGACACATGATGTTCCTCCTGCAGCTTCCATGTACATTCACATCATACTGAATACCCCCCATTACTAAGGTATAAAACCACACACACACACACACACACACACACACACACACACACACACACACACACACAAGTTGTGTCTACAAATATAGGTATTCTTGAAACAACAAAGATGTCTAAGTAATGCTTGAAGGAAAGAGCCCTTTGGCAGGATGCAATTTGATATATATATATATATATATATATATAATATATATATATTCTCATTTTTTTCTGTATATTTTCATAAGGAAAAATTTCAATGCATTTCTTAAAAGTACCACTAATGGGTGTTTAAAGGGCATTATAAGGTTTTTTTTTTTTAACTCTTTTGTTTACTCCCTACTCCACAATGCAAAATACTTGTATTCCCTATGCAGAGGAAACTAATCTTACACTAGCATCTGTAAATAAGAGAATTTTCAAGAGATCTAAGGAACTAGATTTTCTTAGAGGCATTTTGGGCTTCTGACCTCACTCTAGCACATTAGTTCACAAAGATCAATAATTTGAGGAGTCTTTTATTTAAAATGAAATGACAGTATCTCTGTAGGCCAGTGTCACCTAGGATCTCAATAAAGATGAAGTGCTCATCACCAGGAGGTTTCTTATGGGCAGCAAAAGCACACACCAGACAATTCACAGTGCAAACTTTAGTGGAGAGGGCATCTAGGGCAACTGCCCGATGACTGATGTCCTGACTTCCTGTGATGCTGGGCTTCAGCCTGAACACAGCACAAAGCAAATGCCTTCCAGCAGAAGCAGAGTAGTTTGTCCAATAGTCCAGATTTTGTATTGACACACTGTACACGTCAGTCATTTCCTTTTAGTTAATACAATATTTTAGTTTATTTAGATTGGAGAAGTGAATTAGAAACACCATTTTTATTTGAATGAATATTTTTCTAAATGAATCTCATATATGTGTATGATCATTAAACTTTGTGTGTGTAAATGTAGAAGAAAAGAAGGAACAAGAACTTTTGTGTGGTTGTGTGTTTGTGTTCCTGTGCATATGCAAGTATATGTAAGTGGGATTTCATGTGCACATAAGTACATGGTGGTAAGAAGGCAGGCGTCTTCCTTAGTCACTGTCTGCCTTATTGTTTTGAGACAGGATCTTGTTGTTTGTCTGAATTGTATAGCCAGAAATTCCTAAGGATCTACTAGTCCTCTTCTCCCCAGCACCAGGATTTCAAGAATGCACCACATACTCAGCCATTTACATAGGCCCCAGTAGCAAACTAAGGTTGTTATGTGTGTGAAGTAAGCAGTTTACCAACTGAGTCATCTCTCCAAGCCCTACCACTAATCTTTAACATGTTAAATCACTTCCACTTCCCAGAGTCAGAATCGAACAACTGTTCCCAGTTTGTTTTTTGCTATTCTGATGCTGCACACTGAGAAGTTTACTAGTTTTCTATAACTCAATATCTTTCATGAAATATTAAATTACCCCATCACAATGTGCCTAACACTTCTAACATATGTTTACAGTTCCCTTAAATAAAGTTAACATAGATTATTTTACCTGCTTACCTCCAGTGATTCTCCATAAAGAATTTAAAATTGATCCTCATAAGAATATTATACTCTCTATGACAATTTGGTTTGACATGTTTCTTCAGATGGAGTTACTGTATTAAGGAAGAAATAACAGTATTGTGTTCACTGAATTTTCTTGATTTACCTGCCTTAGATTGGTGTAATTTTGCCCTTATTAACATTTGGAAAAACTTATTGTCTCTGCAACTTTTGGGCATTATAATTTCTAACACTGTTTTAAATTTTCATAGACAAGAAAACTTTGTTTAAAGTGTGTATGTCCATATGTGTATTGTGTATATGTACATACACAGAGAAACCAGAAGAAAATGCCAGTCTTTTTCCATAACTGTTGTTGTCTTAGATGAGTAAAATTAAATGCATAGATATTAAATAGTTTAATACTGCTTAAACTATTAAATTCTAGAGCAGGCTGATTATATCTAACCTACTTCTGAGTTTACAAGTTCAATTTAAACAGCTTCACAAAATTTTCTAAATTCTAGATGCTTTAATTTGGTTGCCAAGGACAAGAACACTGAGGGAGAGATGCCTACAGAAATGTTCTTAGGGGTTTTCACAGATAGCTATCTATACATTCAGGAGACAGATCAGGTAGAGGAAGAGAGAACAGTACTTTGTGCAGAATGAAAAAAAACTGGCCCACTTCTAAGGGAGCATAGAGTTGTGATGTGCCTCACTTCAAATCAAAGGAAGCCTTTATATGCTGGGTTGTAAGTCAGTGTATGAGAGTGCTTGTTGTTCAAGGCCAGGGAAGTAAATTTGAATTCTCAGTACTCATGTTTAATACAAAAAGCTTCTTGTGCCATGGATGTCACTGCCTGCAACCCCAGAACTGTTAGGGGTGGAAGCATGAGGATTACATGAGGATCACAATGGCTTGCTGGTTCCCAAGAAGCTCCTGGTTCTATGCCAAACTGTGTCTCAAGGAAGTAAGATGGAATGTGATAAAACAGGACATCCCCACGTCTTCTTTTGGCCTCCATAAACAAATGCATGCGCACTAAACATATACTGAATATATGTTTCTTAGAACAAGAGAACATCTTGGGTCAATGCAGATTTCCTCAACACAGACTTCTCTGTATTCTTATTCCAGACATCCTGCCACAACTGCATGTCTTGTACTGCTTGGCATTAACTCTTCACATAAGTTTAAAAGAATTCTTCAGTATTCTTGTTGTGCAGTGTCATGAGTTTTACATGGTACAAATTTTTGTGTGTGACAATTTTTTCTCTACCCCCATGTTGAAGTTCCAATTCAACCTGACCAGAATAGAATGGTATTTGGAGAGTTTATTAATGAAAATTTTAAGTTAAAATGAAGCTCTTAGGGCCATGCCTTATTCTTTATGGCTAGATCCCTTATAACAAGAAGAAAATTGGATTCACAAAGAGTAACCAGAGATAAACTCAAACAGCAATTACCACAGGCCGATGAAGATGCTGTGAAAAGGTAGCAGACTATTAAACCTGGGAAAACACCAGCAAGAGAGGCCAGTTGTTAAGATGTTTGCCTTTTGAGCCTGAGCATGTTGAGCTTGGGCTCCAGAACTCATATAAAATAAAAGCTGGTGATGATGGCCTATGCTTGTAATCCCAGCACAAAGACAGAAGCAGGAGCATCCCTAAGGCTCACTGATAAAAGGATCAAGCCTACTTAATGAGCTACAGGCAATAAGAGACCCTGCCTTAACAACAAAACCAACAAATAAAGGTATGTGGTATCTGAGGAATGACTTTTGAGTTGACCTCTGGTCTTCATACACATACGCATTCTTGTACACACATGTGGACACACACACATGCACACACACACACACACACACACACACACACACAGAGAGAGAGAGAGAGAGAGAGAGAGAGAGAGAGAGAGAGAGAGAGAGGACATAAAAGAGAATCAAGAAAAGGGACTCCAAAAAAAGCAAATCTCTCAAAATCTCTTGACACCTTAATATTGAAATTCTAGCATCCACAATTGTGATGAAAATACGTCCTGGTGCTCATGCCACCCATTCTCCTATTCTGTGGCAATTTGTTCTAGCAAATTCAAAAGGCCTTACTCAAAGCTGGGTATCAAGGTTGCACATAATTGCCAATTTTCTGCATCTCCCCAAAGATTGCTAACTCCCTTCATCACCTCTGGCAACTGTGCCTGAACCAGTTGCCCCACCCATTGTGACTCTTCACAAACTCCTGAAACACAAGAAACACAAAAGTTTAAGCTTTAGTGTTTCATACAGGAGCTCATGCACCCATTCTTTTCTCTAATGAAGGGCAACTCAAAACCCAAAACAAAAAGAAATGCTGACTCTCATTAGTTAATCCTGGATGAGTGATATTACTGTGTTATTTTTAAAGAAAAAATCAACAAAACTATGAAATGCAATGTTCTAACACACATACTCCTGAGTTCCTTAGCCATTAATTGGTGTACTGTCTCAATGCAAAAATGTGGAATACTCTCAACTTGGATGAAGAGATGATTAACTCATCAAATCCTGAGAATAATCAGCGTCATAACATCACCATCTTCTTTGAATCACAAAGCCTTGAAACTTAGCTTAGTTAACAAAGAACTTAAATTCTCTCTCTCTCTCTCTCTCTCTCTCTCTCTCTCTCTCTCTCTCTCTCTGTGTGTGTGTGTGTGTGTGTGTGTGTGTGTGTGTGTGTGTATGTGTGTGTGTGTATACATGCAAATGGGCAAGTGTGTGAGCTTGTCCATGAGATAAGGGCAGATGACACTTTAAAACCTAATTTCTTAGGAGCAATATAACTTATTTGTGAAACAGAGTCTCTCATTGAATTAGAAATCTCCAAGTAATCTAGTCATGCTGATCTGTGCCACTCCAACACTGGGATTATAATTAAATACCAACATTTTCTTCTTTTTATGTTGTTGCTGAAGATTGAATTCAATTTTCCATGTTTGCAGGGCAAGGACTTTACCACCTACCTGAGCTATCTCATCAGCTCTGTTGCATTGTTTTAAAAACACTATGCATGTTCTATCTCTTAAAGGAATGAAGAACTTGTGTCACATAGAAATGTTTTCTGGGTCCATCTATTCACCCATTAATTTCATTATTTTATTTTGTTCATACCTAAATAATCTTTCATTGAGTATAGGTGTCATATTTTAATTATCTGTTCATCAAGGGATGAACATTTAGACTGTTTCTTTTTCTAGCTAATCTGAATAGAGCTCCTACAGTCCTGGTTGAGAAGAAAACAGGCATATCTCTAGGAGTGACAGAGCTGATGGATCTCTTTCTGACTTTCATAGTGTCTGCACCAGTTCCCTCTCCCAACAACAGTGAAAGAGGGCTACCTATTCCCTAGACCCCAGATCTCACTGTCTTTTGTTTTCTCCATCTTAACCCTTCTGACTATGATGAAATTTCAAATCAGCTTTAACTTTTGTGCCCTTGATGGCTAAGGATGGTGAGCACTTTTGATAATATTTTTAAGCTCTTTGTCTTCTCCTAATACTCCTCTGTCCATTTTCTTAGCTTACTTCTTAAATAGGTTGTTTGCTGATTTAGTATTTAAGTTTTTGTGTTACCTGTACTTACAAGACTAACCCTCCCTCAGATGCATGGTGGCAAAGATTTACTCCCTTCCCCTAGGAAGACTCTTTGATAGGTTGAGATTTTACTTTATAGGCCAGAGGCCTTTTGATTTAATGAAATCAAGCTTGTTAATTTCTAGCTTAATTCTCTGCATGACCAGATACCTATTTATGTCTCCATGGCACACGACATAAGGAAGATGAAAGGGTTCTTGGAGACAAGGTCTGAGAGGGCAGTGAATCAGGTCAGTCTCAGAGTAGAGTAATGCTTGATGCTGAGAAATGGAAAAGAATCTGTGGGAGGGTAGAACCCTTAGTCTGTGAGGCATGACTGCGTTGTTTAAGGAACATACATTATTGGAGTAAAGCAGAAGAAATTGAGTATTCACTCTAAGAGTGGGAGGAAGTGTTCCAGCTGATGATTTTAATAGTCATCATTATTGTGACTATAATGAGAAGCCAGAGTTCTAGTGACCCTGGAATATCAATGAGCTAGTGGGGCCATCACAGGAACTTCTGAATAGGGATCTGTTATCACAAAGGCTTAATCCCTCAGTTCTTCAAATTGCATATGAAATGTTGCCTTTCACAATTTCTGCATTCATTGCTCATTATCCAAAAGGGATTGCTATTGATATTTAACATAGAACCCCAGAGAAAGCAAATAATATTCCATGTGTATTTAATTCTAAGCAATATATGCTTTTAAGAGGCATAAAATACCAGACACAAAACAGCTATTTAAATTAATGATCCCTGCCAATGATGGTATATATATATATATATATATATATATATATATATATATATATAATTCACAATGACTTTGAAATTATTATACCCCAGAAATCTTTAAAATTAAATTGCTAAAATCCCAGTGTGGCTATAATTTCCTCTTTTATCTAATCATTTAAACTGTGAAAAGTTTCCATATGTAAGCAAATATATATGCCTAAGTTTTTTACAAAGATATTCCAAAGGAAGAGAAATTCTAGTCTGGAAGACATTTCAAATTTATGAGAATGTGGAGCATCTGCTGAGGGAAGTGTATGAGACTGAATGTGTTCTGTATGTGGAAAATTCAGCTGTTTTTATCATGATAAACAGTTTCTGAGAATAGCTGAATGAACTGTCTATTGATATGGAAAAATAACACAATAATCAATTTTCAGCCATTAGGACAATTCTTTAAATCTGAATGTTTTCAGTTATAAAACAAGACTATAGCTTATTTTTTGTGAAAAGATTTAGTATTTTAAACAATAATAACATAGACCATTAGATAACGTTTTTATCTAATCCTAAGTAACTTTTCAATATAGAGTATAAAAAGATTTCTATTTAATTCCCTCTATTTAAAGCCAGTTGAAACCCCTAAGAGTCTCAAATATTTTGTTGAAAGTTTCAATATTCTGATATACCTTTGGAATAACCACATTCATTAGGTTTGTCATGCATGCATAAAGTCCTCTTAAGTACAACTGAATTTATTTTCCCATAACCAGATTCCATGACATCAGCAATTGGCACATGCCAAAAAACAAGAAACAAACAAACAAACAAAACAACAAAAAGCCCTTACCAAGACAGTCTTATCCCACACAAGAAAATTCTCTGTATTATCAAAATAAAAAAAAAATGGGTTTAGAGTTCAAAAGGGACAGTGAGATGGTTTGTCTTTTGGGTAAGTGATTGTTAGAAAAGTTATTAATGTTACATACAGACAGTTAGCAGCATGGCAGGGGCTCTGAGAAGAGCTCAGCCCCCAGTGACATGGACAGACTGACAGCAGTGTAATGGCATCTTATACAACTCAGATGAATAGGGCAGCTTTATATTGTCAAAGTTAGGGTATCTATTGCTGTGAAGACACAACATAACTTCAACAACTCTTATAAAGGGAAACACTGAATTGGGGTGGCTTACAGTTCAGAGGTTCAGTTAATTATCATCATGGTAGGGCATGACAACATGCAGGAAGACATGGTGCTGGAGATGTAGTTGAGAGTTCTGTATCTTACATAGGCAACAGTATGTGTTCTGTCTCACTGGGCTTAGTTTGAGCATATAAGAGACCTCAAAGCTAATCCCCATAATGACACACTCCTCCAATAAGGTCATACCTGCCTCAACAAAGCCACCCCTCCTGGCGCTACTCCCTTGGGGGGCATTTTCTTTCAGACCACCGCACATATGTGGTTGATGAGTAGGCCACAGTACCCTGCCTCCAGGTTTTCTCCCATTTCTAGGCAACAGAGAGAATTCAGTGGGAGGTGGGATATGGGCCCTGGGGATATGGGAGAGAAAGAATATCCTTACTGTATGTCCATTATAACAGGGAGTGATGTTCCACCATCAGCAGCTCCAGGTTTGGCATTCTGAGGTTTGAAATGTTTTTGGAGGAGTGACAAGGCCCCTGCCATTTTCCTGGAATCCCAGCACCTGGGCAGAGATTCACAAAGGCTCTCAGAGGGGCCTCACCATTTGTTTGAGGACAGACATAAGAAAAAGGCTTCTGCAGGTGGCCTTGTGCTCAACAGTCCGTAATTCAAAACACAACAACAAAGAAAATGACATGAGGGGGTGGGGTGGGGGGCTTGGCTCTAGGCATTGGTGTTATAGTGATCGCACTAGAATATCTTGTTTTAAAATATGAGACTCTAATAGATTTAAATCTTTACTGTAAAACAAATCCATAGTACAGTCTAGTCACTGGTGTAATGGGTAACTTAACTTATTCTAGTCTCTCTGTGTGTTTTTCTGGAGTTCAATCTTTATCTTTATTTTATTTGGCATAACATGCTAATCCATAAAGTTGTAGCTATTGCTTTACAGTTCACCTTGTATTCCACAAAGCTCTCCTGTTTTGATTTCTTATTTAATAATACCTTGATTTAATGCATCTATTTTTTATTAACTTGTTCTGACAACATCATAATGCTTACAGTATATTCTGATCACACTAATCCCTCTGGCCTCTCTTGTTCTCCTCCAACCTAAGCCCCTAACTTCCTCCCACCAAGACCCATGTTACTTCAGTGTCTTTCTGTTTGGTTTGTAGTTTTCCTCTGTGACCCAGTAGATAAAAATTAGGACCTCTAGCATGGGCACCATGTAAAGCTATTTACTTATCCACTGCCAAATGAACAACACACCAGTCTCTCTCTCTCTCTCTCTCTCTCTCTCTCTCTCTCTCTCTCTCTCTCTCTCTCTCTCACACACACACACACACACACACACACACACACACACACACGTGTACAACATCATTTCCTCATTCATTCTCCTGAGTGGGGTTGCATGAGTCCCTCTCCTATCTATCAAGGACTGCTTACTGGCTCAGTTTTGTGAAGAGTGAGGGTCCTATGTAGGCAACTGCAGCTGTTGTGAGTTCATGAGTGCCTCTGCCATTTCATGCCTCTAAGATAGCATTTGACCCTCCTTCATAAATATGATAATTACTTTTGTTTAGCTAATTAATGCAATAATGGAGTTCAATATAACATTTTCACATATGTACACTCATTCCTTTGATCTAATTCACACAACTTTGCCAGAGTCAATTTACTCTTTGTTTCACCATTCCCATCCCCAAATTGACTCATCACCCACCCCTTCTCACTTAATCTATATTCTACATGTGAATCAAAATACTCAAAATATGCAATACTTTTATTTCTGAGTCAGTCTCATTTTACTGAATATGTAGGTCTCCATGTGTACACATTTTCTTAAATAACTTAATTTTTTCTTCATGCATCAATAATATGTTATGATTATGTAATCTCTCTATATATACATATATATATATATGTATATGTATATTTGCATGTCACATTTTCCTCATTGACAACACTTAAGTTGCTATTCAGAGTTATGGAAGAATAAACATAGATATTTAGGTATCTCTGTCATATGCTGACTTACTATCTTTATTTGGATCTATACCTAGGAGTGGCATGGAAAACTTGCATAGTAGTTTGTGACTTTTGAGGACCCTTCACAGTTGTTTCCATAGTAACTGCAAGATTTGGAATGTTCAGGTTCCCTATTTCTTGAATCTGTACCAGAAATTCTTTTTTCATATTTTTATTTCTGTGTTTGTCAAAAAAACCACTCTAACTATGGTGAGATGGAATATCAATACAGTTTTACTGGAACTTTGTCTGATAACTAAGTCTATTCAATATTTGTTGGTCATTTGTATTATTCTTTGAGAGCTGTCTGAGTAATGTGTTTGCTCATTTACTGACAGGATTAGTTATTTTTGGTGCTTATTTGACTTCTTTATTTTTTGGTAGGTTTTTTTATTTTCCAAGACAGAGTTTTTCTGTGTAACAGCCATGGCTATTCTGGAGCTCACTCTGTAGTCCAAGCTGCCTTGAACTCACAGAGATCCACCTACTTTTGTTGCCAAGTACTGGTATTAATAGTGTGTGCTACTACCACTTGATGTAATTTTCAATTCTTAATGTGTTGACGATATAATTCCCTGTGAAATTACTCCCTCCCAACCATTACAGAACTTTCTCTTCACTGTAGTGTTTGTTTCCTTTGTAGAAGCTGTAAAAATTTAGTTTAATTTAACTTTATTTTTCATCATTTAAAATAAATTTTGTTTTCAAACATAATTTCTTTATTGATTCTTTGAGAATTTCACATCAAATATCCCAATCTGCTCATTTCCCAGTCTAACCTTAGTCACCCTTCACACTTAATACTGAAACAAACAAACAAAACACTTTGCTACTCCATCTTTTCCAATTCTCCAACACTTCTTCATTTGTCTTAGTGATGTTGGGAGTTATGGAGTGTCATGAAGTATATACCTCTTTTACCTATCAAATTCACCAAATGTTCATTGCAGTGAGTCACTGGTCTGCTTCAAGGTCTCTGGTTTCTGGTACACCATCATTACTGGATTTGAGTCTTAGAGATCCCATGAGTATCATTATGTATGAGCAGTCCTTTCACATTCTCCAATAGGTCAAAGATGGGGTACATGTTAGACTTGACCAATCCAAGGCCCTGGAAGTGGGTCTGGGTGGTAGTTAAGCATGTCAGACCTGGCCACTGAGGCCAAGCACTTCAAGGGCAGGTAGGAGCTAGCTCTCACACACTCATAGAGAGGTGTGGGAACATTTCTCTTCCCAATGGGGGGGGCAGCTCTTCCATACCCAAATAATTCAGACCAGCTCTCCTGTGAGGCTTGGGGCATCTCTCCTGCTCTAGTGTCCAGTGAGGGGAAGGAGAATCTCTCCCACGGCTAGTAAAGGGCAGGATAAAATCAGCCACTCCTTGAATTTCATCACGCATGTATTATTGACCCCTGTGGTAACTCAAGCCACAGACATCAACATAGACTCCAGCTGCAGCGGGACCATGGACCCATACATAGCCCTCTGCAGCATGGCACCTGTAGCAGGTCAAGTCACAATGTCAAGTCAATATGGTTCTGGTGAAAACATGGCTCTCTGATACCAATGCAGTCTCAGGTCACCAAGCAGACCCCAGGCATCTGCACGACCCTTGGTGGTAAGGAGCCATGAACATCAACTCAGACACTGGCTGCTGCACACCATCGACCAACACATGGCCCTTGGCAGGAGCTCAGGCCGGGATGTTATCATCACCCCAGATGGCAGCACAGGTCACCCAGATCAGCATGGTCACAGTAGCAGCATGGCTGTTGGATGGTGGCCCATTCCTGGGGATTTGCGTGGTCTTTGCTGGCAACATGGGCCACCAACATTATACAAACTCTGGCTGCAGGAGGACCATGTACCCAGACATGGTCCTTGTCAGCAGCCTGGGCCCAGAGGTCACTATGGCCCAGAGAGGCAGCACAGAGCACACAGATCAGCATGGGACAACATACAGGCAGCCTTCAGTAACAACAGGGGCATTAACACAGACCCTGCCTGTAGTAGGACCACAGGCCCAGACATGGCCCTTGGCAGCTTCATGGGCCCAGCCATCACTTTGGCCCTGGGTGGCAAGTGAGTTACCCATATCATATCCTGTTCTTCATCACCTCAGTGCATCTGTTCTACCTCTTTCCTCAGCACATGAGCTATTCTGCTTCTCTCTCTCCCATTTACCCACCACACATTTGTTCGTCATAATGGCACCCTTTTGCCCTGTACCTCAAGGAGCTTGGGCTGCCCATAAATGTTTTCAGTCGGTCCAGGCCTTGAGGACTCAGGGTGGCCTGTGTGGGAAGCCTCTACCCACCTGAGAGGAGTGGCATCTGCTTAAAATAATTTTTAACTTCAAATGTATTTCAATCATATTCCTCATCTCCTCTAAGTCCTCCACATCCTCTCCCCCACTTGTGCCCACACAACTTTATGTTTTCTCAGAAAAGAAATGAAAACTCAATACAAAGCAACCCCTCATAACCTCCCAAGAAGACAAAGTAAAAAACACTCAGAAAGTAAAAAAAAAAAAAAACACAAAACTGTAACTAAATAAAATTACTACACACACAGAGAGAGAGAGAGAGAGAGAGAGAGAGAGAGAGAGAGAGAGCAACAAAGAGAGAGTGAGACAGAGAGAGATACAACAAACAAACAAACAAGAGTACCCTATGGAATCCAGCTATATGTTGGTCAACTACTCCTACACATGAGACTTGTCCTGGAATGGTTGATATATCTAGTGTCACTCCATTGGAGAAATCTCCTTTTTTCTTTCCCAGTAGAAATAAGTGACAACACAGTTGTTAATCTTTAACCTGGTGGCTAAGAATTCATTTATTCACTCAATTTTTAAAAACATAAGCAAATAAAATATTATAAGATAAAACAAAAGCTATCACATTGAGATGGAGCAAGACAAACCATAAATTTCATTTGACACTCTTTTTTAATCTTAGGGTTATTATGTCTCCTTCTATGGGTGTTATTGCTTATGCCTGAAACTTTCAAGAATTTTCTGTATTCTTTCTTGTGTCAAACTTTTATGTGTTATATTTAGGCCTCTGATCCATTTCATTTATCTTATGGGGTAAAAGAAGATTGAGTTTAGCATATGTACTTGTGGATATCCATTTCTGCAGCATCATTGGCTGAGGAGTCCTTTTCATCCAAGGTAATTTCAGCACTTTTAGAAATATTTACATGTGTGTAGCTATCTTTGGAGTTATAACTTGACACATTGCATTCAGCTTCACAAAAAACAAAAACAAAAACAAAAACAAAAACACATATATTTGTGCCCCTGTGGGCTTCCCACCTGATTTTGGCTCTTAATGAGCAAGAACCCTTGCTCATTTCTCTTTTATACAGCTATTTCTCTGTCATTTTTATCTATTATGATCATATTGTATCTCTATGCCATGCTCTATATGGTACACTGGATTTCTTGGATATGTAAGTCCTCTAATCATAGTTGAAAAGACTAGGGCTAAAGTATTAGCTCAACTATTACAAACATTTGTGGCTCTTGAAGAAAACCTGAATTTGGTTCCTGTTCCAGAGGGATCTGATGTTTTCTGGCCTCTGTAAGCATGTTCACACCTCTCTCTCTGTCTCTCTCTGTCTCTGTCTCTCTCTCATCTCTCTCTCTCTCTCTCTCTCTCTCTCTCTCTCTCTCTCTGTCTCACACACACACACACAAATAAAAACTAAAACTAATTATCTAATTTGGATTTTGTCATTGTTTCTTCAAATATTTTTTTTCTTTTTTACTGTTTCTGTTATAAGTAGTGGCGTTTCCCTACTTTCTCTGATATGCTGATGAATATGCATAGTGAAATATTCACACCTGAAGTTATATTTTGTGGTACAGTGTTTTTGTTTTATCTCTATCTTATAATTCATATTCTCATATGTCTATTCATTTCAAAATTAGTCTCCTTCATTGCTGTCAGATCTTAGTTCAGCCTGTTCTTTAACTTTGAGCATGTTTAGTACAATTAATTTGATGTCATTGTCTACTAAGTTCAATATTTGGGCTCCAGAAAAAAATTAGTCTTTTTTCTGCATTCTCCCCACCCATCTCATTAGCTACATTGTGCCCTCTCCTTGTATGCTACTGAAAACCTGAATGTTTACAACATGGTACTACAGAACTCAGTGCCCCATCCTGCCTTACCCAGACAATACTATTCTTGGCTGTTGACTTAATAGAACTCTACTACAATCATTAGTTGAATTAATCATGTTTTCAAACCACTTGTTTGCTCTAATATAAGCCTTGTAATGTCTGTAAATGATGCCTCTTTTTTGTTAAATTTTTAGTCAGCCTGTGACCTGGCAAATAGTTCCTTTAATTATTATCTATGATAGCAAAATAAATGATTAAACAATGCAGCCTGTCCCTTTTATTATCTTTCAAATATTCTGGTACCAAGAAACTCACCCTGGCCTGTAGAAAATAATGGCCAAACTCTGCAAAGTTTCCTGAGTGAGCCTATGAAGATCACAACCCTAACTCTCATGTTTGGAGGACAAAGTTTTTGTTACACAACCTCCTAACACACACACACTAGCTGTGTGGACTCGAACATCTTGGTTGTATGTGAATAGTCAAAAGTAACTACAATTGAATGATGTCATTTTCCTGTGATGTTCTAACCATTTAGTTGGTGTAAGAACATAATTTGCCTGCTGGTGCATTTGATGTTCAGTTCATCCTCAACAAGGTGGGTAGGAACACTGTTATGACTTTTGTGGGGTTTCATTCAGTTGGTTACTTAAGTAAATCTGAGAGAGCTTGCATTTGGGGGCTAATTATCATGGTTTTAGCTTTGTAAATTTAGCTAATTAATCTAAGATAATATCATCCGTGAAAATTGAAAGCTCAGAAAACTTATCATAACAGCACTATAAAACCCACTAGTTGAAATGTCAATACATAATCCAGTGCTTTGAAGTATAAGTACCAGTCATTCATGAAATTCTATTTTAATTGAGTAGAATAAGTTAGCTTTAGAAATTATTAAATATGAATCAATTTATTTCCTCTTTGAGATCTTTGAGTATATAAATCATGTATGATAGGGGTATGCCCAGGTTATAATTCATTGATTTTTCACTAAATCTCAGTGTCCTTGAGAAGATTGCAAGTCACATGACATTTAAATGGTCATTATGGAAGGTTCACAAATTTTATTTTGCCTTCAAGAAAATATGAGATATGATTTTTTTCTACAAGTCATTTAATATTTTATCTCAGACAGCATAAGTATGAAATAGGAAAATGGACAAGGCTATTGCTAATTTGATTAGTAGTCGGATCTTAGCTGACCAGAACTGAGACTCAATCACTGAGAACTGTGTAGAGAAATGGTCAACTGGAGATTTACCAAAAAGTCTAGGAAATACCATCTCTTGTATTATGTATATTATATATTATGTATATATTTCAAACCACATAAATTTGAATTCATAGGGTAGCATCTCACATCTCATATGGCCTGAGAAAGGACATGCATATATTCTGGCTCTGTACATGTATTGTTCACTGTAACAGAAAATCTGAAGTAAGATACTATGCAGCAGATCCAGTAACTGGACTATTTTCATTATGTGGCCTTTTCAAAACATTCATCTTTCATAACAACATGATCCACCAAAGAAGCTGAAAGTGGTTCAGACTCTCTGTGTTCCTATGAACCAGGTTAGTTGTTTCTGTACATTTTCTTGTGATGTCCTTGACCCCTCTGAGGCTTACAACCTTTCTTTCTTTTCAGCAGGATTCCACAAGCTTGGCCTAAAGTTTGGCTGTGGGTTTCTGCATCTGTTTCTATCAGTTACTGGATAAAGGCAACCTGATGACAATTGGAGTAGTCACCAGGGTGATCACAGGAGACAGCCAGTTCAAGTTACATATCTACTATTGCTAGGAGTTTTAGCTGGGGTCATTCTTATAGATTTGTGGGAGGTTCCCTTTCATCAGGTTTCTACTGAACCCCCAAAGCATGCTCCCTCCAGTCATATTTCAGTACTCTCTCCCTCCACCTACTTCCCAGACTGACCTCAGCCCTCTACATATATGTGACAGTTGTATACCTTTGTTTATTTGTAGGACTCCTAGCAATGGGAAAGGGGCTGTCCCTAATGCTTTGGATGGCTTTTGGGAAGCTATTCCTCATACTGAGATGCCTTGTCAGCCTCAATACAAGGTTAGGAGCTTCTTTCTGCCTCAACTCGGTTTGCCATGCTTTGTTGATACCCTTGGGAGAGATACCTCTTTCTGAACAGAAAGAGGAGGAATGGATTGAGGGGGTGTGGCAGAGGGGAGGGGGATGAGGGAATGGGAGGAGAGGAGGGAGAGGAAACTGCAATCAGGTTGTAAAATAAATAAATAAATAAATAAATAAATAATAAAATGAATGAAAAGAACTTCAAAGTGGTTGTTATCCAGAAAATTCTTAATTGTCTCAGTATAAAAAAAATGATATTAGTTCACCCAGTAGTTGCATCTACAAAATAGATCAAGGTTAGACATTTATTCCCATCATCATCTTTTACCATCTTTCTGTCTGGATTTTCCTTCACATGAAGTTAACACTTGAGTAGAGCTCATCTGTTGCCTGATGGATTGTGGCTATTCTGTTCTCTAAGGACTAGATTGAAAACAATGATGTTTTCATTAGTGGTTGCAACACTTTCATGTTTACCATAATCAGTAGGAATGAAAGAAGACATTCAAGCTGTGGTTCATTCATAGACTCTTTCTATTTTACTCTAATCTTCACTCCTTGAGCTATTTAGTCAATTGTTCTTTCTGTATCTTGGTTCATTTTTGTCAGTCAGATGACATGCCATATACTTCAAATAGTTATACTGATATCATACATTCAGATGCCACAGAACTAAGACTGAATCACCTATGATAGAAACCCTCATTTTGGAGCAAGTACTTTTTTGGGGGGGGGTTCAAGACAGGGTTTCTTTGTGTAGCTTTGGAGCCTCTCCTGACACTTGCTCTGGAGACAGGCTGGCCTCGAACTCACAGAAATCCATCTGCCTCTGCCTCTGCCTCCCGAGTTCTGGGATTAAAGGCGTGCACCACCAATGCCCAGCTTGGAGCAAGGACTTTGCAGTTGCTATAATACATATTCTAGAATAGGACTCATTAATTTTTCAAGAGCTGGTGGATGGAGTATGTGAGGTTTCTACCCTGTGCTTTATGGACTCATTTATTCTTGGATGCAGCTCCAAACACACTTGTTAGAAGATATTGCACTGAAAAGGCCAGCACAATGAAATTCCATTGAGTGTTTGGTTTCATTTTGTTTGTAAGATTAGAATTACAGTATTTCTCTCTTTCCCTTGTTCCCTCCAAATACTTCTATAAGCACCACTTGTTCTCTTTCAAATTCATGGCCTACTTTTTCATTAATTATTGTTACAGGTATATATGTATATGTGAATATACATGTACATCCCTAAATTTTACTGGCTCTGTATGTATAATACTACTTGTGTGTTTGTTTACAAGGCTATTTGGTATTCGATAATCACTTTCTGCGTACTTCCCTATGGAAGACTATATATTCCCATTCTCAGTTTCTTCAGTTGCCTACAGTTCTTTGTGAAGGGCTGAGGCCTCATGGGCTTTTCCTCATCCACTCTGGTACCAGGGTTGGTTTTTAAATAAATTTTTCAACTCTACATCAACTTGGGGATTCAATAAATGAGAAGAAAAGACATCCCAGTGCCAAGGTGTGCTTAGTTAAACATCTTGAGAAGTATAATTTATGAAAATGCTAGTTTATTTCATGTTTAAACTATTTTAGCATATATATATATATATATATATATATATATATATTATGCCTGTTGGTCTGTATGTATAACACATGTGTGCAGTTCCTTCAAAGGCCAGAAAAAGGTATGTATCTCATGGAACTGGAGTCACAAGGGGTTGTGATATAAGTTCTTGGGACCATACCCTAGTCCACTGCAAGATTATCAGGTACTCTCAATTGCTGAGCCATCTCACCAGCATCAGCCTAATTTAGTGAAAACCTATGTGATTATTCTCATAATAATATAAATGTTTAGATAGTATGTAATCATCCCTCAGTATCCATGGTGACTTGTTCCAGGGGCTCATCAACATCCTGCAAGCTCAGTCACTTACCAGAAAGTGACATATACACATCATCCCACTGTAAAGTCTTCTGGATTACTCATAATACTGACTACAATCTAACATCAGTAAATAGCTATTGTATTTATAAATGATAATGACAAGATAAAATGCATAAGTATTCATTAGTGCACACAACTTTATTTCAAATGCTTTTGATCTGTGGTTGATCTTAGATGCAGATATTGCTAATATATCCAGCTGTTGATGGTAATATCCAAACTTCAGACAGAGTAGACATTTACAGAGAAAGAATTAATGCCAAATCCAAGATGACAAAGCACTCTGCTGATTCCTAAGGGTTTTTTTAAGGTCATGAAGGCCACTGAAATTATTATCTTTCACCTGTCAGAGACAACAGCTATGTTAGCTTTATTGAGAGGAGACTAGCTGTGGAGACAGTGCTTCAGGTGAAGGAACACGTCTCCTGTGGGATGATCTTTCTGTATGATGTTAATATGTATTGCTCCACTGGTTAATAATAAAAGCTGTTTGGTGTATGGCAAGGAAGAACAATCAAACTTCAGGCTTGGATGAAGTGGGGTGGAGTCTTGGGAGATGCCAGCCAGCGCTGGAGGAAGAAGATGTATTAGAGCACAGGTAAACCCAGGAGAAATGTGGCAAAACAAATATTAATAGAAATGGGCCAATATAAAAGTAAAAGCCAGTAAGTAATAAGCCTGAGCTATGAGCTGTTCAGCCAAGCATTTTGCAATTAATATTAAGCTTCTGATTGTTTAAAAGAGGCTGTGGGATGGGGGCAGGACAGAGAAACCTTTATTTACACACATCATTAAAGTATTTATTTTTCCCTTTTGATTTGAGTTAATTATTGCAAAAGAGACATCCTACTAAAAGTAGTCACAATTACAAGTAGGGTTGGGAAGATGGCTAGGTGGGTAAAATGTCTGCTGTGCAAAAATGAGAGCCTGAGTTCAGACCCATGGCATTGATATGTATAAATGCTTCTGCAGCACCAGTGCAGGATGGGAGAACAGATAAGAGGAATGATGGGGCTTGCTGGCCAGTTACTTATCAATGAGCCTTGGGTTCAGTGAGAGTCTATCTTAAAAGACAAAATGGATGATTGAAGACAACACAATACCTGACTTTATCTTCTGCTTCCACAGAAACACACAGGCATGTGCCCTACATGTACATGCACATACAATATGTACATGCACAAAATAAAATGTTCATGAAGTCTATACAATTTATACATAATAAGTTTGTTTTCATGTGTATGAAATATATATTGTTATGTGTATTGCTATCTGAATAATATAATGTGAGATTTTTCTCCAAGTAGAAAGTGATAAATTTTTAATGAAAGGTACATTGAAAGAGTCTAAAATAATTTCTTACCTGGGTGGATTAAAAGTAAGATTCTATGAGATTTCTTTATGAAAAAATGTAGGGAAAAGTCCACATTTTTTCCCAGTGCACTTCATTGAATAAGAAAGGTATAGTGTATTGTGAGAGCATGGAACGCTTATTCTAGAAGTTGGGAGACGTTAACCTCTAAGACAGAAAGCTGAGGGGCTGATCAAAACAAACCACAATACATTATTGAGTAAGCATGTCCATAGGCAGATGTTATAATGAATTGGTGGTTTCAAATAGGAAAGAGAATGAAAAATCTTTTGCACTAAATCACTCCCTTCATCTCAAACGAAATACCTTTGGATGTCTTCACAGGTTGACTCTGACTGATGAATTCTGCTGCAGCTTATATGTGGCTCTCAGAGCCTGTCAATCAGCCCACACTCATCACCTGTGAGTGAAATTGGAATTTCTACACACTGCTGACCCTTGCTTTCCTAGCACAATGGCTTACTTGTATCATTGATCAGTTCTGTTTTGATGACTGGAAATTTTCTAGGACTAAGAAAAATGATAGACCATTTTTAGCTGTTTTATCTATTCACAAAACTAATCCTAAATATTTGGATTTTCTCTCTTCCAGTCCTTTGAATAAGAGTAACCAACATTTTTCAAGTACAACAGTTATATTGAACACCCATTTTCTATTGCACACTGTGTTAGACACCAGTGAAAAAAAACAGAGGTAAAATCTCTAGAATTATAAATATAAGGTATAGTATGTGGCAAATGCCATGATTATGTGGTACAACACATAAAATGGGATTATAGATCATCATTTGAGTCCACATGGTTCTCTCTAATCCCTTTAATTGTACCCAGCATCATTTAGCCATCAGGTAAATGCAAATTAAATCTGACTTGATTTTCTAAGACTATCATCAAGAGAACAAATGACAACAAATGCTGGTGAAGATGAGTAGAAATGAGAATCCTTGTTCACTGCTGGTGGATTTATAAATTTGTGCGGCCACTGCAGAAATCTGTATAGAGGGTTCAGAAGTTTGAAAAGAAATGACAATATGACCCAATATAACTATTGAGTATATACCTGGAGGACTTTGGTCAACATACAATAGAAATATGTTCACATGCATGTTGATTGCTGCATTACTCACAATATCCAAAAAATAGAACCAACCTGATGTCTATCAATAGATGAATGCATTAATAAATATGGTGTCAAGCAGCTATAATAAAAATTGAAATAATGAAATTAGCAATAAAACTTTAAATAAATATATTAAGCAAAATAAGCCAAACTTGGAAAACAAATACCATGTCTTACATTGTATGTAAGGTGAATTTTAACATTCACATGTGTTTTTAAGTGTATGCTTATAGGTCTTAGCACTAGAATGGAGGTCATAAGGGCACAGGAAGAAATCTTAAAGGAGGTGAGAAATAGAGGGAATGATGGAATACAGATAATAGGGAAACAGAAGGGGAGACAAACTGTTAAGGAAAGGGAACCAACTGGAAGGAGGCAGGAGAGGAAGGGAACTAATAAGAGTAAAAGATGACTCCAATGTATGATGATGCCATGATAACAACCTAAAAAATTAAAACTTAATGAAAAAGAATGCCTCATAAATGTCTGAACTCTTGGGAATAATCTCAAACCTGTTCTCCCATACTGTAGAGAGTGCAATACTTAAAGATTACTAGGTATTAAACAATAGGAGAGAAGATTTAATATTTAAAAAGTAGGAACAAAAAAATCCTCACATGCTGTGCTAAATCTCTGGACACGTCTGTTATTGGGGAATATTGGGTAATAAATAATTATAATGACAAAAACAAAAATATAAATTATCATTAAAACATTAAGTAATACAGTGTTCAGCCACTGTACTAGGAGAATTAAAAGTTGTATAAAAAAGATAATTACATCATAGTTATTAAGTGATACACACAAGCTCATCAAAATCTTATACCTGAAAGGATAAGACTTTTGCCTGAGTTAAAGTTGTTTCTGTCACAGTACCATTCAGTAAGCCATGCTAAGTAACAGCAAGGTGTTCTTTAAATACGAAAACATGAATTCTAAACTCGTTCCCATAAAGTGAAGGCTCCAGGGAAGAGGAAAGTATTTCTATATATATTCCCATATGCAGTTACCCAATTTCAATCATTACTGATTTTTAAAATCTTTCTTCTACCCAGAAATAGGTGTGTGATGGTTTGTTCTTGACCAGCAGACAGCTGAGAATCTAGAATCACCTTGAGAGGGAATTGCAGTGAGGATTATCTAGGATGTCCTGTAGCCATGCCTGTGGAGGAATTGTCTTTCAGTTAATTGACATGAGAAAATCACCCTGAATGTGGTCACTGCCATTTCCTGGGGCCTGGAGTAGATGATAAGAAGAAACTGAGCTGAGCACACCCATGCACATTCACTGCTTTTTGCTCTGCATTGTATTAAAATGTTTTAGTAGAACACATTTTGACCATGTTGTTCCCCTTCTCATAACTCCTTCCAGATCTTCCATACCTCACTACTTACCTAACTTCATGTTCTCTATATCTTTCTGTCTCTCCCTCTCTTTCTCTCAAAACAACATCAACAACAACAACAAAAAAAACAAATAAAAAATAAGCAAACATACAATGTAGGGTGGGCCAGACCCCATGTCCATGAATAGTTGGCTAACACAGTACAAATTCCATCTTGTATTTGTGGGCTTTGTGTTTTATTTTTGTAATCTTTTTTATCATGCTGGTTCTTGTTTATTTGCTTTCTGCTCTTTACTGTGGAATTGATGTGATTAGATGCTTCAAGATCCTGCTGCTGTGACTCCCCATGATGGTGGACTATGACCTAGAATTGCTATAGTCAGTGTGTTTTATCACAGCAACAGGAAACGAAACACAAACTGTATAGTGGGAAATTACCAATATGGAGTCAGGTAGAAATATAAGGGTATTTAATAGGGAAAAGCCTTACTTACAGAGCGACCTAGCCAGCCGGCATGGCAGCAGTCTGTACAGCAAGGCCAAAAGAGAAACCTAAAGCGAAAACGCAGTCACCCTATGTCCCCTGACCATGCCCTTGCAAGCTTTCGAGGGTGTGGTGAGGCACACCTGTAGCCAGCCGCTAAGTAGGCGTGGCTACAGCTTCCCCTACAAAACTGTCAAAACATGGTCTAAGAATGGAGTTGTGTGAGAATTCTGAGTGCTTGTCCAAGAAAATATGACAAGTCTTGTGACCTCAGTTTCTTCAAAACATGGAATTGTTCTTCAAATGTGTTTTTGTGTTCTTCCCAGCTGTAGCAGATAGGGGTGAGTTTATTTCTGATTATTCATAAAAATTGATTATTGGTATTTATTTATATACCTCTATGGAAAAAACATGTTTTTGACCTTTCTGCTTATCCACATGTGCACCTTGTCCTTGCAGTTGTACACTTTACTCATCAGCTCCATTCTTGCCGGTCCCAAACCCTCTAGAGCTGTAACACACACATACCTATTTTGACCTATTTTATACATTGCCACTATTTTCCTTAGGCTTTCCAGGTGATTCCATCAAATCTTTGAGTGACAAGAATAACTATGCCACAAAAGAACAATAGGCATCTGAATCATCTTGTCAGCACACAGTAATTCTGAAATAAAAAATTCTAGAGAGAGTTTGAAAAACTGTGATCAAACCTTAATGTGCAAGAAGACCGCTATAAAACTAAAAGATCCAAATTGCGCCCATCTTACAGCACAAAAGCAGAGGAGGAAGGACATAGAGTGGGAGCCATTAGCCAACTTGATTTACCTAAAAACTCTGGCAGCTGGTGATGTAGTCACTGTAGTCACCTGTAATTTGTAATATGTGAGAACAGCAACTGTGCAAGATATGAAAATGTCCTTTGAAAATGTAAAGTTCGGACATGAAAGAAATGTGGTAAATTTTCAGATCTCAAAATAATTTCAGAAATTTTCATGATATGATGAATAAATGATGACACTGAAATATTTATTACATAAGTCAGCTAAAGTAAAGACAGAGAAGGGAAAAATGTTTGACTTCATCTCTAGAAACTCATATGAACAAATCTTTGCTATGAGAAGGTACGTGAATGCCCAAAGCAGTGCTACAACCATATTACAGAGGCTATGAAGGCCGCTAATTACACACAATTACAGTGTGCTCCTAGATATCACAAAAGCTGCTGTTTTCTTTTTGCTATCTTTTAAATAATTTATTTGTCATTATCATTTGTTTCTAAATATATATGTATTCATTCATATAACTAATTTTTCTTATATCCAATTGTTTATATGTAAAAGAATGCCTATAAAGCTATTCTAGTAGTTTACCTTTTTCATTGCAGTGAGAGCATATCTGAGAAAAGCAACTTAAGGAAGAAGGGTTTCATTTTGGTATGGAGAATCAATCAGAAGTGACAGAACAAGGAGGACTGTCTCCAGAGGCCATCAGCTTGATGACGTAAAATAAACATCAGTCTGATGATATGTGTAATCAGGTTCTCTGAGACCTATTTTAAGTCATTTCAATCATAGTAGCTCACTTTTTCATACATATCACAGAAACAGCAATTGCACAGGACAGATAGTTGATTCTTGTAATAGATGGAGTTTTTGCCTTCAATATTTGGATTGATCACATACCCACAGATAAAGCTTTCTATTAGTTTTACAGGCTTCTTTGATAAGCAATATGTCTAAGAGCAACTCAATCAAAGCTTATTCATTAAAATTTATCATGTTGAAAGATGAAACTCATCACATTTGTGGAAATTTTGTAGAACCATGACAACTAGTTTTGTTTTGAGTTTCTACTTAAATTGAAGATTATACCTCAATGAGGCCAAAGAGATATTTCAATTCCTAAGAATACTTGCTGCTCTTGTAGAGGACCTGATTTTGGTTTTCAGACTATAACTCTAACTCTAAGCAGTTCAAGACCCTTTTCTGGCCATGTTGGGAGAAGGTGAACATGACTGAAAGGAACAAAAAATGAGAACTAGATTAATGTGATATTTTCATGCAATGGGACAACTAATCCGAAAGAAAAAGAGAAGCCAACCACAGTTAGGTACACATAGAGAATAATTTTTAATGTTTGCTAGAGAGTGTAGCTGAAGAGTGTTGGGGTTCTTTCTGAGATGATGAACATATTGTAAATTGCATATATTGATAGTTTTGCATATACACTTTCTCTGCATAAATCATTAAATTAGGATTGGTGAGATGGCTCAATGAGTAAAAGCACTTGCAGCCAAGCCAAACAATATAAGTCTCTGGAACCATGGTGTAGAAGAAAACTAATTTCCAAAGTTATCTGCTGATCTGAAAACATGTGCCATAAGTTCTACATGCATACATGTAAAGACACACACGCACACACACACACACACACACACACACACACACACACACACACACATACACACACACACACAAATACGCACTAATTAAAGAAGTCATTTTAAAAAGTTAATTATTTACATGAAATGTATTGTTGGTGTTGAAGGTCAGCTAACTTTTATTAAAGCTTTGGAAGTTTTGATTGGTTCTTTTGCAATCTTTTTGAAGATTTTATTGTGTGGTGTGTGTGTTAGTGTTCCAAGAATATGGTAGTCAGGAGTCAACTTGTCTCAGTTGATTCTCTCTTTATACTTTTCCATCCATGGGAAGGAAATCAGGTCCTCAGGCTTGTTGGCACTGAACCATCTCATCAGCACTTGGAGATGTTAATTATTCAAATTTTCATTATGTGTTTTAACTTCTATTTTCAATATTTCTGAAATGGTTCTTTTATAATCACCGATGTTTTGCAATACATGATTCAACTAATAATTCCCTTATCGGTATCTATCCTGCCTTGAAGGCATAGGTTGTATTTGCTTCTAGTAGGTGGTCAAAAAGTATACGAAAGACATTAGTAGTACTGGTCCAACCTAAAAATTTAAGACATTTCCAAATTGAAATCAGAAAATGATATTCATAATGTGAATCCCTAAGTTACTGCTTCTGACCATGAAGATTATCGATTTGTTTATTTCTAAGTGTCCTAGCACAAGAGTTAGGAGATATTTGCTTTGAGTATGGAATAAGTCAGGCTCCATCATGTAGAGTATAAATATTTGTAAACACTTGTGTCAATACATATAACTAGAAATTTATTTGGGATTTCAATAGGGAGAATATTTAATGCAAGTGAATAACATTATAATACACAAATGCAGAAATACCTTCATTATTCAAATGAAGGCACTGAGAAAATATACTGCTTTTATACATTAGAGAAACACTAAAGAAATGATTCTGAATGTGTGGTATACAAATAAATAATCATAAATAACTGTCAAAACAGTGATGTGGAATAAAAAAGAACTCCTTTCAAGCCAAAACAACCCTGTACAACAAAGGAACTTCTGGAGGCATCACCATCCCTGAATTCAAGGTCTATTTCAGATCTATAGTCCTGAAAACAGCTTGGTATTGGCACAAAAATAGACAGGTAGATCAATGGAATAGAGTCGAAAACCCTGATATTAATGCACACACCTATGAACAACTGATTTTTGAAAAACAATCCAAATTTATACGATGGAACAAAGAGGACATCTTCATCAAATGGTGCTGGCATAACTGGATGCAGACACAGAGAAGACTGCAGATAGACCCAAGTCTATCGCCATGCACAAAACTTAAGTCAAAATGGATCAAATACCTCAACATAAACCCAGCCACACTGAACTTATTAGAAGACAAAGTGGGAAATACCCTTGAATTAATTGGTACAGGAGACCACTTCCTGAACATTACACCAGTAGTACAGACACTGAGATCAACAATTGATAATTGGGACCTCCTGAAACTGAGAAGCTTCTGTAAGGCAAAGGACATAGTCAGCAAGACAAAATGGCAGCCCACAGACTGGGAAAAGATCTTCACCAACCCCACATCTGACAGAGGCCTGATCTCCAAAATATTCAAAGAACTTAAAAAGCTAGTCTCCAAAACACCAAACAATCCAATTAAAAAGTGGGGTACAGAACTAAGTAGACAATTCTCAATAGAGGAATGTAAAGTGGCTGAAAGACACATAAGAAAATGTTCAACATCCTTAGTCATCAGGGAAATGCAAATCAAAGAAAAACTCTGAGAGACCATCTTACTCCTGTCAGAATGGCCAAAATCAAAAATGCCAATGACAGTTTATGCTGGAGAGGATGTGGAGAAAGGTGAACACTTCTCCACTGCTGGTGGGAGTGCCAACTTGTACAGCCACTTTGGAAATCAGTGTGGCAACTCCTCAAGAAAATGGGAATCGGTCTACCACAAGATCCAGCAATTCTACTCTTAGGAATATACCCAAAAGAAGCACATTCATACAACAAGGATATCTGTTCAACGATGTTCATAGCAGCACTATTTGCAATTGCCAGAAACTGGAAGCAGCCTAGATGCCCCTCAACCGAAGAATGGATAGAGAAAATGTGGTATTTTTACACAGTGGAGTACTACTCAGCGGAAAAAAAACAACGGAATCTTGAAATTTTTCAGGAAAATGGATGTAACTCAAAGAAACCATTCTGAGCATGGTAACCCAATCACAAAAAGACATACATTATGTACTCACTCATAGGCAGATTTTAGACATAGAGTAAAGGATTACCAGCCTACAATCCACACAGCCAGAATGAGAAGGGGAGAAGAGGAATGGTGCGGAGGATATGAGGGAGCAGAAAGGCTGAGTCAGGGGAAGAATAGAAGATAACAAGAATGGAGATACCATAGTAGAGGGAGACATTTTAAGTTTATAGAGAAATCAGGCACTAAGGAAATGTCTAGAGATCTATAAAAATGACACCAGCTAACAATCTAAGTAACAGAGGAGAGGCTACCTTAAATGCCCTTCCCTGAAATGACATTGATGACTGACGTATATGCCACCGGATAGCCCTCATGCAGCAGCTGGTGGAAGTAGAAGCAGACACCACAACTAATCACTGAACTGAACTGGAATCCGGATGCAGAGAAGGATGAGTGAAGAGTAAATGGGGTCCAGACAAGGCTGGTGAAACCCACAGAAACAGCTGACCTGAACATCGGAGAATTCTTGCTCCCCAGACTGATTGCTGGGATACCAGCATGGGAATGATCCAGACCCCAGGAACATGGGTTTCTGTGAGGTAGCCTTGGAAATCTATGGGACCTCCTGTAGTAGTTTAGTACTTATCCATAGCAGAGGTGTGGACTTTGGGAGCCCATTCCACATAGAAGAATACACCCTGAGCCAAGACACATGGGGTGGGCCTAGGCCCTATCCCAAAGGATATGATAGACTCTGATGACACCCTTATGGCAGGCCTCACCATCGGGGAAGGGCAGAAATGATATGTGTGATAGGTAGGGTTTTAGTTGTGGGGGTGGTAGGGGAGGACAGGAGGGAGAAGGGAACTGGAATTGTCATGTAAAACAATCTTGTTTCTAATTCAAATAAAAAATCTGAAAAAAAGACCTCCTTTTAATATAGTCTGTATAAGTCTTACATCCTTCCTTATTTTCTAATGGATGGATTTGTGTGTGTACATACCATCATAGTCTGAATCATTACAATTCAAAGGTAGGGAGGTCATGGCTTTCAACCAAGTCAGTGCTATGGAAGGAGAGAGAGTAAATAATACACGAATCTTTTGAATGCATACAATAAAATTAATTTATGGGGCATTGAATGAGTGCACTCGACATCTTCAAGTGCATTTTACTATTTTTAATTGGTTTGAAGTAATTCCTTAAATAGATAAGTAAGTATCTTCCATTAGAAAATCATTTGATTAATGAACTTATTTGGAACCAAATCATTTCTTTGCAGAGATAAATCTTGCTTTAAAAATCCTGAGTCTCTGAGAGTAAAGTTTGCCTTCAAATGGGAGTTTCTAAATGTATTAATTAGAAAAAGCAGGCTTTAACAAATAAATGACTCAGAGCTCTAAGTCATTTAGAATAAGTGCCAGTGCTGGGGAGGTGACTGGTTAAGGGCACTTTGCTGCTCTGGCAGATCAACCAATGTTGGTTTCTAATGCCTGTATTGTCAAGTTTACAACTGCTGGTTACTACATTCCCATGGTGTCCAACACCCCTTTCTGGTCTCTTTGGGTTCTACACTCATGTGAGCACACATATATACATACAGAGAGGGGGGGAGTAAAATACACAAAAGAGAAAAGAAAATTTCTTTCAAACTTGAACTTCTCAACTATTTTCTCAGAACTTTGATTAAATCTTGCATTTTCATTAGCTTACATAGGAAAAAAATCTTAATAAAAATACCAAGATTTTCTCAGGGAGTGAGCCAAGACAAATGGGGGTGGGCCTAGGCACCACCCCAAAGGATAGTATGGATTGATGACACCCTATGGAAGGCCTCACCATCCATGTGGAGCAGAAAGGATATGTGATAGGTAGGGTTTTAGTTGGGGGATGATAGGGGAGGGCGGGAGGGAGAAGGGAATTGGGATTGTCATGTAAAACAATCCTGTTTCTAATTCAAATAAAAAAAGTAAAAATAAATATATAAAAAATTATTTAAGGACAAGACAAAAAAAAAGAGTAAGAAACCAAGATTTTCCATGTATCATTGAATTAACCTTAAAAGTTTTAATTAGAAGTTGCATCTGATGGGATGCACAACCTACTTTGAACACTGCTTTAGTGGGACAAAGGGAAAACCAGATTTGCACATGATACTTGCTCTGGTGTATGGATTCCTTTTTGTCCGATATTGATGATGTATCAGTAACTTGAACTGAGTAATGAATAAATGCAAATCATTATTCCAAAGGGGTAATGTATTCATTTTAAATTCTTTTCTTCATGCAGGAAAGAAGGGTATGAGGTCAGGAGCACTGCTACTTTTAAGAGGACCAATCTTAGATTCTTATAACCCATGCC
Organism: Cricetulus griseus; assembly: GCF_003668045.3. Classification (NCBI taxonomy): domain Eukaryota; kingdom Metazoa; phylum Chordata; class Mammalia; order Rodentia; family Cricetidae; genus Cricetulus; species Cricetulus griseus. The sequence continues at coordinate 71,835,181 of NC_048598.1, forward strand.
ACGTGGCCCACAACCACCTATGACTTTAAGCTCTAGGTGAACCAATGTTCAATTTGGGCAACTACAGGTTCCAGCACTCATGTGGTATTCTCACACAGACACAGGCACACAGATATATGAATAAAAATAATAGAACTAAGTATTTTCAAAAGATACTTCATCCTCTATTTTGAGGAATCACTTTATGTATTTAAAAATACTTTGCATATATAATTATATACTTTTGTTATATGTATTCATAACTTCAAGCTATACTAAATGGCATGGTGTTTGTGAAATAAATGTGAGAAAAGAAGGGTCATTTAGCAAATGGAAAAAGTTGAAAAGATTTGTTTTATACACACAAAAATGAAAATATGTATTTATTTGAATATAATAATAAAGACAAATAAGAGGAAATTTTAAGTTGTGGGAGGATGTGGATATATGTGCCACTCATTAAAAACTAGACTATTTAAAACATACATAAAGATATTCATATGTTATAAAAAGTTATGAAAAGAAAATAGAAAGCTAGTAAAAACACAGGAGCTAAGAACATGAATATTATGTTTAGAAAATACAGCAGCTGAGTGTGCATTCAATATTCATAAAGTTTACAGTCATAGAATTCAGTGAAATGCCATTTCACAGCCAAAGGGATGGCCATATGCTGTACTTCTAAAATGTGAGATTTCTCTTCCCAGAGAAGAAGGCCAAATGCAGAGAAAACAGGACTCTGTACGCAATCTGGGAATCCTTAGAGTCCTCTTCTCTGGTAAGTATCAGTTTTGTTTTTATATGACTCTTTCAGGGAGTATGTGAACAAATATCTATTCAGTCCAGATCAGACACAGAAAATCAGCCAATGGAATGGTTCTACCCAATAATGGTTTAATAAGCCATTGAGTATATCCATGTTATTTCCAGGTTTTTTACAGGAGCAAAGTGACTCAAAGGGGACTGTATCAGGATAAAGCTTACCCCAGTAGTGGTGCTGATGCAGGAAAGCTGCACCCCCAGCACTCTCTTCAGCTTGGTTGCTTTGTTAATCTATTCCCATGGATCGTTACCAGGTATATAAGCGTAGGCATGGTCCTTGTGAATTTTGTAACTTTCAGGAAGTTCCTAAGCCTATTAATTTTCATGTACTTCCTGACCCTTTTATGTTACATTAGTTTCCTAGTCTTCCCAACCTTCCTCTTGCCTCCAGGAGGGAACGTTTCAAATGAGTAATGTTTTAATTTAGAGGAATAGCTGCAAAACAGTCTTATAAAACTACTCTTAGCAAATGTTTCTTCCCCCCCTTTTCTACATACACTTTCTATAAAATATTTGAGTAAACAAATGTGGATTCTAACTACTTGTTGGGAATCTATCTCTTTTAAAGGTTTCAACCTGGACATGTTCCTTTTTAGGGAAGTGCAAGCCTGCTGAAAGAATCCACAGCTCTCTGGGCAACACCCAAATATATGTCTGGTGTCTAGGCCTCTCTGGATGGGTGGCAGCCTAGCTTCAGTAAATGCCTGTCAGCAAAATCAAGTAAGTTTCATGTAGGCTCCTAACATTCTTTCTTTGTGCGAATGTCCATTTACCTTATTAACTCAAGTTCAACAGATTCCTTCTTCTCATTCCATGTCCTCACATTAAATCAACAAGTCAGTATTCATGTATTAAACTTAAGTTCAGTGTCACACTGACCCTCTTATCAATGGTAGGAATTTTTTATTAGTTTAAAATACCTTTTGGAGCTGGGGAGATTGCTCTGTGGTTAAAAGCACTTACTGTTCATGCAGAGGACTCAGATGCTTGTTAGCACCCACATTAAGCCGCTCACACTTGGCCAAAACTCCAGTTTCAAGGGCCCTTGACATCTTCTTCTGACCTCTGAGAACAACCACACTCACATTGCATACACAGGTAAGCAGACACACACACACACACACACACACACACACTTAAATTATTTCTTTAAAATCAAGGTTGGATCATCTGAAGAACATGATTTTACTCTGGGGCCATGGAAAATTCCAGATCTGTGGAGATCAAATGAGTGAATGCCCAATTTGTCATAAGGCAATTGAAGGGAGGATTCTTTTGTACTGATTAAGAAACACAGAGTGTTCTTTTAGCTAAAATATGTGATCATGAGATCTTAGTGGGTTCTAAAGCTAGTTGGAAGTTTAATCTAATGGATTAATTCATAATTTCATAATTTTTATTAGAATGTAATTAGAATTGTATATGTAGCAACTTCACATACAGGTTTGAAATTGGCAATTTTGATTTGTGCCCATGTGTCTGTGTTTTCCTCTTAAAATTTGGAATATCAAATCCATGTTAATTAATGGAAAAATTGCTATTGACTTCAAAGGGGAAATCCTTTAAGGACCTCCTTTCACATTTGTTTTTTATTTTTCTTTTTAAATTTATACATATGTTAGACCTTAAAAGTTACTTACAAGGTGGACATTCATCCATGATTTCATGATTATCATGATTCCACATGTTGAAATGATGAAGTTATTCCAAAAAGTCCTATGTAAGGAGAGTGGGAAAGTAAAACTATGTCACATGCGTTAAAAGTATAGTAGAGATGCCACAAGGCTGAGGCAGTACTGAAGGAAAGATTATATTTCAAGGTAATTAGAAATAATCCAAAGGATAGTTTCAGAATTAAGTAAATAGAAGCATGTTCTAAGAGAAAAAAAATCAAGGTTTGAGAATAATTGAAAATGTTAAAGAAATTCATGTTACACTTTGACTTTCAAATTTGATCTTTTTAACCTGTGTCTCCTGGAAAATAGGCAAGCTGTTTGAAGGTTCCAGGTTGCTACTGGCTTCACAAGGTGATAGGTCCTGGCTAAGGATAACCATAAGAAAACAAAATGGCAATGATCCTGAGTCACCTCTTGAATTAATGACCTCTACATTGTTTTGAGGTGGCTATTTTAGATTATTTGTTACATAGTTAATATTTCAAAAATAAATCTTTGTTGGATCAACTCATAATAGCTGTGCTTCTATAGTAAAAGTAGGAAACATTATTATTCTGCTCCAAATATGATGTTTAAACTTACAACATTATGTTAGAAAATTGTCCTTGGTTCAATATTTTTAACTGTAGTACTCTAAATGTATCAAATTTTGAGATTAAATTATTTACAATGTATCTGTCTGTATATCTATATTCTATCATATCTGTTATCTATCCTTTATATGTGTGTTTATTTTTCTAGGTGTCTGTGATCTATTATCTATCTACCACCTGTGTATATATTTATCTATCATAATTATCATATATCTCTATATATTTTAATTCTTAAGACATTTTGTTCTTAACTATGTAAGATATTATTAGCACTACATTGATTAGAAAAAGCCTAAGAAGCAGCCACCTGTTTTAGAATCTTGCTCCAATCTTTACCAGAAGAATATTTATGTGTGTATGTATTCATATGTATATACACATGTGTCTACAGACTAGTAGAAGGCAGAGGTCAATATCATGCATCTTCTTCAATCACTCCCTTCTTCCTTCCTTCCTTCCTTCCTTCCTTTCTTCCTTTTTTCTTTTCTCTTTCTTTCTTTCTTTTTTTCTTTCTTTCATAGGGTCTCTTGTTGAACCTGAAACTCACTAGTCAGCTAGATAAGTTTACAATCAAGAACCAGGAATGCTTCTATGTATATTTCTTCAACCATTACAATGCTTAATTATAGATGTACACTTTGCATTAGGCTTTTTACATAGGTGCTAAGAAACAAACTCTGGTTTTCATGTTTATGACAAGCACTGTACTGATTAAGCCGTCTCCCTAACCCCAAGTGTGCAATGCTCTTGGTAATTTTAAGACAGAAATTCTTTGTCTTCTGATATTAACCTATAATGTAAGAACCATTAGTAACCTTAATGTGGTTAATTTAATCACCCTATATTCATTTTCCTTGTTACCTCAAGACTTAATTGGCTTCTATTGAGTGCAGTGATCTGCTGGATATCAAGCAATTAGTCTGCATCTGTTGTACCTGCTGTGTCTGACCTCCAGGCATCCATCCATACCTGAAGACAGATGCTCAGGCATGGAAATGGACAGGACAGTTTATTTCTTATAAACTGAGGCTATACCAAAAAAAAAACTCAGGTAGTATATGTTTTTAAATTACTAATTAGTATGAGTTCATTATCATTTTCACCTTAGCAGCTCCTTTCAGTTTCATTGCTTCCAAAATGATTCCTACCATGATGCCCTGAAGAATTTACAAAGGACCTCATGTTTGTAATTACTATTTCTGGAAAAGAAAGTTTGTGAAGATACATGTCTAAAGAAGAAGGGATGTGAGATATAGAGCAATTGAGAAGGGAGGTATGCTCTTCCTACCAAGATGTCAAAGATGAAGAACAAAATCAAAGAAGTAAGCAGAGATGTCTAACAAAGTTTTTCCCACAGGATAAACTACATAGACTGCCTGTGTTCTTGGTAGTCTGATGAGAAAGTAGAATACAAACTACAGTAATAGTGATCCTTAACTGCAAATAAGGTGTTTAAGGGAAATGTTATCTTGCTCAAACTTCTATTTAAAACTTGTAATTTGGTTGTAATATTATATTAAAATAATCTCAAGTTCTAATTGTTTGACTGATAAATGGGCAGCCTTGCTATATCAGTGCCATGAATACATCTTCCATGTACTTGTAGTTTATTTATCCCATCCCACAGACAGAGCTTAGTGAAAACTGACAGGATCAGACAGGGAAAAGTAAGGTTTTCACCTACCGAGTTCAAACCAGCCCTGGATAGTGCAAAAAAGTTGAACTCCAGCCATCAAATCTAGAAGTTTGTGCTTTTCTGTTCATTTACTGTCAACACCATTGAGATATCGAGGTTCCACAGAGAAGTAGATGTTCTTGCTTAAAGTTATGTTTAGTCTCATAAAGGAATACAGGGAAAAGTTATTGTAATGTAACACTTGTGTGAAACCACAAGGGAGAAAAGATAGGGTGAAGGAATATGAAGTTTCTAGAAGATGAAAGACAAAAGCAAAGTCAGCTAAAAAGCACTATATTTTAGCTGCTCATGTTAGAAAGTTTCTAGAGAACAATCATACTCTAATATATAAATAAACTTTTTTCATCTAACAATGAAAACCTCCTTACTCAGCATTTTCCCTCATTTTATATACTTCTATGTAAAATAGCACTTCAAAATAAGAATCCCTGGGCTAGGGATGTAGCCCATGGGAATATCATTGCTGAACATCTGTGTGGCCTTGGGTTCAACCCCAAGGACAACAAAGAAAAAAGACAGGCCATCTTATGTGTAAATGTTTGAAAACAACAAATACTTCACTATGTCATCAACATTTATAAATCAATATAGTCCTTAAAGACATGTAGGTGAGATTCAAAATAGGACTGATAAATATATACTTTACTTTAAAATATTTTTATTAATACTGTGATATTTTTTCAGGATTTATCTACTTTTCTTCGGTTTTTTTTTTGTTTATTTTGTTTTGTAAGACAGAGTTTCTCTTTGTATCCATGATTATACTGGAACTCACTCTATAGATCAGTCTGGCTTCAAACTCAAAGATCTGCCTTTCTCTGCTTTCTGAGTGCTGGGATTAAAGGTTGTGCCAACACACCATGCTTTAAAATTTTACTTTTATTTATAAGTATATGTGTTTCTATGTGGGTGAATTATGTGTATGCAGGTTCCCATGGAGGACAAAATAGATTGTAAATTTTCCTGGGGTTAGAGTTAAGTAGTTATGAGCCACCTATCATGAGTGCTTGGAAAGGAATCCAGTCCTCTCAAAAGCAGCAAGTGTTCTTAGCCACTGAGCTGTGGGTTCCTACCCCACCCTCAGCCACCCAACACCACATCCCCACGCCCCACCCCCCATCCCCCTACTACTGCTGGCACCGATTGGCATTTACACATGGGTAATCTCAGGATGCTAGGAATTGGATCCAGGAGACTATATCTGAGGACAGCTCACTTACTGAAGTAATGTACTAGCTTATCCAGCTGGAGTCGTGGGGGAAGAGGAGGGCAAAAGCATAAGTTAATGCATTCAATTTACATATGCATATGAAAATACCAAATGCAGGCAAATACCAAAGCATGCAGGAGGGAGTGTAGACAGAACAGGGGCACTGCATTGGAGGTAGATATTTTCTAGGTTGTCAGTTGGCAGACTGCCAGTCACATGATTTCTGAGGAACCTTTTTTTTTTTTTCTGTCTTGACTGATACTAACAGGACTTAGCCTTTGTTTCTGTGGAGTTGAATGATCCTGGGCCTGATCTGTGTAGGGAGCATCCTATTCCAGCCTTGCTCTGAGAGCTGTCCATGGTATGGTCAATACTCTTCTGTACCTCATCTGGCCTTCCAGCTCACACCGAGTCATCTTTCCATCGCCATAATATGTGTTTTGATTATATTCTTCCCCCACCCAATTTTGCATGTCACTCCTCCTGGTTTCTTTTCCATCTCTAACCCTCCTCCCAACTTCCTTTTCTCTTTTCTATTTTTCAAAATAACCCATACAATCTGATTTGTGCCACCAGTACATCATGTGTATTTTAACTTTCAGTCCCCTCAAATTGCTACTATAGACTGCCAAAGAATGTCCAGAGTGTTCTACTGAAGTTGTGAATAACTGAACAAAATTCCAGAAATCAGATCACATTTCTGTCATTATTTCTGAGTCATTTTGTAGGAAGAAGTCAATGAAACATGATGCTGTATGAATAACCTCTCTCAGTATTATATGTGTCATATTAAAGGGGACATTCAGAGTGTGATTGTGTGCTCAAAACATAATTGCATGTGTGAAAAATATCATTTTTCCCAGAAGTGAAAGAAAAGGTTAAGAAATTTAAATTATTCTGTGTAGTAGCCAATAGGCAATCCATCATAATTTTGATACAAGCTGTAATATTTAGTATTTAACATATGGCCTAAAATTTTCCTTGATGAGACAATTGAAATGATTAGCATGGTAATGCTAGTTTCTAAAGGTTTCAGGCTGGTCAGACTAATTAACATTTTGTCTTCTTATCAATTCTGGTAATGAAAATTTTACCAGGATTAGGTCATCAATTATTTTGTAATCCATTTGTGTATGTGTATGACATACGTTTGTGCATATTTGTGTGTATATGAGTGCATGTGTATGTGTGTCATTGTCAGGATGAAAATAAAAGTCAATGGGCCACCTTTAGTGTCAGTTCTGGCCTTTGACCTTGTTTGAGACAGGGTGTCTTGTGCAGCAGACTAGATGTTCCTGGAGATTTCAGGGATTTTCTGGTTCACCTCCAAACTCCAGGATTGACATACTGAGGTTAGAGATGTGTGCAACCCAGCCTTACATGGATTCTGGTGATCTGAACTCTAGTCCTTACACTTTTTCTAGAATTTTATCCAGTGATATATTTCCCTGACTTTTGGCTCTTTCTGTTGTGAATTAATTTTCTTTAATGTGTGTGTGGAGAAATGCACATGTGCTTAATTCAAATTATAAGCTTCTAAACATAATGACACTAAAGCCTTTAGATTGGTACCAGTATGACTTCCATGTAGATTTTTTTAGATGATTAGATATTTCTGCGTACTTTGAAAATTATTAACTATCTAAGATGCTGATCATTAATGAATATCGTGTCACATTAAGTATTTACTTAGAAAATAAGTTGGTAAACATAGTTGTTAAGGGTTATTCTTAACAATAAGCAATAGTAAAATCATGTTTTCCATATGTAAACTATAGAAGAAAAATTCTGCTTGACATAATACAACCTAATCATTGAAAAGAATAATTTTTCCCATCATACCACTTGAGGACATGCTCTGACTTTAATTTACCCTCTTTAACTATAAGTAGTTATCATTGGACCAATTTATAATTCATGAACTTTTGTAATTAACACAAATAGTATGCATAACCATTAGATAAAAAGATAATTATATCTTTTGCTAAAGTTTTAATGAAAAGAGCAGGTGTATATAATTTACTGATTACATAGAAAGAAATTAATGATACCAATATTAATAGATCTTCAAAAATGTAGTAGGTTTTTTTTTGGTTTTTCAAGACAGGGTTTCTCTGTGTAGCTTTGGAGCCTATCCTGGCACTAGCTCTGGAGACCAGGCTGGCCTTGAACTCACAGAGACCATTCAATGTTAAATTCATAGTGACAGGCATTGGAGTTCAGTGCAGTGTGCTTGCCTAGAATTTACAGGGCTCTGAGTTCAACTCCCAAACTGACAAATCAAAAACTTTAAAATTAAACAGTAAAATAAGCATTGTATTTAATTTTGGGAATAATCATTTGTTAAAAGCATGCCATATGATATTTGATTAGATAGTTAGTCAAAATGAGTATGTATGCATTGTTTATAAATATTCACAATGTAAACTGTGTACACAAATCATGAAGTAGATAAAAGGGTATGTGTGTAAAATGAATTAACTGATAATGGATCATTTAAAGCAAGAACAGGGTTAACAATGGAAAAGAGAAAAATATGAATGAAGATAGGCCAAAGGAAGAGGGTTGTATGGGAAAGACCAGAATTTATTGGCAGTAAGGTAAAATAGCTTATTATCAACTTGCTTACAATTGTATATTAGATCAAATTCTACACAAATCATACTCATTACTACATTCTTTTTAGAACATTATTAGTTATGGTTATTCTCTTTCTTTTCAGATTGACAAGGTCTAGAACTAACTAAAATGCAAGCTGTTGTTTAGTTTTCTGTAGGATTTTGATGGTTAGATGCAGAGGTAAGAGGCATATGTTGTAGCCAAGGCCTTTCAACAGATGAATGTGAATCACTGTAAATTCTACATAAAAAGTTCAAGGAGCAGAGAGAAAGATAAAAGAAAGAAAGAAAGAAAGAAAGAAAGAAAGAAAGAAAGAAAGGGAAAGGAAGATAAATAGGGGATGAATGGATGGAGGGACAGATGAAGGGAGCAAGGGCAGAAGAAAGGAAGGAAGGAAGGAAGGAAGGAAGGAAGGAAGGAAGGAAGGAAGGAAGGAAAAAGAGCAGGGAAAATAAAAGAAAGGAATGAATTGAAAAAGACAAGAAAAACAAGGCAAGAAAAGCAAGAAAAAGGAAAAAAGAAAAGAAAAGCAGCAGATCAAGTCAGGGCCATGAAACTAGTAAGTAGCATTCCTCTATGGTAATTTCTGCCTTATGCTCCTACCTTGCGTTTCTGCATGGCTTCCCTAGATGGTGGAATATAAACTATAAGATGAAATAGTTCATTTTGTACCCCAAGTTGGTTTTAGTCATTCTTTACCAAAGCAACCAAAAGCAAAGTAGGACGTTTAGTTAAGTTGAACACTATAATATGAATGTTGTTATTTGTGATTTAGCCTTTGAAAACTCTCCTTTAATTTTGGAAGTTCATGTATTTATAGGCTGGTTTGTTTTGATTCATTTATGGAAGATTTCTTTCTGTAATTTCTTTGTATATCTGCAATATTATTTTTGTCTGATGTAAAGATAGCAAAGATTTCCTCCTTTCCTATTTGCTGTCTAGCCTCATGAAGAATTGTTTCCTTTGTGGTATAGCAGCTTTTTAATTACATTCATTCCTGTGTTTCTAGACTTGGTTTTGTTTTCAGAACCATTGTCCTTCTTATCTTTTTTTTTGTTTTTGAGAATATCTACATCTTGAAATGTTTTCTACTAAGAAATTCCACTGTTTCATTTCTTACATTAAGCTCTGGCATCAGTTTTGCATTGATTTGTAAGGAGTTGTAGATAGAGAACACATTTCATCCTATAATCTGAGGTTTTATGTCTGATTATAGTAAAAACACATGTTAATTTTAGAGTTGGTATCATGATAGCTTTTACTATTAATCTATAAAATAATTTGAAATTTGTATTATGACATATCAAGCAATGTTCTTTTTTTCAGGATAGCTGATCCATTTGTGTTCCCCATGTGCATTCCAGGACAGGGTTCTCTGGTTCTGTGAAGAATAACATAAAAAATTTCAGAAGGAATGTGTGCAGACTGCTTTGGGGAATAGTCGTTTCTTGATATTAATTCTGTAGACAGATGAGCATAGAAGGTCCTTCCTTTTCCACTGTTTTCTTCATCATTCTTCTTCATTGTTTCAAAGATTTTATGGAAGAAGTCTTCCACATTCTTGGTTCACTTTACTTCTAGTTATTTTTATAGCTATCTTGAATGAGTTAATTTTTCTGACTTATTTATCACCATGTTCATTATTGGCTTATTGAAAAGTTAGTGAACTTAGTATGTAGATTTTAGATACTGCTACATTGCAAAAAAGTAGTTGTTTTTTCTTTCTTTTGTATTTTGTGGTTGAATCCTTAGGGTCTTTTATGAATAGAATAACATCACTCAAAAGTGGACATTTAGAGATCATCATTATTTATTATTTATTTATTATATATCTCTACTACAGTTTCCCATCCCTCATCACCTCCTTGTACCCCTCTCCTCACACCTCCCCTCTTCCTCTCACACTTCAGCTCATCCACTCCTCCATTTCTATTCAGAAAATGGCAGGTCTCCCATGGAGATGGACAAAACATGGTATATAAAGTTGTATTGAGACTAAGCACCTTGCCTTGTAATAATGGTTAGCAAGGCAATCCACTATAAGTAATAGTGTCCCAAAAGCCAGCCAAAGAGTCAGAGAAAGCCCCTGCTCCCACTGTTAGGAGTCCGACAAGAAGATCAAACCACACAACTATCACATATAAGTACGAGGTTTGGTCATATTCATGCAGTTTCCCTGGTTGTTGGTTCAGTCTCTGTGAGCACCTATGAGTCCAGATTAGTTGATTCCATGGGTTTTCTTGTATATCTTTGTCTCCTCTGGCTTCTATAATTCTTCCTCTCTCTTTTTGGCAAGATCACCTGAGCTCAGTCAAGTGATTGACTGTGGGTTTCTGTACTTATTTCCACAAGTTGTTAGAGGAAGCCACTCTGATGACTATTGGGATAGACACCAATCTATGAATGTAGTAGAATACTATTAGGGGCAGTATTTGTATACCTTGTTTATTTCTCTATTGTGCTTTAATGCTGCTTCTAAAATTTTAAGCAAGCATTGAGATTGAGGGTAGAAAATGGATGACCTTTTCTCTCTTTAAAACTTATTTAATTATTACTCATATTTACATATCCATACCCCAATTCCCTTGCCCTCCCATCCTCCCATGTTCTCCACCTGACCCCTAAACCATGCCCAACTCCTCTCCAGGGATAGTGACGCCCTCCATGGGGGACCTTCAAAGTCTATCATATTCTTGGGGGAGAGCCTAGGCCCTCCTTGCTGTATCTGGTCTGCAATAGTATCCCTCCATAGAGAATGGGCTCCCAAAGTCCATTTGTGCTCCAGGTATAAACACTGGCTCCACTGTTAGAGGTTCCATAGACTATCTCGGTCTCCTAGCTGGCACCCACATTCAGAGGGCTACATTTGGTCCAATGCTATTTCCCCACATTTATGATTAAGGTCTCCATGCTATCAGTAGGTCAGATCTACTGTTTCTTTGGGTTTCCCCAGCCCTGTCTTGGTTCCTTTGCCAATTCCTCTTTCCTCTCCACAAGTGGATTCCAGTAGTATAGTTCAGTGCTTTGCTATGGGAGCCTGTATCTGCTTATAACAGCTACTGGATAAAGGCTCTAGGAATGGTAAGCAAGGGAAGCATCAATCCCATTAAAGGAGAAGGGCATCAACTGCATCCTCTCCACCAGTGCCTGGATTCTAGTTGGAGTCATCCCTGTGAATCCCCTAAAATTTTCCCTGTGCCAGACCTCTCTCCAAATCTGTACTGTCTCCCTCTATCAAGGAATCTCCTTTCTTGCCATCCTCTATTCCTCCCCTCTCTCAGTCCTCTTATTCTCCTCTCCCCTCCCCTTCTTCTCTTCCCAACTCCTTCTTGTCCACCCTCCCACTTTGGTCAGGAGTTCTTGTCCCCATCCCCTTCTTCGAGGGACTATGCAATCATCAAATTGTACCAACTAAAGAAAACCAGATGGTTTCAGTGAAGACATCTACCAGCAATTCAAAGAAGAATTTGAGTACTCCTCAAATTATTCCACACAATAGCAGCAGAAGGAACATTGCTAAGCTTTTTTTAGGAGGCTACAATTACCTTGATTCCCAAGCCACATAAGGACACAACAGAAAAAAGAGAATTACAGACCAATATCCCTCATGAAAATCTATGCAAAAATTTCAACAAAATACTGGCAAATTGAATCCAAAAACACATCAGAGAAATCATCCACCATGATTAAACTGGCTTCATCCCAGGAGTGCAGGGATGGTTCAACATAGGAAAATCCATCAATGTAATCCACCAGATAAACAAACTGACAAAGAAAAACCACATGGTCATCTCACTACATGCTGAAATAGCCTTTGACATAATACAACATCCCTTCATGATAAAGGTCTTGGAGTAATCATGAATAACAGGAACATCCCTAATCATGAAAAAAAGCTATATATAGCAAACCAACAGCTAACACCAAACTAAATGGAGAGAAACTCAAGGCAATTCTTTTAAAATTAGGAACAAGACAAGGCTGTCCACTCTCCATATCTATTCAATACTTGAATTTCCTGCTAGAGCAATAAGACAACAAAAGGAGATCAAGGGGATACAAATTGGAAAGGAAGAAATCAAACTTCACTATTTGCAGATGACATGATAGTTTACATAAGTGACCTAAGAAACTCCTACAGCTGATAAACACCTTCAGCAAAGTGACAAGATACAAGATTAACTAAAAAAGTCAGTATCCATTCTATATACAAATGATAAATGCACTGAGAAAGAACTCAGAGAAACATCACCCTTTACAATAGTAACTAACAACATAAAATATCTTGGGGTAACCTACCAAAAAACATGAAAGACCTGTATCATAAGAATGTTGAGTCTTTAAAGAAAGAAATTAAAGAAGATACCAGAAAATGGAAAGATCTCCCATGATCTTGGATAGGTAGGATCAACATAGTAAAAATGGCAACCTTGCCAAAAGTAATCTACAGATTCAATGTAATTCCCAGCAAAATCCCAACACAATTCTTCACAGAACTTGAAAGAACAATACTCAACTTCATATGGAAAAACAAAAAACCCAGGACAGCCAAAACAACCCTGTACAATAAAGGCATCAGCATCCAGGATTTCAAGCTCTATTATAGAGCCATAGTTCTGAAAACAGCTTGGTATTGGCACAAAAGTAAACAGATACACCAATGGAATTTAACTGAAAAAACTGATATTAACCCACACACATATGAACACTTGATTTTTAACAAGAAGCTGTATTTACACAATAGACAAAAAAGAAAAAAAGTCTTCAACAAATGGTGTTGGCATAACTGGATTCGGACATGTTGAAGATTGCAGATAGATTAATGTCTATCTTCATGCACAAAGCCTAAGTCAAAATGGATCAAAGACATCAGCATAAATTCATCCACACTGAACCTCCTAGAAGAGAAGGAAGGTGGTACTCTGGAACAAATTGGTACAAAAGACTGCTTTCTGGACATAACACCAGTAGCAGAAACATTGAGATCGACAATTAATAAATGGGATCTTCTGAAACTGAGAAGCTTCTGTAAGGTAAAGGACACAGTCAGCAAGACAAAATGGCAGCCCACAGACTACGAAAAGACCTTCACCAACCCCACATCTAACCTAGGGGTGGTGTCCCAAATATATAAATATCTCAAGAAACTAAGCAAGAGAATATCAAATTACATAAATGGGGTACAGAGCTAAACAAAGAATTCTCAACAGAAGAAACTCAAAAGGCTTCAAGACTTTTAAGGAATAGCTCAACATCCTTATCCATCAGGGAAATGCAAAGAAAACTATGTGATACCATCTTACACCTGTCTGAATGGCTAAGAACAAAAACATTGATGATCGCTTATGCTGCATAAGTATGTGGATTTAGGGAAACACTTATCCACTACTGGTGGGAGTGCAAAATTGTAAGTCACTTTGGAACTCAGTATGGTGGTTTCTCAGAAAATTGGGAATCAATCTACTTCAAGATCCAGCAATTCCACTCTTGGGCATATACCCAATAGATGCACAATCATACCACAAAGATATTAGCTCAACTTCATAGCGGCACAATTTTTAATAGCCAGAGCCCTGAACTGAATAATGGATAAAGAAAATGTGGCACTTTTACACAATTGAATATTCCTCATCCATTAAAAAATAATGACATCGTGAAATTTCCAGGCAAATGGATGGAACGAGAAAACACACAAACAAAAAACAAACCATCCTGAGTGAGATAACCCAGAGACACATAGACAGTATGAACTCACTCATAAGTTGTTATTAGTTGTAAAGCAAAGGGCAACCAGGCAACCAGGCTGTGATCCACAACCTCAGGGAAGCTAGGTAAAAATAGGTCCCTAAGTGTGACATATATGGATGGTCCCAGAAAAGGACAATTGTTTTGATCTCCTGGGTAAACTTGGAAGGGGACTAAAAGGTAGGGGACGGAGGATGGAAACATGAAGGCTCCAGATGGCCTATTTGGGGGAGAGATGGAGAGACAGAGCAATAAAAGGGCTATCTTCATAGAGGGAGGCATCTTGGGGGTTAGAGAGAAGCCAAGCACTAGGGAAAGTGTAGGAATCCACAAGGATGACCCCAGTTAAAACTCTTAGCAATAGTAAAGAGGGTGCCTGAACTGGTCCTCCTTTATAATCTAATCAGACTAACCTCAACTGTCACTTTAAAACCTACCTCCAGTAACTGAAGAAAGCAGATGCAGTGATCAATAGCCAAGCACGTGTATGAGCTCCTGGAGCTTACTTGAAGAGAGGGAGGAAGAATCATATACGTAATGTGAGGTTCTTTGTCCTGGCTGGTCTTTCAGCCATTGAGCCCCAAATAAACACACAGATGCTATACAAATTACAAAACTGTTGGCTGATGACTAGGGCTTCTTATTGGCTAGCTCTGTCTTAATTATTAATTTCTATTAATCTAAGTATTTCCATGTGGTCTAATCTTATCAGAGAAGGGTCCTGACCTCTTACCTCTTCCTCTGCTACATGTGTGCCTTTCCCAGAATTCTGCTCATCAACTAGTCCTGCCCATCTTCCTGCCTCATTGGCCACAGTGTTTTATTCATCAACCAATAAGAGAAACATATACAGAAGGACATCCCCCTTCAGGCCTACATTCATCTCATTTAGGCTCCCTGGTTGTTGGTTCAGACTCTGCGCATACCTAAGAGACTAGGTTAGTTGTTTCTGTAGGTTTTCTTGTGATGACCCCAACTCCTCTGGTCCTATCATCCTTCCTCCCTCTCTCAGCATAATTCCTGGAGCTCAGACTAATGTTTGGCTGTGCATCTCTGCATCTGTTTTCATCAGTCACTGGATGAAGGCTCTCTAATGACAATTGGGGTAGTCACCACTCTAATCACAAGAGGTTATCATTTCAGGCTGCAAATCTACTTTTGCTAAGAATAGAATCTAAAGAATCTAAATAAATAAAATATCAAATTATCTACAATCCCTCAGAGATTTTAAGTTACACATAAGGCTGAAAATTCCTGCAAAAATGGAAAGTAAATGCATATGGACACACAAATCTTCTTTAGAAGAAACTGTTGGAGACAGGATTCTTGGGTGGCTCTTGGAGTCAGGAACCTCCAATGGCTGCTGAAGTCAGGAACCTTCAGTGGCAGCTGGAATCAAGAACCTGTAGTGACTTCAGATAGACTGTAAAGGGTGTGGTTCTTGTGGAAGAGGTTGCCAGTGTCTATAATAGGTGGTGATTTAATTGAGGAAAAGGGCATCAGCAGGAGAGGGAAGATGATGAGGGACAGGAATGAAAGACTAAAATTATCGAAAATTTATTATATACATGTATGAAACTGTCAAAAGTATTTTTTTTTATTTCAAAAGCCACCTTAGTATTAGGGGCAATGCTTACGTTTTCTTGAGGTTCTCTGTCTTAGCTGATCAGCACGTTTCATGTGGTGAAGATCAGAAATAAAAACCCTCCTAGCGATTTGAGGAGCAAAAGGACAAAGTAACCACTTTGAAACACATGCTGAGTGAGGCTGTCATGTTAGAAACTGCACAGAGCATTTTGTTCTCTATTACAAAGACCAGGTCTCCATGAGAATGCTGTTAACAGAGGCTATTTAAACTGTCAGAGAGGGTTGCAGTAGGTCTCAGAGCCCTTTGTCTGAGGAAGACAAAAAAAAAAAAAAAGTAAAGAAGCTGTTTCACTGCAGTCCTCCTCACAGTTGGGTTTTCCATTTCTGTTCTCTCTTTCCAAATGATCCCTGAGCCTTGCCAAGGTGGGGAGAGTGTGGTATAGATGTCCCTTTTAGGACATCTCTTTTAGAACTGAGCACTCTACAGTCATTTAGTTACTTATTGTCTTATTTTGGCCAGTTAACTGCTGTCCACTCTAAAAAGAAGCTTCTCTGATATGGGTTGGGAAGTCCATGGAAGAAAAACAAACATTTACATGCCCTGTATAAACGACAAGAAAAAGGCATATGGTATAAAGCTTAAAATGGAGATGAAGCTTTTCAGTGATGTGTTCCCTTGTGTGGTCCTTGTAAACAATCCCAGCCAACTCATTGATTTACAAACTGCTCTTGAAAAATGTCATTTGGTCTTATTAATTGGGAGAGGGTGACTAGGTGTGTCCTTAGCATTTCCCATGGAAGATGCAAACTGTAAACTCTAAGAGTGGCTGTGAATTCTATTTATTCATTATATTAAACCATGAAACAAGAGGCCATTCACTTTTGAATTTTGATAAATTCCAGAATATTTGAAACTTAACATTGAAAACAAATGTACCTATTGCACCTAAAAATAATCTGCTCCATCATATGTTTAGAACTTTGCATGTTGCCTAGATAGAAGGATCTAGCTCAATAATATTTTCAAGTTATATAGACAACATTCATTACACACATGACCCTTACTACTGAGGATTTACTTACACAATCCAGATATAAAATATTCTGCAACACGTTTCTTTGCAAATTTTAATTCCTGGTTTATATGTTAGTCTCAACACCTATGGACTCCAATTTCTGAAGTAAAAGTGAGACCCATGTTGAAGATTTTGTAACACTGATTAACTGGTTAGAGCATTTTGTGGACAGTGGGAGGCTATTGGTTCCAGAGCAAAAGTATCTAGGGCTACCTTAATCTAATCTAATTAATATCCATTTATTAATATCCTGTTTGTCTGATATAATATCCTTTTTACTATATATTTGGAATTTGAATTTTAAAGACCACTAGTTTCCACTAAAGCTCAGAATGTCATCTGGTGGTATCAAGTCCTAGATCAGAGTTTTCCCCACGTTGCCATAACTAACCTAACTGATAGGTCAGTCAATGTATATTTTTAAATTCTTTGATTTATGTTTATTTATGTGTGTGTGTATGCACTTGTGTGTGACAGAGAGAGGGAGAGAGAGAGAGAGAAAGAGAGAGAGAGAGAGATTTTGTGGTGAATGTGCACATATATGAGGAGGGTGCACATGTGCCACAGAGTTTGTGTGAAGGTCAGTGATGATTTCTACTATTTATCCTCACCTTCTAATTTTTAAAAGCTTTCTTTGTTGTTTATAGTTGTGCTGTATACACCAGACTAGGGTACTAGGTGATCCACAAGACTCCATTGATTCCCCAATCATCAATTATAAGTCCACAGAGATTACACATACATGAAACTGTGCCCAGCATTATGTAGGTTCTGGGGATTCAAACTCAGGCCCTTATACTTGCATGGTGTCCATCTCACCAATAGAATTATTTCTTGAGTCCTTGTTTAGTTGATTTTCTATAAAATTCGTTGAAATATTTTCATGGTTAAAGATTTATCTTATACATATAAATCCAAGTTCCTGGATCACATTCCCTCATGAATCACATATGGGTGCTATTGTGTTTCCTTAAAATTTACCTTTTTCAAATTAATTATGTGTACGAGTAGGATGGAGATGGCAGGGGAGAATAAATGCTATATTTCTCCTGTGGAGGTCAGTGCAAACCTTGTGAAAGTTGCCTCTCTCCTTCTACCACGATGATCCTAAGGTTCAAACTCAAGTCATCAGTCTTCCAGATAAGCTCTTTTACCCACTTAACCATTTCACCAACATATTTTATATTTCTTTAATTGTAGCATAATTTAATTGTTATATAGTATAATTGAATATATATATATATATAAATAATATTTCATGAATGTATTAACATTTATTATAACATTTATAAAATGTAAAAAAGTATGAGGACTATTGATTATATATCTCTGTATGGCATTATACAGTAAAAATATTTTTATGTTTCCTAATGTGTTGCAAAAATGTCCTCTCATGAAGAAGTAGTCTATGCAGAAACAATGTTTAATTTTTTAAAAAGATAGAATGAGTTTGTCCAAAGTGGGTGGTTGGTTCTTTAGCTTCTTCATGAACCTGATGAAGAATTCATGGACACTAGCAAGATGTGGTAAATTCAATTGACCAAAGTACATTACATGAAGCAACTGAGAGGAAAAACAAAAAACAGCACATATATAAGATTGGAATTTCATTGAATTCTCCAATAAAAGACAACTAAAGCCACACACAAGTCCATTTATCAAAGACAAACTCAATGCCATTTTTACAGGCTTTCTTTATTGAGTGTTAATCTGATGGTCTTTGGGAAAAACTTGAGGAGCTGTTAGAGTGAAGCTTTAAGTGTGATATAAGAGCAATTTCCCCAAAATGACAGAGGTGGATAACTTAATGTTGACTTCAGCCTGTAATTTTTCTACAATGAATAATTTTGGTGGGCTCATTTCAACTTTAAGTCTCTTAGAAATACTAATTTTAGTTTATGGCTCAATGATTAGAAAAAAAGTGCTTGAGAACAATATCTCATGAAACTGACAAAAACTGTTCCAGACAGCAGAGAAGCACAAATATATTGGAATTTTGGTTCACCTTAATTATTAGTAACTGATATACTAGTAGGTTCTAAGTTGATGTTAAGGAATAATTAAATTCTATCTCATCATATAATTTTACATCTGTTCATTTTTATTTGTATGTGTGATACAGAAATATTAATTTTTTCATTAGCTTTTACTCTTTGCTTCCTTGTAACACAGGGCTACAGATTTAGCTCAGAGGTTTAAAAAAAAGCACAAACTGCTTTTGCATAGGACCCCAGCTAATTTCCTAGCACCCACAGCAGACAGCTCAAACCACTGTTTTTTCCTCCTTTTTTATTTAAGAGATTTTTGCATGCCAATCCCAGTTCCCTCTGCCATCCACACCCTGACTACTCCATACCATTTCTGCTCCCCAGGGAGGGTGAGGTCTTCCATGGGCGGGTCTTCAGAGTCTATTATATCCTTTGGGATAGGGCCTAGGCCCTATCCCATGTGTCTAGGCTGAGGGAGTATACCTCTATGTGAAATGGGCTTCCGAAATCCATTCCTATGCTAGGGTAAGTACTGATCTACTACAAGAGGACCCAAAGATTTCCAAGGCCTCCTCCCTGACATCCACATTCATGGGGTCTGGATCACTTCCAAGCTGGTTTACCAGTAATCAATCTGGGGGCCAAGAGCTCCCCCTTGTTCAGGTCTGCTGTTTCTGTGGTTTTCACCAGCATAGTCTTGTTCCCTTTGCTCATCATTCCTCCTTCTCTGAAACTCTATTCCACTTCAGTTTAGTGTTTGGCTGTGGGTATCTGTTTCTACTTCCATTAGCTGCTGGATGAAGGCGGTAGAATGGCATGTAAGTTAGTCCTCAATTTTGTTATCAGGGAAGGGCATTTAAAGTAGGCTCTCTACTGTTGCTTAGATGGTTAGATGGTGTCATCCTTGTAGATCTCTGGACATTTCCCTAGTGCATGATTTCTCTTTAAACTTATACTGTCTCCCTCAAACTTATGCTGGAGAGGATGTAGAGAAAGGGGAACACTCCTCCACTGCTGGTGGGAGTTTAAACATGTACAGCCACTTTAGAAATCAGGATGGTGATTTCTCAGAAAAATGGGAATCAGTCTACCACAAGATCCAGCAATTCCACTCTTAGGCATATACCCAAAAGAAGCACATTCATACAACAAAGACATCTGTTTAACTATGATCATAGCAGCATTATTTGTAATAGCCAGAACCTGGAAGCAACCTAGATGCCACTCAACTGAAGAATAGATACAGAATATGTGGTACATTTACACTATGGAGTACTAATACATTGTGTAAATGGATTAGAAAAAAATACAATGGAATCTTGAAATTCGAAGGCAAATGGATGGAACTACAAGAAACAATTCTGAGCGAGGGAACCCAGTCACAAAAAGACAAACATGGTATGTACTCATTCATATATGGATTTTACACATAGCACAAAGGATTACCAACCTACAATCCACACCACAAGAGAAGTTAGCAAACAAGGAGGACTCTAAGAGAGACATACATGGTCCCCCAGAGAAGGGGAAAAGGACAAGATCTCCAGAGCAAATTGGGAGCATGGGGGTGGGGGGGAGAGGAAGCTAGGAGATTGAGAAGGTGAGAATAGGAGTATTGAAGAGGACATAAAGGAGCAGGAAGGGTGTGTAGGGGGAAGAATAGAGGAAGGCTCAAACCACTTTTAAGTTGATTGCCAGGGGGATCAGATGCACTCTTCTTGCCTCTGTAGGTACCAGCACTTATGTGCAACCCCCCAACCCAAACACAAGAACACTAAAAAAAATTACCCCAGTCTTTTAAAATAAACTTAGTGAGTTTACTAGGAGAGAAACAATTTATTATTACTCAGTATCACTTATCATAACAAGTGTTTTCATAGACACTTTTAGTGTTTAACATGTTATAGGGAAACAATTGAGTTGGTTTATAACTTTGTATTAATATTCCTAAATAAGTCTTTTGTTAAGAAAGAAAAAACATCTAGGAAATAATAATAAAAGAAAATAAATTTTAAAAAAAGATAGAAATCAGAATAGAACAAAATAAGCAATCAGAAGAAAACCAGAAGAAACTGATAGGGACTCAGAGACACTCATCCACAATTAAGGAAAAAGTTGATCAATTCCTAGAAAAAGTGTTTTGCCTAGTCTGAACAATATGTAAACCCACTAACTCAAAAGAATGATTGAAAGGAAGTTAGGGAGGGAGAAAAAAATTTAAACAAAATTTGAACTCCAGTTGGCTCCTAGCTATTCATATTTCTCTATCTATGGCAAAATACTTATGACAATCAACTCATAACTAAACAACAACAACAATGAGTCAGGGTTAATTTTGTTTGACTATATTGTCCTAGGACCTGTCCTGACACAGAATATTATATCAAGAAGTTTGTGCTGATATTAACCCCATGGAATCTAGAAAGCAAAGATATATAAAGGGACGTGGCCCACAGTGTCATCTCTAAGGGTATGAAAATAGCATTCCCTCATTATTATTAAAAAGACAAAGATAAGGGGAAATGAAAATCATAATACAAATGGGAATACTTCCAGGACATTCTAGCAAACAGAATTTAATATCAAATTAAAAGAAACATATAACATAAGCAAGTTAATTTTCTATTAGCATGTAAGGATGGCTCAATATATTACTGTATTCATCTTTGTTCAATGTAGGCTATAGCCACTAACATTATGTTGACTACATAATTAAATTTAGTTTAAATACAAAAATATTTTGTTGAAGTGTCAATGAGCCAGGATCTAGAACTTCAGACATGGTTCTCTTGACACATGGTATGTTCTGGTTCAGAAATATCATGATGGATGTCAGTTGTGTAATTTTCCCTCACATATTTTGTCTCCATATTTTAAGGAAAAACAATTCCATAGTATTTCCCTATCAATGACTTTAGCATTAGTAAAGCATATTGCTGTCAGAGAATAATATAGCCAAAAGGAATGAAGTTAAATATAATGGGCAAACATTATTTGCTTATAGTGATGACTTTCCCATGGTTATTAAATGTACATAAATATGAGCAATGTGCACCAATTTATTATCTACTTTTCTTCTCATAAAGAAGAAGAGCTAAGCTGGTAGACAACTTTGAAGTGATTGTTCTTAAGCCAATCTCATATTTATTAGCAATGAAGTTAGAGTATCATCTGGGATAATAATGAGAACAGTTGATCACAAAACAGGGAAGACATAAAATGAGTGGCATTCAAAAAATGCTAAGAGTATAAAAAGGATAGAGTTGCTTTCATAAGATTAATGAAACAAGAGAATGATGTAGTCATCTTTGTCCTTAAGTGCTACTACTATATATTTGTAACATACACAATAATTCTTTATTGAATCCTTTACTCAGGCAAGTGTGTTGTGAAGAAAGGAAGGAAGGAAGGATGAAAGGAAGGAAGAAAAATAGCACCTTATTATGATAAGTTACTAGGAAGTATTTGTATAGAGAATTTCATACACACAGGATGCTGTCAGGAAGTATTCATTAGTCTATAAATCCCAAATAAATTTTTAACAATCAAATCTTGAAATAAATAAACAAATAATATATCTTTCCCCTGGATAAAAGTAGACTTGGACCCAAAATTTTCCTTGACTGGCATCTCTCCTTCCTGCTTCTTTCTACATGTTGGGCTTATTTTTCCACCATAGAATTATGTTCTCAATTATTCACTACAAGAAATTCAGATCTTTCTTCTCAAGTTCTCAATTTTCAGAGATTGATTGAACTGTCCCTGTTTCCACTGAAAAATTATCAAAGAGATGATCTGATTGGTATTCATTGGGCTGTGTGTGATGCTCTAAATCAATAGTTCACATTATTAGTATAATAGCATTACATGATGAGATGAGTTTTCAGGTAGATCAGATTATTATATTCAAGTATGGAGTGCGTTTTGAACCCTGGGGTTTTGATTCTTACAATAAATGAGATACCATCTTCCAGTGCCAGAAATTTTCAACAATTACATGTACAATAGTACTGGTTTTGTAGAAGCTATGTAAAGGAGGAAGACTTGGAAGTAACTCAGAAACACCTAGGACTTTCGCTGAAGTCATACCTTCAGGCAACTTGAGAGATTTTTTTTTAAGTTCTTCAGACACATAATCCTCTTGTAATCTCTTCAGATATTGTTGGACCATTTTTTAGTAATATACATGCCACTGACTAATCTTAATAAATTTTCTTTATCTCTTTTTTGGTCTGATAAACTGAGACCTGTTGAAGACAGAACGTATCTATTTTACTTGCATAGTTCTCAAGTGCTTCCCTTAGTGCCCAGCCATGTATAATACCTGGTGATCAAGTATTGTCTAGCACCCTAATCATTGTGTGGCACATTTATTATTATTTATTGATGAATTGATTTTCCTCCATTGTTAGTAAAGTGCATAGACTACAATAAGTGCTAGACATTTCTATACTTGGAGGTAGTATAAAAATGAGACAAATGTATGTATGTTGATAAATTAAGTTGGTTCCACAGCTGAGAGTTCTTCATTGTAAGTAATGGAGGATAATACAGTTAAAATAGTTTAACTGAAGTGTTAACTGCAGTGTTAAAGTCCTTGTCCCACAAGCATGAAGACCTGTGTTCAAATCCCCAGAGCAAATTTAAACAGGACTCTTTAGCGCACATCTGTAATTCACTACTCATACTGTGAGATGAGAGACAGAGACAAGAGAACCTCTGGAAGCTTGGGATCAGCTAATGTACAGTACTCAGTGGGAAACAAGAAGTGACCCTGTCTTAAAAAAGATGGAAACTGAAGACTGACAGCTAGGGTTATCTTTTGGCACATAGAAGCTATGGCATAATAACGAGCACTCAAACACACAAACTTGCACACAAATGCACATCACATGTGGGAGGGCAAGATTACCAATAAAACCAGTAGTGATCCAAGCTCAGAGATCTACTTTCCCTCACTGAGGGTTTTTGGTGTTCACAAAGCACCCACACCCATATGCGCTTTGGCTATCTCCTCCCGAAGTTAGCTTTAGGTGACTGTAAACCTGGAAGACTCCTGGTCCTCCTCATAACAGTACCCTTGGTCCCATCATAATGGCAGTATCAGGACTAACAGTATGAAGGTTACCAGAGAAGAACTATAAAATGCTGCTTCTGTGATAGTCTACCTTGGCTTTAGTGTTATTGTAAGTGTTTTTGTTCCTCTGTTCCTGTTTTAACATATTGTCTTTTTCAGCCATCAGACCAATTGAATGGAGTTATGTAGTGGAAAAGTTCCAAATGAGAGTTTTACTCACATTTAAAAAGTCATCTTACTATTGCTTTCTCTGTTTAGCCTTGGGAAAAGAAAAAAATCATATATCAATATCTAAGTGCTACAAAAGCATGCCATGCACTTTTTCTTTTAACTGGTTCATAAAACTGAATCTCTAGCTGTGGAACAGAAGAAGTTGAATATGAACTCATTCTGGAAGGGCAAAGGGACTCATTTTCTGTTTAGTGTTCCATATGGCTAAATTTTACATAAAACTCTTCTCATAAGAGACTAAGGCAATTCCTTCTTGTATCACTAAATACAAGGGACACGTTACAACAGGCTAAAATACACACTTGGTTGGAGCAAGAGATCAACTTGCAGCTTCTCAGTAATGACATTCATTACTTCAGTACTATATATTAAGAATTTTGAGATGTACAAATCAAAACAAACACAAATATCTATATGGAAGGCACCACTACCAAATAATCAAATGAATAACATCACAGACTAAAAACAATAGCAAAATAAGACATGATGTGGTATAGATATTTCTATTTCTGATTTTTATTAGAGCAATATAAATATGCTTTAGACCTAATTTTATCTTATGCAAATGGGATCTGTCCAAGCAAGCACAGCTCTCTCTTATTTGCTCAATAGCTATTTCTAATTACAATCTGTTCCATGCCAGAAACTTTTACTAGCTAAATACTAGATATCAATAAACAATGTTCCTATAGTACTTTCCATAATTGAAAAGAATACTTCCATAAGTACCATCTCTGTAATATTGTTTTCCTTGGGCCATTTATTCAGTATGTAACAACCCCAGGCCTGAAATAAAATAGCTGTTCACAATAACAGTAAGACTTTGGGAGTTGTTTATGAGTCTGGGTTTTACTAAGAAAGTTATAGTGGGTCTGAGAAAGTCAGAACGGTTCTTCTACAATGAGAAGTCTACTACTGAATTTTTTGGATTATGCAGGTCCTATTGAGTGAACTTGAAAAAGAAACAGAACTTCTTTATAGCACAATAATTTGAACTCTCCCTCTGTCTGTGTGTAGTGAAGTGTGTTCTTTATGCATGAATATACAAGTGCACATTTTTATGCACAGACATGCATAGATCGATGAGCACAAGATATTCCTCTTTTACTCTGCCATGAGACAGGGTCTCACGCTGAACTGGAAGCTTGCTGTTCTGCAGTGGCCATAAGGCTCAGGAATCTACCTGCTGTTGCTCCAAATTCTTGGATTACAAGCATGAGCAGCCATGCCCAGTTTTTTAATTATGTATTGGGGATTTGAACTCAAGTCCTTATGATTATAGAGCAAGCATTCTTTCCTACTGAGCCTTCTTCCTAGCCTCTCATCTAACTCTACATAAATGATCTTGCTGACTGTACTGTAGAATTTTCCTCTGGTATGCTTTGAATTTTGGCTACACACATATTAACTCTAGTTAGTCAAGTAGTAACAATAATATCACATTACTTTCTTCAATGTCCCTTATGAAGAGAAGAAAATAGTGGGAAAATAGTTATCATATTGAAATACCAAAAAAATAATTATCCTTGCAAAGTTTGTTACTGAATTTTTGAGCAGCAAATCACCTAATTCAAAGTTTCTAATTTTTGTTTTATCCTCTCAAATACAGGGCTAAGTTATGATTCACTGGAAAGAACTGTGAAGATCTCTACAGACTGACTGTATTGTGTGATGATCAATTACCTATTTCAAAGCAGATTTGCTATTCAATTTCTTCACTATTTTTATGAACCTTTGGCTAATATATTTCTGTTCCATGTTTTATTACATAAATTCATTGATGAAAATTGTGAAAAATTAGCTGGAGAGTTAGGTCAGCAATTAAGAATACTTATAGCTCTGGCAGATGACCCATGTTGAGCTCCCAATCCATAACGTGTGACTCACATGCCCAGAAATTCCAGTTCCTTCTTTGGTATGTACCTGCTTTTGCCTGGTGCACATACATTCTGCCTACACAGACACACACACACACACACACACACACACACACACACACACACACACACACACGCACTTGAAATAATTAATGCATCCTCTTATGAATAGGAAAATGATTAATAAGGAAAACGAAATGGAATTATTTGCATGTGTTTTTGTATATGTGTGTATATAAGCATTATAGCACTAGTATAGAAGTCATGTTTCTCCTCAGGTGTCAGTCCTCATCTTTCAATTTTTTAAGGCAAGCTTTTATTGTTAGCTGCTGCATAACCCAGGCTAACTAACTGGCTTGGGAGTCTCTGGGGACTCTCCTGTCTTTACCTCCCTTCTAACACTACTCATCTGCTTTTCATGGACCATGGGAATCCAAAGTCAGGTTGCCATCTTCATACACTATCACTTAACACATCAAACCAACCCCAGCCTATGTAATTGAAAACAATTATTTGATATGACAGAGTAAACTAACTATAAAGACCTCAAACTTTCCTAAGGACTTTGCCTAGCCTGTCAAATCATTTTGGACCCTTGAGTTTAGGATCCAAAATTTCTGAGGGAAATATTTTGTTGAAACATAAGTCCAGTATTGCTTAGTAGCTATTTTGAAGATAAATGTGATTTTAAAACCTCATTCAATGGTCCAATTGTATTTTTCTTCTCTTTTTGTCCCTTGGAGGCATTTTCATGCTTGGGAGATTGGGTATATATAAAAGAATGCCTAGCAAAATAAAAAATACATATATGATAAATTGAATGCAATCAGTTCTCAACTCCACTCCTGTTTTGAAATGAAAGCAATATAGCACCATCATTGTAACAACTGACAGGCAGACAGAGGCTTATTAAAAATATATTATCTTTACAGTTTAACACGCATTAAATATTTCAACCCTTTTCCAATTCTTTGCCTTTTTTCAGCCCGAAACAGAAGGGGATTCAACAGGGAAATGTCTCATGCCAGGATTCAACTGAATTATTTCATTTTCTAATCCAAAAAAGCAGATTTCATTATTTTATGCATAGATAAATCTTGTTAAATGTCTATTCTATTTTTCCCTTTCAAATGGGAGAGCATACTCCTTTCTAATAACACTTGGTGATGATTAAAATATAATGTTAACTGTTCTTATTTTTCAGTATTTCCTGCAGACTTCTGCTAAGTTTGCTCAGAAGCAGCATGTCAACTTCACAATGAAAAAAAAATGTGAGACACTAAGCTAAACTAAAATTACTAAAGATAACATGACATTTGGTATGATGTTTGGGGAAATAAAAGCCATCCGATGGGTTCCTAGACACTCATTCTGTGTTGGCTATGTGTATTAAGTCTGTTTCCTACTGGCCATACTAATTTTCTTGCTAGTCGAACATGCTCATGCCTCTGGTTTCTGATCCCTGAGAGCCACCATGCTCTATCCACCAAGTTCAGTCTTTATCAAGACTTCTTCCTTCCAGCCATAATGTTTTGTTATTTATATGACTCCATTTGTGAGTTTGGCATCCTACTCCAGGAAGTGAATTCTCAGAACAGATAATTAGAAAATTGCAGAGCAATTTTCATAAGCATAAGATAGGATGGTAGAACAATTCTACATGAGTGTTAGACGAAAAATTAATGTTACATGGAAAGACACTTCATAGTCATTCTGTTAGTCCTAACTTCAAGCCAGGAAGAAGAGAAATAACTTTGTCATGGAGGTGTCATGTGTAATTTTTAAATTTGCATTTTCCATGATTGCAATAAATATTTCTAGCACTCTAAATTATATATTAAGCACTCTAAATTCTCAATATTCTACACCAAAAATAATAGTCCAATCAGCTAGCTATTCAGAGAGACACTGTTAAAATAATTTAATGTAAAAGAAAGATGATATTCAGATTATTTTATAACATATGTAATTAACATTTGATACTAGCTGTATTTTATAATTAATAAGACACATTGTTAAGGAAGAGGATACAAAATTACAATGAATCCATATTCAAATTCCTCACAAAGTAGCAAAGTAATTATCACACATGGGGAAAAACCACTCAAAGGGTCATCTTATTTTTTACCTCCATTATACATAAATATCTGTGAAAATATGGATATATATACATTAATATAAATATATACCATATGTATATTTTTATTTTTCAACTTTAAACAATATATATCCCTGGAAAAAACAATTATCCATCTGAGTCTTCACTTGTCTTTGCAGCAACTTCTAACTTAGAGGAGCAGGAATTTGATGTATCCCTGATCCTTTCTTGATTACAATCTAAGATGTATGAGACTCATATGGGGATGTCAATCTCTGACAGTTACTTTTACTAATAAAAGCACAAGGCATTGAAACAAGAGGCAGTGACTGGCTATCTATCTGTACTGAAGGGCCTTACATCAATAAACTGCATGGTGATTTGTGGACAGCAATTAGGATGGGGTATTTTAGCACAAAGTTTAAAACAGACATCTTGTTTCAGAAGTTGCCAGTGATGAGCTGCTGCTGTTAGAATGAAACTACTTATAACAGAAGAAAAATTATTACTGTAAAGCAAGATTTCTTCTCACAATCTGGGCTTGACAAACTACATGAAGTAGGCAATTCATCAAAATACACAGTTTTTTATGAGACTAATCCTGAATCGGCAGATTTTACTCCAAAATGAGAGCAAAAGTCTGTCTAGGATCTGGTATTATGTTACAAATAGTGATGACCTTGCAATGGGGACACTGCCCTTTCTGTCAAAATAAGTTAATGGTGGGCTAGCAAAGCAGCTATGCAATTAAGAGTAGGTTCTGAAAATGTACATACAAGTACCATTAAATACACTCCATAGGTTATATTTAGGAATGTATATGTGTTCGTTTATATATGCACGCGCGCGTGCGTGCGTGTGTGCGTGCGTGAGTGCGTGCGTGCGTGCGTGCGTGCGTGCGTGCGTGCGTGTGTGTGTGTGTGTGTGTGTGTGTGTGTGTGTGTTTGGTGTGTACAGTATCAATTACTGAAAAAAGAGCTCATAAATTTTTTCTCCATTTTTTATTTAAATTAGAAACAAGATTGTTTTACATGTCAATCCCAGTTCCCTCTACCTCCCCTCCTCTCGTGCCACCCCCCCTAAATAACACTCTACCTATCCCATACCCTTTCTGCTCCCCAGGGAGGGTGAGGCCTTCCATAGGGGGTTTTCAGAGTCTGTCATAACATTTGGAATAGGGCTTAGGCCCTCCCCTGTGTCTCTAGGCTCAGGGAGCATCGCTCTATGTGGAATGGGCTTCCAAAATCCATTCCTAAGCTAGGGATAAGTACAAGGAGGCGCCATAGATTTCACAGGCCTCCTCAATGACACCTATGTTTATGGGATCTGGATCAGTCCCATGCTGGTTTCCAACCTATCAGCCTGGGGACCAAGAGCCCTCCCCCCCTTGTTCAGATCAGCATTTTCTGTGGGTTTTACCAGCCTGGTCTTGACCCCTTTGCTCATCACTCCTCCTTCTCTGAAACTGGATTCCAGTTCCCTACAGTGTTTAGCTGTGAGTGTTTGCTTCCACTTCCATCAGCAGCTGGATGAACGCTCTGGGATGACATATAAGTTAGTCATCAGTCTCATTATCAGGGGAAGGCATTTAAGGTAGCCTCTTCTCTCTTGATTAGATTATTAGTTGGTGTTATTCTTGTAGATCTCCAGACATTTCCACAGTGCCTGATTTCCCTTTAAACCTATAATGGCTCGGTTATGGTATCTCTTATCTTGATCTCTTCTATTCTTCCCCCAACTCAATCTTCCTGCTCCCTAATGTCCCCCCCCCCCATCTTCTTCTCCCCTTCTCATCCTCCTATATCCCTTTCCCCTCCACCCATGCTCGAAATTTGCTTAGGAGATCTTGTCCCTTCCCCTTCTCCAGGGGTCCATAAATGTCTCTCTTAGAGACCTCCTTGTTTCCCAGCTTCCCTGGTGGTGTGGATTGTAGGCTGGTAATCCTTAATGCTCACAAATTTCAAGTGGAATATGGAGGGATGTACATGAGAGTTTTGAAGAGAAAAGGGGCAAATGTTGGAATTAAATTATAATCTCAAAAATGAAGTAAAATAAAATGAAAAACAGGGCAAACTGACTAATCCAGGGACAGCAACCCAGTAAACAGTGTTCTTCATGATCTCTGCTTCAGTTCTGCTTCTGGATATATGCCTGGCTTGAAGGGGATTGATATGTGAAGCAACCTTGTTTCTAATTTGAACTAATAAAAAATAATCTCTTGGAAAAAAAGAATTCCTGTACTGCTTGCCCTCAATGATAGACAGTGATCAAGATATATAAGCCAAATAAACCCTTTCCTCCAAAAGTTACTTTTAGTCATGGTGTTTTATCAGAGTAGTATAAAAACCTAAATAATACACTACACACAAACACATACATATAAATTAAAACTAAATTTATTTTAATTGAGTTAGTGAGAAAATAAACAACGTCAATTAATGCAGAGGATAGTAGCTAATCAAGGTGATTAGACCATTTTACCTGAACATTGTGTTCATAAATTTCTGTATTATTGTAAACTAGCCCAGGTGCATAAAATAATGGATGCAGCACGTATTCAGAAGGCAATTCTAGTTTTAAAAGTTTTTAAGAATTTGTTATGTTTTTACCCAAGTTGTATGGGAAGCACATGTGTGAAGGTCAGAGGACAACTTGCAAGAATCAGTTCCCTCATTCCATCTTGTGGGTTCAAAAAATCAAACTCAGATTGTCAGCCTTGTGGGCAAATTTCTTTACATACTGAGTCATTCTGTCAGCACATAAATATCTCTGCTGACTGAAAGTCATACATTACTTTT
Organism: Cricetulus griseus; assembly: GCF_003668045.3. Taxonomy (NCBI): domain Eukaryota; kingdom Metazoa; phylum Chordata; class Mammalia; order Rodentia; family Cricetidae; genus Cricetulus; species Cricetulus griseus. The sequence continues at coordinate 71,866,253 of NC_048598.1, forward strand.
TTAGGAATGATTATTTGTAATGATGAAAACATAGTAATTAGATGAAGCCCTCCTATAACTTAAAATCTGCCACTGTAACAAACTTCTTATTCCTTTAGATAAACAAGCATGATCAAGCTAGGGAAAATCAATGACATCTATGTTAGGCTTTTGAGATCTTTCAGTATAGTTAACTGTTCAGTGTGTATGTGGTGGGGGTGATGCAAGAGAAAAAGAGAGAGAGAGAGAGAGAGAGAGAGAGAGAGAGAGAGAGAGAGAGAGAGAGATCGTGCAAAGAAAACCCATAGTATTTAATGTACTAAAAGGAGAGCTGATCTTGAGAGCTGTCACAGGCCTTCCAAACCTCCAGTCAATGGTATGAGAAGTTTGAATCTGGGGGGCATCTGCTATTCTTTCCTTGTTCTTGTGTCCCTGAAAAAAGAATTGGCCTAGGAAATTCTACCTCTGTCACCATTTCCTTAGACCGTGGTGGAAATAGAGACTGTGTACTAAGAAAGAGAAAGGCAGTCCTTTGAATGGGAGTGGGCCAGAGCACAGACGTTCATTGTTTCCTGCTCTTGAGAACTGTGACCTTTTAATGGTAATTTACATAAAACCTATGTTACCTCATATATGTGTTGTGCTCCTTGATCCTTTACTTGTCACCCTTATTGTGGTTCATTTCTTTATCATTGGTTACTTTGGTATGCTAATCTTAGTGCCTTTTTTGGTACCAATAATCTTCTGCCCCAAAATGAGAATCACATCCATATATTTGCTCTGCTTAACATCTCATTTCTTTCACTCACCTGCTGTCTTAGATTTCAAACAGATTTTTTCTTTCTGTATCTTTGAAAATGCAAAAGCAATGATAAAATTATTGTGGCTGCACTCAACATACAACTGAGTAAGCAAAAGTCTGTTCTGATGGTAAGAGTTAATTCTCACACAACAGGACTTCAGGAGCCAAGGAAAGCATCATGAACCTCATAAGACTTTCCACACAGTCTTTTTTCTGATGCATATATTTGACCCATATTGTTTTCCCTCAGATTTATTTTTGCCAGTTTTATTTTAGTGGTGTGTGTGTGTGTGTGTGTGTGTGTGTGTGTGTGTGTGTATCACAGGGGAAAGCAGGTGCCCAAGGAGGCCAGAAAGAGGCATTGGATCCCCTGGAACTGGAATTACAAGCAATTGTGAACTACCCAACACAACTGCTAGGAGAATTCAGGTTCACTGGAAGAGCAGAAAGTTCACTTAACTGCTAATTCCCACCCCCCATACACACACACACACCAATACTACAACTCCACATACCTTATTCTTATAGATTAACTCACTTTAATTTTTAAAGATTTATTATTATTATTATTATTCCTCATGTTATATGTATGGCTTTTCTGCTTGCATATTTCTCTGAGCATCATGTACATGCTTGGTGGCTGCAGACACCAGAAGAAATCAGATCCCCTGAAACTGAAGTTCCAAATGCCATGTGAGTGCTAGGAACTGAAACTACATCCTCTGGGATTGAAGTCAGTCCTCTTTCCTGCTGAATCATTTTTCCAGCCCCAAGTTTAGTGTTTTTGGTTGCTCACTTTTATCACTTTTTAGAAAAACAATCTTTTCCCATTTTACATACCTATCCCAGTTCTTACTACTTCTCCTCCTCCTGCTACTCCCTCTTTCCCCCACCAAACCTCCCTTTTAAGAATTGACACTAGAAGGAAATATACACAGTTGGCCCGGAGAACTCATGTGGAAACGGACCTCAACCCAAGGCAGCAACCAAGTATGTGTCCTGGAAAGATGTAACTGTTTGCCTTGCTGCATGAAGATCTGAGTTCATTCACCAGAACTATGTAGAAAAGCTGGGTGTGGTGACAGACATATATAATCATAGCTCAGCACACAAAGAAGAGAATCAATGCCCATGCTAGCCAGAATAGTCTTCTCTGTATGCTCCCAGTCAAAGATGAGAAAATCCTGCATCAAAATGCAAGGTAGTATGGAACCTGAGGAATAGTAACACCCCATGGAGTCCTCTGGCTTCCACACACATACACATGCATAACACACACACACACACACACACACACACACACACACACACACACACACACACACACATACACACAGGCTATAATAAAAGATAAGGAATCAAAACAATTTCACAGATGCTCGATCACCTTGTGTAGACAGTCTTATATATTTGTATATTTCCAGCACACATCCTCTGCTACAATCTAAATCAGCTCTGATTTACATATAGTACCTAAAAGATTATCAATGTATGAAAATAGTAGTTATACAACATTGATCTAGACAAAAGAAAAGTCTGCACATATACAGCTAAATAAAAATCTAAATTTGCTTTTAATAATTTTATCTCTCCTGTGTAATAATCATTCTATACACTGTAACTATGTTTGCTCTAATTGTTAATAAAAAGCTGATTGGCCAATAGTTGGGCGGAAACAATTAGGTGAGAAAGACTGAGACATGGAGAACTTTGGGAGGGAAAAAGGTGGAGTCAAGTGATGCCAGCCAGCTGTCAAAGAAGCATTATAGCAAAGGATTGAGTTCATTTAGCAAAGAAGTTCATGAGTTATGTCATGACTACAATGGAATCAAATGCTGATAAGTGAGTGGGTTATGCTTATGATTGCAGGTTAAAATAAAAGGCAGCTGACATCTGAATTAACCTTACCTTGAATGATAAAAGAAATCATAATTGGATTTTGAAGCATTAAGTTTTGTTCCCTCACTTAATCACTGATGCCATCAATTATGTAGTTTCAAGAAGAGTAAAGGTGGAATTGCTAAATGTTCAATTCAACCAAAGAGGATGAGTCCCGGGATCAGAGTGTAGCTCAGTGACAGAGCAGAGGCTCTGCATGTTTAAGTTAGTAGATGCAGTCAGAATGCCAAGACACACACACACACACAGGAAACACAGTGATAATGTTAATAACTGTGATTTTCACAATTAACCTTAACCACAGTAAATAAGATAGGTTTAGAGTGTCATATATGCAAAACCTTTTGCTACATAGCTACCTCAATATCTAATTAAATTTTCACTATACTCTAAAAATAATCTATTATTATTCAACCTACTCTACTTATTATGCAGCCATATATTTGAAATGTTTTAAAAGTACTTTGCAAGAAAAAAAAAACACTACAAGTAATTCCAGTGGTGAAGAATACCTTAAATCATTTTTATGATTTTCATTCTGCTTGAGCAAATATAGTAAATTTGTCACTAATGGATCATCTTGAAATAAACGTTAATAAAGGAGAAAGAATATCATGTATTTCTTGTGAAAGTGCTTATGCACCTGATGGAATAGTGGTATTTTTATCCTGCTGTGATAACAACAACATTAGTGTGTTTTGCAAGTCACAACAGGCACTTCAACTGGATGACGAGTAGGCCTGCTGTGTTAGGGCCAAAAGCCATGAATTAAAAAGTGAATGCTAGACCTCAGAAGCTCAGTCCACTCTAGCTCATCAATACTGAGGAGCACACAATGGCTAGCAAGAATTGATGACTTGGCCACTTATATTGAAATCTTTTGACTAATGGCAGACTACATTAACTGAAAGTTTTACTCCTGGTTTGAGCCAATTAATTAGGAAAGTTGTCCTGCTCATTGGAAATTTGACACAAATTCACTTGCCCTCAGAATACATTGATCTAGAAGATAGATAATTTTATCTTTTGAAAACCATGCCCATTTTAGTACTGGCTCTACTTAAAAAAGATTATAACAAGTGATTTTAAGCAAACCATTTTTCTAGAATTTTTGTTATTAATATCATGGGAAGCTATTTAAAGGGAAATTTTGTATTTGAATTCTTTTTTAGTCTATAAGACTCAGAGTTGGGATATTGACTCAGCAGTTGAAAACCCTTGCCACTCTTGCAGTAGACCTGGAATTGGATACCAGCACCAACATGGTGGGTCACAATTATCTGTAACTCCAGTTCCAGGGCATCTGACACATTCTCCTAACCTACAAGGACACCAGGCATGCACACAATGAACATGCATACATTTAACCAGAATACTTATATAAAATAAAGCAAATAATTCTAAAAATTAAAATTTATAAAATTCACATCTGTTTCCATAATTTAATTTTTATACTCATTCTTGCCAATGAGTTTGCATACTTATATAATAAAAAGAATAAGAATATACATAAATGTTTACATTTAGTTTTAAAAGCATTCTACCTTCTAAATCCTATGGATTTCCAGTGAAATATTTCATTTGCATATGAAACAAGCTGTTTTTTTAAATAAATTTTGAGTCATAAAGTTAACAGTACTTGAGACATTACATTTATTGTTACATGAGAAAATATGACTAAACTATGTCTGTAACATATAACTTAAATTGACTACAGCCTATTAAGATTATTCCTTAAAGAACTGGAGAGATGTTAAATGTCTTCCTGAGGACTAATGTTTGTTCCACAAAACCCATAAATATAGTTAACCAAAACGTCCTCTATCTTTGTACTGCCATGGTTCCTGTGTATACATTCAGATGTGCGTGCATTTGCACACACACACACACACACACACACACACACACACACACACACACACAATATATAAATAACAAATACTTCTAAAGTAAACATTTAAATAATATTATTTTTAAGCTGAGGTATAGCTCAGTAGTACAATCCCCAGCGGTAGCCCATGAGATCTTATTTACAGTAAGAATATTGGTTAAGTTTGTTCTTTTAACGTGGAATTCATGGCTTCCTCCTTATTTGTTATTTGTTTAAACTTCAGTCTTATTTGAATCTCATTTGAAGCAATTTTTATTTAGTGTTGCATATTTAACATATAATTTATTTAGTAAATATCCACTGATGTTTCTTGAAAAATGGAGATTTCCATCATGGTGGAACTGAGAAGGAAGCAGGTGTCACAAAACCAAATCTTTAATTAGAAATAGGTCAAGTTATGAAAATCTATTAAAGGGTTCCTAGACGATGAGTACACAGTTTATCATGGCATAGAAATCTCCATGGCAGCTGACTGATACAGTTGATCACAGCAGAGAGGAATACTTACAGTCACATAGTTTTTTGGTTGTTTTTTTTTTTTTTTTTTTTTTTTTTTCCTTTTTAAGCAGTCCAGGATATAAGCCACAGGAATTTCCTTGGTTACCTTAATGGTGAGTGTGCCCAATTTGAATATGCTAATCAAGACTATCTACTAGGGTGGCCTTGCACATAAAGCACATTTTGCTCTTGCAAAGGGCAGGGTTCAATTCCCAACACTCACATTATGTAGCTCACAAGTCTCTGTAAATCCAGCCACAAGGGATCTGATGTCCATTCTGGCCTTTTAGGGCATCAGCACATGTGTGAAGCACATACATAATTACAATCAGGAATACATACATACACATAAAATAAATATATTTTTAAAAACAGAAAATCTTTGACCTAACCTCTGGTCTCATGGCCATGTCCAGAGGTCTGTCTAATTTCAGATTCTGCGAAGTTTTTCATTAATATTAATCACCACAATGAGGAAAGGGTTAGGTTGATAATAAAATATGCCACAAGAATGGTTTGGATTGAGAGACATGCATATACAACTCCTAATGAGTGGAGAAGTAGCACACTGTGTTTATGAATGGCTTTGTCCAGGAACACACATCACATGTTCAAGTCTTGTCTGTCATCTGTTAAACGGTAGTCTCCTCTGTCACTGCTGTTATCAGATATTTACAACTCATCAAGCACTGCAGGCAATTTGGTTTTCAGCAAACTAAGATGTAGTCTCCAAAGCAGGAAACCACAGTGGAGTCAGACACTCTCCTCACCCAGCATCTCTCTGGGGAGGTATGATGAAGCCAGTGATTTCTGTTGCTGTGGAGATGAAGTAATGTGAGTGATTTAAAATGATTAGATGCGTGCCAAGCCAGAGAGCATAAGCAGAATGCAACTGTAATTTTCATTTCTTCTGGTACTAAGTGGAGAGTTAGTTTTCCAAAGAAAAGAAAATATTGAAGAGAGACAATTGTTCATATGTTACATAGTAATTAAAAAATACCACCAGATAACTGATATAAGTTACTGAATTAAAAATAGGGTGCATGAGCACTGAGCTGTTCTCCTGGTATCCAGCTGTAGAGAGGAAGGATGGATGAACAAAGGGGTCAAGACCATGCCTATCACCTACCCCAAATGATGTGACAGACATTGATGGTCCCCCATGAGAGGCCTCACCCTCACCAGGGAGTGGATGGGTAGGGTTGTGGGGGGGGCAGGGAGGATGGGAGGGAGAGGGAACTGGGATTGATATGTAAAATAAGATTTCTTCTAAATTAATAGAGTGTATGTAGAAACACTAGACCTAGATTAGGTAACACAAAAAGTATAAGGGAATTCAAAATAAACATAGAATCTAGTAAACAATTCCTTGCAAAAAACAGTGGTTATAAACTATGTAAAATAATAGGCAGATATTTTGAATTAACTGATTTGTGGAGGGAGCAACACCAGTTAGAAATACTGCTGACAAAACAGGAGTAGATAATATTTCATGCTGGTTAAAAACTGTCTGATCACTGTATCATTATAAATTGATGTTTATGAACTTAGAAGCATACCCTGAAAATAGGATGGAGACAATATTACAAAGGTATAGGAAACCTACTGAAAACTAAACAAGGATGTATGTTTATATATTAAAATTGCAATTATGCTATATTACTACATGGGCAATCTATGCCATTCCAATTTCCTTGTAAATATTAATATTTATGCCCATATATTAGTTACTATAGACTCATATTCAAATACTGGGGACTAGTGACTAATGAGTGCTCAAACTTAGATAGGACATAAATTTCACTGCCCAAAGTTCAGGAAAAATTGCTAACAAGAGCACATAACAAGTAGAGGAAGGAGTGGAGTGCCATGGAACTGTGACTTCTGAGTCTGACTTGTCTATCAGACTCATGAGTTCACAGTAGCTTTGATTGTCTGTACCAGAACTAAACAAGACTAGTTTAGTCAACATACCATCATGGAGCAGGGTAGGGCACTAACAAACCTTCACCCATCCTTGAGGATGGATAGACAATTATTAATTACTAAGGGTGTGAAAAACTAAAACTTACAAGCATGCTATCTGCCATTCATTGAGAAATGTGTGAAAAATAAATCACAGAGAAAGCAGAGAGTTCATGTTCCCTGGTTATAACCAAAAAAGGTTTGCATTTTCACAGATAAATATGTTTCCTTTTTCCTGGCAGATCTATGAACCTTTCTGCTTGTATTATCTAGCTGTTCAATAAACCAATATGTTTTGGATTTTATTTTCCACTATTCCCTTCCAGGATTGTATTGGAGAACCAGGCATAACAGCAATTGACGTGAATGTGCACAATGGTATAAAGTCTTTTTTTCTCGACAAGTTATCTATTTGTAATCAACAGATTTATTCTTGTGCCAATATCACATCAACTCATTAGTTTAGTCTTATGTGTACTTTCAAATTTGTACTCATTTTTTTACAAGATTGTTTTTCTGTTCTACATTTTTGTTCATTTCTTTATAAATTTCAATGTCAGTGCTGCAAAAATAAGTAAATAAATAACCAAATAAAAATAAACAGCTGGGTGATGGTGCACACCTTTAATCCTAGCACTTGAGGACAGAGGCAGGCAGATGTCTGAGTTCAAGGTCAGTTTAGTCTACTGACTGAATTCTCAGACAGTCAGAACTACACAGGGAAACCATGTCTGGAAAACAACAACAAAAACCCCAAGTAAGTGGTGTCACTTTACATTTATGTTTCTTTTTTTTTTTTTTTTGCTAGACAACATCTTGACACCTGGATGTAATTTTATTCTTTAATATTTATTTATGTATATGTATGTACAGGCTTATGCTGGTGTTCACAAAAATCAGAAGGGGCCTTGGATGCTGTGGAGATGAAGTTGAAGGCAGTTGTTGATTGGCATATGGATACTGGAAACAGCACTCAGTAACACGGCAGGATCAGCAAGTGCTCTTAGCCACTGAATATCTCTTCAGTCCCAAGAGTTTTATTTCTTTTACTTAATGAGGATTTAAAATATTCTTCATGCTGGGCATTGCTGGCGCACACCTTTAATCTCAGCACTGGGGAGGCAGAGTCAGGTGGATCTCTGTGAGTTCGAGGCCAGCCTGGTCTCCAGAGCGAGTGCCAGGATAGGTTCCAAAGCTACACAGAGAAACCCTGTCTCGAAAAACCACATATATCACATATATATATATATATATATATATATATATATATATATATATATATATATATATATACTTCTCTAATTGTACTGACTACAAGCATAATGTTGGCATGAATGTATGTCCTTATCCTTCTTGGTATTCAGGGAAATGTTCAGAGTTCAATACTAAGTATGACCTTTGTATGAGTTTTGGATGGATGACATTCATCATCTTGAAGAGTTGTCAAGTTTTGTGTGTTATCAGTTCTGTCTTGAAAACACACTGGGTTTTACCATGTCTTCTATGTTTCTATGGAGATAATGGTGTGGTTTCTGTCTTTATCCTTTGATGCCTTATTGCACTGATTGATTTTCATAATGTGTGACTTTTATTTGTTGCTTTCAACAGTTTATTGGAGGCTTTTTTTTTACTTGTTTTTTCCTTCCTTTCTTCCTTCCTCCCTCTATCCCCTTTTCTTCTTTTCTATGTCCTACTCTGTCATTCACTTTTTCTCATTTTCCATCGCCCCTTTTTTTAAAAAATGAGGTTCTTGCCACAGAACTATGGCTGACCAGTAATTCTACATCCTTCTACTTTAGACTCCTGAGTACTAATACTACAGGTTTGTCATCACAACTGGATATGTCTGTCTTATTTCTTTTCAATTATTAATTGTTTGGTTTTTATTTATATGTGTGAGTGGCTTTTTAGATGTATGAATGTATATGTAGTTTCATGCCTATTTGTGCACAAGCAGAGCTTGTCATCTACTGTAATCCTTTAATTCTTTCTGCCATATTTTTCTGACACATGGTCTCTACCTGAATCTGAAGCTCATTTCAGCTATTCTGAGTGATTAATAAAACCCTGGGTCTGCCTTTCTGTGTCTCTCTATGCTAGAATTACAAGCAAACATGAAACTTATGTGGGTTCTGCAGACCAGAACTCAAGTTTTGTGCAACAAGCACTTTACCAACTGAGTTGTCTCCAGTCATGTATCAATAATCTTAAGAAAGAGTCCTATGCTCCATTATGTTGCCTGTGATACAGTTATTAATAGCAGTATCATAGTATTGCTGGTTTCCTCAAATAAGCTAATTCTTCTAAAAATGTTTGAAGGAAATCATCAGTAGAAGTTATCTAGGCCTGAGCTTTCTTTGGAATGGTTTAAAATAACAAACAACTATTTAAATTATGACAGATTTATTCAAATTTAACTTTTTCTTGAATCAGTTTTATGACTCTTTTCCTTCTAGATGCTTTCAGAATCTATGAAATTTAATGAACTTGATATTTTCTGGTCACTCACAGTATTTTCTTACTGTTTTCTGTCTCTCAAAGTCTTATGATGTCACCTTCATTTCAGTTCCTGACATATGGGACTCAGGACTTTAACTTACAAATAAAAAGCAAATTCATATTGCTTGTACAACAAAATGTTGTAAATAGTTGAATGTTTTCATTATCTCAATTGAGAAAGATCCTTATTAATTATACAGTAAAATAGAGTGTGGACTATACTGAAACTGAAGTTCTGTTAAAGATGAATACATGTTAATTGTGTTTTGCCTCTAACATAAAAATTGACTTCAAATTAAAAAAAAATACAAGCTAATAAAGGGAATATGATGGTTATTCTTGGTTGGCAACTTGACTACATCTGGAAATACCACCTAAAGCCCCCGAATTGAGGGAACAACTGGAAGGTATTTCTGTTTAATTTGAAGTAGGATGATCTACTTTTAATCTGGATCTCTGAGTTAGGAAGACACACTTTTAATCCAGATCTTTAATCTCCATAGAATCTGGGTCAGGCCTTCTACTGGAGGTCTATAAACAAACATGGAAGAAAGAAGATTTTGTTCTTTGCCTGTTTGCCCTTACTTGGCTATCAAGTACATTCCTTCACAGGCATTAGAGCTACTTCTTCAGGATTCCATCTTATACTGAAGAACTGATGAGACATACAGCTTCAAGGGCTGAGAAACTACTAGATTCTTTAGTATGGACCTCCTGTTCATAGTCAACAATTGTTAGAACAGCTGAATCACAGCCTATAGGTCATGCTAATAAATATCAATAATACACACACACACACACACACAGAGTGAGAGAGAGAGAGAGAGAGAGAGAGGGGGGGGGGAGAGAGGGAGAGAGAGAGAGGGAGAGGGAGAGAGATCAATCCATAGACAGATAGATTCACTTTATAGAGCCCTGATTACTATGGGCAAGGTTCTAATTAGTCATTCCATAGAATATATTCAAATGAATCATATGTGGATTATACAATACCTATCATTATTTTGCTCTGTTTTCATTTTTTTGCTTATATAAAGCAACATAGAAGATGATGAGCTTGTTAGAACTTGTAGTTCTGGATAATATAGTTCATTATTGAAAGGAAGCCAAGGCAGGAACTTCAAACGGCTAGCCACATGGTATCCACAGTAGAGAAAAAGAGACAGACACCTAGCTGGTCACTTGTTTGTTTTCATGAGATCATCTCAATTTATCCACTCTTGTAGAGTTAAGTATCATGAGCTGTGACAAGTTGACAATAAAAGATAACTACATATTATAAAGTAAATACAAATAAAAAATGTGTTTTCTATGCAAGTACATTAACATATAACACTAAGTAGACACAATATCAAGGTCTGACATAAATTTACATAAACTGCTGTTGAATATAAATTTGCATAGCTGTCATTGGAAACTAAGTATGGACTCACTTGGTTTGTCTGACTTATCATCATCAAAAGAATTTACATATGACAAGCAGTGAAGGCAACAGAGTTTATAACTGATCAAGAGAGGGTACAGGTTCAAGGTGTGTGAGGAAAAAATGGCCAGAATCTACTGCAATACCTACATCCTAGACAGGCTTACACCATCCCTAGAGCCTCCAGAGTAATCAATTTCTCCTATAGGTCATTATCTACTCTGGGAAATTAACAGGAAGTAACAAAGTTATGGCATGTTTTCTTTATCCTTCTCTTAATGTATAATAATTTTATAAATTCTAGGGTTTCTCAAGATGGATTTACATGCTTATCAATTGATGGCCTTCCAATCTGCTGAAGACATTGCATCTCTTCCCTGAGCCAAAGATAGGACTCAGGAACCGTTCTCCTGATAAACAAATAGAGTATAGCTATTCTAGTGTTTGGTTTTAAGCATTGCTTACTATGATAGAGAGGCAGGCCACTTTCATTGTCCTCTAAGTTTTCTAAACCTAACAAACACCCTAATGCAACTGTTTCAGAATGTTATTTCTATATATCATGAAGCAGTGTCATACAATAATCTATAACATATCTGATTCATATCTAAAAATATAACAAAATATATAATTATTAATGATCTTATAATACTCATTATTATCACATACAGGAACTATTCAAACATCTTTAGTAATAAAGTAGATACTTTGTTGTAGTATGTTTATACAAGAGTGTTACACAGTAATAAATATCAGTAAGTAATTATAGACAAATCTCAAACATGGAAATTTAAATGTTAAAATATTTATTTATAGAGTGATAAAAGAAATCAGAGTATTTGAATTAGAAATACTACTGTTAAGTTGGTGTGCTTATAGCTAATAAAATAAGTATCAAAATATTTAACAATGACTATGATTAAAATTGAATCTTAAATTCTGATGTTTTATAACAAACATTATTTTAGTCACTTACAGCCTATAAAGCTTATTTTTCATATCTATGTAGTATGTTAAAAGTAGTAACATATTTCTTTGGATACAACCTATCACTATATACTTTTGCATATAAAATAATCTGAGAGTACACATCCTAAATTCTTCTGTATAACATTAATACATTTATTGTAGGGGATGTTTATGAACTGAATGATTTCATTCCACATAATTCTATGAAATTATTTCCAAAGCATAAATTTACCACAAAATATTAAAAAATAAATCTATAAAGGAATCATGAGATATATAACATAATTAGGAACTCAATAGAATCTATTATACAATTAATTGAATCAGCTGTGTGAGAAGAAAATGACCATGAATATACAAATTGAAAAATTGACTCATAATTGATTAAGTGACTAGTTTTGAAAATTATCTTCCTTAGTAAAATTATGCATAAATTTGTGTTAGTATTTCTCTCAATGCATTCATTATATGTTAAATTAGTTACAAAACAACCTCAGGAGTAGGATATTATATGTATTTTAAGAAGGATGAGTTAAGAATAATCAAGACTAATAATATTATAAAGGTCACAAATACAATTTATATTAGAACATGAACTAAAAGTGTGTGTATCTTTTACACACTTCACAATCATTCTAATGTATTAAGCTAGCATTTTTGTTTAGTTTTTTAAGCTGTTCATTTGCTAATAGGATACTTCAAGTCAAAACAGACAGAAAATAAAAATCAGAATTGTATACTATTTGGGTAACTAAGAAAATGTGATGCATGGTTCAAAAGTTTTCATTAAAAATGTGATGCTTTAAGTTAATAAGTAAGTTTCTCCATTTCTAATTTGACATCAAGTGTTTGCAGAAAGAAGTCTAAAAATATTCATCTGTTATCTAGATATGTGTGATCCCACTCTTATGACAAAAACTGAGGCACTATTAACAGTTAATAGCTGCTGGAGAAGGCAAACATTTTTCTCTGAAAATATGGGCACTGGAAGGTTGTCCATGCTCCAGGGGATAGCCCCACAACCATGCACATACATTGAACACTACAAGAACTTGGTGTGCTATTTGAGCAAAACAAATTAGAATACATGAAGTTGGGCAGTAGATCTGACAAGACATACCTGGAAGAATAGAGAAATTTTGGTCAAGAAAATAGAGACATTTATATAATCATATTTCATGATATATTCTGTGGAATTCTCAATGAATTTTATTTAAATGAATATTTTTCCTGTATTTGATGTGTATTAGCCTCCATACTGAAGGTTTTTCATTACTGAGAGTTGTGTCATTTTAATATCTGTCATTGGTTTTTATTTAACTTCTATTTTTGCCTTTACCCAATTAGATTATTCCCTTACCAAAACTACAGGGAGCCAGAACAGGGCCAATTATGCTCAACTCCAATATACTTACTTTCCCTTTTGCAAAGTTAATTCTTTGACTAGAATACAAGTTATTACATGACAGTTATTGATATTTTTATTTCACCCCAAATTATACTTCTCAGAAACCACCCTGCCTAAAATACATGTTAAATATGCATTTTTTTAATAATGGAATTTTCTATCCACTATAGGAAGGTTCAAGGTATTCCATTGTCTATCTTCCTCTATTCATACTAAAGTCTGTATCATAGATCTTTCTCCTTACTGGCCCAAATTCTAGTTGTGTGTGTGTGTTGGGGGGTTATATTCCATATGCTTATAATATATACACTTGAGTGTAGATTTGTGAACTTATGTGTGTGCGTGCAGTAGTAGGTGTAGGATGTAAGACATCTCTTATCCTTTTTCTAGGTGACTGTGTTGTGACAGGGTTTCTCACTTAACTGGAAACTAAACACTGTAGCTAGGTTGACTGCCTAGTGATATATCAGGATACACTAGTCTCTGAACCTTTATGCTGGGAATGAAGTCATGACCAACTGTTTACATGTGTGTAATAATCGGAGAGTGAAGCTAGCCACTAGTTAACCATACAGATCTGGAGTTCTGTATAGACAGATAGGAAGTGATAGACCTGGGTAGAGAGAGTAAGTGATAAGGCATAGAAGACAGTTTTGCTTCAGTCTTAGGATTTTGTAGAGGTAAGAGTTCTAGTGGTTGGCTGCTTTGCTTCTCTGATCTTTCAGCTTTCACCTCCTAATATCTGACTCTAAGTTTTTATTATTAAGGCCAATTAGAACTTGTGGTACACTATGGATTCAAATTCAGACCCTCAAGCTATATAGTGAACCATTTTGCCAATTGAGACAGTTGTTTACATCAGCCAACTTTCTGAAATCTCACTGTATAATCTTCCTAGCAATGACATGAAGTGTTTGTGGAAGCACCTTACTCTGTATCATTAATTGACTGAAATGTAAGTGAAATACTGGAATAACTGTGTATAAGAACCAATCTCAGGGGAAATTTTAATAATATTGAGTTAAATAAATAAAATATTCAAAAGTACATTTATCAGAATTAGAAATGGGTATTGGCAAGATGCTTGTGGTTATAGGCACAGAGTGAATGAGAGAAAAAACACATGAAATAAATGATTAACGTTTTTGAAATTAGAAGTGTCAAATTGTCTACAGCACTTAAACACAATCATTTCTTTACTAAAAGTGAAAATATATGCAAAATAAAATTACACAGCAGATAATTTCCTTTTTAATATTTATATACATACAAATATATTATTAATAATGTATGTGTGGTCAGAACCAGGACAGTGATTTAAATATTCTCATATTTTTGTTTCATTCATTTTTCATAACTGAAGAAGTCACATATTTGAACAAAATGTATACAGTAATGCTTATCACAGCAAAATTTTGAAGAGAGAAAAATGTAGTTGGAAGGTAAATATCCAAAACAAAGGGAAAACTTACATAAGTAACAGAATATTGTCAATATCAAAACTAGGTAATTTTGTAAAATGAAAATAAATGTCATAAATCTTCCATTATCTCATTAGTTTTCCATCCTTCCACTTCCCTTAAGGTTTTCTCTTGTCTTCCCATCACCTCTTTCTTACTGTCTTGCACTATATCCCTCCACATACTTATTTACAAACATGTTAAAAAGATAGAAGCTGGCTAGACCAATCACTGTTTTGTCACTCCCACAATCTTTGTGCCACCCTTACCCCAGCACATTCCATCGACAGGACAGACTGCAGGTGGAAGATTTTTGTGGCTGGCCTGATTACCTAATCCCTCCACTTGAAGACTTGCCTGGTCACAGGAAATAGCCAGGTCAGGCTGTACATCTGCTACTGCTAGGAGTCTTAGCTGGAGTTCTTGTAGATTCCTGGGAGACTCACTTGCACCAGGTTTCTACCTGATCCTGAAATGCCCCCCTCATTCCAGTAGGATCTTTCTGTACTCCCCACAGCCATCATCTCCAAACCTGATCCCTCATGCTTCCATCCCCATGCACCCACAGTCCTTTCATGAGAATTCTTCTATTTTTCCCTTGCCAGGGAGATCTGAGCACCACCCCCAAGGTGAACCCTCCTTGTTACCTTGTCTCTCTGGGTCTGTTCATTGTAGCACAGTTGTCCTTTATTTCGTGGGTAATAACCACTTATGAGTGAGTATATACCATGTTCTTTCTAGGTCTGGGTTATCTCAGTCTACTCATACTGAGTAACCTTGCCCACCCTTAATACATTGATACTAGATTAGTGTTACTGAAACTTAATAGGCAATATTTGTTGATGTACAGGAGAGGATTGTCCTTTCCTGAAAAGAAATGGAGGATAAGTAGATTAGGGAGTGTGGACAGAGGGAGAATTTGGGGGGACTTGGAAGACAAGAGGAAGGTGAACCTGTGGCTGGGATGTAAAGGGGGGGCATGTCTTCTCTGTGAGTGCAGTTGATTTTCACTTAACATCATTTCCTTTCCATACACAAAGAACAAATGTTATGGCTACATAAAATCTCTTGTGGTTACAAAACACATTTTCATTACCCATTCATCCATTGAGGGATGATGGACATCTAAGCTCATGCTGTTTCCTAGTTATTGTGAATAATGCATCAATCAATTTGGGTGTGCAATGTACAACAGAGAGTCTTTTGGATATATATGAACAAATACTTATAGATGCATGAAGGGGAAAATGCTGGCCGCACCACTTCTAGGGTGTGGTATCCTCATAGACCCAGATCAGGCATCAGTGCCCAGGAGGCCACAAAGTGCTGATACTGATCATATTTGATGATGTTCTTGGTGAAGGCATGGTTGTAGTAGAAGGCACCCTGGTACACCACATGGCCTGTGCCTATCCAGTTGTAGGGTAGCTTGTACATGTTACTCCATCAACCATGGCTAGGGATTTCTGCATGCAAAGATGCTCCCTGGGCCAGGGAGTGGTGATAGGAGTTGAGATGTACGTGGAGATGTCAGGGACCAAGCTAGCTCCTTCGGAAGGCAGCAGCATAACTCCAATATGTTTGGTAGAGTTCAGCTCTGGAAGCTTGGTCTCCATCTTGGGTGGTACTTTCTCCATCCAGGAAGTGCCCTTGAGGGTATTGCTGGCACAACTGCTCCAGGCACACCAATTATGTCAGAAAGGAGGATGGGCGTCAAAGAAACCCCATATGGAGTTTGCTTTCAACATGGCAAGATTAGCCATTTGGGCAAGAAACTATTCTTGCATAGACTGTTTGTTACTGTATAAACTCAACATGCAGGACTCACAGGAAAATGACTGCAGAACTGGCAAAATAAGACAGTCCTGAAGGGTTCCTGCTTCATGGAGAAGTCTGCCAGAAACACTATGGCCTGTAGGCTGAAGATGGATGCCCAAACGTTACAAAGAAACTTTGGGTGACTGTCCAGGTAGGGAGATGTTTCTGTCAATTCTAGAGTTTATATTTTATCCTTCTATTGTCTTTGATGGAGTTGAAGACAAATAGTTATGGTTATAGTTTTCTTCAGTTATCATAAAAGATGTTTCCCTTCTTTTTATTTAGACAGAAAGGAGGAGAAGATTGGGCAAGTCCTTCTGTGTATGTTTATCTTATTTGTTGTTGAATAAAGTACTATTGGCCAATGAGGACGCAAGTTAGGCATGACTAGGAGTCAAGGAGGATTATGGGAAATATAGTAAAGTCTTGTGATTCAGGCAGGAAGTGACATAGCAGGTAGAAGCAGAATATAAGCAGGGACAATCAGGAAATTGTTATCTTCCTCTTCCTCCTCTTATCTATAGAGTCACCATGTGACCTACAGGAAGACAGGACCCAAGGACAACATCCTTTATATGATGTCTTATAAATACATAGATTAATAGCTATGGTTGAAAATTAAGACTCATCTCGCAGATAAGAAATCTAGTCTTTGGCCAGCATTGTACCTAATATAAGTCTCTGTGTGTTATTTTGGGAGTCATAACGTTGAGGCAGAACTCAGGCATGTGGCAGAAAGATTTATTGTTACAGATGGGTTATATGGTAATACTAGTTTTAGTTTTTCAAAATTGGAAATACAAATTTACATTGCTTAGATTCATATACTTTTGTAATTCCTATGGTATCTCATGTTATTTATTTTTTTGGCAAAACATTTTTTTAATTTAAATTTATTTAATATAGCATACTAACCCCAGTTCCTCACTCTCCTTCTCCTGCCCCCTACCTCCCTTCTCACCCACAACCCATTCCTCCAATGGGGTAATGCCTTCCCTGGTGACACAACAAAGTCTAGTACACCAAGTTGAGGCAGGACCAAGCCACTCTCTTCCTTATTAAGGCTGAGCAAGGTATCTCACTTTAAGGAATGGGCTCCAAATAGCCTGTTCATGTACCCAGGATAAGTCCTGGTCCCATTGATAGGGCTCTTCCCCAACAGATAAAGACACAGAACTGTCATTATAGGGCTTAAATCAATCCCATGCAGGATGCCCAGTGTCAGTACAGAGTCTGTGAGCTTTCCCAGCTGGGCCCATCTATCTCTATGGTTTTCCCATAGAGATCATGATCTTGATCCTGCTTGCTCATATATGCCACTTCAGAAAACTTACATCAAGGAGTAAGAGGTCTGGACCCTTCGACAGTATGATACTGGAAATATTTAGATTAATAGAAATGAGTTAATAATTAAGACATAGATATCTAATAAGAAGCCCTAGTCATCTACCAATAGTTTCATAATTAATATAGTGTCTGTGTGTTTATTTGGGACTCAAGAGCCATGGTACAAGCTTGGACCCAGGACCTCACATTACTAATGGTGCCCTCAATGTGCGGCATGAATTTCCATGTAGAACCTCCAAAAAGCTTAAGAAGGGATTCTTAAAAACAAAACAACAGATGTAAGCACAGCTGCTTGATAGCATCATTTTATCAGATGGGCCCTGTTTTCTGGAGGCAAGCTCACGTGGCTCCTTTATGGGACATTTCCTGACTCAGCATAAGTGGCAAAAAACAGTAAGGCTGTTTTAGCCATGCTGTTTAGCAGATAAAAGATTCATGACCAGAAAAAGATAAACATATAGAGTAAAGAGAGATTCAGATGAAGGAAAAACTGTAAAGGGATTACAGTGTCTTTAAAAATATGCATAGGCTTGTGAGAGAAAAGAAACAGGATAAACTGGTTTTAAAAAAGAAATAGAGTAGCTGGATAGTGGCATCACACACCTTTAATCACAGCACTCCAGGGACAGAGTCAGGTGGATTTGTGTGATTTCAATGCCAGCTTAGTCTACAGAGTAAATTCCAGGACTGGCAAAAGTACACAGACAAACCCTGTCTCAAAAACTGAAAAATTAAAAGTAAAAGAAATCGATTAAAAAAAAAAACCATGTAAAGATGAAAAATAAAAAAGGAAATCTGGATACATTATGCTATTGTGTTGTCTTTGAATTGTTTGTTGAGGAAATAGCAACAACTGATAAAAGAAATGCCCCTGGATTAATCCAATTTACATATTTTGAAAATGCCTTGAATTTTACATTTATGTCTAACAACATGTTACTTTAGAAAAAAGTTTTTGTTTGTGTTTTCACGGAAAATGAAAAGCTGTGGATTCCTTCCAAACTAACATGGTTGATGAAGCAAGACCCCCTGAATAAGTGGCCCAGGTTACCCAACATCCAAAACAGCTGAGACAATGTAGCCTCAGAGTACTACAGCCAGGATTTGCTCAGGTTTCTGGGTTTTCTAAGGATCCCATGGTATTGACAGAACCTCAAAAGATCAGGAAGCAGTTTGCAGAGAACAATGCCCCACATTCCTGAATATTATTTTGTCCCGCGCGCTCTCTGTATTCCTCGCCAGCAAGAAATACACGCAGGACACTCGGATCCTTCTGCAGACAAGCTTTAATGCATTAGACTGAACAGAGACTGAGCAGAGACTGAGCAGAGACATTGAACCAAGAAAACCATCCCTATATAAAAGGCTGACCAGCCGCCTGGGACGTATTACCCTATGAATGGCTTTAGCTCCTCAGGCAAAAATGAGCCACGGGATAGGCAGAGATCAAAGGAATGGAGATTACCCAGCGCCTGTGAAGTAATTCACACCTTGGTGTCTTCAGGCAGCATTATAATGCAGGAACCGGCTTCCTACATATCACCCTTTTTTTATTAATTAATGAAAAGGCTTTATATTATTACAAGCAAATAGGTCACCCATATGTTGAGGGATAGAGGCAGGGGTTGACCTTCCCAAAATCAAACATTAAGACTGTGTACGAGAGTCACCATCAGGCTGTCAGCTTGACCCGAAGTACTCCCGACCTGTCCTCTGCCGTTTTTCTGGGAAAGGGGGACTGGGGCAGGTAACCCTTATGCAGGTCAACGTACCTCCCAGAGAAGCCTGTATAATAGGCAACTCTGTGCGATGCCTATGCTCAGCATCCCTCTTTGGGGCTGCACAAACCAGACACTCTACCCTGTGCAGTGAGCCTAGGCTCCGGGTGTGCAAGAGCTGTCTGGCCGGCGGCCTATTGCTAGTAGCCAAAAATATAAGCGCTTGGGCGGATCTCTTGGTTTCAGCCCTGGAGCTTACATGCCAGCCAAAGAAGTAACAGCATTTCGCAGGCGGCTGCATCAAACAATTATACCCACCCCTTTTCTCACAGACCAGCCAAAAATAACAGCAATCTGCAAATGGCTGCATCGAACAAACACCTCCACCCCTTTTCCGCCAAGGGCAGGAGTTAATCTGGATAACAATAGCGGCTCTCAACTCCCGGGGGTAGAGGGTGGAGTTCCGACTTTTGGAGGTCTGAAGGGACTCTTCGGGTGAGTCTTTCTGGGATCCACAGAGGATTTTCTTCATCCTGTGGAAAAACACATATCGCTCCCCTGGATCTTATGAGAATAGGATCCGGGCCTTTCCAAAAATCAGTTAAGATATCTTTCCATTTTACCATTTCCTTTTGGCCTTTTAGTTTTTGAGGTGAGACGCTTGGCCTCGGTATGGCCCCCAGCGTTAATGTTAATGAGGCTTTAAAGCCCCAGGCATTCCAGGCCTTTAAGAAGTGTTGAATAGCAGGCATGGCCTTTTCCCCTATCAAAGACTGGGAAAGCCATCTGTAATTTTCTCCACTCCTCTGATGGTAAGAAGGAGTCGGTTCCAAATAGTGGGGGTGCTGATGGAAGCACACCCGCTGGCATTTTTGGCCGTGCTGCTTCTTTCTCTAGCTCTGCTTCCTTGTTAGAGTCTAAAATCTCAGAGTCTGAGCTGCTCAGCTCCAAGGCTTCCAGTTTCGTTGCAGGGCAGAGGCTAGGTTCCTCATCTCTCCTAAATTTACCGGGGTGTGACCGGTTATTCCCCATTCTTTCTCTCTCCTTTTCTGTCTCTCCCTCATCCAGCTGAGCTGTTCCTTTCAAAACTTTATCTCTTGAGCTTTTAGAGTTATCAGAGCTATTAAGATTTAAAGCTTTATACACTCCCTTGTCAGTAGACATTCCAGGAGGTCTTTTTTTCTTATTTGTTGCTGTATACATTCCCTTGTCACTAGACACCCCGGGAGGTCCTTTTTTCTTATACGTTGTAGTTTCTCTTCTTACATACACTCCCATGTCATTAGACATCCCGGGAGGTCCTTTTTTCTTATATTTTATTGTTAGGCGCGCCCCATCTCTCACTACATTCGGTTTCTGATATGTAATTCTGGACTTCTTTAAGATTGCTACAACAGTGAGAAAAGTTAAAATAGCTCCTAGTAAAAGCATAGAAGCCTCTATATTAACCTCCCAAAATAGCAACATTCCCAAGCCAAAGTCCAGAAAAATCATACCTCTCCGAATTTCTCTCATTACATTCGGTTTCTGATATGTAATTCTGGACTTCTTTAAGATTGTCCCAAGCCAAAGTCCAGAAAAATCATACCTCTCCGAATTTACCATCCTGCAGTTCTGAATCCGCCTTGTAGCCAAGGGGTCTCTGCGGTGCTGGAGATGTTAAGCGTCCCGGGTTTCGGCACCATATGTCCCGCGCGCTCTCTGTATTCCTCGCCAGCAAGAAATACACGCAGGACACTCGGATCCTTCTGCAGACAAGCTTTAATACATTTTACCAGAGTGGAGACATTGAACCAAGAAAACCATCCCTATATAAAAGGCTGACCAGCCGCCTGGGACGTATTACCCTATGAATGGCTTTAGCTCCTCAGGCAAAAATGAGCCACGGGATAGGCAGAGATCAAAGGAATGGAGATTACCCAGCGCCTGTGAAGTAATTCACACCTTGGTGTCTTCAGGCAGCATTATAATGCAGGAACCGGCTTCCTACATTATTTTTAATGTTTGTTTTAATTTAAATGGGGTTGATTATAAATGGTTAATGATCACAGCCAATCTCTTTTTAAAGGAAAAATGAATAGTATATAGAACTGAATACTTTGCGTTTAAAGTCAATTTTGTTACATGTATTATTTTTCCTTTTGTTTAGGTATTGTGTTTATATAGTCAATTTAAAAGTTTAATGTATAATTAAATAAAGATTATATAGTCACCTATAAGAGTCAAAACTTTTAGTTAGGTTAGTTAGGTTTTCTAGATATACAGAGCTATATTTCAAATGGATAGATATTCTTCAACCTTTGTTTCCATCTTCTTTTATTTGAATTAGAAACAAGTTTGTTTTACATGTCACTCCCAATTCCCACTGATTCTCTCTCTTCTCCTACCCCCCTCAAGTAAAACCCTACCTATCACATATCCTTTCTGCTCCCTAGGAATGGTGAAGCCTTCATATCCTTTTGGATAGGGCCTAGGCATGCCCCCATGTGTCTTGGCTCAGGGAGTGTCCTCTATGTGGATTGGGATCCCAAAGTCCACACCTATGCTAGGGATAAGTACTGAACTGCTATAGGAGGTCCCGTAGATTTCTGAGGTCTCCTCATTGAAACCCATGTTCCTGGGGTCTGGATCAGTACCATGCTGGTATCCCAGCAATCAGTCTGGGGACCAAGAGCTCCCCATTGTTTAGGTCAGCTGTTTCTGTGGGTTTTACCATTCTGGTCTGAACCCCTTTGCTCATCACTCATTTTTCTCTGCAACTAGATTCAAGTTCTGTTCAGTGATTAGTTGTGGGTGTCAGCTTCTACTTCCACAAACTGCTGGATGAAGGCTAAAGGATGGCATATAAGATAGTCATCATTCTCATTATCATGGGAGGGCATTTAAGGTAGCCTCTCCTCTGTTGCTTAGATTGTAAGTTGGTGTCATGTTTGTAGATCTCCAGACCTTTCCCTAGTGACCAGTTTCTCTTTAAACCTAAAATGTTACCCTCTATTATGGTATCTCCTTTCTTGTTTTCTTCTATTCTTCCCCTAACTCAACCTTTTTGCTCCATCATATCCTCCTCACCCCTCCTCTTCTCCCCTTCTCATTTTCCTAGCTCCCTCCCCCCTCCCCTCTTGCTCCCAATTTACTCAGGATATCTTGTCCCTTTCCCCTTCTCCAGGGGACCATGTATTCCTCTCTTAGGGTCCTCCTTGTTTACTCACTTCTCTGGCAGTGTGGATTGTAGGCTGGTATACCTTTACTCTATGACTATAAAGTGGGCTGGAGAGATGGCTCAGCCATTAAAGACTAGGCTCACAACCAAAAATATAGGAGTTCTTCAAACCTTTTAAAGACCTATAGAATATGGATTTTAAACTGGTTTATGTTTTTTCATGACAAAGAGACATAACTCCTCCTGGTAACACTAAACACTTCAGATAGGAATATTGGCATCAAAGAAACTCATTATGTAGTTTCCTTTCAACATAGCAAGACTAGCCATTTGGGCAAAAAAGTGCTGGGATATTTAGGTTTCTAGTACCAGACATCATTTCCTCCTAGTTGAGTGAGTATTAAATACAAATAGAGGGCTTTAGAAAAATGCCAAGGTATGCATGTCACTGGTGCACCCTTGCAATTATTGTACAACCTTGTCATTCTGTGATGCATAGGCATAATAGCTATATAGGACTATTGGTTGCCTTCCTCCACTGGAAACATGCATCAAGTCTACTGGTAACATGAAATGTAACTCCAAGAAAAGAGGAATTCAAGCCAGATCAACATCAAATATTTCTGGGCCCTGTGACTGAAGTGCATGATGTCTCCACCAATTTGGGACTTACATTCTACCTTTTGAGGGAGTGTGAAACTCTATTTGTATTTAATACTCACTCAACTAGGAGGAAATGATGTCTGGTACTAGAAACCTAAATAACTACCCCAGGCTGCTGAACTCATGAAATCAGGGAAAAACATAATGGCCTATAGTGAGCAAAGACGATCTGTAGTCCATATGTTTAAGATATCTTTATTCAGATAAATACCAGCCAAATGCAAGCCAGAGCATGCCAGGAGTATCAAGGCAGCCAGGCCAGAGTGAAGGGGCCCCCATTTGCCTTGTTGCCCATTAAAAACCCATTGCACATCATCCTGACCCCACCTTGACCACGCCCTGATAGGTGTGGTCAAGAACACCCTTAGGGGGTGTGGTTACAGTGTCTCCCCACAATGGTCACTTTACTAATCTACCATAATTATTAACAGTGTTATAAATATTTGTTCTAATACCCACAGCTAAATCTATTACATGTTCTTTTTCAAAGAAACTTACTTTTGGAGCACACAAGGAACATATCAAAAAAACAATAACCAATCAAACCAGTTTTGGAGTTCAATCCTAACTGATATAACTCCTGTACCTCAGGCTCAGGGATCATTATGAGAAGGATATCAGAAAGAATGTTAGAGCCAGAGGAACTGGGAGTTTGTTGTGAGACTGTGTCTCCTCAAAATGTCAGAATTTACTCCCCTAAAGTTAAAGTGGGGTTACTACCTAAACATAACCTGAACAAGGATGACTCCAACAGACATTCTGACATGTTTGTAGGAAATTTGTAAGACTTTGTTCAACCCTACACGGAGATCTAAAAGCAACTAAATAATAATAAAATGCTAATACTACCAATCTATAGATTCAATGCAATCCCGATAAAAATCATAACACAATTCTTCACAGATTTGAAAGAACAATACTTATGCTCATATGGAAAAACAAAACAAAAAACCCACAAAATAGCTAAAACAGTCCTGTTTAATAAAGCAACTTCTGGAATCATCACCTTCCCAGACTTCAAACTGTACTATAGAGTTATAGAGTAATAAAAAAACAGCTTGGTATTGGCATAAAAACTGATAGCTAAATCAATGGAATGGAATCTAAGACACTAATATCAATCCACACACCTATGGACACCTGATTTTTAATAAAGAAGACAAAATGTTACAATGGAAAAAGGAAGATCACTTTAACAAGTGGTGCTGGCATAACCAGATGTTAACATGCAGAAGATTGCAGATAGATCCATATCCATTGGCACACACAAAACTCAAATCAAAGTGGATC
Organism: Cricetulus griseus; assembly: GCF_003668045.3. NCBI lineage: Eukaryota > Metazoa > Chordata > Mammalia > Rodentia > Cricetidae > Cricetulus > Cricetulus griseus. The sequence continues at coordinate 71,891,042 of NC_048598.1, forward strand.
AAGAACCTCAACATAAATACAGCTGCATAGAATCTGATGGAGAGAAAGTGGGAATTAGCCACATTGGCACATGAGACCACTTCCTACATATAACACAGAGACACTGAGATTGACAATTAATAAATGAGGCCTCCTGAAAATGAGAAGCTTCTCTAAGGTAAAGGACACACTCAACAAGACAGAATGACAGCCTAAAGAATTTGAAAAGATCTTCACCAACCCCCCATCTGACAGGGGGCTGATCTTCAAAATTTATAAAGAACTCAAGAAAATAGACATCAAAATACAGAATAACCCAACTGAAAAATGGGGTACAGAGCTAATCAGAGAATGCTCACAAGAAGAATCTCAAATGGCCAAAAGACATTTAAGGAATTGCTCAATATCCTTAACCATCAGTAAAATGCAAATCAAAATTACCCTAGGATATCTGTCAGAATGGTTAAGATCAAAAATACTGTGGAAAGCTTGTGTTGGAGAGGATATGGAGTCAAGGGAACACTCCTCCACTTTGGTAAGCGTGCAAAATTGTACAGATTTTTTAACCTTTTTTTTTGGATCATTCCATCATTCTCCTCTTTCTTTCCTCTCTCAAAATGCTCATGTATAATATTCTGCTTTCTCTCTTTCAAATTCATGACCTCTTTTTTACTTCAATTACTGATGTTAAAAGTGTAAGTGTGTGTGTGTGTGTGTGTGTGTGTGTGTGTTCCTAGGTACTATACACACATATAAATACAACTTGCTCAATATGTATAGTATTACTGGTATGCTTGTGTTTTCATGACTAAACATTTAGTATTGGATAACCAGTTGGCAAGTTCTTTACTGGGGAAGACTCTTTCTCCCAACCTCATTATCAATATGCTGGTTCCTAAGAAAAATGGGAATCAATCTACCTGAAGACCCAGTGATATCACTCTTGGGCATTTACCCAAAGGATGCTCAAACATAACACAAGGACATTTGCTAAAAAATATTCATAGAAGCATTATTTATAATAGCCAAAACCTGGAAACACCTAGATGTCCCAACTGAGGAATAGATTAGGAAGAAGTGGTACATTTACACTATTTAGTGGTAAGAAATGAGGACCTCATGAAATTTTCAGGCAAATGGACAGAACTAGAAAAAAATATCCTGAGTGACATAATAACATAGACTCAAAAAAACAAACATGGCATATACTCACTCATAAGTAGATATTATATATAAAATAAAGAGTAACCAGACTAAAGTCCACAGATCCATCCAGAGAAGCTAGGTAACAAGGAGGACACTAAGAGGGATACATGGATCACCCTGGGAAGAGAAATTAGATGATATCTACAGGGCAAAGTGGGGGCAGTGTTGGTAACAGGGAGAGGAGGGGGGATGAGAAAAGCAGGGTACATGATGGCCTAGGTGGTGAGGGATGCAGTGAAAGAGCAATGAAAAAGATACCCTAATAGAGAGAGCTACTATGGAAGTATGGAGAAAGCTGGTGCTAGGGTAACTCCCAAGAATCCACAAGGAGGACTCCAACTAAGATACCTAGCAATAGTAGAGAACATGACTGAACTAGCCTACCCCTGTAATCAGACTGATTAATATACCAACTATCATCATATAGTCCTCATCTAGTAATTGATGGAACAGACACAGAGATCCACAACCAAAAACCAGGCCAAGCTCTGGGAATCCAGGTGAGGAAATGGAGGAGGGAACAGATGAGCAAGAGAAGTCAAGATCATGATGGAGAAATCTACAGAGACAACTGAACCAAGATCACAGAAACTCATGGACTCTAGATGTACAACTATGGAGACTCCAGGGGACCAAACTAGGAACCCCATATGTGGGCCACAGTTGTGAAGTTTGGACTATCAGAGAGGCCCCTTGCAGTAGAACCATGATACAAGTCTGGTACATGAGCTAGTTTATTAGACTCATTCCCTATGGTGGGATGCCATGTTCAGTCTTAATTCATGGGTGAGTGGCTGGGCCCTGAGCCAACCTATTGTACCAGACTATGTTGACCCTCTCATGGGAGTCCTTACCCTTAAGGAGAAGTAAACTAAAGATGGGCTAGGGTGGGGGTGCTTGGGGAGGATTGGAGGAGGCAAGGGAGTGGGAGGAGAGGTGGGAGGGAGAACTGTCTTTAGAATGTAAAATGAAATCAAAAAAGAAAAGAATAAAAAGAGAAAAAGGTTACTAATAGAGAAAAGATGGAGTCAATATTATGCAGTCTTGAAATTATTCCATTAGTTTTAAAGTTAGCCCCAGGAAAGTTCTTAGGATAAGCATAGAAAGCTTCCATATTCTTTTTTCCAAAATGTCACAACACTACCCAAGTGGCTAAAGTTCTTTCCTGCTAAAACCACTTGAGGTAGGCCCAAACTCCCCATTTCTCTAAACACTAATGTATTCTAAGATCCTACTATGATGGTCCAGTAAGCTATACTTGCAGGGTTTAAATGTTTTTTCCAGCAAATATCTGAAAGTCTTCCACATTACTCCAAAAAGCCACATGGTCAGGCCTTCTACAATAATATACTACTTCCTGCCTCAGTTTCATTTCTATTACTATGATTGAATACTTTGACTGAGGAAACATAAAGGAAACACTAGATTGACAGTTCCAGAGTGGTAGCATTTATGACAGTAGTGTGAAAACATGGCAGTAGGTGGATGGAGCTACAGCTGGGAGCTCATGTCTACAAGCTAGAGGTAGAAAGATTACTGGGAAGGGGAAATTTTTTTGAAACCACATGCATGTTTTGTATAGGAGATTTGTTGGACTTAAGATTTTTTTTGGTGGATGAATCTATTTCTTCTCAAGAGGCTATCTGAAATGCCCTTCACTAATAATGAGATTGATGACTAACTTATATGCCATCCTAGAGCCTTTATCCAGTAGCTGATGGAGCAGAAGCAGACACCCACAGTTAAACACTGAGATGAACTCTGGAATCCAGTTGCAAAGACAGAGGAGTGATGAGCAAAGGGTCAAGACCAGGCTGGAGAAAACCACAGAAACAGCTGACCTTGGAGCTCATGGACCCAAGACTGATAGCCCACTCTATACAGAGAGATAGTCTCTCAGCCTAGATACATGAGGGAAGGTCAAGACCCTGCTCCAAATGATATGATAGACTTTGAACATCCCCCATGGAAAGTCTCACCCTCACTGGGGAGCAGAAAGGGAATGGAATAGGGGATCAGTTGGTGGGGGACAGTGGAGAAGGGGAGGGAGAGGAAACTGTGATTGACATGTAAAACAAGCTTGCTTCTACTTTAAATTTAAAAAGGAAACAATAACAACATTTAAAAATTAAAACATATTCACTTTAATTATTGTACTTGTTCAGCCATAGACTCACTAATTAAAATTAAATTCTTTTGATATTTTTAAAAAAAGAAATCACATAAATTGACATATCTCTTCCAAGTTCTCCCAAATGGGCAGTGATTCATTTCTCAAAAGCATAAGCCTTTCAAGCCATCACAGCATTGTAAGAGGCATCATATGTTACTTTTATCATTTGATTTAATGTGTACAGTAGTACCTCACTGGAGCTTTGATCTTTATTTCCTCAGTGATCAGTGAACTCCTTATTTTGAGCTCCTTTGCTCTCTCTATATCCTAGCTATTAAAATGTGTTTGTGCTATTTGCTAATCTTCTGATTAAATTTTTGATTTTTCTGTCTAGTAATAATTGAGTTTTAAGATAATTTCTATGTTTTCTATGTCATACCTTTGTAGTTACAGCATTTGAAAATGTGCTCACTCTGTGTCTTATTTATTCATTTTCTTCACAGAAGTTACACAGAAAAAAGATTCCTTAAAACGTTAGATGAGCAAAATTCAAGTAAGCATATCCTTGAATTTTTCTATAAATCATGCTTCCTGAAAGGGAATCTATTTTTTGCAATGAACCTGGGATGTGAATATCACTAATTTTCAAGCCATCAATATCAAACTCCATTTTACTTAGCAGTTCTTATCTCTATGTTTTTTCTTCTCACATTTTCCTACATCTTGTAGGAAGCAACCAGATTATAACATTTCACTTAGAAATCTCTTCTGAATGTCCAATTTTATCCTTATAAATTTTGATTCACATTGTATTGCTAAGCTTTCTATAACTAGGGTAATCTTTTCCCCCATTTTTCATAACATCTCCATTTTTTGCTGAGCCCTCATGAAAAATGCTTTTAATGTAACTCTTTTGGCCAATAGTTTCTGTGTGAAAACCTCTGAGGAAATATCTTATTTGAAACATTTGTTTTCTAAGCCTCCATTCTTCTATGTTATTTTTGAGCCCTTACCTACCACAGTCCCTGTTACTGATATTTATAGTCACATTCATGAAGCATTTTTATATCAGGATAATCCAAATTTTTTGGCCTTATTCCAAATCAAGGTTTCTCCTGATTCACTGTGTGTACATACAAGTACGTTCATGTGGGCACATCTTCACATTATTATGTGCCTTTATCTGTACATGTGTATATCAGCACATACTTTGTGTAGAGGCCAAAAATATAATCTTGTTTCTTATTCCCCAGACATTGTTCACTGTTTTAGAGGCAGAGTTTCTTACTTCTCTTGGAACTGGCCAAGTAGTCAAAATTGGCTGACCAGTGAGGCCCAGGCATCTGCCAGTCTCTATCTTCTCACTGTAGGGATTTTTAAGTCCCCAATCACATGTCTAGCTCTTTTACCTGGATTTTGGTGATAGAACTGAGGTCCACATGATCTTAAGTTCAGTTTTTCTCTTGTCCTTAATGCCATAATTCTAAACCATCATCATATTCTTGGTTCTTTCTTGGAGAAGCAGAAAAATGAAAATATTCCTGTCTTAATGATAATATAAAAATCACCATGATCTTTGTGGCTTAAATACACACAAATTTATGCTCTTTATCTTCCTTTAATCTGATGTTAGATTTCATCTCACTAAACAATCATGAAATTATTCTAGCATGGAAATTCTTGTTGAGACTGTTTCCTGTACATTTCAAATTCCTATATATCATCTTCCATGTGTGGCTCACAGCTAACTTCCTTTATTTTTATTAGCTGATGCACTCTTCTCCCATGGTGGACAACAGTGTGATCCTCATGTATTCTCCCTCTTGTCAGTCTGAGGTTCTTTTTTTTTAATTTTATGGCTATTTTTATGTCTTTGGACCCGATGATATAATCCAGTAAAATCTGTCCACTCAACTTCAGGTTAGTAAAAAACAACTTCTTACTTCAGTGTGTTTGCCATGAAGTCTATAATATAAATTCTAAGAGTTGGAAATTGACGTGTGAGGGCTGCTATAAATATGTTTTTACAAACACAATCAATAAAAATGAATATGTGTCTGCAGTTATTATGATAGCTCTGTTTTCCATAGAAATATTTTTGGTGAATCACAAAGACAATGAGGGCTATAAAGATAGATTCAGGCTAAAGCTAAAAGTTTCTACTTGTAAATTTTCTAAGAATATATATATCTGCTGAGAATAGACTCTGGTTTACCAATGTGTTTAACTTCACCTTTTTGTGGAGCTACAAAGTTTAATAAAATGTTTACATTAGCATACAACAGCTCACAACCATAGGCTGTAGCTTCTTCTTTATTCTCTTTGACACCTAAGCCTCATCACCCAGAATTATTATTCTTAAATAATTATACTTTCCTTTTATTCCTTCAACCACTAGGAACTGAGCAATATACCAAGGCTTATGGAAATATTAAATTTATACAATTCCATTAAAGAAGAAGAATGCATACTTAAAGTCCTATCATCATCTTTACCTTAAAAATAGAGGTTGTATTTTCAAAATTTGAGTAGACAACATAGGAGGAAACTTCTTTAACTCTTTGTTTCATTTGTAATGAGAGTTTCATTCATAGATTTTTCTATTTTTAAATTATAAAAGCTACAAAATGAAGAACAAATATATAATATTACCTTGATATTTTATGAACTTTTAATTTCCTTTTCAAATCAAGAATGCTAGGGGAAAATAGACTATCAAAAATACCAATTACAGAGTACCCATTTTCCCAAATGTTTTGTTGTCTTTTACAAGGATGTCTTATGGTAGTCTATACATCTCTTAAAGCAGTTGCTGAGTGATTTCAGACCTTACAATATGCTTTCCAAAGTTCTCATCACCAAAAAAATTATTAGATTTTATTCTAGAAATCATTTCAGTAACTTTGAATTCTAAAGAATTTTCCAACCTAATAACAGGATGTAAAGAAAATTAATATTATGATAGTGAAGGGAGACTCTTAACTGTGCAAATGAAAATATAATTGCCTGTGAAACACATGATTGAGAGAGGGGTGTAGACTGATGTACACTTCTATCTAGTGCTCAAGAACATTTAAAGGTTTAATAGCAAAGAGTCTTCTTGCAGTCATGGGACTGCAGTCAAAGACATGTTCCCAGAACTGTGACTTTATGTTTATTGTTTTCTTCTCCTTACTCATCTGTGAGCTCAGAAGATCATTCTAGAATGCCTACTCAGATCCTGGATGGTTATCTTAATTAGATCTTTCATGAAATAAAGTGAATTTACATTTTATTCTAAAAAATGAAGTCATCTATGGAGAGTGTAGCTCATAGGGCTTGATCGGTGTTGAGCATGACTGTAATCCACTGACTTTCGGTGATGAAGCAGCTCTGTTCTGTAACTGAGTACAGTGCTTCCCAGGATGAGTAATACTGAGATACCATGCCAAACTTGGGTATCTCTCAAGTGCTTGGCATGGTATCTCAATTAGAATAATCATGCAAAATATGTTAGCTTTTCCTCTCTTCACTGTTAATATCTAGCTCAAGTTTTCCCCATTCTTAACTTGATTTCTCTTTGGTTAATATTTGTTGAACACTGCCTCAGCTGATATATACATGGTGTGGATTATACACATTTTTTGAGACACAGCTTCTCTGCACAACTGCTCTGGCTGTTTGTAGACCATGCTGGCCTTTAACTCAAAGAGATCTGCCTGCCTCTGGCTCCAAATTGCTGGGATTCTTGTATGCCACCACTGCCTGGTGATTGTACACATTTTATAGTTATCATTTGTGCTGTCCCTTGACAGTTTTGGAAAGTTTTGCTCTTCATTTATCATTTTATTACTACCACTATGCTGAGACAAATGTGATCAAACAAATGTGTATGAATTTTGAGGAGATTAACAAAGGCAGGAGGGTTCACCTGACCTTATTCTTAATGTCAAGGTTTACTATCACCAGGTTCCAAGATGTGTAAACCCCTTCTCACTCAGTAGCATTAGAAATCACCGGTACAGTATACTCACTTTCTTATTTCATTTAGAACCTGCATGTGACAAGGAACATAAATGAGCTGGTATCTGCAGAAAGCTTCATTAGTTGTCAGTAGTCAAAACACTCTCCTCCTGTTTTCTTCTACCCGTGTGTGTGTGTGTGTGTGTGTGTGTGTGTGTGTGTGTGTGTGTGTTTGTGTGTGTGCAGGTGCACTTCTGTGTTTCAAATATATGTTGGTTGTATGTGGAGACCATGGAACAACCCTGGCTATCATTCCCCAAACAAAATCCACCTTGGTTTGTTTTTTAATTTGTGTGTGTTTATTTGATTTTTGAGGTAGCATCTCCCTTTGATATGGACCACACCAAGTAGGACAGAATGGCCTGACATGGAGACCGAGGGACCATCTACTTTTGCTGCCCAGCACTTCCATAAGGAACATGCACCACTAAGCCTGCCTTTGTTTTTCATGTATTCTAGAGGCTGAGTTACATATACTGAGTTACATATGCTTGTAACCACTGTGCTCTAACCCTAACCCTAACCCTAACACTAATTGCTAGGACAATTTCTAGGACATCTGGCTGCTAGCCTAGCTGAAATTGCCAGTTCCAGGTTCAGGAGCTCAAAGGAGTAAGAGTGATACTTGATGTCTTTTTCTGCATCTAAGATATGCGACTGTACACACATATCTGTGAAACACACACACACACACACACACACACACACACACACACACACACACACACACACATTGATAGAACTGAGACTCAGAATGGTGGAATGAAATTGGTAAATTGAAAGGTTAGACAAATGAGAGAGGTAGGTTTTCCCCTAAATCTGTTTATATCGTGTATCTGTTACCTTCTGACAAGAAAACTTCCCAGTTTGTTGCATGACCTTAGAGCACTTAAATATAGGTCCCAGTTTAAACTGACCCTCCACTTAGAGTTCAGTGCTTCTCAACCTTTCTAAGGCTGCCACCCTTTAATACTGCTCCTCATATTGTGGTGATCCTAAGCCTTAAAATTATTTACATTGCTACTTTATAGCTTTAATATTGCTACTGTTATGAATCACAGTATAAATATCTGTGTTTTCCAACGGACTTAGGCAGCCAGTGTGAATGGGTTGTTGGACCCCCAAAGGTGTCGCTACCCATGGGTGGAGAACCACTGACCTACAACTATCCTCCAGATATGCTGGATTATGAATATTTCTGTATTCTTTCATTCTAGTCCTGTCGCATGCATTATAGCCAGTTTTTCAGGCTGCAGAGCAAGTTCTCAAGGGAGTAACTGGTAAAAACAGATTCCAAGGAAGTAGCACCAGGGGATGACAACAGTTCACATCTATAGCCCCATTGCCACAGATTGCGATTTGACTGCCAGTCACACATTGCAACAGACTTTAGTTAAATCAAGCTCTGACATGATTGGAACAAAAACCAAAGGAAACATCTGCCAAAACAGAAATCGTGTCAAACTGTTAAACAAGAAGAATGTTTACAACGAGAGTAACATCTGAGCAGTCGTAAAACCAGCTTTATAATCTTTTACAAAATCCTCAATGGATGCTTTTGTTGTCACCAGGAAATATTTCTTCTGCTCTTTTTAATTCTGTTGTAGAGATTGTTCCAACTGTAGAGAAGAAAAGTGGGACGAACACACGGCATAAGATTCTCTTCTCCTTATTTCTGGAATGAAGCACAAGTTTACTCAAATCCAAAGAGCCTGCAACAATTCACTGACATTTTTTTTTCTTTATTTGAATTTGTGGTTTCACAGGTGGAGTCTGTGTTGGCAAAAGGAATATGGGCCTTGCTGAGTACTGCTTAGACTCTCCAGTGACTAGTAAAGCTGGCTAGAGTGTACCCTGGTATCAAATACTAGAGGTTTGTTGCAAGTTACTACAATTGGTTTTAATGTCAACTTACCACAAATGACAATGGCCTGAGTAGAGAGTCCTATGTAAAGGAGTGGTTGTCTTTTACCATAGGAAGGCCCACCCCAATTGTGGGCAGCAGTGTTTAGTTCAGGTGAAAAGGGAATTTCAGAAGGAATGGCATGTCTTCGTTTTCTCTCCTCCAACCCTTCTTGTCACAGAGTGGAATTGCCTTGTTTTATTTTATTTTATTTTATTTTATTTTTTTTTTTGCTTCTGCTCTCTTTGTTGAAGGCAGGATCAGCTCCCCACTCCCCACAGCAGATGGGGCCAGCTGCTATACAGAAAACTTCCTTGCTTCCAGAGCCAAACTGCAAAGGTATACAGCTTTGTGGATAGAGTAACTACAGGTTGTCACCCTTGCCACACCCCCTGGAGAGAGACAACCATTACGGGATTATTCCTATTGTTGAGGCAGCCAGCCTCAGGGACTAAGTAATTACCAGGTTCTCAGCTACTTTGGTGTGATTTAGCTGTTGTTTTTGCTTTAAAGCTGACTCAGTAAATTCTTGTTTGACTTTGACATTCATTGCCCATAAACTAGACTCAGGAACAGGATGTACAATGGCTTTCACAATTCCATGTGTGATATACAGATCCTGAAATAGCTAGAGGGAAAATGAGTCTGGTAGTTTTAATGTCTCCATATTTGGGAATAAGAAACATTGCCCCCCTCAAGCCTGTATGCATGTTCAATTATATGTGGCATTCCTGCCAAGGCAAATATGTTGGGGCCAGACAGTCAATCCAGGTATCAGTCCTTTCCATCAGTCTTGTGTAACACAGTCACTTTTTGTTTTTCCACTGTGTATTCTAAGCTAGCAGGCCTGCAAGCTTTTAGATATTCTCCAGTCTTGAACTCTCATCTGAACTGGTGTGCACTGTTGGGATTATGTACACACACTAATGAACTTCTCTCTACTTGAGATTTAGGGGTCTGACTTGGTTCCTGTTTAGAGGATGCAGTGGGCCCTCTCTAGCAGTGGCTGGTGCTGTCATATTTGCTAAAACCAAAATACTCAACACCAACAATTGCTTTGTGTACTGGAAGCACTGACTTCTATTTCTGTAAATTGGCTTCCTAAGCGGTTAATGTTTATGAGGGCCAGGAATTGCTGGAAGGTTAAATTCTATATGATAATTGTGAGACCAAAACAGGAAAATATACCTTGCAGGTTACAGATTCTGATTTCAGTTAATACAGTTTAAAATGAACTCCATTTGTCCTATGTTTGTTTGATCAGTCCCAACTGGATGTGGCTGATCACCTGTGGGCAGGAAGTACATGGACAGAAAGTATGTGGGCAGAAAATACATCAGGGTGTATGCTAGTCCCTGGTTGGACCTGATGGGAAATGTAGTTGATTGTGGTAGTCTGTAAAACTTGACCCATGGCTATTTCCTGGGAACCCAGAGATCTACCTGGTCAGAGTAAATCTTCCTGGCCAGTATTTAGTTAAAACTTGCTGCAAATCTCCCGAGAAGAGATCTGGAACTAGAAAGATCTCCAGAGACCTACAAGGATGACACGATCTGACAATCCGGGCAGTGGAGGAGAGGATGGCCTAGAAGCCCTTCCCCTAGAATGAGATTGATGACTACTCTCTATGCTATCCTAGAGTCCTCATCCAGTGACTGATGGAAGCAGAGACAGACATCCACAGAAATACACTGAGCTGAAATCTGGAACCTAGTTGAAGAGAAGGAGGAATGAAGAATGAAGGGGTCTTTACTAGGTTGGAGAAACCCACAGAAACAGTTGGCCTGAAAAAGGGAAAGCATATCGACCCCAGACGCTCTTTGGGAGGCCAGTATGGGACTAATCCAGCCCCCTGATCATGGATGCCAATGGGGAGGCCCCTGCACTCCTGGGAGCCTCTGGAGGTGGACTGGCGTTTTGCCCTGGTGTGTGTGGGGGACTTCGAGAGCCCATCCCACTTGAAGGGATGCACTCTGTCTCTGAACACATGGGGAGGGACCTAGGCCCAGCACAGGAAGATTTGGTGGACTTGGTGGAGCCCCGGTTGGGGGCCCTACCCTGCCTGGGGAGTGGTGGGTGGATGGGGTGGGGGGTAGGTTGGAGGTGGGGGAGAAGGAATGGGGGTGAGGGGAGGGAGAGGGAGAGGGGAATTACATGTGAAACAAGCCTGTTCCCTAACTTGAATTAATAATAATAATAATAATAATAATAATAATAATGAGAAAAAAATAAAAATGAAAAAATAATAATAATAATAAAAAAAAAACTTGCTGCAATTCTCGCCCACATTGTTGAACTGGTTTTTCTTCAACAAATCTCAGCATCAACAATAATGTCTCTGGCTTTGTATCTACTGTGGTTGAATATAATCAATATTGTCTCCACTTCAGTTTCTTTTCCCAAAAACAGTAACTTTAGCAATAATTATTTTAACTATGGTACAGTCATTTACATGGTTTTATGGGAGCCATGAGCCATAAATTTGAAATTGGTGAGCTTTCATTAAGTTTCCCAATCTGCACTTAATATAAAAATGCAGGATAGTCTATCCTTTTCAACAGCATTATCAAATTATTGCATTAACATTATTCTTATTGAAAGTCATCATCAGTTCAATTTTAAATGCCAAACTGATATATATCTATATCTATATATCCTATTGAAATTGTCTCAGAGAACTTCCAAAAATTAAAAATATAATAATAAATTGGATTCTTCTAAAATAAAAACAAAACAAACAAAATGAGAAAAACTAAATTGAAACAATCAAGGGAGACATTGCATTAAATTAAGTTTTAAGGCTATTTTTTATTCTTATTTTTCTTTATATACTTTTCCCATGTCAATAGTTATACCACCCAAGCTGCCAATTTTCATGAAGCAAAAGTCAATGTTTACAACTGCTTTTGATTTTTATGCACCTAGGAGGTTCCACGAAGCATATTAAGTTTTGAACTCTGTGGACAAATCACTGCTGCTGTTACTGTGGAGGCTGTTTTATGAGAGGAGTTTTACAGCTCATAAAATTCCCTTGCAGTTATCCTCATTTGGATTACAGATATGAACACTTGCTCAGCAAGGCTAATGCTCAGAGGCACCACTCCAAACACTGGGCAGCTATTTACTCTGGGAATTGGAGAACAAACTGCTTTCTAAACAGCCTAATCAGAATAGCTTCAAGGCAAAAACAGAAGTCTCAAAATAGATGCTATGTGCTAGCTCTGTATGTTTCCATGCTCTAACAATAGGGAAGGGAAAGACAAGCTGCTCATGAAGAATTCGATCTCCCCCAAATAAAAATTTATTTATTTATATTTATTCTTTTCACTTTTATTTTATTTATTTGTGCATTCTAGTGGTCTCTCTCCACTTACCATTCCCAGAATTCTCTGGTAGCCTAATCCTGCCTATTTTCCTGCCTCTATTGGCCAATCAGTGTTTTATTCATGTGTGGAAGTTTGAGGACAACTTAGGATTGTTGATTCTTTCCATCCATCTGTCTGTCCATCCATCAAGGATAAAACTTAGGTCATTCATGTTAGTATCAAATGCCTGTGCCCACTGAACTCTGCTTGTATATCCCTTATGTCCCTAGATCTTTATGCCACTTGTAGAATATGAAAAGTAACAAACTCAGTATATATCTGTGTGCAAGGTGTATATAGATATCATGCATTCTCCTACCCCCCAACACTTGCATAGCCAACAAATTTTCATCTCCCATCACTGTCCATTCAATATATATATATATATATATATATATATATATATATATATATTACTCTGGTGGAAGGCTTTGGAATAACTATGTGTGAATTCTCTTCTTTCAGGGGTTGATCACGATGCTGCTAGAGTTTCTTTCCCAACAAGGTCCCACCACCCTTCAGTCCTAAATAAGCACAAGGACACTGAGTTAATTATAAACATATTAGCTGATAGCTAGGGCTTCTTATTGACTATCTATGTCTTAATTATCAATCCATTTCTATAGTGGACTTACCAGAGAATGCCCATAACTTTTACTCCTTTGGCAGCTACATGGCATCTCCTAGTGGTTTCTTTCCACCTACCATTCCCAGAACTCTCCTTGTGTCCTGGCTAGTCCTGCCTATCTTTCTGCCTCTATTGACCAATCAGTGTTTTATGCATCAATCAATAAGAGAAACATATATACAGAAGGACATCCCTCATCACCACCAATAAATGCTAATAATTATTCTACACTGTAGCTCAAGCATGTTTCTTTTGTACCTCACCATAGTCTCTGAATTTGTTTCCTAGCATTTTGTTTGTATCAAATAGCATCTCCACTTTCTTACTCATTATGTCAAGTCATCTGCTCTTCTTCATGTTACTTACTTATGGAACATTCACTCTGCTAATTATTATGCCAGTGTTTTAAATCTGAGAATTCTACATGAGTGATAAGAGACAGGCACTGATGGGGAATGTACTGTGTATGTTCATCTTATTGCTTATTAAATAAAGTACTGTTTGGCCAATGATACAGCAAGTTAGACAGGACTAGGAGTCAAATGGGATTCGGGGAAATGTAGTAGAGAAGTGGTGATCCAGGCAGGAACTGACACAGCAAGGAGACTCATATTTAAGCAAGGAGAAACAGGAAGTGTCCCTTTTCCCCTTTGCTTTTCCTCCAGTGGCACTGGCAAGGAGGGACACCAATGGAAGGTGTCCAATAAGTCTTATAAAATATATATATTTATGATAATTAAGACTGAGCTAACAGATGACAATCCTAGTCATTGGCCAAGCAGCATTTGTACCTAGTATAAATCTGCGTATTATTTTGTCCATCCACACAGCGGGCAGAAATCAGGCGGCTTTTGGTGGAAAGATTTATCGTAACAAGGCACTGACCAGATTACTAACAAAAAGCTTGAGGAAGAAGACACTGCTCCAAAATCACACAATGTAATGTGTACTGAAACTTAGATGGATGTGACTTCACAGACCCACTCTGAGCTACAACATCAAAGGTTTCTTGCCTCTACTTGAAGAAGTGATGCATAGAACTTCCTTTTTACTCAGCCACTTCAATTCTATTAGAGCCTCCAGTTAAGTGGATGAGCTGCCCAATAAAGAAGCAGAGTCTATTTACTCAGCCCAAGCAGATGAAGGCTGTTATTCCCAGGAAAAACTCAGAGACACCCTGGATTTTGTGTCAATACAAGAACACTCACCTCATCACCTTGGATAAGGTAACCCCTTGGATGATTAGTATGGAAAAAATGATTTGGTGTACTATGGTCACCTAGGGAAGGAAGGATCTTGTGAGCAATACTAGATGCAATGCTGTATATGAATTCCCAATTAATCACAATATTGAATATCTAGGAGCAATCTTCTGGGTATGTCCATGAGGCAGTTTCAAGAGTTTAATATAAGTGTGAACATTCACTCTAAATATGGGTAGCAACATCTCATGGATGAAGCGAGAGTGTGTGTGGGGGGAGTGATGATAGATAGATAGATAGATAGATAGATAGATAGATAGATAGATGATAGATAGATAGATAGATTATAGAAAGAAAACTGGATGCAAATCCAATGTACCCCGATTATTGATTTCCTGGTACTATAGTGTTTCTACCATGAAAGACTATACTCTTATAATGGCTAATTTTGTTTGACAACATGACTACATCTGGATCAATTGAAACCTAAAAATCTGAGCACACCTGTGAAGAACTTTCGGGATTGGATTATTTGAGGTGGGGAGACTTACCTGAAATCTGGGCCTCATCACCTGGTGATAGCCTACATAAAAGGACATGGAGAAAAAAGCTTTTCCATTGTTTTTCTTGCCCTCACTCTTGCTGGCAAAAGCTCATCTATGCTACTGCCTAGATATTCCTTTACTGGTGTTAGTATATATTCCTTTGGGATTGCAACATAGACCAAAAACCAGCAGAGACATCCAACCTCCTTGTGGACTGAAAAACTTCCAGATTCTTGACTTTTCCATTGTGAAGCAGCCACTGCTAACTACTTCCATCACAGCCTATACATTATCCAATGCATCATATATATTATGATTTATAGGTCATAATATATCCCTCTCTATCATATTGCATCCCATCCCCACTGTTAGCTCTGTAGTTCTGTTCCAAAATAAAGAACCCTGACTAATATGACCCTCAAAAACTGAGCCCAAATAAATGTCCCCTTCCTTAAGTTCTATCACATATTTTGTTGTAGGAATGAATTAACTGATTCACAAGATAAGCAATCATTTTGAGAATGCCATCAGAATCCAAATATGATTTGAAAAACAGTGAGTACAAGAGATACAAGGATACAAGGAAAGGGATTCTATCCTTTCATAATCGGTGTTCCTGCAAACAGAAGATGGTGCTTTGGTAGTATATGGCTAATGGATGGGTACCATCTATGAAATAAATGTATAAATATTGCTAAATTAAATAAGAAAGCAAATGAAGAGTTAGAACTCTCAAATTAGCAAGCTTTCTTTCCTGCTTCACTAAAATATTCTACCTGGTAACTTGCATATGAGTTCACAGATAGATTCAGTTGCTTAAATTACCCTAATGGGGTGACTGAATATTCATTGCCTCTCAATATTTCCATTATAAATTCAATGAAATTAATTATATACCTGTAGTTGCTACCATGTTACTAATTTTCGTACTGAGGAATTTATTAGGGTCAAATTAGTGCAAGCAAATTATTCCTTAGCTGATGCGGATTTCATGCTGAATTGTTAGCTATTATGCATGTTAAAATTCTGTATAATATGCACAGATAGCTTTACTTCTTCAAGGGTTATTCTTAGTTCTCCCTTTAGGTTTTGGTTTGATAAAACAGGAATGAGTCATTGACAGACAAAATGGATGCTTGGGAGGATGTAATACTTGAAACAATTAACAAAAGATAGTCACCAAACCATTTTCCCTCCAGAGGTCCTCAAAGACTTTCTTTGCTGCATGGTTTATATCAGTCTTTGTCATGAAAGTTGTTTTACTTTTCAATCACCTGTAACACTTACCTACAGTTCATATTTGTACTATTAGGTTTATTATTGTACTACTTACATACAACTAAAAAAATGATTTTTTAAATTTTCTTTGACCTCCATAATAATAATCAATAGTAATTGTTATGTATAGTATTAATTATGTGTCATTATAATGCCTGTAAAGAACTAAGTTCCATTTTTGCTCTGTGTCTTGGGGGAGGGGTATATGTACATTTGTGCACATGTTCATGCAGGTTTTATTTGTGTAGATGCCAGAGATTGATCTTTGGTGTCTCTATCCATCATTCCTACATTGCAATTGAGACAAGGTCTTTCACTGAGCCTAGAGTTAGCAGTCTGTTTAGATGGTTGCTGAATGGACTCCAGGGACCACCCTTTCTTGTACACTAGTCAATAGCACTGGGGTTACAGACATGTACCATGCCTGAAGTCTTACATCTGTGCTGGGTTTCTGAACTCAACTCCTCATGCTTATGCAGTTTCACTTTACTTCTGAGTCATTTCCCCATCTCCAGCCCCAAGTTCCCTTCTATTTTCCACACATGTAGGGAAAATAGAATATTAACAATATGGTGCTTATTTGCATTAGCAATAATAGATCAATATAACTTCTAAGTTGGTCTGTTTGGGATAGGGTAAAATGACAGTCTTTGTGCTTAGATAGCCCCAATAATGTCTAAGAATAACTATATTTATAAATATGACAAGGAAAATATTACTATGAAGGAATTTACTAATTCAGATTACTACTTGAAATTTTGTTTCAGAATAGGTTCCTTTGCCATTATAAATGACACAATTATATTCCATTATAAATGACCTCATTGCATACTGTGAAGCTGATCCAAGCTTCAATGGGGAACAAGTTGATATTATGAATCAGGAAACCATAGACATTATAGTTGTTTCAGCAATGTGAGGACCACTGGGCTCCCTGCTTTCATGAAAAGTATTGACAGTCAACTATGATATGGAAAGGACAGGTAATTAAATTGTGTGAAATGAGTTTAGCATTTAAGTAGTAGGTGCTCTTTTCCTTACATAAAACACCTAAGGGGAGAGACAGCTCTGTGAGGCAGTGGTTATGGGCCACTAAAACTAGGCTCCATGAGAGTGAGAGGTAGGTCTAGAGGTCATGGGTTTGGAAGATTGAGCCAAGCAATGTAACATTTGATATCAGTTATCAGCCTGACAGGACTAGAACCACCAAAGAGACAGTCTTCTAGGAATGTCTATGAAAAAATTTCCACATTGGCTTAAATGAGGTTGGGAAGACCCCTTTGAATGTTGGTGACACCACCACATGATCTGGAAACCTGGACTGAGCAAAGGGAAGAAAGAAGCAGAGCACCAGTGTTCTTTCTCTGCTTCTTGACTGTGGATGCAATGAGCCCAGCTTCCTCAGACTCCCACCCCATAACTTCTCATAATGGACTGTACTCTCAAACTATGAGCCAAAGATAATCCTTTTCTCTTTAAGATGCTTTTGTGAAAAACAAAAAGGTAACTAATATGGGCAAAACATTGAAAGTCACAGGAAGAAATGTACTGAGACATTAAGATGGTCCTGTTGCTGACATACAGAGTAGCAAATGAAAGGGCACAATAATTCAGACATAATGGGAACTTTGAAGGAACAGTCCAGAAGGTGGTAGTGTGGGCCTCAAACTAAGACATTCCAGCTTGCTACATTCTATTTGCTCTATATACACTATATATAAGAGCAGTCATTTGCCTTTCAAGTGAAGAAGAATCTTTGATAACTTCAGGAAGAAGATAATCTTTAGTAACAAGAAGGGTCACAGATCTTATTGAGAAATGAAAGGAAGGGAACAACAGAAGTTTAAGTTAGATGTTAAATAATTTCAGGAGAGTTGTACTTTGGAACATCTAAGAGACAACTGAAGAGGAAGTAAGATAGGTTTCCTATTATGAACCTAAATCAAAGGTGGTAAGATTTATCTTGGTTTAACTTTTTGTAGGTCATGTGCATCTAGAATTTCATCTGCTTTCCCCCGAGGCTGAGGGATCACCAAGGAAGATGGGACAGAAGGTTTCAAAGAACCAGAAGTAGTGGATGTCACCAGAGAAACATTGCTGAATATGACAGTAAACTCACAGAAGCTGGGATGACAGGCAAAAGATCACATACCTCTAGCTGAGGACTTTGGGCAACTAATGATTGCTAGGGGTAGGGGGAACTGTTATCTTCAGGGCCATGGCTCCTGAGAGGCAACCCAGGCTATAGTAGAGAATCTTCCACCCTTGGATGTAGAAGCAGCACTGAGTGTACACAGTGAGTATTAAAAAAGAAGATTACATGAGGATGGGAAGGAAAAGTGACGCGGGGTAGAGAAGGGAGGGAATGAAGGGAAGTGAATGAGGGTATGTTTGGTCAAAGGAAATAATTGGATTTTATGAAATTCTCAATTAAAAAAACAGGCAAATAATACGTACAATGATGATTTACTTATGATTCTGTTTTTGTGAAGAAAATTATTTCAATTTAACAATCACCTTGACTAATATACATGTAAATCAGGATTGTCTGCAAAATGAAAGACAGCTTTGCATGGAGCTGTAAAGAGTGCTAGAGCACCATACAAAACACAGTCATACTCCCATCAGTCAGTAGTTTTGCCTTATTGAAAAACTAACTTTAGAGAGCTTCATCTCATAATGTAGTAAGGCTTACAAACAAATCATCTATGTTTTTGATGCCTTTTCATTAAAGATGAATAAGCGGCAAGAACTAGGTGCTTTGGTTCAGTGGTAGAGCATTTTGTCTAGCATGTGGTCACCTGGGGATTTGATCCTAGTGTGTCAAGGAGAACAGGGAGCTAAGCATGAAGATGAGCTGTGAAAAACAAAGGCAGGTGGCAGAAAGACAGAAAAGCCCTCCACACCAAGGCTACCGCTTAGCAGAACACAAGCAAAAATTGGCTGCCATACCAATGTTCAACAAGACCACATTACTGGGATATTAAATTCATGTCCTCTTAACAGCAATCTCCATCACTGTGGGATTCCTAGCCTTCTTTTCCAGGCTTTGGGCCCATTCAACTTGTTCTTCATTAATAACCAGATTTTAATAACCTTTTCTTATGGGCACTTGATCTAATTCCTTATTCTGGGGAGAAAGAACTTGAAAGTCCCAACAGGTGACCTTGTGACCCTTTGTTCATGCCTATAACACCACCATCACACCAAACAAATATACAAAGACACAGATACATATGGACACACACACACCACCACCACCACTACCATCACCAACAACAGCAAAAATAAAAGGTGATTTTAACACCAGCACAACAAAAATCAAAAAATAATTTTAGTAACAATACCTCTTCAATAATTCCTTTGATACTAGGGAATGAATTATTCTTAAATTTATCCTTTTATGCCTAGACTACTTTACAAGTGAAAATAGAAACAGCTACATTTTTACTCATTATACTTCAAGGATTAATGTTGAACACAGAAGTTTCAACAAACCAAATCAAAACCAAAAACAGGACAAAACAAATAGAATGCAACGTTAGGCTACAAAGTGATTACAGAGGGATTGTTCATACATATGTGTTGGTACAGGGACTATCTCTGTTTAACATATCTCTTAAACAGATGCAAAAGAAAATAAAAGTAAAATGGTGTAATATGGGGCAGAGAAAGAGATTCTTCTTCTCTCTATTTCTGTCTCTGTCTCTGTTTCTTTCTTTCTTTCTTTCTTTCTTTCTTTCTTTCTTTCTTTCTTTCTTTCTTTCTTCTGTCTGTCTCTGTCACTCTCTCTCTCTCTCTCTCTCTCTCCCTACTCCCTCTCTCTCTCTCTCTCTCTCTCTCTCTCTCTCTCTCTCTGTGTGTGTGTGTGTGTGTGTGTGTTGTGTGTGTGTGTGTGTGTGTGTGTGTGTGTGTGTGTGTGTGTGTGTGTGTGTGTGTGTGTGTGTGTGTGTGTGTGTGTGTTCATATGAGTTCATAGGACAATATCAGGTCGGGGTTGGAGATTTCCAACTTCTTTAACAAGGGTCTCCTGTTTGTCATGCTTTTAGCTAGACTATCAGGCTGGAGAGCTTGTGAAGATTCTCTTGTCTCCACCTTTTTTCTCCAGGGGACCACCAAGATTAGATTCTACTTTCCATATCTTCTTGGGTCCCAAAACTTCCCCTACTGATTGTATGGCAAGTGCTAAATGCCTGGCTCTGAGACTTGACATGCTATATTTAAATTATTTGAAGTACTGATTTTCTAAATATTATTTTCCTATATTGTTATTTCTGCCAAATACTTTTTTGGTTTCATTTTTCAAGTCTCCACTTAGAATTTAAGAAATGAATGCCTTGGGGACATCTTTTTTTAAAAAAATATATGATTAATATAAACCCAGAGACAGATACTGGTGTTCAATCTGAAAGGTCAGAGAAGTAAAGCAGCCAAGCCCTAGCGATTTCTCACCCGTACCAATGCTCAGACCGAAGGATTGATAGTCATCTCTGATTGCATCTCCAAACTGCACTGTTCTCCACCATGCCTCAGAATCCTAGACTGCTGCCTGTCCTCAATGTTTTTGAAGGCTACTTGATTGCCTAAGACTGACTTTGCTTTTTCCTTATATTTCTCTCTCTGCCAAGCCATAGCACTCCTGTCTCCACCTCAATAGTGCTTGGATTAAAGACCTATGATAACAAGTGTTGAGATCTCCTTTGGGTGAGTTGTTTCTCTTTTATACTGGATTAATTTCAAGTAGCTCAATGTGTTCTTGAACTAATAGAAAACTGCCCATCTCTGTCTCCCGAGTTCTGGGATTAAATGTGTGTACCACCACTGCCTGAATCTATGGCCATAACTAGCTTTGCACTTTGATTCCAGTGGCTTTATTAAATCATAAACGATATATAACCATACCTTTTCTTTTAAAAGAAACAGTATCCGAATTTGAATCTTAAACATTTTCTTACAGGGTCAAACAGACTTTCATCATCTTTAATGGTGACTAAATATATTAATGATCCAAACTTATTTAAAACCATTGTATTTAGAAAGTAGTGGATGTGAATTTACTTTAGTTTAGCTAAATTAAGGAATTCACAGAAAAGCCCATTTTAAAATGATTTCTATATTCTATCATCTATAATCTTTATCTATCTATAGGTGTACCAATCTATCAACTCTTTCTAATATTTATGTTTCTATTTCTTCTTTCCTTTCTAGATTATCTTGAAGACATGAAGTTTCCTTGGTTGTTTTTCTTGCTTAAAGAAATGGGATAGAGTAAAGTAGGTGAATCACCATCTTTTCAATGTGCCCAGGATGGTATAACATAAAGACATATAAGTAATTTTTAGAATTCATACTGTGTTTTACATGATAGATCTAACAGTCCCCCCCCCCCCCGCCCATGGATATATTGCTGAACCCTATAGTGCCTTTTCTTTTCAAATTGATCTCAGTTCTCATTTTCACATGGGAAAAGTAGGTGAATCACCATCTTTTCAATGTGCCCAGGATGGTATAACATAAAGACATATAAGTAATTTTTAGAATTCATACTGTGTTTTACATGATAGATCTAACAGTCCCCCCCCCCCGCCCATGGATATATTGCTGAACCCTATAGTGCCTTTTCTTTTCAAATTGATCTCAGTTCTCATTTTCACATGGGAAAAGTTTTGGAGATGAGTGAACAAGAATGCATTGTAAAGGCCCAGTTGGTGGTCATCATCTAACAATAATCAGACTTATGCTTATAAGTAAACATGGTCATTATCATCATGGAAATAATTATTAGCTGCAGACTTACAATAATGCTATATGGTAGAGAAAATGATGAATGAAAGTTAGGGACAAGTAAAAACTTGTTACCATCTGTCTTTGTGTCATCTAAGAAACTACCAAGTAGCTCAAGGAAGGAATGTGTAAATCCAGCCATGATGGCCGGTTTTGATTGTCATCATGATTGAATTAAGGCATGCCTAGGGACTCAGAGAAGTCCACTTTTGAGGATGCATGTGAAGGTGAGTGAAAAGAGTACTAACAAACAGGAAGCTGATGTGTTTCTCCTCTTCTAGGTTCCCAAACTGAATTAAAATCTTTTTTTCCGGGTCTTCTGCAAGCAGATTTCCCTGCTGCATACATGAGCTGGGGACACAGTGATCCTTCCTGCCATGAACTATGGGCACTTAGTAAAAAACTGAAAAAAAAAAAAATCTCTTAAGGTGCTTGTCAGGTACAGATCACAGCAAAGACAACTGTCACCAGTAACATTTATTAAGTTATGAAGGAATCAGATTGGTGAAGTACCTGCAAGTGAAGAGAACACTTCTAAAAGGCAACTCTAGGGTGGACGAGATGGCCTCAACCCACAGCCTGAAGACCTGAGTTCATTTCCAGGATCCATGTGGTGGAAGGGGAGAACAAGCCATCATAAATTAACACACACACACACACACACACACACACACACACACACACACACACACACACACTGGTAAAGCACAATACACAGGCACAGATGCACACACATACATACAAATATGTGAATATAAATTAATAAATGCAATGTTTTTAAATCGGTCCCTGCTGCTAGTGGAAAGATTAATCAACAACAATGCTAAATGACCTTTTGGAACTACAATCTAGGTCTTGTGTGGTAGTGTATGAAGAGTTAGTAGTGATATTAATGGAAACAAGACACTTTGGTAAGTAAGTAATCCTACCCAGATATCCATCATTTCTATTTTCATAAGAATTTGCTATTCAGATAATAAGCTTAAATAGTTCTCATAAAAGAGACAGTATTAATATCTACTAGGGAAGACAACAGAAGTGAGCCACTTGTTTCTGTCTGCAACAGTGAAGTAAATAATAGAGAAATGACACTTGCTTCAGAAGCCAGCACTGTACAACCCATACAGGTGACATGACAAATTTATCTGGAGAAGTACACTGGGGATGTGATAAAGACTTCTGTCTTAGCCACTGCATTATTGCTGTGAAGAGACACCATGATCAAGGGAACTACAATAAGAGAATGTATTTACTCCAGGGTTTGCTTGAAATCTTCATTGTCATCATGGTGAGGAGCATGATGGTATGTCCACAGGCGATGGAGATGGAGCCATAACCAAGCACTACAAGCAGATTAAACAGAGACACTCTGGGGTTATATGGTCTTTTGAATCCTGAAAGCCACTTCTCCCACAACACACTTCCTCCAATAGGGACAGACCTTCTTGTCCTTCTAATCCTTTCAAGTAGTGCCATGATTTGGTCACTAAACATTGAAATGTATGGTCCTATGGTAGCCACTCTTATTCAAGCCACCACGTCCTCTCTTCTAGCAATGTCTTTGCAGAAGATTCTCTTGAGAAATACCCTGTGACAAAAATAAATAAATAAATAAAAATAAAATCAGTCCATAAGTACTTTTACTAAGAAGAAAAGAAAAAAGAATAAAGGAATACTATGAAGCTAATTGCAAGTACTGAATGTCAACACTGTGCAAAATAAAGATTATGAAGAGTTATTTCAAAATAATGAGGATCCATTTTATTTATGTAAGTTTAGAGAGAACGTGGAAGAAAATCAATGCAAAGATAGATAATAAAATATGAAGAATAAGTGAACAAGTTTTCTTAGAGAAAATGACATGACTAGGGCTGTATAGTTCTCAAAAGTCTTCCTACTTAAAACAGTGCTCTATTCCTGAAATTGGGAAGAAGGTGTAGAATAGACCTACATTTTAGTTTTCAAGAACTATTCAATGATTATATATAAATATATATATATGCATATGAAACTATATAGTGACATAAATACGTAGATAATCCAAGTTTAAAATATAAACCTATAATTTTGTAACTATATGTATAACTATAATATTTATGAATATTATTGTATACATGAACAGTTTTATACATTTAGTATATAAACAATGAGTAATATACTTGCCACTGCATAAGGAAACACTCAACTTTGGGGTGTATTTCTTTCAGTTGTTTATTTATTTATTTATTAAATTGTTTATATTTAGAACAGAGTCTCACATATGGCTTAATCTGGTCTTAAACTTGTATTTGTCAACATAAAAACACAACATGCACTGTCGCAGAATGCATAGCAGTTACAGGTCATTAGGTGGATTCAAAGTCCAACTACTATCTAAGAAGGTATTTGCAATTGATACCTGATGGGAGAAGGATAAATCAATATTTTCCATTGTAATGGCTCTGGGCATATCATCCACACTTCTTGCTGTTTTGGTAATTTTAGTCATTTTTAGATGTTTTGTTTCTGTGTTTCAATTTATTGGTGATTCTTTTAAAGAGACAGAAAAGGAACATGAAATTGGGTGAGATGGTTCTCAGAAGGGTTAGGGGACAGGGAAAATATGATCAAAGCATATATATTTTTTCAAATTTTAATATGATATATTTTATTTATTCTTTGAGAATTTCATAAATAAATATAAAATATTTTCATAATATTCATTCCTTCTGTTCCTTTCCTCCATTCTGAAATGCCCCTATCCCTCTCAGTTTCATGTTTCTTTGTTTTATTAATATTTTAATATAATCACATAATTTCTCCCTCCATCTCCTTTCTCTAAGCATTCCCATATATTCTTCCTTGCTCTCTTTCAATTTCATGTCTTCTTTATTCATTAATCTTGTTACACGTATATCTGTATATACATATATATTCTTAAATATAAGTTGATGAGTCTGTATAATGTTATTTTTTTGTATAAATTCAGGACTAACCATTTGGTATTGGATAAGTAAATGATGTGTTCTTCCCTGAGGAAGACTGTTTCTCCCATTCTGAGCAGTCCTTGTTTGACTGCATTTCTTCGTGTAGTACATTTCTGTTGTTGTCTTTGTTCCTCTCATGATAGACAGTCATGTTGGTGAGGCTCTGTGTGTAGCTCCTGATGTTCTTAGGAGACATAGTCTCACAGAAAACTCCCTAATCATCTTACTCTTACATCTTTTCCACCTCCTGTCTTGAAATGTTTCTGAGCTTCAGGCAAGGAAATTGCTTCCAGAGGCAAGAGAAGGCTGCAAGAGATAGGGAGGGCATGGGAGTCAAAATGAAAGAGAAAGAGAAGAAATGGAAAAAAAGGAAATAGAACAGATGGGAAAGGGGGAAAGAAGGAAAGGAGATGGATCGGGGAGGGAAGGGAAGACATAAAGGATAGAGAGGGGAGGAAAGTGATGAGAAGATGGAAGGGAGAAGGGAAAGGAAGGAAAGGAAAAATGTGAAGGAAATAACACAATGGTAGAGTTCTTCTAAGCTCTAATTGAATTTGGTTTCTGCATCATTTCTTTATCCAATGGACATTTAATCATCAGTCTATGAAATTGCATCTAATTTTTACTATAGAAATAGATGTATAAACATAAGAAGTGTTTAGACTGAAATTGAAATGAGCAAATAAACAGTGACAATCAAAATCTCATAATAGTCTTAGAAATGCTGGGCTTGATTTTGTTCTTATAAAGATCCAGTGGGCCTTATATAGCTCTCCACTATTATACTAACACTGACCATACTTAGTTATACATACTTAGATAAACGCTCCCTTACTGAGCATGGGTTCTCAGACATGACCCACTGAATTTTTGAGGTTGTCATCCTACCCTCTTTATGGGTCTTCTTTCTTTTTACATTTGTTAGGTTGGTCAAGCTGGGAACTCACCGTGGAGGTTTTATCACAGACACACACAGATCACCTTTTTGACTGCCCTTCTTCTCTTCCCCTTTGAAGACTTAACTCTGTCTATTTACTCACAAAAGATTAGTGAAATCAGGATTCCAGAGACTAGCATTTTTCTGTATTTTCTCGATTGACAGTTTGTGTTAGCAGAGGCCTTAAAGTACTTAACTCAGATCTGCCACCTTTATCTTTAACATTTCTTAAATGATTATTTAATAGTTTGAAGGAAAGTGACCCTAAATGCCCAGGGAAGAGCACAAAATCCTTGTGCTCACAGATCTCCTGAGAAACTATGAATGTTAAGCATGAAGGACTGTATTCTGGATGGGGAAGATGAAAACAAACAAACAAACAGAGAAACCTGGGAGGCTGGAATGTTGCATTTCCAGGACCTAATTACAATTTATCTTGTATCACCTTAATAGCATTCCATGCCAATTTTTATCTAAGCTAGCATCCTTGTGATTGACAGTTGAAACCTTAGGATTATGTTTACTAATAAGCTCCCACCAACTAATAGGTAATGAACATCGTCAGCTGCACCTGGAATACCAGAATAAATTCTCTTTTATCTCTTTTGAGGTGGCTTGTGTTTTTGCATGAATAAAACAAACTAAATAAGAGCCAGATTTCCAAAAGATGTACTGAGACTTAGAATTCCAGGAACTTTTCCCACTGTTCATGTGAGACCATTCTTTTTTTTTTTTTTTCTAGTTTTTAATTTAATTTAGAAACAAACTTGTTTTACAAGTCAATCACAGTTCCCTCTCCCTCTTCTCCTCCCCTGTCCCACACTTATCCCCATCCCATTCCCTTTCTACTGCCCAGGGATGGTGAGGCCTTCCATGGGGTATCTTCAAAGTCTGTCATATCATTTGGAGCCGGGCCTAGGCCCTCCTCCATGTGTCTAGGCTGAGAGAGTATCCCTCTATGTAGAATGGGCTCCTAAAATCCATTCCTATGCTAGGGATAAATACTGATCTACTACCAGAGGCCCCATATACAGACTGATAGCCAGACCTTTCTTGATTTGATTAATTGTCTAACCTCCTAAGGTCTACCATAGCTTGTTCTAGAAGGAAGAACATGTCTGGAAAGTGGACCTGGGACCCAGGGGCACAGAAGCCCCAAATTTGAGTGTGATGTTACAGAATGCCTTTAGATAAATGCATGACTCTTTCTGTGGAGGACACAGAAAAGGGAAAAGAGAGACTGAGTTTGAAGCAAGATTGGATCTGACATAAAAATCAGTCTGAATGGCCCCACGCCCTACCACAGCTCCACTGCTCCAATTTCAAACGCTTTATGTCATGACCTATTTTCTAGAGTAAATATCTTTCTTATCTCCAGAACATGATTTACTCTTGTAAGTGGTCTGACATTGGTGAAGATATTCTAAAAAGACAAGGTATCTCTTCCTCTGGCCATCAGATTATTGACACAGTGGGAGTGGACTACAATTACAATTGCCTCCAGGAATTTCATGGTGGGGGTGGGGAGAAAGCCCAAAGTCCTGGCCACGGGGGAGAGTTTTCTTCCAGAAAGAGATTCACAGCATGTCAGACCACTTCACAGGAGATTGAAACAAAAATAGTGATGGCCAGTGATAAAAGGTCATCCCCAAGCAGGTCTGCATACATAATACAAAACTCTACTCTTTATATGAAACTTAGCCTTATGTCAAGACCCTAAAGAGGGATCTCATTGTCTCTTTTCCCAATATCCACATTGAATAAATCCCCATTTTGGTTTTGTACTATTAATCTGGCTGATAAGCTTACTGGAGCTAGTGGAAGCTCACTGACTCTGGACTGACAGCTGGGGAACCTACAAGACCTAACTTGTTCCCCTGAATGCTGGTGACAATGGGTGGCATGGGCAATTTGTGAGGCCACTGCCAGGGGGACAAGGATATATCCTTAGTGCCTTAACTGACTTTTTTTTAGCCCATTTCCTATGTAGAGATACCTTGCTCAGACTAAGCACAGTGGGAAGGCCTTGAGCTTGCCTCAATGTGGTGATGGGACAGACTTCATTGACTCCACATGGAAGGCCTTACCCTCTTTTGAGGAGCAAATGGGGAATGGGGTGAGGGGAAGGTGTGCGGACCTAAATGTTGAGAAGGATGGGAAACTGGGATTAGTATGTAAAAAATAAAATAAAACAAAATGTCTTCATCTTCTGGAAAAAAAATTCTGACTAAGTATTCACTTCTCAGAATGGGTGTTATGCTCTATTGGATAAAGGTCATCTGAAAATAAATAAGAAGAAAGAAAAAGAAAAAATTAGCAATTGAGAGTATCAATCTTATTTTCAATTTCTTTCCTTATCCATTTTTCTTGTCAATAGAAACCATTGATATCCTATAAAGTTTAAGATCATTCCATGTAAACAGATGTATGACAATTGTACATAACAGATGTAAAAGAGCTGTTAAGGTGACTGTTGACAAGACTGACTACCTGAGTTCAATACCTAGGACCCACTTGGTGGAGGAAAAATTGATTAATGAATACTACCCTTTGACTACCTCAAGGAAGCTGTGGCATGTACACACACACATTCACCTGTGCACACACATCATCATGCACACATATAGGTATTCATGCACAAAAATTAAATAAAAATAAAATTAAAATTTTAAGTATACATACATTATTTCCACTTTTGCAATGGCACTTTAAATTGTTAGCCATTCATACTTCCTATGTTTATCATTTTCAAAATTTTTATTTTATTTCCAAAGATTCAATTAACACTCCATGGTGGTTTGAAAGAAAATGACCCCCAAAGGGAGTGACACTACTAGGAGATGTGACCTTGATGGAGTAGGTATGGCTTTTGTCGAGGAATTTTATCACTGTGGAGGCTGGCTTTCAAGTCTCAAGGCAAACTATGCCCAGATGAACAGTTTGCTTCCTGTTGCTTGCTCAAAGTGTAGAACTCTCAACTACCTTTCCAGCACCATCTTTCCCTGCAATAACACTATGTCCCACCATGTTGATAATGGACCTCTGAAACTGTAAGCCACCCAATTAAGTGTTTTTCTTTATGAGTTACTATGGTCAGTGTGTCTCTTACAGTAATAGAAACTTCCACTAAGACATACAACAATTTTCTTATGGATCTATTTGGTGACACGCCCCGCCTCTGCTTTCTCGTTGTTAATGATTGACTGGTTAAAACAGTTGTTTTCCATTCACAATGTAGCCAAGGGTTACCTTGAATTTCTAATTCTCCTGTTCCATCTCCTGAACTGGGATTATAGGTGTGTGCATGTTCCACACACCCACTTTGTATAGTTCTGGGAATTAAATAAATCCAGGGCTTTGCACATTCTGACCAAGCATTGAAACAACTGAGCCACACCCCTACCATGTTTGCATTGTTTATATAGATTCATTGTTAGTTCATAAGACACATTTTATTCTTCATGGACTGTATGAGGACTCTGATTCTATCAAAAGAGAAGAGTCACAGAAGAAACACAATCACCAAAGAAGTTAATACAACATCAATAAAGAGCTGAAGGAGCAAAGAAGTGTTTAATAGAAATACTTTGCCAAGGAGGAAAAAGTGAGATGAGAGAAACGTTTGCCTGAGAATTCAGGCACCTGGACAGAGTCCTTATCTACAAGAAAGTTAATGGTAAGAGCCAGGATGACTTTATGCCATCACATCTCCAAGCACAGAGTTGATTATCTGACTAAATGAATGGTAGTCATGGGCCATTGATGGCATTTGTGCTATGGGTGGAATATCTAAGGAAGGACAATTGACAAGTCACACTTGGAGTTCAATAGTTCCAGCTCTTGAATTGTCATGAACCAAAGGCCGTTGCATGTTTCAATTTTATTATTGTTAGATGGATCTGCATTTTCAGCATCTCAGAGTGTTATATGGACACACATGAGACTTAATAAATAATAAAGGCATTCCTTGCCATGCTTTCTATTTTTCTAGCAAAGCTTTTCAACAACCTGTTGTCTGATAGACTTCACTAGCCAGAGCTGAGGTCCATTGCTTTTCTCTAGAGGAGGAGGTGGCTATTTTGAGTGTGTGACACTTCAATCTCCTTAAGCAGTAAAGAACCACTAATCAATTAAGAAATGTGTGTGTGTGTGTGTGTGTGTGTGTGTGTGTCCATCTGTCTACCAACTCTAAGGTATGCAGCAGCAATATGTCACAAAAAATATTGATCTTTTATTCCAGAACTACAGAAAACCTAATAAACCATCTACCATCTAGGTTCGTGTTAGAAATCCAAGAGCCCTTAACTAAGTTTTAGATTGAATAGATTCTTGATGCCTTATGTAAACATACATTTTTTTAAGTCAACTGAATTCCATGGTAAAAATAGAAAGTTTACAGGTAGGGACAAACTTTGAAAAGATAAACAAATGTTAATTTACATGGTTCCCCTAGGAAAAATCACATATATCTTACTAATTCTAAAGTTGAGCTGGGGAAATAGCTCATCACAGAAGTGCTTGCCTTGCAAACAGTAGGCTGTGAGCTCAACACCCATGTAAAATACAGAGCATTGTTATGGTGCTGCACATCCACATTCATCCTAAGAAATGAAGACAAGTTTATCCCTGCCCTTCCATGTCCAGAAAATCTAGCCTAATTGTTTAGTTCCAAGACAATGTCAAATCATGTCTCAAAGAAGGGGGTAGCCCACCAACACCAAACACGCCTACATACATACATATGTTTGTGTGTGTGTGTGTGTGTGTGTGTGTGTGTGTGTGTGTGTGTGTGTGAGTGTGTGTGTGTGTGTGTGTGTGTGTCTGTTGTCTATTCATGCTATACAAATTTAAGCTGGTACTATTTATAAATACAACTTTAATGTTAAAAATGGCTCTTTTCCACTTTCAAATATTCATAAAGTATGTTATTAACTCTCTGAGTACTTCCTAATGTTTTTTGTTGTTGCTGTGTTCACCCAGGACTCTTGCCCCTGAGTCTTTCTAGGTCCACTCTTCACCTCCCCTCCCCTTCTTTTTCATGTCTTTTTTTTTTTTTTTTTACATTTTTAGTAATTGACCAAGTTTAACTTGCATTGCTCGTATACTTCTGGGTGTTGGGTATTGTATACTAACTGGCTCACCCTGCCACAGAAAACATCAACTGTCAATAGCTTCTCAGAGAGGAGTGGCTCCCCGATAGTCTCAAACACCTCTAGCCTAGAATGTTGATTGTGTTGATATTATGGAGGTTTGCGCAGGAAAGATAGCAGATGTGCTTTCAAGAGTACAATGGTCCTGTCATGTCCAGAAGACATTGTTTTACTCCTATACCCCACAATCTGGCTTTTGAAATCTTTCTAAGACATCATCTTCAATGGGCCTTGAACCTTGGAGATGCTGACATGTTACAGATATCCCATTTGTGGTTCCACTGAAAATTTCTACACTTTGTCCAGTTGTGAATTTCTTTATTATCCAGCTTCTATCATACAAAGGAACTTCTTCTATGAGGTCTAAGAGCAGCACTAATCTATGATATACATTTTTAGAGAACAATTTGATACTTTATCACTTTAGCAAAATAATAGGAGGTCAAACACTGGGGGCTGTAAGATATTAACCATGGGTTCATGACTAAATTTGCAGTTAAAAGCACATGTGTCTCAGATGGAGTGAGCCTTATATCTAATCAGAAAGCAGTTTGTTACTAGGTCTAAATTCTGTGATCAAAATGCACGTTGTTCTTAGCAAGAGACCTCTTACAATCAAGTTATGGTAAGCAATCAGGAATGATAATACCCTGTGTTGGCACTGGCTTTGGAAACCCCTGATCAACAACTTGAGAGGAGGTATTCACAACATAACATCATAGCATTAGACTTTTTATTTGGAAACCTATGGCTTCTGAGAAAAGCATTATTCTTTTCTTGAATTTAACTTCTTGAAACACACACACACACACACACACACACACACACACACACACACACACACACACCACGAAGCTTATAAAATAGAAGTTTTCCATATGGCTTTTTCAAATATACTCAGTGATTATTTCTCCTTAATCCTCTCCTGTGTTCATTCACCATCCCTCTTTGACCTAAACCTCTCTCCACATTATTTTTCCATTGCCCTTCATAGTACCATTGTTCTATCCTTAGTTCCTTCAGACTTTATTCTCAATATTTGCCAATGATATTTTTATAGTTTCTGTAATTCTACAATACTCCAAATTTAAAACACAAGTCTAAAGGTTCACATCTGAGATCAATATATGTTTGTCTTTCTAGGTCTGGAGCATGATATTCAGTATTAATTTTCTGTCTCAAGCCATTTACCCGAAAATACTATAATTTAATTTGTCTTCACAGTTGAAGAAAATCCAATTGTATATAGGTGTTGTAGTTTGAATGTATTTGTATCAGTTTCATAGTCACTCTTTTAATTGTGTTTGTGTCCTTGTTCATAATTTTTATTTCTTCCTATATCTTTCATCTTTTTTCTATTGTTTTTGAGTTTATAATTATTATATCATTTATCCCTTCCATTTCTTCCCTCCAAAGACTCCCTACTCATTCTCACATTTCTGATCTCTTTTTTTTCATTAATTTTGCCACATGAACACACACACACACACACACACACACACACACACACACACACACACACACACGGATATGCATTATTAAACGCAACATCTTCAGTCTGTGTTACGTTACTTGCATAATTTTATGGCTGACAATTTGATATTGGACAATCAGTTGTGAACATCCATGAGGAGGATCATTTCTCTCATTCTGAACATTCCTCAGGTGCCTTTAGTTCTTTGTGTGCAGTTCAGGCCTCATGGATTCCCCCACCCAAAGACTTTGGCATATCTATTTTTGTTTTCCTTTTTTAAGTCATGGTTAAGCAGTCATGTTGGTGAGAATTTATGAGTGTATCTTCTGATATTACTTGAAGACACAGTCTCACAGTAAACTCCCAAAACCTCTGACTCTATTTTTTTTAACTCTCTCTTCTGCAATGTTAATTGTTGAGCTTTAGGTGTGGGGGTATTTTATGAACATATTGATTAGAACTGGGACCCACAACACTGCATTTTGATTTTCATTGGTTTTGGCTGCCTGTAATGGTGTCTATGTTTTGTAAAGAGTTTTCTCAATGGGTGGTGAAGACTATATATGTATCTGAATATTTTGAGCTAGGAGTCCCCAATGAAAGAAAACGTGGCATCTGACTGTCTAGCTATGGATTTCCTCTCTCAGTATGATCTTTTCTACTTGCATCAGTTATGGATTAGAGTCTGTGGAAGGAAGTGGGAATTCTGGCTGGATGGAGAGGTTAGATACAGCATGAAAAGGACTTTGCATACTTTTAAAACAAAAATTTTAGGAAAAAAGTTATTGAACAAATATTAGACAAATGTCTTGTAGAGGCTTAGGCAGACTTGGGTATCACATAATCAAGAAGTTGTCATGTCACACACTGACATACCAACTACAAAGATCTTTATTTTGCTTTTAATGCTATCTGTTTTAAAGATGAAAATGCATGCATTTAGACCAATATTTATGTTTCAAATACTGGGGAATGTGGAATCCTATTGATCTAGAATACTGAAATTGTAAAAGCATAAATGGAAAAGTGCATAATTAAGGAGCCATTAAGCAATCATTTCAGCACAGGATGAGTGGTACTATAATAGCTTTTGCATGAGCAACTGGTACTTTCGGGTTTCTCCCAGAGGCTCCACACTGGTGAAGTATTTCTAGTATGAGGAAGAATATATTAGTTTCTGGTAATCAGTTATAAGTAGTAAGCACTTAATGGATACTATTCACAAAGCATGGAGAGAAATCTTAAACATCTCACAATAGAGTTTTTGGTAAATGCTTAACCCATTTTTTAATGTGGATCACAAATGTAATGCATTTTCACCTTTTAAAGTAGTTTATTCACCCTACAAAAGGTTTCTTTCTCTATCATTATTTTCAGCTAAGCCTAAAGAAGAAAATGTGTCTTAGACTAATCTTGTTTAGGTCCCCAGCTTAACCACCCAAGCAGAAAAGAATAAATAAGATATTCCTATTACTTCACTTAAGCATATTATTTGTAAAATTCTTTTGCCATCCATATTCATACAATACAATGGGATATTTGGTCTTGGATATAAAGATTAAGAAAAGAGTGAAATCAAATAAAATAACATTCATGACTTTCAATACAGTATCAGCACACCATTAGATCTTTTAACTCCAGTGGGAGTATGGAACAGAGAGAGCTTTGCATTCTGTAACATAGAAGCACACATGGAAAGTTCTGAAGCAGGATTGGTAGAGGAGATGATGACTGAAGCAGAATAACATTTATGTAAATGCAAGGTAGAGAAGAGGGAAGAAGGGGATGAAAATAACAACCTGTGGTATGGCAAGGAACACAATAGGAACTCAATTTGTCAAGCTCCTGCCATCACAGACCTGAAGAAAAGCAGTTTCATGCAGCATTCTGCAGATTATGTACAAGAATGTTTTCTTGAGTCATCTTATATAAACAAGTGCTCATGCCAAAAAGTACAATAGACCATTTGAGATGAAGACTAAAATGGCATTTTTTGTGGGAGAGGATGTGGACAAGTACTTCAGACAAAGGCAGAATATCTGTATTTCAAAGATTGTGGCCAGAGAACCTTGGTAAACATAGAAAGACATTAAGAAACAAGAAAGCACATAACTCATTCACTGTATCAAGTAAACAGGAGAAGGCCTGTGCACAAATGAGGAATCTTTATATGCAGTGTTGTTGTCAGCTTCTTCTTGTGTGTGTGTGTGTGTGTGTGTGTGTGTGTGTGTGTGTGTGTGTGTGTGTGTGTTAATGTGTCTGTGTTTGGAGGACAGAGATCAATCTCATGAGTCTTTCTGATGCTTTTTTTCTCATTTTACCTGGAGATCATCAGGTGGGGCTAGCTGGCCATTGAACTCCTGGTATCCTCTTGTGTCTACCTCTTCAGTATTGAGATGACAAACTCATGCCACCATGCTTCTAATTTCTATATCATATTCCTTTTTTTTCCCTTTATAAAAAGATTGGCTGTGATCATTAACTATTTATAACCAACCCCATTTAAATGAAAACAAATATTTATAAACACTATTTGGAAATTTGGGTGTCATCTCTTCAAACTGCTTCTGGCTCTTTGGGGGTACTGTCAATACCATGGGGATCCTTAGAAAATCCAGGAACCTGGCCAAACCATGGCTCTAGTCTGAGGCTGCATCATCTCAGCTGGTTTTGGATGTTGGATCACCTGGACCATTGCTTCAAGGGATCTTGCTTGATCAAACCATATTAGTCTGGAAGGAATCCACAGCTTTTCATTTTCTATGGAAATAAAAACAGAACCTCTTTTCCAAAGTAAACTGTTCTTGGACTTAAATTTTGAAGACAAAACATTTTCAAAATATGTAGGTTGGATTACTCCAGCACCATTTATAATCAAATGTATGTTAGCAGGGGTTGCTCTTTCCTCAGCAAACAAAGAATTTAAAGACAAAACAATAACATACTAGTAACAATAATCTCTTGTCTTGTAAATGGCTAGTAGGCTAGTATTCTTGACTTTTTAAATTATTTTCGATCTTCCTTTCAACATGACCCTACTTTGTTAGTAGAATAGTAAGACTACACGTGTTGGTGTCATTTAGACTTCTAGCCATCACAATTCCAGAAGGAGAGTAGCTAGGTGCTATTGATGTGCGGCTTAGCTGTCATGATGGATTATTCGTCCCCATTAGGGGTGATAAGGATACAGTCAGCAAACATGACCCAAAAAGATTATTCATTAATGTATGGTGCTGGGGCTTTCAACCAGTTATTACTCAGTAAACCGCAAGGGCTTCTGGTTACTGAGTGTCAGATATTGAATATACTGAACAAAACTGAGCTACAAAAAACTAAGAGGACTTTATTACAATACCATGCTAATTCCTCAGAAGAGTAACCTGTGGCTCATGGAAAATAGCATGACTATGTTTTAAAGTGTAGGATGTGAAATCTGTGGGTCTACTGGCTTCCCTTTCTCACCTCACCACCACAGTGCACGTGGCTCTACATTGTGATGGGAATTTGCAGTACCCTGTGTTCTCACTGAGGTATAAAGAGATGGGAGATAGAGATGGATGGGTCTCTAGAAGCTCAAAGCATAGGTAGCACAACCTACTTGGTACTTTTCCAAGCCAATGAGAGACTCTGTCTAAAATACATGGTATGAAGATGCCTAGCAACTAGCACCAAAGTTCTCTGGCCTATAGACTTGTTTGTGTGCAACCATGCCAAGAAATGTTCCCCCTAGAAACATATATGTGCATACACACACACACACACACACACACACACACACACACACACACACACACACACACAGTCACACACACACTGGGGCATAGCTGATGTTAATGTACCTGCTGTTTTCCAGTCTGCATAGTGCTTTTTTTCAAATAAATTTCAGCTATAATTTCTAGAGAGATAAAATATGAAGCTGAGCACGATGGTGGTCTTCAGAGTTACAGAAGCTAGGAAAATTAAGGCTAGAAGTCTTCTCAAGTTGAAGAGTTCAAGTCTAGCCCAGGTGAAACACTGAGACTCTATTTTTAAGATGATAAATATGGGGTTGAAGAGATAGCCTAGTCCCAGTTGAAGTTCCGCTACACATGCATGAGGATCTGAGTTCTGTCTCTGGAACCCATATAGAATGCTGGCATGGGAGAACATGTTTGTAACCTCACCACTAGGCTTCTAAAAACAGGCATATATCTAGAACATGGTGTTAGCCAGTCTAGTTGAATTGGAGAGGTGTAGATAAATGTGAGGGAGTTATCTAAAAAACAAACAAATAATGATGTAATGCAGGAATGCTTGCTCAATATGGAAAGTTGTTTGACACACAATAAGACATCCCATATTTCATCGCTATATCTAACTACAAAAGAAGAAAACTGAAAGCCATGCATGCTGTGTGGTACAAGCCAGCCTACACACACACACACACACACACACACACACACACACACACACACAGAGAGAGAGAGAGAGAGAGAGAGAGAGAGAGAGAGAGAGAGAGAGAGGTAAAAGTAAAATGAGTAAAGAAGTTGGAAAGGAACCAAGGATGACAGTTGAGATTGTCATTCGTCTTTCATTTTCCCTTGTGCACATTTGCACACACAGGTGCATGCTCACATGCACACACACACACACACACACACACACACACACACACACACACACACACACGCAAAAAGACAAATGAAGACTGAGTAAATGGCTTTTGGACTGCATTCATCCCTCAGCATACCTGTGCCTCTCTAGCTATGACCTTAGAAACAGATCCTGCCTCCTTCACCGTCATCTGATCTGAAGGGCATTTGTGGTCTGGTGTCCTTAGTGAACTCAGCTCACTTGTCAGACAGTCTTCATAAATGACAATATCAATAACATATAGGCCTAATTAAAAAATTTTTAGAAAGAGCCCTTCTCCCTTCTCCTCCTTTCAATCCAAAGAAAGCACGGAAAGCAAGTCACCAGTATTTACATTTAAAAGAGACTAGCTCAGTAATTCTTCACACATTTAAGTGGAGTTGAGAGCAAGCTTGCCTGTATTTGGCAGGGACCATGGAGAAGCCCAATATAAGCTTCACGATAAACTTGTGTGTGTGTGTGTATGTGTGTGTGTGTGTGTGTGTGTGTGTGTGTGTGTGTGTGTTGTGTGTGAGAGAGAGACAGAGACAGAGAGACAGAGAGACAGAGACAGAGAGAGACAGAGAGAGAGAGAGACAGAGAGAGAGAGAGAGAGAGAGAGAGAGAGAGAGAGAGAGAGAGAGAGAGAGAGAGAGAGAGAGAGAGAGAGTTTGGGCATGTATGTGGAGTTCAGAGGTCAAACTTGGGCATGGGTCCTTGCTGTGCGGCTAGTTTGAGACATGTTTTCTTATTTGCCACAACACAGGCTAGGCTATGTAGCTAAGATTGCTGGTTTTATATCGATGTACCACAACCTATAGTCATCTTAGAGGAGGAAACCCTGATTACCTGATTGAGAAAATGACTCCCGAAGATCAGGCTGTAGACACTACATTATATATTGTACACTGCTTCCTAAATACTTACACTAAATATATAACGTACACCTTAAAATAAATAGTATGCATTGTACAAAGTGTCCTACTATACACCAAATCTTATGTAATTATATTGTTTATTACATATTATGCATTATATAATTCCATTTCTCTGTAGTATGTACATATACTGTATACTGCTTAAAAAGATGTACTTTGAGCCAGGCATTAGTGGCATATACCTTTAATCCCAGCACTTTGAAGGCAGAGGCAGATGGATCTTGTGAATAGGAGGTCAGCCTTTTCTACAGAGTGAGTTCCAGGACAATCTCCAAAGCAATACAGAGAAGTCCTGTATCAAAAATCAAAAATCTAAAATAAATAAACATATACTTTGAAGGTCTGTCTTTACTATATACGGTATATTGTATGTTACAGAATACTTTATATGTCACCACTCATACTATGTACTGTATAGTAAATATATTATATATCATGAGCTATACATATAGGTCATATCATATGGTATACACCTGTACATCCTGTGTATTGCTCAGGTATGGAAGAAATTAATTTGCTCTATACATTTTAGCCTGTGGACAAAAGTTCAAGGAAGGTATTTTTAAGAAAAATGGGAGCATTTTATGATTAATTCATTTCTCACATTGGAATTTCATTTAATAATGACCTTCAGTATCCTCTAGAAATGGATGTGAAACAAAATTAAAATGAACTGAGACAAAATAGAACATGCCTGTTTACTCATAAACTCAAGATTGTAGTTCATAGATTTAAGGCAGCATGTCCTGGTGCTGGAGAGTAACTGGGAATGAAGGAGGAAAGCCACTGAGACAGCCTCTGATTAGCAAGTGCTAGAAGTTGGGACTTTTGGAAGTTTGGGGGTCCCTTCTAACTGATCCTCTGATACAAATAAGGGCTTTCCTTGGCTGGAGTATCCAGTGACATCTATTAAAAAGCAGTCATCACTGGCCATGTGTGTGAGTGCCATCATGATTCACAGAGTTCATTGTAAATATAAAAATCTTTGTCACATTGCTGATTCGAAGTGTGAGGTCAGAAGCTATGAGCTATGATCTGTCTACCAGGTAGCAGTGTCCTCTGGGAACCCAGAGAAGATAGGAGAAGAGAGTAAATAGTCATGATACCTTTGCCTGGTTGAATGTTTCTTCTGGGGAGAGCTATATGCCACATGGGGGCTTTTGAGCTCCTGACATCAAAGGACTACTGGCCCCATGAGTTGAATCCTACACATGACCTTTCTTGAGATATGCACCATGAGCTCCTCTTTAGTGAAATCTGGGGCTTCTTTTTGAAAAAGAAGGATTTGTTATTGAAGGAATCTGGGTCTGGGGGTGTCTTCACCTTGGCTGGTTTCACCAAAGAGAAGTTACAGTTAGTTGCTTTCTTAAAAATTAACACAATATCCTATAAGCTAGGGAAGTGGGTCTCCAGGACTGGTTAACAGATGACTTGTAGAGAAACTGGAAAAAATTATCATTTGATAAATAAATTCTTAATGCTTACATGTTCATGTGATAATACCTCATAGCTAAAAAAAAATACTAACAAGGAGTACAAGAACAAATTTCCTTAAAAAGTGATCATGGACTCTACTTGAATGTTTCCAGGGATAGGAAGATTAGTATTTTGATATGTGGAATACATGTTTCAGCACTATTGAAGCAAAATTGATGAATTTACATTTATGAAAGACATAAAAATAATATATAGGGTATACTCATCACTACATAAAGTCAATCAACTTTCATCATCACTGATCATTGTTGTTTGGGGTGAGTGTAGGGTATTTATTTACGAAGAAACATGTGATATATTCTTTTAGAAACTGTATAGTAAATAGCTCTTATCCAGCCTTCCATGTTTGAAGATTTCATGTCTAAGATTCCACCAGCCACAGGTAGACTCTTATTATTCACCAAAATACTGTCTAATATATATGCACATAACATTTATACTGTGCACAGTATTATAAGTAATCTAGACATGATTTCAAGCATAGCATATGGGTAGATATAAAATGGTTGAATGTAAATATTATAGCACTTTCCTTAGGGAATTTGAGTGTTGCAGATTGTGGCATCTGCGGCATTCTGGAATCTGGTGCCCTAGATGCGGAAGGACAGCTGTTGCAATATTATCTTCAGTGACCATGCTTAGTATTTATTATCCTATTATCTTGTAAGTGAAAGCTTTGTCTTTGACCAGCACCCCATTTCCCACATAACCCAGCAGCTGGTAACTGCTATCCTATTTACAAAGTAAAACAGTGAATCTTTATGCTGAGCCAAGATTCTGACTTGCTTCAGACTCCTGCCTTCATGTTGAGCAAAGATTGTTCTAATTTCATTTCTGTTTCTATAATAAAACAGCCTGACCACAAACAACTTAGGGAGGAATGGGATGGACCTGCTCACTTGCTCCGTTCAGCTATCATTTATCTATCTATCTATCTATTTATTTATTTATTTATTTATTTATCTGTCTGTCTGTTTGTTTTTGTTTGTTTACCTTTATATAGACTGTCTTTGAAATGGTACTGCTATTGAGAGTAGGTCTTTCTATGTCAATTAATAATCAAGTCAATCCCCTACAGATGTGTTTCCAGGCCAACTTGGTCCAGATCACTCCTCACTGTGCCTGTCATCTGCAGTGATTGTAGGTGTGTTGACAGTTAAAATTACCCAGTATACACCAAAGCTACCCTGTTTCACTCCAATCCACCCTAGATAGCTGTACTTTGTGGTAAGAATCCACAGTTCTCTCAATTCTCAGAACCAAGCATAGGTTTTGAGACTTCTCAGAATCCTGTCTTCAGGATCACAGCAAGAGTGAGTGAAAATTGTTCTGAAGTACAAGAAGTACATTACAGAGTAGACAGGAATATCTCAAAAACTAAGAAAAATAATCTCCATTATTATCTAAAATTCTTGAGACTAATTATCAAGATGGAGAAAATTCATACATCTAGGAAGGCAACTTTCTATTTACATTTCTGTCTCTGTAATTAAATGCTCTGAACAAACCAACTTTGGTTATAAATGTTTTATGTTATCTCACAATTACAGGTTACAGTTTATCATGAAAGAGAAGCCAAACTTGCAGGAGCTTGAAGCATCTAGTTTCATCATATCCACAGTTAGGAGCAGAATTAAGCAAACACATCTATGCTCACTACTCACCTCAATTTATTCCACTGTTATGCAGTCCAGAACTGAAACTGGTGAATAGTGCTGCCCACAGTGGGCTGGGTCTTCCTACATCAATTAATGTAGTTAAGATAATCCTCCATAGACAAACCCACAGTCCCACCTATCTAGACAATCTCTCATTGTGACTGTCTTCCCAGGTGATTTTACATTATGCTAAGATGACAATTGAAACCGCACATAAAAGTAACCATGAATGCCAAGGTCATATAGCTCTTCCTAGGATAAGTCCATTTACTTTCTCTTTATTCCGTAGTGATTACATTAACATTATATAACCAGAATACTATGAGAACCTTTGTCAATTGATCAATTCCCGTCTTTCTGTACTATAAAACATCAAATTTCCTAAGTTGCAGACCTCCCTAGGGCTAATATTTCCTTTTGGCATTAGGCTTTGAAGAAATTATGGTGTCTAAAAGAAGGATCTTTTCATTTTATCAGTTAAGGATACAATGCACTATGGAAACTCATGAAATAGTAAAAAATGCAATAGAAGTATGAGAATCAAACTATGAGCTATCACATCACCCCAGGAAGAAGAGCTGCTATCAATAAAATCTTCAGAAAACAAACTGACAAATATGTGAAGAAATCACCATTACCATGGGATATCATAAACCCATTGTCAGTATTACATCCAAAGAATATAAATTAGCATGTTGAAAGGACACCTGTACTCCAAGAATGACAGCAGCATCATTGGCAATAGTCAAGAAACACAGTTAGCTTAAGTGTAAGTGTTCATTCCCTGAAGGATGAATAGATAAATTACGGTACATAGACACACTGGAATATTACCCAGGCACAGAAAGGAATGCCCCCTGTCAATTGTCACAATACAGGGAGAGACAGAGATGATAAATCAAGTGCTTGATCCACAAAGCCACCTCTAAGCCCCAGGCCTCCTAAACATGAATCATTGTGTCCCTCACCAGCCTTTAGAATCATAAGCCATAATAAAGCTATTTGCCATACAAACAAAGTGGTTTGAGACATTCTATGGTAGCAAGAGAAAACCTCTTGTGTAGAAGAGTGAGTGGTATAGGCTTGAGGGCTTGAGTTTTGCAAGATAAATATTCTGGTGCCATTTATTTATTTAACTTGTGTGTGTGTGTGTGTGTGTGTGTGTGTGTGTGTGTGTGTGTGTGTGTGCTTGTGTTGGTGGTAAGAATGTGAAATTTTCAGTGTGGTCTTGAGTGCTTGACTACTTGTTCCACAGCTGGAGGGAAGTTTCAGTACCCTTTAGAGGGTGGAAATTTGCAGAAGGAAGTTAGACACCAGGAGCAAACTTTGTGGTTTCATAATTGATGCTCACACTCTCTGAATCCAGAGAGTAGATGCAATGTGATTATTTGGCCTCCTGTTCCTGACATTGTGCC
Organism: Cricetulus griseus; assembly: GCF_003668045.3. Taxonomy (NCBI): domain Eukaryota; kingdom Metazoa; phylum Chordata; class Mammalia; order Rodentia; family Cricetidae; genus Cricetulus; species Cricetulus griseus. Next base: position 71,933,693 of record NC_048598.1, read on the forward strand.
TTCTCTTCCTCTTGCCATATCTTCCTGGTTGTGATGTCTCTATCCCTGTGAGGAAATAAACCCTTTCTTCTTTCAGCTGCTTTTGTCAATGTATTTTATCAGTCCATTATATATGGACTAAAACTGAGAAAAATATACAAAATCTGTCTTTCTGAGGCTGGCATAATCCTTTTATAGGATTATCTACAGTCACATCAGTTTCTCGTGAATAACATCACTCCATTCTTCCTTATGACTGAAAAAAACAATGTTCCACTGTGTATATAAACCATATTTTCCTTAGCCATACCTGTTGGTGGACACTTAGGTTGGCCCCGTAATTCAGCTACTATGACTAGTGCTGTAATAAAATCCTCTGAAATATTAACTTGGATTCCTTTGGGTAAATACATAGGATTAATAAAGCTGGGCCATATTTTTTACAGATTATTGCACAATGTAACATCTAGTTCACTACCACCTTGACTTGGTCCTCACGTCCTCTGTGTTTGTAATGTAGCCTGAAATTCTGTCATCATAATGGCATTGCTTTTCTCAATGGTCCCTCCATACTAATGAATCTGTGATATATCTAAAGAAGCTTTAATTTAGACTTTACAAAATAGCTAAACACAGGGAGACAAGGTTGAAAAGTCAACTCAAATAATGCTACCATCTCACCATGTAGCTATATGTTAATTTTGAAGACCAAAACAGATACTATAATAGAGGGAGACTTTATAGGTTTAAAGAGAAATCAGGCACTAAGGAAACGTCTGGAGAGTTACAAAGGTCTAAGCAATAGAGGAGAGGCTACCTTAAATGCCCTCCCCTGATAATGACATTGATGACTCACCCTAGAGCCTTCATCCAGCAGCTGGTGGACGTTGAAGCAGACACCGACAGCTAAACCTTGAACTGAACTGGAATCCAGTTGCAGAGAAGGCAGACTGATGAGAAAAGGGGTCAAGACCAGGCTGGTGAAACCCACAGAAACAGCTGACCTAAACAAGGGAGAGCTCTTGGTCCCCAGACTGATAGCTGGGAAACCAGCATGGGACTGATACAGACCCCCTGAATGTGGGTGTCAGTAAGGAGACCTTGGAAATCTATGGGGCACCTTGTAATGAATCAATACTTATCCCTAGCATAGGAATGGACTTTGGGAGCCCATCCAACATGGAGAGATACTCCCTGAGCCTAGACACAAGGGGATGCTCCTAGACCCTATCCCAAAGGATATGACAGTCTCTGAAGACCCTCTTTGGAAGATCTCACCCTCCCTGGGCAGCAGAAAGGGTATGCGATAGGTAGGGTGTTAGTTGGAGGGGAGAGAGGAGGAAGGAAGGGAGAGGGAATTGGGGTTTACATGTAAAGTAATCTTTCTAATTCAAATAAAGAAAATTATTTTTAAAAAAAGACAAGAAAAGTCACAATGCAAGGAAATCTCTGCAACAGAAACATTTTAGATTCAAAGACACAGGAATCCTCCTGTCTGTACTTTCAGAGAAATGCATACTGCTATGACCAGCAATTTCTAGAACTTATGTTTGAATACTAAGCATTTTTAACAAAATTAGCTATCCGTAAGCCTCTTGATTAGATTCCTTAAAGAAATCCCTGATTGAACTTTTATGGGAAAAAGACAGAAACAAGATTAATTCTGTTGCAATTAAAGGAATGAATCAAATGATAATATACTATTTTAATTTTACTTTTTATTTGTTTTACAAAATGACTACGTATTTATTTTTCAACCTATTTCAATAGTTTTAAAGTTTTCAAATTTATCTCCATTTTCTTTCTAGATATTGCAATGAACACCAGGTTCGGTGTGAGATTCTGCCTCAAAACTCAAGATAAAGAGTGACTGAGACAGAAACTAGATAGCTCTGACCTCCACCCACATGAGTAACCACAAACATGAGTATCTGTACCCACTACCACACCCCCATTCACACTCACATAAACACAAAATTTCAGATGTTTGACAACTAAAACAAAGCAAAAAAAACACTTCATAATTAAAACTATGAGCAAAGCAAATATTATAATTATAAAAAAAGAAGTATTAATTATTTATATCCTGTGTTTTCATTTTAAAAATATTCTTAATTTGCATTTATGTATATGTCACATGTTTATTTTATCTTCACCAGAGAGATTAACTCTCTGTAAAGAATAGAAAACACAAATCAAATATTATTTCTCTCTCAAGATTTAAAATTATACTTGTATTCATTTGCAAACTATATTAATTCTATAACACCCAATAAAATACTAAAAGTAAATTGCTTCCCAATTTACTAATGATACGCAAAGGTTGAAGTCAGTATATGAAAATAATTCCTTCTTCTCTAAATAGCAAATGAGGCAATTAAATAAAATTAACAAACCAGCATGTAAATTATAAAATTAAATATGTATCTGGATAAGATTTTAAATAATCCTTAGCATAACATATTCAGTCTGTAATATATTTAAGTTGTTTATTGTTTTCTATTTCTTATAAATATTTCATCGCTTTGCTAGTTAATTGCTTAGTGATTTCTAAACACATGCATTAATTAATTCTCTATGAGGAAAAAGATTGTTTCTGTTATTAAATATTGTTCAGGCATTTTCTACCGTATGGTGGAGGCTATATTAGATGAAGAAAAATTCTCTGAGAATAATAAAATGAGTTTATTCTGTATTTACTAACCCAAATGTGAAAGAGTTTCAGGGTGATAACCCTCATTAAGTTCTCTGTGGTCTTGACAATGCTTTAAAGTCTACTTTTGTTCATGGGCAGTCAATTGATTTTTGGGAGGATAAGAATTTGACTTTGTTGGCCAAACCTTCCTGTTGATAACTACTAAATTCCTCTATTGTGCTTTGATGCACCCAAGAGTAATGCATAATTGGATGGCATGGCTGCAATCCAGAGAAAAGTTTCTTATCAGTAAGTGTATGATCTTCAAATTTCATATGATCTTTATGTGTAAAGATCATAAACATGTAATACTTGCTTCATGAATGACCAGTTTAAAGCTACAGGGATAGATAGTAGAGAGGTAGTTACTTGGTAACAGATGCTAGATATATGATAAAAATATGGAAGATAGATGGGTAGATGATAGAAAGATGGGAACATATAGATATTACATAGATAACAAACTATTGATAGGTACTTGAAAAATGCTAAATAGATACACAGATGCTAGATAGATGATAGATATTAGCAGGACTTTAGATAGATGATTGATAGATAACACCTATATGGCAGAGCAACAGAAGTGGTAGAAGCACAAGCCATAAACATATTTTATTTCTTATTTTAGACATTAATGATAAAGGTAGTATGACTAATATTCACAAATACCTTTTCATTTTACTTACTCCTTTATTTATCTTCCTGTGATTGATAATAAATAACATGTGACCAGAATGTAGGAAAAGTCTGAGGTGATAGTCTCAACTTGGAAACTATCCTATAAAATCATTAAACTGGAGTACTGAAGATGGATTTATCCTTTTGAAGGCATCACAGCCACTTGTAAAAGAGTTTCCTTTCAGCTGGCAGAAGAGTTAGAAATACATGATTTTAATATGAGTGTGTTTTAAGGATGTGGGAATGATATAGTAAGACAATTATTGGAGGATGATAATTTGTGTCTGGATTTACACAACTGAGATGGTCCATATCTACAGCATAGAAGAATTCCCAGCCTACTCCTATTTTTATTTAGTCTTTTCAAAAATACAATTCTAAAAGCAGTAGTGTGTAGTGGTGTGTGTGTGTGTGTGTGTGTGTGTGTGTGTGTGTGTGTGTGTGTATGTATGTATGTGTGCTGGGGCTGGAGTGATGTCTCAGCTGTGAGACATCTATTTCACTTCTATTTCAGAGGAAATGGGTTTGATCCCCACCCACTCACATGGTGGGTTACAATAACCTGTCATTATGGTTCCAGGGATACAATGCTCTTTTCTCACTTCTGTGAGCACCAGACAAGCATGAAGTACCCACACAGACATGTAGTTAACACATCCATATATGCAAAATAATACATTTTAAAAATTGTGCATGTGTGAGGATTCACACTTGCCACAGAGTGTATGTGAAAATCAGAGGACCACCCTGAGAGCATTATTTCTTTTCCTTCACCCATGGAGGTAGGTCTTAATGATCAAAAACTTAGATTGTCAGTCTTAGTAGTCACCTTTACCCACTAAGCCATTGGTCATGACGCCCAATATATTTTCAAAAGGTCTTATCACTTTGAATGTGTGTTTTGCACTAAAAAAATGCTAAATATATTTAATGAAATTAATTTACTTGAAAATAATTCTTGTATCAAAGAGAAGCATAAAATAATAATTAGACAAATTGTTAGAACTAAATGAAAACAGAAATATTACATACTGAATACATTGTGAAGTTAAATGATACTGAGAAAAAACTTTGTTGTGCAAAATGTTTGTACTAGATGCAAAGAATAATTTCAAATAAATAATCAGGTATTCTAAATCAGTAAGCCAAAATTTATGAAAAATAGACAACACAATGCAATAAAAAGAAAGCAATTAATATTAATAAACTAATAAAACAATAAAATTTAACACTTGTAAAAATAGTGAGTCAATGAAATAATCAAAGTTAACTTTGCCAAAAATCAATAAAATTGATGAAGCTCAAGTAAGATTGTAAAAATTACAACCAAAACCAGAGAAAATACAAACCATTAGCATAAAAAATCAACAAAAAAATACAAGGAGCCCAACACCTTTGAAAGGGTAAGTGTCCAGGCTGTGTAAACTGATAAATGCGCAGGATCTGTAAACTGGTAAATGTGTAGGCTCTGTAAACTGATAAATGTGCAGGCTGTGTAAACTGATGCTCATTAATATGGTACTTTAGAATATAGACAAGTTTAACTAAAAGAAAAAAATAAGGTCACTCATGATTAGACAACTAGAATTATCCTTTAACAGTTTCAAAATTGAACTCAGATTCAGGGGCCGTGTCACATCATTAGTACCACAAAGAATTCTATATGTTAAAGACAACTCCCCCAAAAGATTCAATTCCTACCTAACTTGTACAAAATTATTATATGTTTATAGAAGTGGGACAAAACTTTTTAGGTAAGGAAACAACTCCAGGTTTATAGAAGCTAACAGGAAATTACATGCTGATGAGCTTTATTAAGAGAGGGCATCATGACTGTGGGAAGCCATTCTTGGGGTTAGAAGTGGGAGAACCTTTGGAGAAATGGGACAACATGATGAACCCTGAAGAAGAGCCCTCAGTTCCTCCAAAGGAGCTTCATTGTCAGAGACAGTTAGCATGGAATATGTGATGGGGTCCTGAAAGTAAAGAACATACAATTCCAGAAGACAAGGGGGGCTTTGACTCTTTCAGGCCTTTGAGTGAGTGGACAAGTTTCATATTTTATGACCTGGCAGGGTTTAGCCAACCAGTCAGAAGTCATATTTAAACTAAAGTTGTAACTCAAGGTTGTCTTGATCTTGCTTTAGTGCATCTATCCCTGACTACTGTGTTAAAATAAGAGCATGTACTTGGAAGTTAATAGTAGCTATACACATAATAGTGGAAGTTGTTTTTTTTTTTTAAATCTTGGTACTCTTCAAGGTAATAACAAATTATACATTTATGCAATGTAATATTGATCACTAATAACAAATATTTACTGAGGAATATATGGCCAATATAGTGTAATCTATGACTAATGTGCTAAATTTTAAAAATTTCTCCCAAACCATATTTTCAAAAAGGAATAAATCTGACATGTCTAGGTTGTGAAATATTATCTACCCTTTCCAGTGTAAGGCTTACACTATGAAATAAAGGGTAAAGAATGGAAAAGGAAAGTGTGTTCAGTATTGAAAATGAGATAAACCCATTACTAGATTACCTTGTTGAATAATATCAAGCAATTACTTCTTCTATGTCAGAAACTGTCTTTAAAGCAATGGAATGGACACTAATATCAACTCCATCTATAAGTAAGATCAAAATAGAGGTAGATTCAGTCAGTAGCTTCCCCAAGATCAGAGATGGGGTTTGTAGGTGAATAGAAACTAGTGTAAGTTTTGTTAGGGTCATGAATCCATGGGTCCAGATGATTCTACAAAGTCAGTTTCAGGTACTCATTTTCCATACAACAATTAAACAGACAAGACAAAGTGAGAAACAGAAAATGGAGACTTACCAACCCCTACCACACTCACTTTCTCCATCTCCTAAGTCCATCTTTAAGGTCCTGATACAGGGTTTGGAATTAAATGGAAAAGAATAATAATGAGTAAGTAAGCTGCAAAAAAATGTAGTCCTAGCCAACAACTACCATGTCATTGTCCGGACTCCAGTTTCTTGCATAGGTTGGCCTGAAAACTTGTCAGTTTAGAAAAACAAATACTACATGTTTAATAAATCTTGCATTGACAGTCTTAGCTATTACAATGTGATGGCTGGGGTGTGGTTTTAGATTTCAAACACACAGAGGGTTAAAGTGTCATCTTTTGTTAGGATAGATGATTGTGGCAAATGTCAAAATGTTTGCGAGTATGGGACTGGACATTTTCTTAATTTCTGGAAATCTATTAGACTGAAAGCAAATAGGCAATCATCAAAAATTCAAATGTTATTAGAAGTTCCAATTTGCCTTGATACTAAAATGCTACCTTGCATAAACTAGTAAAGGCCCAAAGGTTCATGTGAAGAAATATCTCTTCTCTGGGTAAGCATGGCCTCACTCAACTTTAAGTGTCCTGAACAAACATTACTGGATTGTGGCATTAATGTCACATACCCCTTTGATGAATGTTTTATTGTGTCATCTTTACTCAAAAGTTGGAGATCTTGAAATCATAATCATAAGTCCCCATCTTTCTTTTGAACTACCCAGTTGCCACCTCTCATGCTGTAATGGAATTATAAGTGGATCCCAGTGTCTTGAATACTTCTACTTCATTTTCACCTTCTTTATCTTTTTTCCCCCCGACTACTCCTGGTTCCTCTTTCCCTTAAAATATTATCCTGAGAGAAAGTGGAAAGTAGGGTGTACAATAGGGGATGCAGCACAGAAAGACCAAGAGACAGATGGGAAACTCAAACATGAGAGGGTAAAACAAGCCATTTGTTTCTCCCACTCCAGAAGATCCATGTGTCTGTTCATGGTCCACCAACATAAAGAGGTGGCAATTGTGATTGCTTGATGTGCATGCTTGTTTGCTTGTCAAATCTTGGTTGGGTTAGAGGGTGTACTATCTCTACCATCAAATATAGTCTGAATAATATCAATATAGAATGGATAAAATATAGAAATAATTGTGTAAAGCAGGAACCTTATTACAGCTTATAGAACTCAATAAATGATTATAATTTACAGTGTGTGATTTGTTTATAGGAAATTGTGGGGATTTTAAAAAATAAATCTTAATATTATGTGTAGATTTACATGTTAATTACTTTACCATACCAATTGTTTAATGGTTTAAATGTCGCCCCTGGGTTTTCTTGGGTGTTAAACATTAGTATAATTGCTAGGATTGGAATGTTAAGCAAAAGAAATAATTGCTTATCACCATCAACCATTATTGCCGAAGTATGAACAAAGCTGCTTGCATTTTCCAGGCATTTAACTAGGGCCTGAGGGAATCATGCTAAGAATACAAAAGCTTTGAGTATGTTAGTAAAAGGGGAAAGCAGGCTGGCAAGAGAGAATCGTAGGATAATAGACATTTGGACTTAGGGGGAAACTGTGATTGAAGAATGGATGTCCTACCACCCACTCACAGAGACAAAGATTGTTGGAGATAGTTTCTCATAATGAAGAAGAGCTGTAGGGGAAGCTGTAACTACACCTGCCTAGGAGCTGGCTACAGGTGTGCCTGACCACGCCCTGCTTAGATTTGGGAGTCAAGAAGGACACTGAGGTGAATTGTCTTTTTGAGAAAGATTGATTAACTACTTAATAACATCATAAAAGGACAGCATCATGTAGAGGGCTCTGAGGAGAGTTCCTGCTGAGAAGGGCAGATGTTTCTTATCTCAGGTGGAGGGAAATCTGTAGATAATCCTGTGATTCCCTTGGAGGAGGCAAGGAAGGCAGGAAGGCAATGTAGTCACCAGTAGCCCTGGATGTCCTCAGTCTGGGAAACTTTGTAGTTGACTTCTTTCTCTGTCCTGCCAGCTAGCTCCCATATAATGACATAGATTTATTATTAATTCTGAATGCTCAGCCTTAGCTCAGACTTGTTTGTAGCTAGCTGTTTCTCCATAACTTAAATTAACCCATTTCTATTAATCTATGTGCTTCCCTGAAACTCACTTACCTCATCTAAGAACTGTCCATCCTGCTTCCTCCATGGCTGGCAGGCTGGCCCCCTGCTAGCTTGCTGATTCCCCCAACCTCAACCCCAACCTCCACCCCATCTCCTCCCCTGGATAGCTAGTTGACTCCCCTTTTCTCTTTGCCCACCCACCCCATCTGTCCCTACTCTGACTAGCTCTTGGCTGTTCAGCTTTTAATCAAACTAATCAGTTGCCTTAGGCAGGCAAGATAAAAGATAAAGACTTCTTTTCACAGCTAAACAAAAGAAACACAACTTTATATAGTTCAACAATTATTCTGCAAACAAACAAATGCAACACATCTTTACATACAAATATTCTATTCCACAACAAACCTCAATTGGGGAGAGTGAGAAATCTAGCCATGTAGGAAGTCTATTAGGAAGTTGCAAAGTTTCTGGCAGTTCTCAGTAAGTGTCACATCAAATGCTAACTGGAGAGGAAGAGGCTGTTGTTGCTATCACATCTTGAGCAACAGCCCAGTCTGGATTCTAGCATTTAAGTTCCAACTTGGGAAAAATCCAGGAGATTTAGTGGGGTGGTAAGTGGAAAATTCCAGTGATTGGAAAACTGAATCCTGTTTGGAGATCTTTGTTTTCTATCACAGCTTCTTTGAATGATTTATAGGGTAGGAGCGTCCTTTTCTTCCAACAGTCTTGTGTATCTATGTTCCTGGTTAACACACTAATTTTGCAAGTGAAAAAATTGTGATAGACAAAGAGCAGAGGAAATATCACTGCAAGTCTCTTGCTGGACCTCAGAGTGCTATGTGAAAAATATAGCCTCTTATAAAAATCAGAGAAGAGGAAAGAAGGCCTACTACCATGTTAAGTAAGCACACAGACCTCAATAAGATTTCAACCTGTTCAGTAGATACTAAAGTACATTATTATACCATATAATCTCTATGAAATATTCTCTATGGTGTGTCCCTTGTTTAAGAACCATGAGCATAAGCTGTTGTTGGGGTAATGGCCAGGTGATTGTTTAAACAATATACAATTGGTTCTTTATTTAATCATATATAACAGTGGGGGCTACTGGGATTAGCAAATTGAGTCTACATATAAATATCCCATGTAATACCTATCAGGGTGCAGCCAAGTCTCTCTTCCTATAACCATTGTAGTGCTCTGTTTGTTCACTGTAAAGGAAACTTCTTGGTGTACACATTTGTCAAAATATCACATATAGTTTCCTTGAATGTAATTAGGTTGTACCCACAAGTGACTGAGGGGAATTATAAGAAGAAAGGTCAACTCTTTAGATAGACAATGCCAGTTATTTGAAGTAGGGATAATCTACATTGTGAATGAAGAGATCAGGCTACCAGTTATACTATTTATAGATCCTTGAACTTAAATGTATTTTCTGGGTTTTTTGTTGTTGTTGTTGGTTTTTGTTTTTGTTTTTTTTTTTGGATACAAATTGGCATAAATCTATTACAAGACTTGGGAGGTGCATACCTAGCTACCTTTCCAAATTCAGCTTTAACTTTTAGGTCAAAGAGTCTTAAATTGTGTTTTTGTCACCGAGGTCATAATTTCAGAAAGGTCATGAGAACAGAAATTCAAGGTGAGGTTTAAAGTCTGAAGTAGATGGAAAGTCTTGCTCTAGCTTGAAATGACTTAGGTGAACCAGATGTGTAGTTTCTGGATCAAAAGCATCCTTAGAGCCTGAAAGGTTGGGGAAGAAGCTGTACCATAAACTCCGCCAAAGAGAACATTTGGCTCTGAAATACTTCACGTCATGTTACAATTATGTAAAACTACATGTCTTGCCGGTGGCTGTGTTACAGAAGTAGCCTGTGTCATTTGATCTTGGCCCACCAGAATGCAAGTCACTGATGGGTAAATCCCAGCAGGCAAAACCCCTAGGGATTTGCCTCTAGAATGTCTCTTGCTCCTGCTGTACGTGTTTGCCATGCCATTTTCCTCTAGTATCTGAAATAGTGTGAATGGGTGTTGGGGGAATCACCACTGACCTAAATTAGTGTGATTATCTCATGGAAATATCTCATTCTACTTGGCATTTTTAACTGTGGATTATGAAGATGACTTCCTCTTAAGCTGTACTGCTTAATTGAAGCAATGATTTTATACAGTAATGGTATTAGTTTACATAGAATTTTGATGATTAAGGATTTCTAACAAATACAGTAAGAGATTATGATAGAAGTTAATTTAGGGGGAAAATATATAGGTAAAGGTAGGATATGGTATTGCCCCTGCTCCTCATAAAGCAAGGGCTGAAGAGGATAAAAAAATAAAGAACAAGGTAGTATCACATAGCTAGGATTTATGTGTTTCTCTTGAGGAACTAAACAGACTATGGTTTAGGTTAATGATTAAGGAAAACATCAAGTCCCAGGAGTTAGCTCAAGTTCTTTTTAATGTTAGGAAATGTATTCACAGATCTCAGTGTGCATCATAAATAAAACAAAGCTTCAAATAATTATTTCTTATAGCTAAAAAAAACCAAAGAATTGGATGGTTAGTTAAGATAATTGGACTGGATTCTAAAATATGAAAGATGAAAATAGTAACCTATTTTTCTGGCAATTATAAAAACTACTGCCTATGTAAATGGTTATGGCTGAAAGCCTCCTGATCTATGAGAAGTCTAAAAGATGAATGTTTAACTGTGTGTGGGTTCTTGGGGATAATTTGTTTATCACCTGTAATGTGCAAAATCTTTAATTGAGTAAGTGAAATGGGAAAGATGTTGTGTTTTACTGGTATTCATTGTAACCATTAACTTTAAAAATAGAACATAAACACATTGTGATTTTTATATTGCTTGAAAGATTTTACTGGGTATATTTGCTATAAGGAATAATCTAAAGAAGTTAGAAGGAGGACATCAGAAAGCATTGAGAACGAAGTCATCAGAAAACAAAAGAAGGAAAACATCAGGGTAAAAGAACAGAACAGAAAAAGAATAGAGTATAAAATGCAACAGAAAGAATAATAATAAAATGATTTTATCCTTCAGAAAAGTACTATGGATTCTAGATTGCAGCTCTGTTTAAAAGTTACTGAAGTACCTTTAAACTTGTGTGTGAATGTGTGTGTGTGTGTGTGTGTGTGTGTGTGTGTGTGTATATATATACACATATATATGAGTGTGTGTGTGTATGTATATGTGAAGGTGTATATGGAAATTGTCATATAGTGGGCCTTATAAAGTTCCTTTATTTTGTAAAGAAAATGCTTCTTTCTGTATCATTGAGGCTAGAATGAATGAATCAGGCAAAAGGAGTAACTGCTGTTTGCATGTGAATTGGAAAGGCTTGTAGGAAACTGAACTTGTTCTTTCACATAAAAGAACACAACATATTAAACAGGACAGAGCCATCTCCAAATCCATTTGTAACTGTACTAAGAGGATGGAGCAATCTATTTTTAACTCACATGAGACAAATATTCTCAAAAAGTTGTGGCAACTCCGTGTATTAAATTAGTGGTACTTTGTTATTTGTTTGTTAGAAAACATAGTCAGTTCTTCCAAAGCCAATTATCTCTTAGCTGAATGGGCAAGGTCAGAGAATCCCCCACACATCAATTTATGCCTGTTACTTTCCTTTACCTGGGGATTATTAGAATGTAAGTGTGTTTCAGCTCAGATGCAAAAGTGTCCTGGCAGCCAGGGGCCAAGGAATACCACAAAGTCACACCAGACACCAGAACTTATGCAAGGGAATATGTGGAGGGAAAAATCCAGGAGGGCTGCTGCTCAGGTGAGAAGCAGTCAAGTACTGGGCAGAAGACAGAGTTGTTACAACTTTTTGTTGAGTGGGGTGGGGAAAGCTTTCCAGGGTAAGCCCTCCAGGGTGGGGATTGGTAGGATTTCAAATCCAGAGCTTGGGTTTTTTACTCTGTGGCCAGAGCAGGGTCAAACTGTTAGGGCAGTTAGAGTGTTCTGCGAGTAGAACTTAGCAGCTCTCTTCTCAAGAGAAGAGCCTGGCCACTCTTGTCCCTCAAGGGGCTTCCAGTATTTGCTTGGTTTCTTCATGCTACTGCAGGGATAATATATGTTATTATTGTCCAAGTTCCTGAGTGACCACCACCCTAGATTCAACACTTGCATTATAGCATATGAATATTTGGTATTTAAGTTATAAATATCCTGTTATTTGGAATTAGACTTGCTAACTGTTAAAAGTAGAAGCAGTGATATGTATTTGCATGTCTTGTTTCTGATGAGGCAAGCTGTTTTAAGAGATAATGGATTAAAGCCAATTGTTATTCTTAGGTTTATGGGGCACTCATGTTTCTGACATGCATGTAGGATATTGGCAAGAATTAGATGCAGTCATCTAATGGAAGTCAGAACACGCTCTTATTTGGAAAATGGAAATTTCTAAGTCACAGGTGTAAACACAATTAAAGTGGTAATACTTGTGTTGCTGCTGCTTTTGAGAGGTACTTTTTAACTGAATCAATATATAAAATTAAAACCATAAATAAAATTTTCAGAAAGCATAAGACCCTATGGCTACTTTACTTAATGAAACCCATTGTATTTGTAATTATCTGAATGATATCTAAGACAGTAAAACTAGTCTTTAGGCTAAAGTAACAGGGCAACAGGGGTTGCTTAGCAACCAGAGAGGACAGAGTCAATTCACAAGTCATGAGTGAATGGGTCATGTGATAGGAGGGAATGGTTAATGGTGTGTTTCATTGGCTTTCACTTTTACTGGGAAAAAAAAGTCTGGATAAAAGTTTCCCCTCCCTCTTTGGCTATGAGTTAGAAGTCTGGCACTCCTGCTGCTCTGACAGAGCCATCAAACAAGAATCTTGTTTGATATCTGCAGCCTATCTCTATCATGTTATAGCATGGCAATTGTGAAGTGAATGGAAGTATACCTATTTTTATGTCAGCTTAACATTTTCAAGTTGGGTATATTTGTCCTTCAGTGCATAGGGCATTTATTCATGCCTTCATTAAACATTTAACAGTTAATTTTAATTTTTTCTCCTTAACCTGAATGCCATTTTAGAAAAATAAATGTTTATGGAATAAACCAAATCTGTTAAAGTAGTTATTTTTGCTTGATTTTTTTTTATTTTTCTTAAAAGAATTGATGAACACTGAATATCCTCGTTTCCAGAATAGGTATTTCAGCATCTTTTGAAGAAAAAAAAGTGGCTACTTAACTTTTATGCACCCCTGTCCTTTCCATGGTTTTCATCACCTAGATTTAACCAGACTCTGAAAATATAATACAATATAACAATATTTTTAAGAAAGAAATACTGAAAGAAAGAAAAATATTACATCTAGATGATTTTGCTTACATTATACTGCTATAAAATTATTGTTAGTAATATCTAATTTATAAATTAAATATTAACGTTGAATTTACAAATAGGAAAAACAATATATGATATACTGTCAGTAGTTTTGAACATCTACTGGGTATCCCTGGATGTGTCCTCCATATAAAATAAAGAGACTAGTGTGTTGCTTAAAAAATTATCACAATCTCTACAATTCATCAAATTCTATTCAGAGAAGTGCTTGCATGCTGGAACCCTGAGAGGAAGACTGTGAACGGATTTGGACTCTAATGGGTAACTACTTTGTGCCCAGTATGCCCTTTCTTACTCTCTGCTTTAGGACATTCTTGTGTTTTCAGTGTTGTTACTAAGATGATGAGGCAAGCACTTGATATAAGTGAAATCCAGCATAAAAGCAACTGTATGAATGAAAGAGTTGTTTAGGAAACTTCTGGCAATGAGTGTTTCCACCTCATCTTCATTGTTACCATTGTAATTATGAGTACTCAAGTAGCCAATTAAAACATATAAATGTTTCCCTTGGATAATTATATTAAATTAACACATATTTCTTTTAAAAAAAAGAATCTCAAAACATTCAGTTTAGTTACCTGCTGAGAATTTTTGCATCTTTTACTTGAGGAAATAAATGTACTATTATTTCTAAAACATGCATGCAGAACTGCAATCCCTACTTAAATTTCCTTAGAAGACATAGATCCCAGTCATGGCTGATTAGACAGTGATGGAAAATGACCTAATACAGGGAGGTCATAAACACCTAACATAAATTTATTTTAAAATTGCCAGTAATCAGGCTTACACAAGCTATCTAAAAATTGTGAGGTAGAAAGATTGATATGAATTTAAGGACATCCTTAGGTATACTGAGGCTCAAATCCTAGGTGTTACGGTGAGTCCAAGACAGGCTTGGCAAAAAACAAACACCCTGTCTTAAAAAGAAGAGAAAAAAAGAGGAAAAATAATAGGAAAGAACAGAAAAGGGGAGGATAGGACAGGAAAAGAAAGGAAGAGAGAGGAGAGGAGAGGAAAGGAGAGGAAAGGAGAGGAAAGGAAAGGAAAGGAAAGGAAAGGAAAGGAAAGTCAAGTCAAGTCTCTGGTGATTCAGGAAGAATCAAATATATAGTGGGTACATGATTATTTTTAACTCTATTTGTCTTCATTCAACTACTAAGAAAAATAGTACTAAAAGGAAGGGATGATTTTAAAAAATCAGATGACCTGAGAGCATGAAAAACTCCATGCCCAGTACTGACTCTGTTGTTTGTTTAGCTGTTCAAAGTGAAATGAGTGACAGTATGTGACACTAGGAGTTTCTGCAAAAATTGGAGGTTGGGAAGATGTGGGGTTTTGTAATTGAAATTAGAAGACAGTGAAATGATGGCATACAGTTGTGTGGCTGTGTCTTTGTTTTCTCTGGTTCTCTTGAGGTCATCAGCAGAATTCCTCAGCAGACAGAAGGCATGTGTAGAATGATAGATGGAATAAGAAATGGGTGGAGACTTCTGAGACTGCTATTATAGAAACCACAAAAATAAAACATTAAAACTTAAAAAGTGATGGATATGGGGCTTTCTAGCATATTTTTTATTTTTTAAGACTTTGCAAAGATACAAAGATAAAGTCATTTTCCCACAGTGGTTTAAAAACAGATTGTTTAGACAAATGTTGGTTTGGCCCAGCTCTTTCACCTATTTCTGTGGCAGATGATTATCACTAAGAACCTGACTATCACATGAAAACTGAATAACTCTGAAAAGATAGGTGTCTGACATTGAGGACAACTTCTCAAGGTTAAAAAAGAACTATGATTTAGTGGATGATGCTATGAAGGGAACTGGGGAAAGAGTACATGACCACTCTGTACAGATCTTATCCTTGCATGAAAATCCATGCCTATCTAATGAAAATACAACAGGGAAAGTCTATTTCTGGCCCTGGTAATTCTTTTAGAAATCTGTCATTCTTTACTAACAGTCAAATTCATTTTCTCTCCTGTGGACTCTGTTTAGTGGTTGTCATTTGAGACTTGAGAAAGGTGTCCCTTTCCATATATCATGGTAGAAATGAAATGTTGAGCAAGGAGCTTCTTGGAATGTTTTGTGCAGCTATTGGATTGATTAATAACCAAAGTAACACTATGAAATAAGTCCCTGTGTTAATGTTCACAATAATTTAGTTAGCTAAGGTAGGAAATTTTGTGTACATTTCTCCCAATTCCTATGATGAGAAGTGGTCTCTTTCTCTCTTTGAAGAAGATATTTTCTTGTTTCTTGAATGTATATGAATGGGTTTCTTTCTTTGTAGCATCAAAAACATCAAATGAGTCCATATTGGATGATATATTTTGAATGAAGAACTAACACAGGTTTTTCTAAGGGTTAATTAGTCCTGAATGGATGCTTACAGAATTTCTATGTAGGAGATGGTGGAATTTAAATTGTAAATAATATTTGCTTTATGATTCTAAAGCAATTTTTCATAAATATCTAGAAAATGAATGTACCCTGCATGTGTCAAATTTTTAATTAACTAGAAAATTTTGAATGTCAGATATGTGCCAGCTACTAAGCCAGCTGTGTACCAGGGAGGCAGCAGTGCTAAAGAGGTAGAATATTGGGTCCACCTGCAATGATCTAAAGCCCAGATGTGTAGTTATACTCATCAACAACCATTTAAATTCAGTGGCTGGGAGTTACATTTGTACTAACAAATTAACTTATCATTGTGGTCATTTGTTGCCAACATTATTAAGGCCAAATGTAATGATTCAGTGAGTTCAGAAAAGCAGGTAAGGGTCAGTTCTTACTTCCCATCTGTTCCACTGCCAGCTTCACCTAGTATCAGACCCAGAGCTCCAGGTTTAGGGTTTCCCTCTGCTGCTCAGTGTTGTCTCAGCCACAGCCTCATGATTCTGAAGGCAGTCATCATCTAGTGACTGGTGAAGATACAGTGTCAAAATCCTTGTACTGAGGCTTAATGAAGATAATCTCCATGTCCTAGACATCACCACTGAACCTTGGGTTGGTAGTTTAGATAGCATCATCTTCTCCCCAAGGCTTTCCCAGAACTTGATTTCCAATAACCATTTTGAATTCCAACTTCTTTTCAATATGAGTTTTTAAATAAGCAGTCCTGAAGCAAGCAGAGTGCAGATTACTGAAAAATGCCCTCCTAAGAAAACAAGAGTGATATTAACATGCACTGATTGCTTATGTTGTCATTGGTCTAGTGTTTCAGATCACATATGCCCATTCCTTCCTTTCATCACAGGATAGAAATTTACACTACTAACACAAGAGATATTAGTAGATTGAATAAGCAATGAAACTTACTAGCCAGGAAATTTTTCTTTTCTCCCCTCCTCTCTTTATACACATTGGTGTTTGAATTCATGTGTGTAGTGTGTATGAATGCATATGCTCATGTGAACATGTGTGTATGTGTGTGTAGGGTAGAAATCAGTGTGTCACTCCTCTATCATGCTCCAAGATTTCTTATTTTTTGAGACAATTTCTGTCACTGAATCTGACTACACAGGTACTGGAAGAGTGTCCATGTCTCCCAGTGCATCCCTACACCTGGATTCTTATATGGATTCTGAGGCACTCAGCTCTCTATAATAGTGACAAACACTTTATTGACTGAGCCTTCTCTTCAGCTCTTGTGCCCTTCCTGTTATTTAGAGCTGGTATCTACTTATAGTGCTTTAAAAAAATAAACCACTAAGAGTTCTGACTGCTCTTCCAGAGGTCCTGAGTTCAAGTTCCAGCTACCACATGGTGGATCACAGTCATCTATAATGAGATTTTATGGCCTCTTCTGATGTGCAGGAATACATGGAAGCAGAATACCATATATAACCATATAACCATATGAATCATCACATTTGGCCTTAATAATGTTGGCAACAAATGACCACAATGATAAGTGAATTTGTTAGTACAAATATAACTCCCAGCCACTGAATATAACCATAATAAAAATAAACCACTACAGGTATATTCAAATGGACTTTGCATATCCTACTTGTATAATTTGTTGATTTATACATTTTCTCTTGTATTAATTATTTTCATTTTTAACTTCCATGGTCAATGTCAGACACAAGTCACTCTCATTTTCAAGATTCATATTTAATAGCTCTAGGGAATCTAGTCTCCTAATACCATTGTCAATATCTCTGTGATGCCTGGCCTGCCTGTGGAGAAGCCAATGTTTGAATTTTTAGCACATAGTTTATTGATTTGTGGGTTTCCTCTTTACCACTAATTTTTCTCCTTTTGTCTTTCTACAGTCAATTCATATCAGGAACAGATGTGGAAGGCTGTCTTCTTGGGAACACACTCCCTCAATGCTACTAGGTTTCGGTGTCATAAATTTCCCAGAACTGTCTTCAAAGCTCTGATATGGTATATAGAATATTGACTCCTTCAACATGTGTTCACTAAAATTAAGAATTCACCTTTTGCTGAATATATTAATACACATCACAACAGCTATTCTTGAGTCCAGCTCCTGTTGCTATTTTTAAATCATCTGCAAATCCTAGCACCTGATTCTGGTTTTATAATATAGATATACTCAGAATTAATCTGGGACAGCCTCATGTAGGAGAAAGACCAGCACAGGTTAAGAAAATCTTCTCAGAGTGTATCTTGATTATTCTTTAAAATAATAGAAACCCAGATTTCTGGCATGTCTTTTGAAGGACTAAAATGTTATTAGATTAGTGGGTAAAGTGTTTTCTGGAATAAGCATGATGAATTGACTTTAGATTCCCAGAATGCACTAAAAGCATATGGAGACAGAAGTGTACCCATTTTCAACTCCAGAGCTTCTGTAGCAAAATGAGAATTGGAAACAAAAATCTCTGAAAAATCATGGCCTCTCAATCTTTGTTCACTCACTGTGGGAAAAGAGATCATGTCAAACAAAGTGCAAGTCAAAGACCAACCCCCAAGTTTGTATTCTGAAAGGCATATTTATTCCATGCCATGTGTGTACCTACATCCACATACATGAGGATGGGGGGAGAGAGACAAAGACAATGACAAACAGACAGACAGATGGAAACAGATAATTAAAAATGACATTGTTAAATTATGCCCATCTTCCTATATATCTTATTCAAAAGTAATTAATATTCCCTCTAAATAAAGCTCTGAATAAAGTTAGTATCTGGGCAAGAAGCACAGGTGCACTTATTAATTCTTTAAAGCATGCATATGTGTCATATGTATATGTCTGTGTAAATTATATTCTGTCATTCAGGCTATAGCCACAGTACATTTGCCCATCATATAGTATGTTAAAGAAATGATCGCAATGTTTGATGAAACTGAAATTGAATGTGATGAATATCAAATATTCATCATTCTGACTAAATTTTAGTACCCAAATGAACAGATACATATGACCAACTTAATCTTTCCTTTATTTGGTTAGCCTGGGAAAATAAGACATTGTGAGTGTTTGCCTGTATATGTGCATATCTACATCATATAAATGTACCTGGACATGTGTGCGTGTTCACACTTGTGAAGGCCAATGTTAAAAATGGGATGCCATCCACAAATGATCTCCATCTTATGTTTTGGGACAAATTATCTCACTGAATTTGAAACTCAAAAATTATCAGGAAATTGCATCTGAAATTTACTTGACTGAACCTTCCCTCCAACATTAAGATCACACACACACACACACACACACACACACACACACACACACACACACACACACACACGATACATTTTGAAAATGGTGATTTTGTAAATGTCATTTCAGCAGTAAGTACACCAAAGAATAGTAAATAATTTTTTCACCTAAATTAAGTTACCTTGTTCTTATATCTCCAGACTCCTCTGATAGGTTCTAAGTTATTCATAAAGAGGAGGCAATACATGACTGCCCACTAAGCCCATGTCTTCAGTTCATTATGCTCAGATTGGTAAGTGCTGGAGTGTATTATTTCTTCAATGGCCATCTGAAGCTCTCCCTATATTTAATTAGGGATGAATCTTTTATCTTTAGCTCACTTGGTAAGTTTCTGCTCCATCTGTTATTACAGAAGAAATGGAGTCAATTAATCCAGAAACTTGATTCATAATTATGCACATACTTAAAAAATCTTGTGAATAATATTGCACTTAGGGTTTCATTTACAAAGAGCCAGCTGAAAGAGTGTTCCTTGAGGAAGCACATTAAGTTTGTGTCAAACTGCTGTTCATTCTTCTGATAGGCTTGGCTCAGTTGGATGCTGAAACTCAGAGCAGCAGTGACAAGAATCTGACTAGTGGGCATGGCATTAAACAGTATTGGTAGAACTGGAATGTGTAATTTGAATGTATTACATGCCAATAATGGTGTTTGGCATTTTAGTTATTGAATTACTTTCTCTGTGACCAGTATAAAGTATTTACATTATTTTATAATTAAAGAAAGCCCTCAGTTATTGAAGATAATTCATAAAACAGCCAGTAGTCAGTAGGTGGTATGATTACCTCTGTAGGGGTATCAGTATATCTGTCTGTACTTCACATTGCCTTCTATTATTCTCTGTCTCTGTCTCTGTCTCTGTCTCTGTCTCTGTCTCTGTCTCTGTCTCTGTCTCTCTCTCTCTCTCTCTCTCTCTCTCTCTCTCTCTCTCTCTGTGTGTGTGTGTGTGTGTGTGTGTGTGTGTGTGTTGGAGGCAATGTTGAAATGGAAAATAACTGTGTAAAATAAGTCAGTGAAAAAAGGAGCTCAAACTAGGGCAGGATTCAAAGATAATTTCTATTTCTATAGTGATCCAACTTTTGGTACAGGGGTTTACAGAAATGCCATTGTCTGCCCTAATTTATCTTCCTTTATCTTAAAGATAGAATAGAACAAAGCATCTCATGTTTTTCACGGATTCTGATCAAGTCAAATCCCATAACTGTAAATTTGTAATCAAGGTAGTTACAGTTTGATTGACATGTCTCCTTCAGGCTCATGTTGGGAATTGTCTTTCTGAAACTTGTGGAACTGTATTCAAGTCTGTGATTTCCTCAGAAGGTTGTGTATGGCTGGTAGAAATAAGGTTTATTGGGTCTGAGATTTTAATGTTTTGTCACTGTGTGTTTAAGCCAAATTTCTCTGACTCCTTCTGCAACATGTAAGTAACTTTTACTTGCTTCATGTTCCTTTGATATTTTTGTCATGATTGATTCAAATATTTTTAAAACTATGAGCCATCATGTACGTCTCCTCCAAGATGATGATTTAATGTTTTTTGTAAAGTTATCAGTAAACAAACTAATATAAAGGTAAGTAATAAATTCAAGACACCAGTGTTATATACTCTGCCATTGGCTCTCTAAAAACTGAGAGTGATCCAGTTATTTAATTCTTTCCATGAACACTTGTGCTTCTAGAATGAGATAAAATTCAAAAATGATCCTGTTTCATGTAGTGTATATGTTTATTTATGTGTATCTGACAAAATGCCAGCAGAACTCAAATTTTGTTAAAATACAGTTTATTTCAACTTACGATTCCAAATTCAACATTGTGGGAAGGTAACACAAGAACTGAAATTTGTACCCCTATCAAATCCACAGTAAAGAGAGACATCTCAATTTCTATATGCTCACTTGATTGTACTAAGCTTGACTTCTATATTCTTCAACAGTTCAGTACCCTCTGTCTATGGACTAGTGCCATCCTCGGTGGGCTAGGTCTTCCCATATCAATTAACTTAAGGACAATCTCCAAAGACATATTCACAGTCTAAACCAAAATAGAGAATTCTTCATTGAAAATCTCTTCTCAGGTGATTCTAGGCTGTATCAAGTTGTCAAAATTAAGCCTCACACAGAAGTTACTACCTAGTAATCTCCAAGATATTACTTAAGGAATTATTCATATAAATTGTCAAATGAGTCATGGAAAATGTTCTAGAAAAGAAGAAAGCATGATGTCTTGAAAATATAAAATGAAACACTTGTTATAGGCTAGGTATGGTAGCTATTTTTGTCACTTGATACAGATAGGGTCATATGAGAAGAGGAATCTTCAATTGAGAGAGAAAAGTCCTCCCTCAAACTGATTTGTAATCAAGCATGTTTTGCATTGTCTTAATTAATGAGCAGGTGTTCCTGCCTGAAACTAGTTGAGCAAGCCATAGGCACAGAACACTGAATATTGTTGTTCTTGAGTTCCTACTGTTCCTAGATATTTTTTGGGTGCCCACCCAAACATGCCTCAGTGATGGCCCATGATCAAGATATGTAAGCCAAATAAACCATTTCCTCTCCAAGTTGGTTTTGGTTAGTGTTTTATCACAGCAATAGAAAGTAAATTGTCCACTAGGGTACATGAATAAAATAATAGATGAAGTGAGAGCTGAGTAAAGAATTTAGAAATATTCAATTAGATGAGGTGAGACAGGAGTCATCTTACATAAGTGCCCTATGGTACGAGCAAAGTAGAATGACTCCTCAGAATTTTCAGAGATGCTAGAGAAGCTAAAGTGTGTGTGTGTGTGTGTGTGTGTGTGTGTGTGTGTGTGTGTGTGTGTGTGTTTGTGTGTGTATTTGTTTCTGTGTAGGAAGTGGGAGTGTCAGGTGGAAGCCATATTATGCAGGATGTGCATTCCATTATAAATATTTGAAAGTTTTTTTATGAAATTGTATGAGTTAGTTTACAACATTACATTTTAAAACATCTCTCTGTGCTGTAAAATAATCCTTCTGTACACTATGAATATGTATTACTCTCATTGGTTAATAAAAAGCTGACTGGTGAATAGCTGAGCAAGATAAGGTTAGATGGGAGGGCCAAAATGAGAGTGCTTGGAGGAAGAAGGATGGAGTCAGATGATCTCTAGGAGATGCAGACAAAGTGAGGGAATGAGACATGATGGCACACAGGTAAATCCACAAGCAACATAGCATCACATAGATTAATAGAAATGGACTAATTTCAGTTGTAATAGATACTTAGTAATAAGCCAGAGAGAGAGAATGAGCATTTACAATTACTACTAAGACTCTGTGTATATTTGGAGGGGTTGAGGTTTTCGCTCAGGGATAGTGTGCTTTTCCAGCAAGCAGGAGGCTCTGGATTCAGTCCTTGCAAAAAAAAAAAAAAAAAAAAAAAAAAAAAAAAAAAAAAAACAATAAGACTGAGTGGTTATTTAGGAAGAGGCTCCTGGGATGGGAAAACTGTGCCTATATCTCTGAGGTGGGAGACATAGCTCAGTTGATAAAAGACTTGCTCTACAGCACAAAAACCCAAGTTTTAATTACAATAACCCATGTAAAAGGATTAGTATGGTAGCACATTTGCAATTTTGAGATGGGATAGCAAAGCTAAATTCCTGAGGCTAACTGGGTCACTAATTCTCTCCTAGTTGGTAAAATCTAGTGAAAGGTAATGTCTCTAAAAACAGCGTCGTACTCTTCTGAGGAATGACACCCATGTTTCACCTTAAAATGTCACTCAAATGTACACATATATACACTTGTATACTTAGGTGGTTCCCACACATGAATACAGAGATACACACACACAGACACACACACACACACACACACACACACACACACACACACACACACACACACACACACACAATCACAGGGTGTAAGTAAAGTAAAATCAAAGACCATCCCTAGTGGCTATATTAAGGAATTCAGAAGCAGAACTGGATAGAATTAACATGAACCAATAGGGTCATCTTTTGGTGGGAGTCCTCTGACCTCCAGAGAACTATTATTATAGTCTTGTATGGATCACAGAACAGCATGTGCAGCATCTTGTACTTCACTCTGCAAATACAATTTCTGAAAACATGTTTGGCTTCTCTTTCCTTCAGCTACTTTAAATGCCTCTTCATGAAAATTGAAGTAATCTTCCCAATTCCTATTCAGAAACAGAACATTCCTGAGTTTCCAGACTGCTGTTTCAGTAAAATCCATATAATACTTTGCTTCTTTTACTCTAGGAAGAAACAGAAGTGGCTGTCCATCTACACCCATGGTGGATTCATATTATAGCCTCCAACTTTGTGCCTGAACTGAGAGTACAGCCTCCTCCATTTACTGATCTTTTCCAATATTTACACCCCATGACAAAGTTTAGTGTATACATTAACTATGACAGAGTATTAGCAACAAAACTTCCTGATAGAAGAAATATAAGAGATTTATATAGCATACCATAATAAAAGTAATTAACAACAAAAGCATTATTTTCCCATTTAGTATATTTAAATGTACTGTACATTGAGTGTAATTGAAACTACAAATGTCACAAGGTACTCAGGTGGATGAATATCTATGAAAGACTAAATGACTGGTTTTTCTTGGAATACCAGGCAATGGAGGTCATGGTTTGACCCAAACTCCCAGTTTCAGCAACTAATACTTCTCCAGCAACATGTCAATATTTCCTACTATAAAATAACCCCAGAATTTTCTATGAACCTGAATAATGTTATTTTATTCAGCTGTAAGGAGAAATGAAATCATGAAGATTTAGAAAAAACATGTGGATCAGGAGAGTGTTACATTCAGTAACCCAGAATCAGAAAGAAAAAAACAACAAACAAACAAGAACACATTCTTTCTCATATGCAAATACTTACTTATAATGTATGTATGTATGTATGTATGTATGTATGTATGTATGTATGTGGCTGTGGACATGGATTTTGGGGGATGGAGGATACAGAGGGGTCCTGGGGAAAGTAGAAGGAGAATAATCAATAACTATTTCATTTGAAATGCTATATTGAAACTCCAAATTTAGTGTTATAATTGAATTTACTTAAATAAAAAGACAATTTTTAACAAAATAAAATATTATACAATAAAACAAAACCATAAAATCAAAGTTGGACAAGGAAAGACAACAGAAGGGAAAGAGTACAAGAGAAGGTACAAGAATCAGGAACATACTTGTTTACACATCTAGTAGTCTCATGAAAACACTAAACACAAAGCCACATTATCTATCTATCTATCTATCTATCTATCTATCTATCTATCTATCTATCTATCTATCTGGAGAGAGAGAGAGAGAGAGAGAGAGAGAGAGAGAGAGAGAGAGAGAAGCCCTGGGCATAATTCTTCACTCTCTGTTCATTCATACAAGCTTTGCTTGTTTGATTTAGAGGACCTTGTTCTCCTGGAATCCTCCTTCCCCTTTGACTCCAACACTCTGTCTGCTCCTCTTGTGCAGTGTTGCCTAAGCTCTGAGGGCAGGGATTTTTTGAGAAAAAAATCAGAGGTGGATGTTCCAAGGTCTTTCTTTCTATGCGTAATATCTGGATGTATGTGTTCCCATCAGTTGCAGGACTAAGTTTCTCTGATCATGGCTGAAAATAAGACACTTATCTATGAATATAGCAGAATATTATTGCAAGTAATTTTTATTACTTTCCACTTCATTATTTTTGAGAGTAACACCAGCAGTATTTGTTTTTACCCTAGGTCTCTGTGCTCTCTAGTCTCTGGTTATTTGTCGCCCAAGTAGTATTGGCTATGAGCTCCATGTTCAAGGAGCTGTGAGTTAATGGAGAGAAACCTATTGTCTAGGCAACAATTTCAATTGTTTGGGGATTTCCAAGGTACTGCTTTGGTCAGCAACTCAATTGTATGCAACCTAGCTCCAGTACTGGAAGCTTTATTTGGTGGCAAGGGAGGTCGAGTTGTGACTGTGTGCCCCTCACTCTCTGGAGACTTTATTAGAATGGCCTTCATATATTTTCTGAAGTTTCTATTGCACTAGGCTTACACACTATACCATAAATGTCCCTCAGTTTTTGCTATTTTCCCCCCAGATTCCCTCTTCTTACCCCCTTGGTCCTCCTATTACATTTACTTCCACCAACTTGACCCATAAAATGTAATCTATTTCTCTTTCTCAGTAAGATCGATGTATCCTCTCTATAGTTCCTTCCTCTATACCTAACCTCTCTGGGTCTATTGATGGTGGCTTGGGTATCATTTATGTAACAGCTTATATCCACATATAAATAAATACATACCACATTTATTTTTCTGTGTCTGTGTTACCTCAGTCAGGATGATTTTTTTCTAATTCCATCCATTTGCCTGAAAATTAAATGATGTTTCTTTTAATAGCTGAGTAATACTCTATTGTGTAAGTGTACCAAATAATTTCTATTTATTCTTCTGTTCATGGGCATACAGGTTGATTCAAATTTCTGGGTATTGTGAATAGAACAGCAATGAACATGACTGATAAAGTGTCCCTGTGGTAGGGTCGACTGTACTTTGAGTAATGTGTTTGAAATTGGTATTGCTGGACTTTGAGGTAGATCAATTCCCAGTTTATCGAGGAACCACCATATTTAGTTTTATAATGGCTATACAAGTTTGCACTTTCACCAACAATGGATGAATGTTTCCTCTTCCACATACTCACCAGAATGGGCTGTCACCTTTATTATTGTTCATAGCCATTCTAAGGGTTTTATGATGAGATCACAAAGTAGTTTTTATTGTATTTCCCTGATAGCTTAAGATGTTGGAAATTTCTTAATTGTTTCCCAAACACTTAAATTCTCTCTATTAAGAGTTCTCTACTTCGATCTGTATCCCATTTTTTTAAATTGGGATATTTGGGGAATTTTATTTCTAGTTTAAGTTCTTTATACATGTTAGATGTTACTTCTATATCAGATGTGGAATTTGTTAAAAATATTTTGGCATTTTGTAGGCTAACACTGTGTCTGATTGATGGATTCAGAATCTTTTCAGTTTCTAGAGGTGTCATATATTAATTGTTGATCTTAATGTGTGTGTTTATGATGTTCTATTCAGAAAGTGTTCCTTGGTGAAAATGAGTTCAAGGCTATTATATAGTTTTTCATCTCCCAGGTTCAGTGTATCTGGTTATGTGTTTAGGTCTTTGGTCAATTTAGAGTTAAGTTTTGTACAAGGTTGTATCCATGGATCTCTTTCTTTCTTATACATGCAAATATCCTGTTTGACCAACACCATTGTTGAAGACATTATCTTTGTTCCACTATGTATTTCTGGATTCATTATAATAAATCAGGTGTCCTTATGTGAATAAATTTATGTCTGCATCATGATCAATTCCATTGATCAATGTGACTGATTTTATTCCAATACCATTCAGTTTTTATTACTTTACCTTTATAGTGGAGCTTTAATTTTGGAATAGTGATATCTACAACATTTCTTTTATTAGTAAGGATGGTTTTAGTTATCTTTGGTTTTTTTGTGTTTCCATATGAAGCTGAGAACTGTAATTTTAATGTCTATGAATAATTGTGTTGGAATTTGATGGTGACTGCATTGAATTTGTAGATTGCTTTTAGCAGATATAACAAATGCATGTAACATTTTACATCCTATTACACCACCATGAATTAAAGCTGGACATCAACAAAAACAAAAATAATACAAAGCTTTCAAAGTCATTGAAATCCAAAAATTCTCTACTGGGTGAAAAAAAAATAGTCGAGACTGTAATTAATAAAGAATTTAGAGACTTTATATAATTGAATGAAAAAGAATACACCATACACCCAAACATATGGAACACAATGGAAACATCTCAAGGAGGCAAATTCATATCACTAAATGCCTATATTAAAACATTAGAAAGATCTCACGATAGAAACTTAACAGCACACCTGAAATATCTAGAGCAAAAAGAATAAAACACATCCAAAAGGAATATATGGCAAGAAGTAATCAAACTCAAGGATGATATCATAATAGAAACAAAGAAAACAACTTAAAAATCAATGAATCACAGTTCATTCTTTAAGAAAACCAATAAGATTCACAAACCCATATCTAAATTAATTAAAGACAGAAAGAGTATATCCAAATTATCAAAATCAGACACCAAGGATCCATAGAATCAAAAGGACTTACTTTAAAAACCTGTACTCATCAGAATGGCTAAAATCAAAAACACCAATGACAGCCTATGCTGGAGAGTATGTGGAGAAAGGGGAACACTCCTTCATTGCTATCGGGAGTGCAAATTTTACAGTCACTGTGGAAATAAGTATGGCAATTTCTCAGAAAATAAGGGATCAACCTACCTCATGACCCTGAAATACCAATGTTGGCCATATATCTGAAGGGGGCACATTCACACCACAAGGACATTTCTAAACTATGTTCATAGCAACATTATTTGTAATAGCCAGAACTTGGCAGTCTAGATGCCCCTCAACTGATGAATGGATAGAGAAAATGTAGTATATTTCTCAGAAGTAAGAAACAATGACATACAAACACACTCAGAGATTTATAAGTCCCCAGTACCAGTCCTGCTTCCATCCACCTGATCAGGTAGGCTAGGGGCTATTTCTGGTGCAGCTTTTGATACCCTGCTCTGGGACACTTGAGGTCGGGGGACTGCTCACTGGATCAGAATTTGGCAGGATCCAACACACCCAGAGGGCTAAGGCCCCAGTACCAATATTGCCTCCATCCATGAGAAGAGGACAGATAACAGAGTATTGGATCTGTTTGCATCTACCAGAAGGGAATCTTGGTCCCATAACCACCATGAGAGGAAGAGACTCCTGCAACACCCTCTGGAAGAAAGGATCGGAAGAAGACAATATAAAAGCACATTCAACAACAGAAATACCAATATAACACCACCAGAGAGTTGGCACCCTACAGTTTCAAGAACTGAACATCACAATGCAGATGAAGTAGAAGACAATGACCTTAAAAACTTCTTCATGAAAATGATAGAAGCCCTCAAAGAGTATATGAGAAAATCCCTTAAAGAAATGGAAGAAAAAACAAACTAAAAAACAAAAGATATCAACAAATCTTTCAAGGAAACAATTCAAGACCTAAAAGCTAAAATAGAGACAATAAAGAAAGCACAATCTGAGGGAATGGTGGAAATAGAAAAGAGGGGAAAATGATCAGAAACTACAGATGAAAGCATAACCAACAGAATAAAACAGACAGAAGAGAATATCACAGGAGTTGAAGATACACTAGGAGAAATAGACTCATCAACCAAAGAAAATCTTAAGTCCAACAAATCCCTAACACAAAATATCCAGGAAATATGGGATATCGTGAAAAAACCAAACCTAAGAATAATAGGTATAGAAGAACATGAAGAAATCCATCTCAAAGGCCCAGTAAACATAGTCAAAAAAATCATAGAAGAAAACTTTTCCAACCTAAAAAAAGACATGCCAATGACAGTATAAGAAGCCTATAGAACACACAAAATAGAGTGGATCACAAAAAAGGTCTCAAAGGTCTCCTCACAACATAATAATCAAAACCCCAAACATATAGAATAAAGAAAAAATATTAGGAGCAGCAAAGGAAAATGGTCAAGTGACATATAAAGGCAAACCTATCTGAATTTTCCATGGAAACTGTGAAAGTCACAAGGTCTTGGATAGATATTCTAAGTACACAAAGAGACCAGGGATGCCATCCCAGACTACTATATCCAGAAAAGCTTTCAGTCAATATAGATTGAGAAAACAAGACATTCCATGAGAAAACCATATTCAAACAATACATATCCACCAATCCAGGCCTACAGAAAGTTCTGTAAGTAAAATTGCAACCCAAGGAAGTTAACTATAACCAGAAAAATGTAGGAAATAGATAATCCCACTTTACCAACAGCCAAAGGAAAAAAAGGGGTGAAAACCCACACAGAATTTCACCACCACCTCCAAATCCAAAGCAAACAAGAATAATCCATCAATGGTCATTAATATCCCTCAATATTGATGGTGTTAAATAGCCTATAAAAAGAAACAGATTGTTAGAATGGATAGGAAGAAAGAATCTATCTTTCTGTTTCATAAAAGAAACAAACCTCAACTTCAAAGACAGACAGTACCTAAGAATTAAGGGTATGGAAAAGATTTTCCTATCAAAAGAAATGAAGAAACAAGCAGGAGTAGCAATCTTAATATCCAACAAGTTGGACTTCAAACAAAAATGAATCAAAAGAGATGAAGAAGGGCATTTCATACTCATCGCAGGAGAAATTCATCAGGATGAAATCTCAATTCTGAACATTTATGCCTCAAATACAAAGTTATCCATGTTCATAAAAGAAACATTACTAAAAATCAAATCACATATCAAACCACACATACTTATAGTGGAAGACTGACTTCAACACCCGACTCTCACCACTATACAGGAACACCACACAGAAACTTAAAAAAGAAGCAAAGGAACTAATAGAATTTATGGCCCAATTGGGTTTAACAGACATCTATAGAACATTCCATCCAAATACAAAAGAATATACCTTCTTCTCAGTGCCACATGGAACCTTCTCTAAAATCAACCACATACTTGGCAACATAGCAAACATCAACAGTTACAAAACAGTTAAAATTACACCCTGTATCTTTTCAGACCACCATGATTTAAGCTAGAATTCAACAACAACACAAATTGCAGAAAACCTACAAACTCATGAAAAGTAACTCCCAATTGCAAAATTCCTGGGTCAAGGAAGAAATAAATGAAGATATTAAAAGATTTCCTAGAATACAATGAGAATGTGGACACGGCACACCAAAACTTATGGGACACTTTGATGGCAGTGCTAACAGAAAATTTCATAGCACTAAGTGCCCACATGAAAAATCTGGAGAATAGTCACACTAGAGAATTCGCAGCACAACTGAAAGCTCTAGAACACAAATAAACCAATGCATCACAGAGAAGTAGATGCCAGGATATAATCAAATTAATGGCTGAAATCAATAAAGTAGAAAGTAGGAGAACAATACAAAGAATCAATACAACGAAGAGTTGGTTCTTCCTGAAAATAAAGAAGATAGACAAACCTTTATCAAAACATACCAAGAGGCAGAGAGTGAACATGCAAATTAATAAAATCAGAAATGAAAAGGGGAACATAACAACAGACACAGAGGAAACCCAGAGAATCATCAGGTCATACTTCGAAAACCTGTATGCCTAAAAATTCGAAAATCTAATGGAAATGGCAATTTTCTGGATAGATTTCACTTACCAATTTTAAATCAAGAAGAGATGGACAACTTAAGTGGAACTATAACCCCTAATGAAATAGAAGCAGTCATCAAAAGTCTCCCAGCCAAAAAAGCCCAGGGCCAGATACCTTCACTGCAGAATTCTACCAGAAATTCAGGTAATAGCTAATACCAAATCTCCTAAAAGTATTCCACACAATAGAAGCAGAAGGGTCATTGCCAAACTGTTTTGATGAGGATTCAATAAACTTGATACTGAAGCCACACAAAGATACAACTAAGAAAGAAAACAGCAGACCAATATCCTTCATGAACATTGATGCAAAAATATTCAATAAATTACTGGCAAATCAAATCCAAGAACACATCAGAGAAATCATCAACCATGATCAAGTAGGCTTCATCCCAGGGATGCAAGGATGTTCATTATATGAAAATCCATCAATGTAATCTACCATATAAACAGACTGAGATAAAAGATATGAACATCTTACCAGATGCTGAAAAACCTTTGACAAAATCCCCAAATCCCTTCATGATAAAGGTCTTGGAGAGATCAGGAATAACAGGAACATACCTTAACATAATAAAAGCAATATACAGCAAACTGACAGCCAACATAAAATTAAATGGAGAGAAACTCAATGCAATCCCTCTAAATTCGGGGATAAGACAAGGCTGTCCACTTTCTGGATACCTCTTCAATACTGTCCTTCAAGTTCTAGCTAGAGAAATAAGACAACAAAAGGAGATGCAGGGGATACAAATTGGGAAGGAAGAAGTCAAACTTTCACTATTTGCAGATCATATGATAGTCTACATGTGACCTGAAAACCTCTACCAGGGAACTCCTAAACCTGATAAACACCGTCTTCAGCTAAGTGGCAGGATACAAGATTAACTAAAAAAATCAGTAGCCCTACTATGTGCAGATGATACATTCACGAGGAAAGAGACCAGGGAAACATCACCCTTTACAATTGGCACAAACAACATAAACTACCTTGTAGTAAAACTAACCAAAAAAGTCAAAAACTTTGAGTCTTTAAAGAAAGAAATTAGGCCTGTCACCTGAGTTGAGTCTGGGAACGGCTCTGCCCCCAACCTCCCCTATCACCCCCTGGTCACTTCTTCCTGACCCTCCCCCTGGACAAGAGTTGAACTCTCCAGACTGGAAGGCCTGAAGGATATGCTTATGAAAGTACAAGAAACTTACAGAACACCAAATAGATTGGACCACAAAAAGAAGTCCCTTTGCCATATAATAATCAAAACAACAAACTTACCCAATATAGAAAAATATTAACAGCAAAAGAAAAAGGCCAAGTAACATGCAAAGGCATACGTATCTGAAGTATATCCACCTTCTCAATGGAAACTTTGAAAGCCAGAAGAACCTGGATAGATGTTCTACAATGCTAAGGGAACATGGACACCAGCCCTATCCAGGAAAACTTTCAATCACTATAGGTGGAGAAAAACAAGAGATACCATGACAAAACCAGATTTAATCAATAAATATCCATAAATCTAGCATACAGAAATTATTGGAAGGAAAACTGCAGTGCAATGAAGATAACTACACTCAAAAAACCATAGGCAATAGATAATCCCACTTTACCAAACACCACAAAAGTGGGGAAATCTACACACAATAACACCAAATATAAATCCAAAATAACAAGAATCAACAATCAATGGTCATTAATATCCTTCAATATCAATGGTCTTACTTTGCCTATAAAAAGATTCAGGATAACAGAATGGATATGAAGACAGAATCCATCTGTCTGCTGCATACAAGAAATACATCTCAATTTCAAAGACAGATGGGACCTCAGAGTAAAGGGTTGGTAAATGATTTTCCAATCAAATTGACCCATGAAACAAGCTGGTGTAGCAATCCTAATAACTAACAAATTAGACTTGAAACTAAAATCAATCAAAAGAGATGAAGAAGGGCATTTCATACTTATCACAGGAAAATGCCATCAAGATGAAGTCTCAATCATAAACATCTATGCCCCAAATACAAAGGCACCTACATTCATAAAAGAAACATTACTAAAATTCAAATCACACATCAAACCTCACACATATATAGTAGGAAACTTTAATACCCTGCTCTCACTACTAGTTCAGGCCACTAGACAGAAACTTAACAAAGAAACAAAAGAACTAACAGATGTTATGACCCAATTGGGTTTAACAGATATCTATAGAAAATTCCATCTGAACACAAAATAATATACATTCTCAGCACCATATGGATCCTTATCTAAAACTGACCACATACTATGCAAAGTAGCAAACCTACACAGATACAAAATTTGGAATGACCGCCTGTATCTTTTCAGTACAACATGCTTTAAAGTGAGAATTCAACAACAACAAGAATTGCAGAAACCCTACATACACATGGAAATTGCAAAATGTGCAACTGTACCATTCCTGGGTCAATGAAGGAATAAAAAAAATCAAAGACTTCCTAAAATTTAATGACAATTAAGACACAACATAACAAAACCTATGGGACACTTTGAAAGCAATGCTAAGAGGAAAGTTCATTGCACTAAGTGCCCACATGAAGATACTGGAGAATTAACAGTGCAACTGAAAGCTCTAGAACAAATGGAAGCAAATTCAACCCAGAGGAGTAGACACCAGGAATAATCAAATTGAGGGCTGAAATCAATAAAGTAGAAACTAGGAAAACACTACAAAGACTCAATGAAACAAACAGTTGGTTATTTGAAAAAGTCAACAATATAGACAAACATTTATCCAAACAAACCAAAAGGCAGAAAGAAAGCACGCAAATTAACAAAATCAGAAATGAAGAGGGGGACATAACAAGAGACACTGAAGAAATCCAGAGAATCATCAGATCACACTTTGAAAACTGTACTCCACAAAATTCAAAAATCTAAAGGAAATGGACAATTTTCTGGACAGATATCACTTACCAAAATTAAATCAAGAACAGATAAGCAATTTAAACAGACCTATAACCCCTAATGAAATAGAAGCAGTCAACAAAAGTTTACCAACCAAACAAAGCTCAGGGCCAGTTGAATTAAATGCAGAATTCTACCAGAATTTCAAAGAAGAGATATTACCAGTACTCCTCAATTTTTTCCACACAATAGCAGCAGAAGGGACATTGCCATGCTCTTTCTATGAGTCTACAATTACGTTGATACCCAAGCCACATAAAGACGCAACAAAAAAAGAGAATTACAGACCAATATCTCTCATGAACATCAATGCAAAAATATTCAACACAATACTGGCAAATTGAATCCAAAAACTCATTAGAGAAATCATCTATCCGCTATGATCAAGTTGGCTTTATCTCAGGAATGCAGGGATGTTTCAACATACGAAAATCCATCAATGTAATCCACCATATAAACAAACTGAAACAGAAAAACCACATGATCATCTCAATAGATGCTGAAAAAGCCTTTGACAAAATCCAACATTCCTTGAAGATAAAGGTCTTGGAGACATCAGGAATAACAGAAACATACCTAAACATGATAAAAGCAATATACAGCAAAAAAACAGCCAACATCAATCTAAATGGAGAGAAACTCAATGTGATTCCTCTAAAATCAGGAACAAGAAAATACTATACACTCTGTCCATATCTCTTCATATTGTACTTGAAGTTCTAGCTAGAGCAATAAGAAAACAAAAGGAGTTCACGGGGACACAAATTGGAAAACAAGAAATCAAACTTTCACTATTTTCAGATGATATGATAGTTTATATAAGTGGCCAGAAAACTCTACTAGGAACTCCTACATCTGATAAATACCTTCAGCAAAGTGGCAGGATACAAGATTAACTCAAAAAAAAAAAATCAGTAGCCCTACTATATTCAGAAGATAAATGCGCTGAAAAAGAAGTCAGAGAAATATCACCCCTTATAATCACAACTAATAACATAAAATACCATGGAGTAACACTAACAAAAAACAAGAAAGACCTGCATAGTAAGAACTTTGAATCTTTAAAGAAATAAATTAAAGAATATACTAGAAAATGGAAAGATCTCCCATGCTCTTGGATAAGTAGAACCAACATAATAAAAATGGCCATCTTTCCAAAAGCAATGTATGGATTCAATGCATTTCCATCAAAATCCCAACACAATTCTTCACAGACTTTGAAAGAACAGTACTCAACTTCATATGGAAAAACAAAAAACCCAGGATAGCCAAAACATCCCTATACAATAAAGAAACTTCCAGAGGCATCACCATCCCTGACTTCAAGCTCTATTATAGAGCCATAGCCCTGAAAACAGGTTGGTGTTGGCACAAAAATATGCAGGTTGACCAAGGAAACCAAATTGAAAACTCTGATATGAAACCACACATGTATGAAAACCCGATTTTTAATAAAGAAGGTGAAGTTATACAATGGAAAATAGAAACCATCTTCAACAAATTGTGTTGGCATAACTTGATTCTGACATGTAGATTTCCAATAGATACATGTCTACTGCCATGCACAAAAATAAAATCCCAATGGATTAAAGACCTCAACACAAATTCAGCCACAATGAAACTCCTAGAAGAGTAGGTAGGTGGTACCCTTGAACAAATTGGTACAGGAGACTGCTTTCTGAACACAACTCCAGTAGCACAAACATTGAGATCGACAATTAATAAATGGGAACTCCTGAAATTGAGAAGCTTCAGTAAGACAGAGGACACAGTGAGCAAGACAAAATGCCAGCCCACATAATGGGAAAAGATATTCACCAACCCCACATCTGACAGAGGGCTGATCACCAAAATATAAAATGAACCCAAGAAGCTAGTCACCAAAACACCAAACAATGCAATTAAAAAGTGGAGTACATAATAAACAAGGAGGACTCTAAAAAAGAAAAGCATTGTCCCCTGGAGAAGGGAAAGGGTCATGATGCACTGAGCAAATTGAGAACATAGGAAGAGGGGAGAGGGAGCTACAAGAATGAGAAGGGAAGAAGAGGAAGGATGCAGAGGTCATGAGGAAGCAGAAAGGTTGAGTCCGGTGAAGAACAGAAGAAAGGTTATGTAATAAATAGGGTTTTAGTTGGGGGTGTGGTAGGGGAGGAATGGAGGGAGAAAGGAATTGGGATTGTCATGTAAGTCAATCTTGTTTCTAATTCAAATAAAAAATGATTTAAAAAAGAAAGAAAGTGGAATACAGAACTAAATAGAGAATTCTCTGCAGAGGAATGTAAAATGGCTGAAAGACACTTGAGAAAGAGATCAACATCCTTAGCCATCAGGGAAATGCAGCTCAAAACCACTCTGAGATACCATCTTACTCCTATCAGAATGGCTAAAATCAGTAACACCAATGACAGTCTATGCTGGAGAGGATGTGGAGAAAGAGTAACACTCCTCCATTGCTGTTGGGAGTGCAAACTTGTAGAACCACTTTGGAAATCAGTATGATGGTTTATCAGGAAAATGGGAATAAGCCTACCTCAAGATCCAGCAATTCCTCTCTTGGGCATATACCAAAAGAATGCCCATTCATTCATTAAGGACCTATATTCAACTATGTTCATTTCAGCATTGTTTGTAATAGCCAGAGCATGGAAGCAAACTAGATGCCCCTCAACTGAAGAATGGAGAGAGAAAATGTGGTACATTTATACAATGAAGTACTTACCAGCAGAAAAAAAAAAAAAACAATGGAATGTTGAAATTTGCAGGCAAATGGATGGAACTAGAAGAAACCATACTGAGTGAGGTAACCCAATCACAAAAAGATAAACATGGTATATACTCACTCATATGTTTTTTAGACATAGAGCAAAGGATTAAAAGTCTACAATTCACATTGCCAGAGGGGCTAGGAAACAAGCAGGACCCCAAGAGAAGATTGCATAGTCCCTGGAAGAAGGGGAGGGCAACAAGAACCCCTGAACAAAGTGGGAGCAAAGGGATTGGGTGGAGAGGAAGCAGGTGGGAAGGGAAAAGGGGGATAGAGAGGGAGAACAAGAGCACTGAGGAAGGGGAGGAATAGAGAAGGGCAAGAAAGAAGATGCCTTGATAGAGGGAGACAGTACAGGTATGGAGAGTTTGGCACAGGGGAAATGTTAGGGGATACACAGGGTTGACCCCCAACTATGAATTCCAGCAGTGGTTTAGAAATGCCATTGATACCCTTCCCCTATAATGAGATTGCTGTCTACCTTGGTTACGATTCCTAAAGCCCTCATCCAGTAGCTGTTAGAAGCAGAAACAGGCACCCACAGCTAATCACTGAACCATACTACTGGAATTCAGTTGTGGAGAGGGAGCAGGGATGAGCATAGGAGCCAAGATGGGGCTGGAGAAACCCACAGAAAAAGGGGAACTGACCCAGTGAGAGAATGGAGACCTTAGTCATAGGGCTGCAGAAACAGCATTGGATTGAACCAAGCCCTCTGAATGTGGATGCCAGCTAGGAGCCAGGGCAGTCTATGGGACCTCTAACAGTGGAGCCAGTCTTCAACCCCAGTGCACGAATGGATTTTGGGAGCCTATTTCCTATATAGGGATACTATTTCAGCCCAGATACAGCAAGGAGGGCCTGGGTACTCCACCAAACAATATGACAGACTTTGAAGGTCTTTGATGGAGGGCCTCACTGTCCCTGGGGAGGAGTTGGGGGATGGGTTCAGGGGTGGTAGGGAACATGGGAGGATGGGAGTAAAAGGGAATGTGGGAATTGATATGTAAATATGAGTGGTAATTAAAGAATTTAAATATAAAAAAGAAAGAAATTAAAGTAGATGCCAGAAAATGGAAAGATCTCCCATGTTCTTGGATAGGTAGGATCAACACAGTTAAAATGGCAATCTTGCCACAAGCAATCTACAGATTCAATGCAATCCCCATCAAAATCTGAGCACAATTGTTCACAGACCTTGAAAAAATAATTCTCAACTTTATATGGAAAAATAAAAGACCCAGGATAGCCAAAACAACCCTGTACAATAAAGAATCTTCTGGAGTCATCACCATCCCTGACTTTAAGATATATTACATAGCCAGAGCCCTACTCCTGCCCAAGGTCCCTATTACCCCAGGATCTCTCTGGGCCTGTAGCTGCAGAGAATGAACCCGCCTGCATAAAGTAGACCCACCCAGACAGCAAGGTCCTCTGTGCATCTGGAAATACCTCACTCTTCCTTCCACTTTGGCTGCCCTGACCACTCCTGAGCCCTACTACTCCCCAAAGTCCCCATCACCCCAGAATCTGTCTGGGCCTGTACTGCCTAGAGTGAACCTGCCTGCATAGAGAGAGGACCCATCCAGACAGGAAGGACCTCCTTGAGTCTGGAAATACCTCTCTCCTCCTTCCCCCTCAGCCTCCCTGAACTCTCCTGAGCCCTATTCTTGCCCAAGGTCTCTGGGCCTGTGTCTGCATAGAGTGGACCTGTCTGTGTAGAGTGGATCTGCCCAGACAGGAAGGACCTCTGTGTGTCTGGAAATACCTCATTCTTTCTTCTCCCTCTGCTACCCCAACCTCTCCTGAGTGAGGAGACTACCAGGAGAGGCAAGACCATCCATATCTGCAGACATTGAAGTCTTGGCCCACACATACCACCTGGTGACAAGAGGAGATAGAGAGACCCCACCTGCACCCACTGGAAGAAGAGATGGGAAGAAGGCAGAATAAGAACACACTCAACAGAAAGACCAATATGACACCAAAAGAATCTAGGGACTCCACACCAGCAAGATCTGAAAAGCACAACACAGAGGAAGAAAAAGAGACATACCTAAAAATCTACTTCATGAAGATGTTCAAGGCCCTTAAAGAGGAAACAAGAAAACCTCTTAAAGAAATAGAAGAAGAAACAAACAAAAAATTCAAGACATAAGTAATTCTCTTAAAGAATCTAAAGAAAAAACAACCAAACAAGTGAAGGAAGCACTGGAAACAATTCAAGGCATAAAAGCTGAAATAGACACAATAAAGAAAACACAGAATGAGGGGTTGCTGGAAATACAAAGACTGGATAAATGATCAGGATCTAAGGATGTGAGTGTAACCAATAGAACACAAGAGATGGAAGAGAGAATCTCAGTTGTTGAAGACTAGCTAGAGGATATACAGTCATCGAGAAAGAAAATCTCATGTCTAACAAATCCCTAACAAAAAGTGTCCAGGAAATATGGGACACTGTGAAAAGGCCGAATCTAAGAATAACAGGTATAGAAGAAGGTGAAGAAATACAGATCAAAGGTACAAAAAAATTAAACAGAATCATAGGAGAAAACTTCCCCATCCTACAGAAGGATATGCCTATGAAAGTACAAGAAGCTTACAGAACAGCAAACAGACTGGACCACGAAAAGAACTCCCCTCCCCACATAATAATTAAAACACCAATCTTAAAGAAGAAAGAGAAAATATTAAGAGCAGCAAAGGAAAAAGGTCAAGTAACATATAAAGGCAGACTTATTAGAATCACACCTGACTTCTCAATGGAAACACTGAAAGCCAGAAGGTCGTGGACAGATGTCTTACAAACACTAAGGAACATGGATGCCAACACAGACTGCTGTACCCAGCAAAGCTTTCAATCACTACAGATGAAGAAATCAAGATATTCCATGAGAAAACCAGATCTAAACAATACAGATCCACAAATCCAGCATTACAGATAGTCCTAGAGGGAAAACTCCAACCCAACAAAGACAACTACACTCACAAAAAAACATAGGTAATAGATAACCCAACTTTACCAAACAGGAAAAGAAACAGGAGGGCGAAATCCACACACAATGACAACACCAACAATAAATCCAATACAAACAAGAACCAATAATCAACAGAAATTAATATCCCTCAATGTCAATGGTCTTAACCTGCCTATAAAAAAATAGATGTTAACAGAATGGATATGAAACAGAATCCATCCTTCTGTTATATATAAGAAACACACCTCAACTTCAGAGACAGGCATTACCTCAGAGTAAAGGGTAGGGAAAAATTTTTGAATCAAATGGACCCAAGAAACAAGCTGGTGTAGCAATCCTAATATCTAAAAATTAGAATTTAAACGAAAATCAATCAAAAGAGATGAAGAAGGGCATTTCATACTCATCACAGGAAAAGTCCATCAAGATGAAGTCTCAATTCTAAACATCTGTGCTCCAAATATTAAGGCACACAATGTGTAAAAGAAACATTACTAAAGTTCAAACCACACATAAAACCACACACACTTATAGTAGGAGACTTTAACACCCCAGTTTCACCACTAGACAGGACCACCAAACAGAAACTTAACAAAGAAACAAAGGATCTAACAGAAGTGATGACCCAACTGGGTTTAACAGATACCTATAAAACATTCCATCCAAACACAAAAGAATACACATTCTAAGCACCACTTGGAAACTTCTCAAAAAATGACGACAAACTTGGCAACATAGCAAACCTCTGGGGATACAAAAAAAAAAATTGAAATAACCCCCTGGAATCTTATCAGAACACCACACTTTACGATTAGAATTCAACAGCAATACAAATTGCAGAAAACCTACACATTCATAGAAATTGATTAACACCAATTGCACCATTCCTGGGTCAAGGAAGAAACAAAAAGTGAAATTAAAGAATTCCTAGAATTTAATGAGAATGTAGACAAAACATGCCCAAACTTATGGGTCACTCTGAAAGCAATGCTAAGAGGAAAGTTCCTAGAAATAAGTGCACACATGAAGAAACTGGAGAAAAGTCACACTAGAGAATTGACAAAACAACTGAAAGCTTTAGATTAAAAAGAAGCAAACTCACCATGGAGTAGTAGACACCAGGAAATAATCAAACTGAAGTCTGAAATTAATAAAGTAGAAACTAGGAAAACATTACAAAGAATCAAACAAAGAGTTGGTTCTTTGAGAAGATCAACAAGATAGACAAACCTCTATCCAA
The DNA here is from genome assembly GCF_003668045.3 of Cricetulus griseus. Classification (NCBI taxonomy): domain Eukaryota; kingdom Metazoa; phylum Chordata; class Mammalia; order Rodentia; family Cricetidae; genus Cricetulus; species Cricetulus griseus. Next base: position 71,974,293 of record NC_048598.1, read on the forward strand.
ACTAACCAAAAGTTAGTACTTAAGATCCTAGCCTAGACAAATAAGACAACTGAAGAGGAGCAAAGGGATACACATTAGAAAGAAAAAAGTCAAAATATCTTTATTTGTAGATGGTATGATAATGTACATAAATGACCCCAAATGTTCTACCAGGGAACTCCTATAGATGATAAATACATTCTGGGAAGTAGCTGGACATAAGATCATTTGAAAAACCAAGTAGCACTCATATATGCAAATAACTAATATACTGAGAAAGGTATCAATGAAACATTTTTTACAAAAGAATCAAGTAATATAAAATATCTTGAGGTAAATCTAAGCAAGTGAAAGATTTGTATGATAAAACTTGAAGTCTCTGAGCAAAGAAATTGAAAAATTATCAGAAGATGGAAAAACCTCCTATTCTCAGTGATTCACAGAATTAATATATTCATTATCATCAAATAATAATAATAAATATACTTTTTGTTATCTTGTAAGTCATGTTTAAAGCACCCCAAGTATACATACCTTAACGAACAGATGGCAGAAGTACATTTGTAGGGGAAGAAATATTCCATTCACTCATATTGTCAAGACTACAGAAAGCACTGCATGTTTGACATGGGTCAGGAACACTTGGATATCCAGATACTGATTTTTTATTCTCTGTGAACATCTATGCATAGCCTCTCACAGTAGCTTGCACTGAGTTTTACGACCATTATGTTGTATCCCATTGAGAGTATTTTGAGGGTTATGGTTGACTGAAGTCAAAATTCTTGGGAATAATTATATTCTATTATGGGACATAGTGAATGGATACTCACTATTTCAAGGTGTTGATTAACATCATGTGACTTCTGTAGACTTTGCTTTCCGTGTTCTGTATGTATTACTTATATTCTGTGTAAGCTGTAAATATTTCTTCCATGTATGCTAATTTTATTTTAGAAAATTTAGTTGAATTGGTTTTTATACAATTTCACACATGTATGCGATGCATACTGATCACTCTCATCCCTTATTATTTTTTTAATATGCTACTACACCAGTTTACCATTCCTCCCAGCAAATCTCTATTTCATATTCCTATCTATATGTTGTGTTTAGTGACCAACTGAGCTTTACCAGAGCTATCTCTGTGACCATGGGTTTGGAATTACTAATAAGAACCTAGTGTACTCAACAATGGACATACAATTTGGATCAATGATCCCCCTTTCCAAGAATCTACCAATACCCAATTACTTGGTAGTAAAGAATGCTGCACACCAACCAAGGTTTCATCCATTGCTGGCTGTTGACAAGGCCAGTCTTTAGTGAGCCCAATGCAAGTGAGTACAATTGTGAGTTCAGGATTCCAAAAATTATATTGATGCTAGAGGAAGAAATTTCACAGCCATTCACCCTATGTTTCTACTCATATGTGCTCCTCACTGTGTGTGGAATTGGTAATTTCTACTTAGTTCCCCACAGTATTTAGCAAACCTGTAGTGATGAAGAAATGATGGATGAACAAACAAATCCATTTTACTTCTTTGTTAAAGACAATATAAAAATGTGTTTAATTGAGAAAGAACATTTTTAGGTTTGTCACATGGAAGAAAATAAAAACTCAGGCTCAACACACATCTAGCATTCTGGTAGTCATAAAATGATATCCTTTTATCATGGTTAAAGAAAATGACTTGACCTTTTGCCTTCTTTTGGAAAATAGTTCTTGCTTTTTTTTTAATTTTTTTTTTTATCTTTCCATGTCATTCACCACTGCTAAGTACACAGGACATGTTAGAAACTAGAAAAATGAGCCCAGCAATCATTTCTTAAAGTGCCAAAAATATTATTTGACCATTGATTTCATTTCAGCAAATGGACTGGTGTAAAGTTTAGTTTGTATAACATTTTCTTAAAAGACCAGACAACAATATTGTGGGTATTGATGTCCACAAGGTGCTTGCCACAAACTATTCAGCTCTTCATTTGACCCATTAAGACATACAGTTCAGAAATCAATGCAACCATGTTCCCAAGAATCCTTCCTCACAAAATTATTCTGAGTATCATAGCTTGTATACCTCTGAGTTAGTTTAATTGGTACAAAATATCTGCATACTAGGCTTAATACTAGATTTCCATGTTATCTGAGGAAATTGTTTTGCAACTTTTAGGTCTAAAAGCAGATTAAAAATTCTATCCACAATAGATAATATGAGTCTAAGAGACTCCATGCAATAGTTTAAACCATGTTGTGACTATACTGAGGTATCTTCCTGAGGAGAGAATGAGCTCCAGAAGTCCAAAGGCTAAAAGATACATTGCACAACCTAAGAAAAATATAGTATGTGGTACAGGGCCGAGATACACATGGCTTAGTGATAAAGAGCATATAGCTTCTCTTACAGACCTAAGTTCAGTTCTCAGCACATATCAGACATCCCATACCTATTGTTACTCCAGGTTTAAGGGTATTCAATGGCATGTGCATTCACAGGCAACTAAACACACACACACACACACACACACACACACACACACACACACACACACACACACACAATCATTCAAAAATAAAATAATATGATGGGGAATGTACTACTGTGCATGTTTATCTTATTGATTGTTAAATAAAATACTGTTTGGCCAATGAGACAGCAAGTTAGACAGGACTAGAAGTGAAAGAGGATTCTGGGAAATGTAGTAGAGAAATGGTGATCCAGGCAGGAAGTGACATAGCAAGGAGAATCATATTTAAGTGAAGGAGAAACAGGAAAGGTCCCTTTTTCCCCTTGCTCCTCCAGCAGCACAATGTGATCCACCAGCAAGGAGGGACACCAATAAGGCGTCCGATAAGATAAGTCTTATAAAACATATAGATTTATGATAGTTAAGACTGAGTTAACAGATGAGAAGTCCTAGTCATTGGCCAAGCAGCTTTGAACCTAATACAAGTTTCTGTGTATTCATTTGGGCCTAACTCGGGCGGGTGGCTGGCATAAAGCTCACACGTGGCAGTGTGGCTCAGGCAGCTTTTGGCAGAAAGATTTATCATAACAATAATATTTGAAAACACTAAGTTCAACATCTAAAATTAGAAGTACAGTTCACCAAGTTTTTTGATGGGGTTGTCCTTCTGTGTATATGTTTCTCCTAGTGGTTCATGAATAAAACACTGTTGGGCCAATGGCCAATGAAGCAGGAAGATAAATGGGACTAGGTGAGGCAGAGAAGTCTGGGAAAGTTTAGGCAGAGAGCAGTCACAATGTATCCCAACAAAGGAGTTCCAAGTCCAGTATTCTCCAGTAAGCCAAGACCACCACGTAGAAATACATAGATTAGTAGTTATGGGTTAATAATTAAGACAGAGCTAACCAATAAGAATTCCAAGCAATCATCCAATAGTATTATAATTAATATAAGTCTCTGAGTGTTCATTTGAAGTGGTGACAGGACCAGGCTGGTAGAAAAAAAACTTCCATTAAAAAAAAAAATAAATGATGTCAACAACGTGGGCTTTAAGAACTTCCATGTAGAATCTGACAAAAACTTAAAAAGGATTTTACAGCAAAAGAACAGAGGCAAGCACAGCTTCTGGGTAGCAGCATTTTTCTCCTAGGAGCTCTGTTTGCTACAGGTATGCAGAGGCTCGAAGGGTGCCTTTAAGAGTGGTTTCCTGACTCTGCATAGTGATAAAAACCACCCCATGGCTCTTTTTGCAATGCTGTTTAGCAGATGAAAGACTCACTTGTTGTCAGAAGACAACTGTTCCTGGCAAAACCAATTACTTTAGAGGGGAAAATGGGCATCTAAGAAACTTGTTATGGAGTTTGCCTTTGACATGGCAGAAATAGCCACTTGGGCAAGAAACTGCTCTTGCCTGAATTGTTTGACTGTATAAGGTGGACATGCAGGACCCACGGGAAAGTGACTGCTGAACTTGCAAAACAAAATGGACAGTGCTGCAGGGTTTTGTTTCATGGAAGAATATGGCAGACATTCTGCAGAACACAGAGAAAAATGACTGACAAACTGCCAATACAGACAGACAATTTGAAATTCCCTGCTTCACTGAGAAGTCTGCAAGACACACTATGGCCTATAGGATGAAGATAGATGCTCCAGCTTTACAGAGGAACTTCAGATGACTGTCAAGGCAGTGAGAGGTCTCTATCAATTCTAGAGTTTACATATTATCCTTCTGTGGTCTTTGATGGAGTTGAAGATAGATACAGTTATGGTTTCATTAGTTATGATAAAAGATAAGTTACTCACAAAGATAGGAGAGATGATAGAATGTTTTCTTTATATTTTGCCAACTGTTAATTAATGAAATATTGTAATTATAGTTCTTGCTTAATAATTGTTTTGCTATATATAGTTTGACTATGTTAAAGTTAAAACCTTTTTATTTAGACAGAAAAGAGGAGATAATGGAGTTGTCCTTCTATGTATTTGTTTCTCTTATTGGTTGATGAATAAAACACTGTTGGGCCAATGGCCAATGAGGCAGGAAGATAGGCAGGACTAGAAAAGGAGGAGAAGTCAGGAAAGTGTAGGCAGAGAGCAGTCATGATATAGCCCATCAAAGGAGTTGCAAGTCTGGTATTCTCCGGTAAGCCATGACCATGTGAAAATGCATAGATTAGTAGCTATGGATTAATAATTTAGACAGAGCTGGCCAATCAGAAGCCCAAGCCATCAGCCAACAGTATTTTAATTAATATAGTCTCTGAGTGCTCATTTGAAGCAGCAGTGGGACCAGGCTGGCTGGGAAAGAACTTCTGTAATATTTCTTGAGGTAGGTCCACAGAGAGATGCCTTGGCTAAGAAGATGGCTTAGTGGGTCAAGTGCTTGGTCGAAAGAGTAAGTATTTGAGTGCAGATCTCCAGAACCCCTATTAAAGAGAAGCATGTATACCTGTAACCACAGTGCTATGAGGGCAGACAGGAGGATCTCAGTGGTAAGCAATGGCATCCTAATGTCAAGTTCTGCCCTGCACTTGTACTGTGCCCACACAGGCAAACACACAACACAGGCACCAAAAGAGAGGACATAATATGGGTTTTGCTCAGTTTTCATGGCTAGCTCTCAACTGAACATCTTGTTGCTAGTGTCCTTGGCTTCCAATTTCTGAAGAAAACTGCAATGTGCTATACAGACACTAAGCCTATTAGAGCTGAGGTAGTTCCCCTTTGATGATAATAATATAAAAAGATTGTGGCATGGAACTTTACCTCTAAAAAGAACTCACTATTTGCTCTCTTGAACTGTTGAAGGGAAAGACTCCAAATATTGCTTGATTTTCATGGTTGTTTATTCTTTAATTTGTTTTATTTTGAGAAACTAGGATGCTTTGAGGGAAAGCCCTCAAATCTCAGCTCTACTCACAGGACTATAGGCACCTGTGGAGAAGCTTCACTTTGCAGGGAAATGGTTAATGATGAGACTGAAAGCTAAACAAAATTTGGAGAACACATGACTATTAAGTGCTCAGGCTTAAATGAGACATCTGTATCACCAACTCCTTTGAGGCCCCACAAAAACCATCATCACAGACAGAAAAGAAAGATTATAAGAGCTAGTGAAGAGTAGAACTGGTGTTAAAGGCTGTCTTTTGGATAGACTATTGCTATGGTAATCATGAAGTCATAACAGGTTTGGCCTCCTTCAACAAAAAGCATCACCAAACAAAAACACATAGAAGTCGGAGGGGAGGAATGAAGATCAAAGAAAAATGTGTGGAAGAAAAGCAGATAGGATGAGGAAGATGGCAGGGAGGAAAAGAACAATGGTGAAGAAGAGGCAAGGAGGAGAGAGATGGAAAAAGACAAAAGTGGAAGAAAAAGAAGGGAGGGAAATTGAGGAGGAAGAAGAGGAGAAAGAGGAATGAGTGGGAGGATACATGGTCAGGAGAAGAAAAAGAAACAGAAAAACAATGAGAATGAGAAGAATAAAGAGAACGAAGAAGGGTTCATGAATGAAAAAGAGAAATAAAAGTGGCAAATTGGGGGTGGATATCAACCCAGTATGTTTTATAAATGATATTGTTTAAAAAGAGTTTCTTAAAAAGGATGAGAAAGTTGTCTATCATTTGGGAAGGTGTGTGAACACTGTTCTATTGCTTTCTACATACTTAATCTCCTGGTTGACTCCATATCTGAGGACCCTGGGAAAGAGGTTTGTTCTCTGGCAAACAATGGTTTGCCTGTCTCTTGTTAAATTACCACCGTTTTGAGAGTTATAGTTGATCACACTGGAGCAACCTAGGAAAATATTGTCCCCAACATGCGCTCAAAGACCCAGAGTAAAGTAAAAAAAAATATCTGACATAATAAACACCTCCTTGTGCAGTAGAAGATTAAAAGGGAACATTTATTTTACTGGGCTATTGACTCCACTATGGGGTACCTGAAACTCCCAGAGTAGCTCACAATGGGAGTGACAGTGATAGGTTTGTGTCTTCAAATATATACTATTGTGACTGCCAAACTGCAAAGATAAATCTTTCTGAGGAATAATAGGAGACTTTCTCCTCTCAAAATGAATGGGCTCTGTTGGGCTATTTCCCAGGCTCCGGGGAGAAGGGCAGCTTTTGTCCGGGGTTCCTTCCCTGTCAGTACCAATCTGACCAGCTCTCTGTGGTAGTGCTATTCATCTGTCTCTAATTCAGCTGTCCGATTTTACCACCTCAGCTCAGGCGCTCATGCTTGCATTTAATGATCATATCCTGATAGCCTCAGTCTGGTCTCCTTTTCCTGATGTATCCCGGTGCTAGTGACTTTTGTCTGTTTCTTTAAAAGTAGCCCTTCAAAGAGTGGAGCTTTGTTGTGTTTTGCACGTGTGTGCATGTGTTTGTGTGTGAGAGAGACCAAAGTTGATATAGAATATCTTCCTTACTTGTTCTCTGTGTTATTTCATTGAGACATGGTCTTTCACTGGGCTGTGGTTTGGCAATTTAACAAGTCTAGCTGCCCAGTGACTTCAGAGCCCTTCTTTCTCCTTGGCTCTGTCTGGGATTTTACAAATGTAAGGCTACACCGCATTAAGCTGGTTGCTGTGGATCTCAGTTTAGGTACTTAACTTATGTGACTAGCACTTTATAGAATAATCCATCTACCCAAACCCTCAAAGATGTTAACCTTCTACATCATCAGGGGACTAAATTAAATTTTAGGTTAGCTTAAGGTTATATTGAAAATAGTAAGAAATGAAAGACTGTTCAAGGGTGCCCTGTCAGGTTCTATAGACCTACACATATTTCTGAGTTCAACATCCTCACAAGACAGATAATTTAACATATGCCAAGGGCCCAGAATCTAATTCCTTCTTGCCTTCTCTCTCTGAATGCTCAGGCTTTATATCAAATCTCTACTTTCTCTCTACTTGAACATTTTTCTGTGGGCTTCCTCCGCACAACCAAGAATGCTACTTTATTACTCAGAATTTGAAAATATATAGAAATGTGTAGAAAAGATCATGCCACACAGATTTGCTTTATGTCTTTGCAAACACATTCCATATGTAACGTGCATTCACAAATTTTGCTTTTAATAGTAGAACTTTCACTCACACATTAAATAATCAAACTCCAGTACTACATTATTCATCAACATTAATTAATTATGCACAAAATTTCTTGAACTCAAAAAGATAATTAGAGCTATTTATTTAAAAAACAAGAACTTTAACTAAAACTTAAAAGTTTCATAGCTTTTGTTGACAAAAGCAGCAAGAATATTGGAACAATTTGAGTCATTAGTGTACTTATAGTCAAACCAATTATAAGATTTGCTTATTTGTATGATTTAATTTTTTTCATAGGCTAGTTTTTTGTACTATGTGTATATTTTTGTATAATTTTGGAAATTAAATAACCTTTATAGTATTTAGAAAGGAGTTTAAAATCACAGATTTTCCTGGATTACGGGTTTGGGAGACAATAGCTGTATACCCCCAAAGTGTCAAACCTAAATTTTAAAAATTAGGGATCTGACAAAAATTCTTTGAAAAAAGCATTTTCAATGACATTTTTGGACACTGAACCAAAACATAGCAAACTAAATAGAATTCGAGCCAGCTGAAAACCTTCCAGTATAGCAAAGGAAGTAAGCAACCCATGATAAACCAAGCTTAAAAGTAGGGAGAATCATTTGCAAAACAAATGTAGTATAAGGAGAAAAAACTGAACAACAAACATATTCCAGAAAAACAGAAAGAGTATTTCTCCAACATACAGGTTACCAGAAATATGTGAAAGTGTAACTCAACCTTATTGATCATTAAGGAAATGAAGGCTGACACCAATGATGCCTAGATTAAAGAAGAAGGATAGGTAAGTGGTTTTGTGAACTCTGTGATAAAAAGGCCTGTAAGGCCTAAACCTACATCACAGTCTTATTCAAGAACACGATGAATATAAAGATATAAAAGTGTGTGTGATTTTGTGTGTGTGTGTGTGTGTGTGTGTGTGTGTGTGTGTGTGTGTGTGTCATCACAGAGAGCCAATTAAGAGATATCCCAGTTAGATATGCAGAAGATTTTTATGTTGATGGAGAAAGTTAAAGGAAACTATTGATATTTTCTGAGTATCCTATGTTAAGATTATTCCATTCTTAATGCACATGAAATGACTTACATTTTCTCACCTTTTTCTTAGAGAATTGGTCAGATACCTATCACTGAAGCATAAAGTCCAATAAAACAGTCACATACATCAACTACACCATCTAACCATTGTCATTGGCTTGTAAAGTACAAACAGGACTTTGAAATGAAATTGACAAAGCAGACAAGAAGTAGCTAAGCATGCCATGCAACAGACAATGTGACAGAAATATTTCAGGATTGTTGAAAGGGAATTCTAGCAAAAGTGATTTAAAGCATCCACAAACTTTCAGTTTAGATTACACATTTTGGAAATTATTGTAGAAATGGAAATGATATCCAAAGTTACTTAACAGATTGAAGATTAGTATTTACCTTGTTTGAATATGATTTGAGCAAAGATGCACCTCTAAATCGCTGACGTTCCTTAGTTTTGTTGGCTGGGGTTCAGTCATTCATTGCAGAAATAGTCTTTGGAAAGAGATTTTGCTACTATGTTAGCTTGCACTGAGACAAAAATGTATTGAGGCCAACGGGGTTCATGTTGGTTTGATTTAACAGCAAATACCAGACTTCATGGAAGGTGTATTAGTTGTTCCTTGAGATGGAGAAAGGATTCAAAGATGACATGTTTATTGAGCTCATAATTCAGCTTTTTCCCATTTATGTCCTGTGTACTGTATTTCTGTTATAAAAATAACTTTCATCAGTGAATAAGGAAAATGTACCTGCTCTGCCACTGAATACCATCATCTAGACAGAAGGTCATCTGAACCTGAAAGAGAGCCATGCAAGGTTTATCCTTTCAATAGCCAATTGGGAAAGGAATAAGAACACATGGGGTCTTACCCTTAATCTATGATAGATTCTGGGATGGAGGAATCACTGTATTTAGTTGTGAACAACTGCTCTGCGTCCACCTGTATCCAAAGAGTATCTCTAAACCCATGGTCACACAGACAGTTCTGGTTAAACAGTGGATCGCAGAACAAAGGGATGTATATGAGCATTTACTCACATATATTGAGGAAGAGATGTGTGCAGGGGTGGGAGTGGAGGTGAGGTTGGGAGTGACAATGTTAAGCATATATGCTGTACAGGTACAAAATTATAAAAATAAACATTCTTCAAGTGGACAACCCTGTGAGAAAACTATGATGTAAGTAACAATGTAGTCAAAATTTATTTTTACTGTAGTTTGAAATTACAAGAAGTGTTGAGATATTCTTCATGGATTTGAACAATTCTTACTAAGTCAATATATTGTTTTCATGCCTTAAAATGTGCAATTTAACATGGAACATCTAAGCATGATTCCAATTGCCCACAGAAGGTTCTTGGAATGGTGTACAAATGTTCAATCCTCTTTGTGAACAGCTATGTAATACCAAAATTATTGGTGACTATGAACCCAATACAAGCAAAGACATGTTCTTTATTTTACATAGCCATCTGGCCCTACAGCAGCACTCTTTCCCAAAGCATTCTGAAATATATACTGGAGTATTGAAAAACAGTGATCTAATCTCTTAGTATATAAACATATGATTTATTGCTATCAAGAGCTTTCTGTACCGAAGGTGCTGGGCAATGTATTTTAATAGCTTCATTTCCTCAGAAGATCACAAAATTCTCTCAGTGGAGATCATTTTATCCCTATTTGGTGAATCATAAAAAGAAGCCCAAGGGAAACATGATTTCAAAGGTTATAGCCACTATCTGGAATTCATAAGATTTGTTTTTCAATTTGATAAGCATTTCTTTTAAATTTAGTTTCTTTTTCTATGCAGCCAAGGATAACCTTGAACTTCTGATCCTTCTGTTTTCTCCTTTTTTGTTAGAAAATTATTTTACATGTCAATCCCAGACCCCTCTCCCTCCCGTCTTCCCCTGCCCCTCCAACTAACGCCCTACCTATCACTTTCTGCTCCCCATGGAGGATGAGACCTTCCATAGGGGGTCTTCAAAGTCTGTCATATCCTTTGGGATATTCCTGGGCCAACCCCCTTGTGTCTAGGCTCAGGGAGTATCCCTCCATGTGGGATGGGCTCCTAAAGTCCATTCCTATGGTAGCGAGAAGTACTGATCCATTACATGAGGCCCCATAGATTTCCAAGGTCTCCTCACAGACACCCACATTCAGGGGTCTGGATCAGTCCCATGCTGGTTTCCCAGCTATCACTCTGGGGACCAAGAATTCTCTCTTGTTCAGGTCAGCTGTTTCTGTGGGTTTCACCAGCCTGGTCTTGACCCCTTTGCTCATCAGTCCTCTTTCTCTGCATCTGGATTTCAGTTCAGTTCAAGGTTTAGCTGTGGGTGTCTGCTTCCACTTCCACCAGTTGCTCGATGAAGGCTGTGCTATGGCATATGAATTAGTCATCAATCTCATTATCAGGAGAGAGCATTTAAGGTAGCCTCTTCTCTGTTGCTAAGATTGCTAGTTGGTGTCATCTTTGTAGCGCTCTAGATATTTCCCTAGTGCCTGATTCCTCTTTGAACTTATAATGTCTCCCTCTTTTATATTACTTCTTATCTTGCTCTCTTCTGTTCTCCCCCCAACTCAACTTCCCTGTCCCATTATGTCTTCCTCACCCCACTTCTTCTCCCCTTCTCATTCTTCTAGTTCCTTCTCCCCTCCCCAAATGCTCCCAATTTGCTCAGGAGATCTTGTCCCTTTCCCCTTCTCCAGGGGACCATGTATGTCTCTCTTAGGGTCCTTCTTGTTTACCAGCCTTTCTGGCAGCCTAGGCTGCAGGCTGGCAATCCTTTACTCTATGTTTAAAAATCCACATATGAATGAGTACATACAATGTCTGACTTTTTGTGATTGGGTTACTTTGCTCAAAATGGTTTCTTTAAATTTAGTTTATTTTTCTATGTAGGCAAGGATAACCTTGAACTTCTGATCCTTCTTATCTGCCTTATGCATGCTAGAATTATAGGTATTAGCCACCAAGTCCAGTTTGTGTGCCTCTGGGGGTTGAACCAGCATGTCAGGCAATCACTCTACCAACTGATCTATACAAAATCACACAGGGGAGATCGAAATGTTTAAGATGATTCCTGTCAAAATTGGAAAACAAGCAGATGAATTGACCAAGTAAATCACTTATTTGCTTGTCTATGGTATTTATTTTAGGGTTGAGCTACCTAGGGTTAATTTGCCTTATTTGGAAAGAGTTGTTTGTTAAAACAAACCATAACTATATCAAGATAGCCAGAAGTAGTTGAGATAAAAAGAATGGAAGATAGAAATATGTTGTGAGTTACGTTTCATTGCCAGGAGAAATACCCCTGGGGTATTTCCCTGGGGGGAAAATAACTGATAGAAAGACTATAAAAATCTAACATTGGGGAGAGACAGAACAAAACAATGTCTTCTGGATATATGAGGCCTGCTTCATTGATGACATTTCTTTGAATGTTGCCTGCATAAGACCTGCACAAGATCAATCCCATCAGCATTCCCGAAGGGAGAGATGCAGAGCTTATCAGCTCTCACTCCAATCCCAGGGCCAACTACTGATAGTACAAGGCTGCTGTGGGAGGAAAATCACTTTTTTTAAAGAGCATAGCCCTGGAGGATGAACAATCCCCCAGTGAATGTCCCACCTACATGAGTGTATGTTAAGCACAGATTAAACTAACAGGCAATAATCAATCTAAATAAAAGAAAAAGACATGAATTTGGGAGTTTGATGGGAAAGGGGGGTAGATTTGGAAGGAACTAGGGAAAAGAGGGATGCATATATGAAGTTCTCAAATAATTAATAAAACATTGTATATAAAAAGAAGCTACTTAAAGGAAGTATTTATTTCAGTTTGCAGTTCCCAGGATAAACCATAACAGAGAAAGCAGCAGACATAGGTAACAACTTGTCACCACTGAATCTGCAGTCAGGAACTGAAGAGGGGGCTTAAACATGTCTGGACTCCAACACCTCAAGGCCCAATCCTTTTGTACACTTCCTATAATGAATACTTAACTCTAAAATTTCCATAGCCATCTCAAACAGTATCACCAGCTTAGGAACAGGTGTTGAAACACAGGAGCCATAGGAAATATCCCACACTGAAACCACTATATCTGATAGATACTGATTTTTAAATAAAACAGCCAAAGTCAATCCCATTCTTCTTTGTCTATGCTGTATCCTTATACACAAGCAGTAAGGAAGGAGGCTTTCTCATGCTTTGTAGGCCCCTCATGATTTTACTTTTTGTATTCTACCACCATATTTTCATAACTGTTTTTTTCTTTTTATAAAGTCATATCGATATGGAAAAATTAATGAAATGTATGTATAGAAAGCCTACCATTTTACATAAACCTTGGTGATGGCATATTAAATTGGTATGTACCTGATATTGTGGTCATGAGATGTCATTCCACAAATGATCATCTGCCTTTTTTCAGTTTTACAAATACATATTGGATTTATACAAAGAGATTATACTCATGCTCTAGGTCAATATTTACCTGCATTATTTTGTATTCATGGTGATACAGCTATTTTATCAATGAAGTGTTTTGATTTCAATATTAAAACTTAATTACATATTCTCAAACCACTGATAATATAAAAGTTTTCTTGCTTGTAAAAGCAGCAGATAGGAGTATTTTAGAAGGTTTATTTCCATTATGTATATAATCCTGTTTGTATTTTGTGAAGTTTCAAATTACAAGTGTACTCAAAGATGTTTTATTACTTTGTGCTTTGAGAATTTTGAATATTATAATACACCCCATTAGAATAGATGTACTGTATCATTACACATTACAGATAAACTCACACCTCTAATGTGAGAGGGGCTATAAAATTGAAATAGAATAACATTTTTCCCTGTTTCTCTAGTGCTTTATGCACTTCATTTACTAAAAAACATAAAATGGTCAGTAAAATATTTACTAGTACTTTGAAAGTCTCTAAAGACATAAATTGAGTATGCTGTATCTCTGGCTTTCCATAAAGCACCTTGCTTCAAAACAGAGCAGTCTGGCTTTTATTTTATTTTTAAATTTGAGTTTGCATGCTTTTCAATGCTAATCTACTTAATTTTAGTAGAAGAAGACATTCCCATTTTCATTAAAATTCTTATAATTTACTTTATTGTATTTGCAGTTGTTTATAAGAATGTAGTATTTTATTTATTTGTTTTTTGTGTGTATGTATGATGTGTGTGAGTGTGTACATGTGTGTGTGTGTGTGTGTGTGTGTGTGTGTGTGTGTGTGTGTGTGTGTTTCTGTTTTTACATGTGTAGAGGTGTACATGTCACATTGTCATGTGGAGCTTGAGAGATGCCATTTGGTCTTGCTCAATTTCTGTGCATTTTACCTACTGAGGCAGAGTTTCAGACTGAAACAAGGGCTCTCAGATTAGACTAATCTAGGTAGGTATCTTTCTGCCTCCAGTGAGCTATGACTCTTCCTCCTCGATGCTGGGATGACAGACAGGTTGCTATACCTATGTTGATTTTAGTAGGTTCCAGTCATCAGGATCAGGATTCTGGTCCACCTCCCCAGTGTATACTTCAAAATTCAGCAATAATAGAAGAGCTGAAATTTAATGTCTTGGAACTCTTGACTCAATAAAATGTTTGCATAGTCTTAAAACTGGCATCTTCTGCTATCTTTCATACTGTGATACTGTGTACTTTTCTATCTGACTTTATTGAATGTCTACATTCTAGACATTAAGGATAAGTTCTGATCTTCAGTCTTCAGGCCATTTTCTTTAAAGACATTACCTAAGAATGAGTGCTTAAGGTTTGTAAAACCTTTTAGCTACTAGAAGACATATTGAAAGAGCAACTGGGAGAATAACAATCCAACTTGTTAGAAGACATGTTTGGTCCATAAAATGTTCATGTATGACTTGGAAAATGGCTACATACTTGTATCTCATCCTATATATTTTTATATCTCTCCAAACTAATGGGAAAGAATGGTCCTACAACTGAAGATTTCTGAGAATTTGTTTCTTACTAGAATTTTAATAATTTGTTTGATTTGACTTCTTGAGCAAAAATAATGCACACTGATTTCTATAACATGAAAATGCCTACTTTTCAAGGTAATTTATTTATTCCTTTTCCCTCTTCTTTCCTTCCTTCCTTCCTTCCTTCCTTCCTTCCTTCCTTCCTTCCTTCCTTCCTTCCTGTTATTTATCTTTAGACAAAGTCTTACTAGTTAACCCTGACTGGACTAGAACTCAGTATGTAGACCAAACAGTCTTATACACACAGAGATCTATTGCCTCTGCTTCTGGAGTACTTAGATTAATGTTGTGTACCAACAAGGCTGCCAGGGGTGATTACTTTTAATTGTCAACCTTATGCAACCTGTAATTACCTGGGAGCAGAGTCTCACTGAGGGAATGTTTACACCAGGTTAGTCAGTAGGCTTGTAGGCGGAGGATTGTCTTGTTTGCCTTAAGTGATAGAGGAATATTCAGTCAAAAGTGGGCAGCACCATTCCCTGGTTTGGGGACCTGGACTACGTAAGAGTAGAGAAAGTTTTCAGGACCATTGAGCATGGAGACATTCATCTCTCTCACCCCTTCACTCTGTATGTAACTAGCTGTTGCATAACACTGTCTTGACTTTCTCACAATGATGGAACTTAACCTGGGATTATGAACTAAAATAAAACTTTCCTCCAATGAATTGATTTTTGTCAAAGATATTTTTACAGAAACAGAAATGGAACTAGAACTTGTCTAAACTTATCTCCCCCAAAGTCATCACTACCAAACATTTACTTTGTCATGTAAGAAGATAATATATTTCCTTCTACTTTTAATAATATTGGTCCTTTGAACACAATACCCTTATTTAAACCATATCTTTTCCATAAATCCCTTTATTATTTTGGTAGTGAGGTCATTTGTACATCTTAAGTAGTGGCTAATGTGTATTTTAGAGAATGATTCTCAACCATTCAGAAATCTCCCTTCAATGGCTAGATCTGTGCAAAATCTCAAATGCTTCTCATTTTCTAATGATAAATGTCTGTGGTGACAAAATTATAATCATAGAGTTCACTAAATTATTTTATTTACTCTCTAACAGTTTTATTTAATTTAAACATTAGATAAAATTTCAGTTATAAGCAATACCCAGTGTGATAATGAAAACATTGAAATAACAAAAATTTTTAGTTAAATTTATTTATTTTACATACTGTCTTACTTTCAGTTTCTATTGCTCTCAGCTATGATAAAGAAAACATTTAATTGAGTTGGTGGCTTACAGTTTCAGAGGTTCAATCTATTATCATTACAGAGGGTTCATGGAGGCATTCAGGCAAACATGGTACCATAGTAGTTGAGGGTCTTACATCTTACAGAGAACACTGAGATTACTGCGTCACTGAGAAAAACTTAAGATAAAGACCTCAAAGCCCACCTCCATAGTAGCACAATTCCTTCAACAAGGAATTGGAGGTGGGGGGGGCAATTTTCTTACAAAACACCACATACCCTGACTCCAGTTTCTCCTTTGTTGTCTCCTCCAAGTGGTTCTTCCTACCCTCCTCATTCACCCCTCCTCTGTTTCTGTTCAGAAAGGGGCAGGTTTCCCATGGGTATCAACAAAGCCTGCCATATCAAGTTGCAGTAAGAGTAAGCAACTCCTTATGTATTAAGACTGAACAAGGAAAATCAATATGAGGCATAGGTTTCCAAAAGCTAGGCAAAGCCTTATGGACACCCCTTGCTCCCAATGCTAGAAGTCTCACAAGTAGAACAAATTACACAACCTTCGAATATGTACAGGGCCTACCCAATTCAGCCACATGCAGGCTCCCTGGTTGTCAGTCCAGATTCTGTGAGTTCCTATTAGCCAAGGTTAGTAGATTCTGTGGAGTTTTTTGTGATGTCCTTGATGCTTCAGGCTCTTACAATCCTTCCCTCCCTTTAGCTGGATTTACTGAGCTCAGGCTAATGTTGGTCTATGGGTTTCTTCATCTGATTCCATCAATTACTGGATGAAAACTCTCTGCTGACAATTGGGCTAATCAACAATTTATGAGTATGGAATAATATCACTAGGCATCACTAAGTTGACTTTTAGTTTTTTCCAGTCACGTTTGGTTCTATCCTAGGTCTCTGGACCATTCAGCCTCTGAGTCCTAGCACTCCAGGCAGTGTCATGGGATGGGCTCACTCTCATGGCATGGGTCTCAGGATATACCAGTCATTGGTTGGCCACTCCCATAATTTCTGTGCCACCCTTCCCCCAGTATATCTCATAGGCAGGACAGAATGTAGGTCAAAGATTGTATGGCTAGTTGTTGTCTCAATGCCTCCACTGGAAGTCTTGCCTTGTTACAGGAGATGGCCAGTTCAGGCTACATATTCATGTTGCAAGGAGTCTTAGCTAGCATCATCAATGTTGATTCCTGAGAGTTTCCATTGCAATAGGTTTCTATCTGAACCTGAATCGATGTCCTCATCTTTCTAGTCATCTCTTTCAGTAATCTTTCCCTTCATCTATCCCCCCAATCTGATACCTTACAGTTCCATTCCCACCTGCTCCCAGTCTACCTGCAAGATTCCTTCTATTTCCCCTTCCCAGAGTGATCTATGGATTCCCCCACTTTGGGCCCTACTTTTCATCTAGCCCCTCTTGGTCTGTGGATCACAGCATGGTTATCATTTATTTTGTAGTTAATATCCATTTATAAGAGAATAATACATATAATGTTTCTTTTTCTGGGTCTGAGTTACCTCACTCAGGATAATTTTCTAGTTCCATCCATCTGCAAATTTCATTGTGTCATTGCTTTTAAAATCTGGGTAATACTCCATTGTTGAATATGCTTTCTTGTTTTCATTGCATGATTTTTGCTTCTTTGTGAAAGTCAGGTATCCATAGGCATGTGGCTTTATGTTTGGGTCTTTGATTTGATCCCATCATTCCACCTGTTTGTTTTTCTTCCCACACTATGCTGTTTTTATTAATATAGCTCCATAGTAGAGCTTGAAATCAGGGATGATGATACCTCCAGAAATTCCTTTACTGTACAGGATTGTTTTACCAATCCTGGGTTTTATTCCCATTTGAAATTGAATATTGTTCTTTCAATATCTGTAAAGAACTGTGTTGCAATTTTGATGGGGATTGCATTGAATCTGTATATGGCTTTTACTAAGATGCTTATTTTTACTATGTTCTTTCTACTGATTCATGAGCTTGGGAATTCTTTTCATTTTCTGATACTTTCTCCAATTTCTTTCTTCAAAAACTTGAAATTCTTGGCAGACATGTTTTTTACTTACTTGGTTAGAGTTACACCAACATCTATTCTATTATTTGTGCCTTTTGTTAAATCTGTGGTTTCTCTAATTTCTTTCTCAGTCCATTAATAATTTGTATATAGCAGTACGAATTTTTTTTTTAGTTAATCTCATACATAGACACTTTGCTGAAGGCATTTATCAGCTGTAGGAGTTCCCTGGTAGCATATTTGGGATTGCTTATGTATACTATCATATCATCTGCAAAGCACAATACTTTGACTTTTTCCTTTCAAATTTATATCTCTTGTATATCCTTTTGTTGTTTTATGGCTCTAGCTTAGAACTTCAATTACTATATTGAGCAGCTATGGAGAATGTGAAAAACCTTGTACCATTCCTGAATTTAGTGCAATTATTTTGAGTATGTCTCCATTTAATTTGGTGTTGGCCGTTGGCTTGCTGTTTATTGCCTTTAATATATTTAGGTATGTTCCTAGTATCTCTGGTCATTCCAAGACTTTTATTATGAAGGGTTGTTGGATTTTGCCAAAGGCATTTTCAGCACCTAAGGAGATTACCATGTATTTTTTTTTTTAGTGTGTTTATATGGTGGATCACATTGACAGATTTTCATATGTCGAACCATCTCTGCATCTCTGGGATGAGGCCTGCTTGATAATGGTGGAGGACCTTTTAGACGTTTTTCTTTTTTTTTTAGTTAGAAAGAAAATTATTTTACATGTCAATCCCAGACACCTCTCCCTCTCCTCCTCCCCTACACCTCACCCAACTAAGAGCCTATCTATCCCATATCCTTTCTGCTCCCCAGGGAGGGTGAGCCCTACCATAGGGGGTCTTCAAAATCTGTCTTATTCTTCAGAATAGGACCTAGGCTAACCCCTTGTGTCTAGGCCCAGGGAGTATCCCTCCATGTGGGCTTGCAAAGTCCATTTCTACGCTAGCAATAAGTACTGATCTACTACAAGAGGTCCCATAGATTTCCAAGGTCTCCTCACTGACACCCACATTCAGAGGGTCTGGATCAGTCCCATGCTGGTTCCCCAGCTATCAGTTTGGGGGCCAAGAGTTCTTTTTTGTTTAGGTCAGCTCTTTCTGTGGTTTTTACCAGCCTGGTATGGACCCCTTTGGTCATCAGTCCTACTTCTCTGAAACTGGATTTCAGTGCAGTTCAAGGTTTAACTATGGGTGTGTGCTTCTACTTCTACCTGAATTTGGTATTTACTGAGTATTTTTCCATCAATATTAATGAGAAAAATTTGTCTGTAATTATTGTTCTTTGTTGAATCTTTGTATGTTTGGGTATCATGATTACTATGGCCTCATGAAAAGAATATGTTAATGTTCCTTCTGTTTCTATTTTGAGGAATGACTTGAGGAGTATTGGGTTTAGCTCTTCTTTGAAAATCTGGTAGAATTCTGTGATGGAGCCATCTGCACCTGAGCTTTTGGGGGTGGTGTTTTATTGATTGCTTCTGTTTCCTTAACCATTGTACAGCCATTTAAATTGTTTATTTGATTTTGATTTAATGTTGTTACATAGTATCTATCAAGAAAGTTGTCCATTGCTTTAGATTTTCCATAAAACAAACACTTTGTTTCATTGATTCTTTGTACTGTTCACTTTGTTTCTATTTTATTGATTTCAGCCATCAGTTTGATTATTTCCTGTCATCAACTTCTCCTGGGTGAGCTTGCTTCTATTTACTCTAGAACTTACAGATCAAGTTAAGTTGCTAGTTTGAGATTTCATCAAATTCTTTATGCAGGCACTTGGTGCTGTGAACTTTACTCTTAGCACCACATTCACTGTATCCCATAAGTTTGGTTATATTGTGCATTCATTTTA
This sequence comes from Cricetulus griseus, assembly GCF_003668045.3. NCBI lineage: Eukaryota > Metazoa > Chordata > Mammalia > Rodentia > Cricetidae > Cricetulus > Cricetulus griseus. The sequence goes on from NC_048598.1 coordinate 71,993,990, forward strand.
ATTGAATTCTAGGAAGTCTTGGATTCTTTATTTCTTCCTTAACAGTGGTAATTCATATGAGAGTTGTTAAGTTTCCATAAGTTTGTGGGCTTTCTGTAGTCTGTGTTGTTGTTGAACTCCAGCTTTATTCCATGATGCTCTGATAGGATACAGGAATTTATTTCAATTTTATTGTATCTGTTGAGACTTGCTTTTTGATGGAGTGTATGCTCAGTTTCGGAGAAGGTTCCTTGAGGTGCTGAGAAGAATATTTATTTATTTATTTATTTATTTATTTATTTATTTATTTATGTCCTTGGATGAAATATTCTTTAGATATCTGTTGGATCCATTTGAGTCATAATATCTGTTAGTTCCATTATTTCTGTTTAGTTTCTGTTTGGACAACCTATCCATTGGTAACAGTGGGGTGTGGAAATCTCCCACTAATAATGTGTGGGTTTTGATGTGTGATTTAAGCATTAGTAATATTTCTTTCCCTTTCGGGTGCCCTTGTTATTGGAGCACACCATGTTCAGAATTGAGACATCGTCTTGGTGCATTTTTTCTTTGATGGGTATGAAATGTTCTTCTCCATTTCTTTTGATTACTTTTCATTTGAAGTCTATATTGTTAGATACTAGATTATCTGCAACATCTTGCTTCTTAGGTTCATTTGATTAAATTACTTCCCAATCCTTTACTCTGATGTAATGTCTATCTTTAAAGTTAAGGTGTGTTTTTTTATATGCAGCACAACAATGTATCCTGCTTTGTATACATTCTGTTAGCCTGTGTTTTAATTGGTGAATTGAGTTTATTGATATTGTGAGCTATTAATGTTACTCTTACTATTTTGTTGGTGGTGGTGATAGGTGTGTGTGTTTCACTACTTTTGATAATCCTACACCAGCCTAATTGGCCAAGTGTTTTGGTGACTAGTGAGTCTTCAGGGTGTCTCTGCTGGATTTTTGTTGTTGTTAGCGGTGGTGGTGGTTTTGTGGGAGGTTGGGGGCGCTCTTTGTGTCCTTAGATGTGGCCTGGCCTCCAGTGAAGCTAAAGTCTTACACCAATGTTGTAGCTCAGAATATGGAGCTCAGGAAAGGGAGTACCACCTGGGGTTGTTGGGTGTTTTAATGAGTGTTAGTGGTCAGTAGGTGGTTTCTTGCCCTGGAGTCCCTAGGATCAGCCTGGCCTTCAATAAAGCTGCAAGAGATGTGGGCAAAGGAGAAGACCATGGGATTTGTTCTAAGGAACATGGACTGAGGAGTGGGTCACCTGGGATAGGAGGCAGAACACTCACCTGTTCTTCAGACTGGTGTGGACTGTACCTGGGCCTATGGATTTTGCTGGAGTTGTGGGAAATGGCCGACTTTACCAAATCAGCCATCTCCCCAATTCCCAAAGTAATTTATTTAGCTGTGACTTTATTCATGAAACATGACCCTTTAGTCTCTGATATGGATCAACTAAGGTTATTACTTTCCCTGATTTCTTCTATGGAACCATGTGAGGATGTCTCTAGTGATTGGTAGTTTAATGTTAAAATTGCTGACAGGTTCATTGACAACATCATTAGGGGCATATTATGACATTAATAGATATAGGAAAATGTAATGATCCCATTAACTAGTGATGATTTGGAAACATACTAGTCAGAAAGAAGTTTGTAATAAAAAGGTGTCCATCTCATCAAAGCATTTCCTGGGGAGAAATGAATAAAAACCAAAGAGTGTATGAAAGCTTCACCACAGCATAAAAAGCTCTCTCACCGGCAGTGTGTCATTCCTTTTACATATTATGAAGAATAAGTTTTGCAGAGTACTCCATTCTGTTCTGATCTTTGAAGTACTTATGCCTTTGTGACTTCTTTAGAAATGTCTATACTGGTCTCTCAGACATTTCCAACCTGAACATTGGAAAAACCCTCTAAATCTCGACTGTTTTTGGTATTTAGGAGGTATCCTTGAGTTCTACTCTCTGTGTCCTAACAAATAAATGATTCTTTTCTTCTGTGTCTCATTGGCATGTTATAGTTACATATGAATATCAATTATACTACTGCAAACATTCCTACTGTTCTTGTGAATATTGATTGCCAACTTGACATGATGTAGGAACAACTAGGAGACAAGGCTCTGGGCATGTTGGTTAGGGAGTTTCTAGATTAGATTAGTCAAAGTGGGAAGATCCATCAATATTTTAGGTGGCACCATTCTGTGGTTTGGGATCCCAAAGTGAATAAAAAAGATAAAGTAAGTTGAATACCATTGTTAATGTCATTCTGCTTCCTGACTGCTGATCTACTTTATCCTCTAACTCTTATTTCCTCTGCAGATTGTATGTTATCTTATTGTAATAAAGCAATGCTATTAATATATTTACATAACATTTATTGGGCTACATTTACTCTATCAAATGTGACACTAGTAGTAATGTTTCTGGTGTCCTGCTTAAACTAAGGGACATTCCTTGGGCAATGTAAGAATAAACTCAAAACAAATCCTGAAGTAAAATGGAAAAAGTTCCCCAAGATTTTAATTAACTTAAGACAGTTAGAAATTATAACTACTGGAAAGCATGGGTTTATTTATAGAGGAGTTTGCTAAGAATATTTCTGGAACATTTGTTGTGTCAATATATTTTCCTTTGACAGTGCCAGTTCTTTTTTTCCAAAGTGCACTTACTTTAGTGCCTGTATATCTGTGTATGTGCCTGCTTCCACAGACACACCTTATTCCTGGGAAGAAAAGAAACTACCCTTATAGCCCAACAATGTACTTAAATTTTATAACCTTGAGTTTTGAGATAGTTTACTTGGAGCAGCATTGTGCAACAGACAATATTAATATAAGTAGGGAGTAAGATGTAGTGATGAGGGAAGCCTAAACCAAATGGAATTACTCTAGGGACCAGGACCAGATGGACGGTAAACACTTACAGTAATTGGAGTGATGAGAAACCTGATAGGGGATACTGGGATACATTATAGTATAATACTTAATATGATATAGAGAGACTCCAGACAAATTGAATGATTTCTGTCTAGCCCAGTTAGCTGAATGTGACTGAGTAAAATTTGTCATCACTTTCTTAAAAGTAGGATATCTGGGATGGGTGTTATATAGCAACATGGACAGAGAGCTACAGAACTGGATTCAGAGTGCATATTGGAAAAGCTTCTGTGGAATTAAATTTGATATTAAAAAGTCTACAATAGTTACCTATATGTTGATTACTTTAATTTAATTACTCTTCTCAACCTTTGACTGTTTTAGTGTATCTTACTTTAAGAAATTATTAAATGATGTCCAGTGAAATGACTCAGGAAGTAGAAGCAGGAAGATAAGAAATTCAAAGACTTCCATGTTTGTCTAGGCTACAAGAGACTATATAGTTAATAAATAAGCCACAGAGCGTGTCCAAGCCTCTTTAGAGTTATCATCAATAGCATTGTAAAGGATCAGGAAACAGGGAAGGTACATAATTGAGGATACAGCTTTCTTTGTTCTTGCCTTCTTTGTGTCTCTGTGTTGTGCATCATCATATCAGTCACCTGCTTGTCCTGTTCTCACATCAAAGTGTGTGACTGTTTTGCTTAGAGAATTCTGGTTTAATCCTATGTTCACTGTTAACTACTGGCAGTATACCAACTGCATGGTTATTTCAGAGATTATAATGAATCAGCTGTGCACAAAACACATAGATGCAGTGAGAAGAAGAGGTCCATTGCCAGATAACATATATATTAAACTATTAGCAGTAAAAGGAAGAATAAATGTCAAGTGACCAAAAATACACATCTGTGATGATTTATAATGCAAGGTATTGACAATGAGTTGCTTCATTGTTCATACCAAAATACTTTCAGAGGACAATATATCCCCATCCATGCTTCTCTGTGGGGATTCTTTGTCTTTAAGTGTGTTTATACATATTTGTGTGTTATATACATGTGATGTGTGTTCACATGTATGTGGGTACATATACCTGTGTATGTACATAGATGGGCCATATGTCATTAAGTTTCCTACCTTATTGCTCTAGGCCTTATTTTTCTAGGACGAAGTTCTTACTGAACCCAAAGGTAGATTGCTGGCTGGCAAGACCCAGGTGTCCTCCTGTCTCTACATTCCAGAGTAATGGTGTACCATGCTCAGATTTGAGTGTGTTAACTGGAAGTTGAATTCACCCATTCATGATTGTACATTAAGTACTATTAACTTTGGAACCATTCCCATTTCTTTTTTTCCACAAAGTCTTGGGCTAGAAGCTGGTCACCAAATCCATGTGTAGTAAAGGGTAGCTTCGTTAATTTTGTTTTCATCTGTCTGCTTCCAAAGTTCTGGGATTACAGGCATAAACCACCAAACTTGGATTAAATAGATCTTTGTTTATTGGAATATAGATAAGTTTCATCACCAATAGGATTGGGTGCTATGCCTTTTATGTCTCAAATTATTTCTAACAAGCTGAAAGTGAATTTATCAAGAAAGATACAGCTCAATGGTTTGGTCATTCCTTTAGTTTTAGGATTGTGAAGCCATGTCAGTTTGAAAATTACCACAAATTATTTTTTTAAGTATTTAAAGTTCAATAAGCCTTGACAAAATGATTTTACTGTTCTTTCCTTTGCTGTGATATGAGTGTAAGTGACTATGCATCCTTACAATGATATATGAGAATAGGAAGAATGTAAATCTCTTTGTAATGCTGAATTCAAATGTAGGTTTTGCCCTGCACATATGTGTAATACCAGGGCTGGTAAAGTTGGGAGAGGCAGATCTGTATAGCTCTCTGTCCTTGCAGCCTTACTGATACACACACACACACACACACACACACACACACACACACACAGAGAGAGAGAGAGAGAGAGAGAGAGAGAGAGAGAGAGAGAGAGAGAATATTCAAGAAATTAAAGAAACTTTAACATTCCAAAATATTCCATATATTCCAGAGCTTTAGAGTCACTAACTTTGTGACTTCATTGAGAAGAATTAAACTGATTGGTCAGAAGGGTTGGATAATGGTCTCAGGAGGTTCTGAACATGCTATATTTCCTTCCAATAGATAAAAGTTTTTTTTTGGTTTTGTGGGGGGTTTTGGCACATTAAATATCTGTTCCTTTTGATACTTCTTTAAAGCTGCTACTAAGAAATTATTTTTCCTTACATAGCCTCATAGACTGTGGTTTATTCTTTTTAATCCTCCTCTTCCTCCTCCTCTTCCTCTTCTTCCAATTCTTCCTCTTCATTCTGCTTTTCTTCTAGTTCTTCTTCTACTTCTTCTTCTTCCCCTTCTTCATCCTCCTCCTCCCTATAAGGCTTCTTATGTGTGTGAAGAACTGTGTTACTAAAATTCCCTCCTGCTGCAAAATATTAATGAAAGGCATTTCAGAACTGCCATGGAGAGCTATTCATTGCTAAACTGTCTACTATGGCTTCTGTGAAACGAAGCCAAAATGAACCATTTCTAATATTATAGCATTTGAAGCCACAAATGTGCTATATCTTTTGTGACAGGATATTTTCATATGTCAGATGACTTCAGTTTAATTTTCTTATCATATCTGTTGCTCATCTTTTTTTTCAGAGTGAATCTGCACTATGTTTTTATTTATCAAGTTTGAAGTGAGGTTTATCATTTTCCTTTGTAAATGCTTCATTTACATACAAATAAGCACAGTCTTAAACCTGTATACACACTACTTAAAGGAGCTCTCACCTGGACATATCCACTTCAAGTTACCTGTGAGCAGTAGTTGCTGACATCGGTGTACCATAGCAGGGTACATTTTTATTACTATCAGCAATAATTGAATCCACTTCAATTTGAGAAATGTTTTTAGAGATGTGTAACTAATGTTTTTCAAACCATCCTATAAATATTATAAAATGATTTTCATTTTGCTGACTAAGTATAAAATCAGTAAGTTGGCAACTTTTCCAGGATTGTGGAGCAATAGTTGTCAGCGATGGGTTTTAAACAGTCATTAATTTTAGAGGCCAGCTAGAGTTCCAGAAGATTTGAGGCCAGCAGAGTTCTTAAGCTGGGCTGGGAGCTCTCCACTTGCCACAGGGCACTTGTCACAGTTCTGGGCCAGGAATGGTGAGTGGTTTCCTATCAGTACTCAGGCCTTGTCTCCTCAGTTTTATTTTAACCTATATTCTTTTCCTGGCCATGGAAACAGTTCCACAGTCAGTATTCAGATTCACCTGGAAGGTGCAAGCTGACTTTCCTTTTCACATCTGCTAGCTTTGTTAGCACCCCTTGAACTCCATGATCTTCATGTATGTAAGAAATATTGGAAAAGTAGTTGATGGGCATCCTTCTATCATTACCTTAGTGGTCTGTTATGATCCCAGTTTGCATGTGGTCCAAACTTTTGTCATTAGGAAAAGAGTTTTTCTCCAAAGCCCATGGCTTAGAATCAATCTATCTAATATTTAAAATTTTATAAAGTAATCTGTCAAATTTATGTTAAACTGCACTCACAGGTATGTGGAGTATATGATGCCCTCAAGTATTGATTAAGACATGCCTAGAAGAGGACACTTGGAGGAAGACCAGGACAGAAGATGCATACCATAACAAGCTAAGGAAGCAGCTAGTTAGAAACCAGCTTCTGCTTCAGTATGAGTAAGAGACCATTAATTCTGAAACCTGACATGCGTGACATGCAATTCAAGTTACCTCAGATTCCATGTTCCAGTGTGGTAACATTTTCATGAAGTTTTTATAGTAAAAAAAAAACAAAGTCATAAATTAAGGCATTTTTGAAATACATTAGTGGAAATATCAGATAGTTGGTTACAGCAAGTGGATAAATCTCAGCTATTGTCTTTTGATGCCATTCAGAGTCTTATAGTTGGTAGGAGATAGTTAAGTTCATACTTACACAAAGCTTTTCATCTCATAGGCACAAAGATGTTAGACGCATAGGTGGGAAAGTAATAGCTACTCAGAGGGCTAAAGGTAAATGGAGATAAATTGTAATTGGGTTCTGAACTTGCAACATTACAACTTCTCCACAATTGCTAAAAGTCTTTTCAGTTAATCAGGTTTGAGGATGGTTCAGCACAAAGTGTTTGTCTTGGGAACTTTGTCCACAATATGGACATTTCTACAATACACTAACATCTACAGATTTCACCTGGAATGTATTGCTCATTCGAATATTATCTTCTTTACTCCCATCTGTGGAACACTCTGACTTCTATTGTTGTGCTTCACTTGCTCATGTGTTCAACTTCAAAGCTCACAGACTGGCTTCTGTCTTACTAAACTGCTGCATCACTGTCCATGCTGCTTTCCCACCTCTAACATTCCTGCCAGGCTTCCTGCCTTTATTCTCAGACTCTCTAATTCTCTCCAGGGTTTCTTGGGTTGCCACCTTATCACTCGGCTTTCTCATCAGGTACATCATTGTAAGACTTAGCTTCTCTTGTTTATGTCTGCCCTGGATCCTCTAACTTCTGGATTCATGTTATCACATGCTACCATCCCTGAATGGTATTGCAATGAACAGACAAATGCTTTGCTAGCCACATATAAAAGGATTCCTCAGGTTGGGTTATTTTAGAAAACAAAGAGGTCATAAACAGTTGTGTTTAGAATTTTATCTGTTCCTAAGTTTTCACATCATTTGGTTAATTATGTACAAGTGTGATTGCTTAACATCTTGAAAAAGGATTATCAGGCGTTTTTCCATTTTTTATTTAAATTAGAGACAAGACTGTTTTACATGTCAATCCCAGTTCCCTCTCCCTCCCCTCTGCCCCTATCACCTCCCCCCAACTAAAACCCTTCCTATCACATACCCTTTCTGTTCCCCAGGGAGGATGGGGGCATCCCATAGCCTTTGTCCAGTAGCTGATGGAAGAAAAATCAGACACCCACAGCTAAACACTGAACTGAACTGCAATCCAGTTGCAGAGAAGGAGGAGTGATGAGCAAAGGGTCCAGACCAGCCTAATGAAATCTACAGAAACAGCTGATCAGGCTTTTTTAAAAAGCAGTGCAAACTACTTTTCAAAAGGAGCCACATGGAATTGTGCTTCCAATTTTATCAATGAGAGCTATTGTTCTGAATTCTGAGAATGAACCAAAGGAAATTTCAGAATTATCAAAGCATTAGCAGTGTCCTATCTCATTACATGTTTGCTACAGAAACAAATGTTTTCTTAGTGGGCTTGTCAGGAGACTACATGTTATCAGAAAGGATTAATGAGCATGGGGAAGAATCATTACATCCCTACAAACTGAAATAAAGGAAAATTCACAACACATTGTGAAAATATTTGTAATAATATAGCATATAAATAATAAGAATTCCAGAAATAAACCAGTTGTGAAAAAGAAAAAAAGTCTAGGAAACACCCAAGCTTCAGACAATGAAGGCCAAAGTGCTACCGGCCCTGAATAGGGAAAGACAGGCACGGGATAAATGTCGAGAAGAGTGTTCACCATGTATGTACATGACTCTTTAAGTCTGGCACCATTGAACTTCTTCCAAACTTGTTTCCACCTGTGACACTCCCACTTTTTGGGAGTATACTATTTCTTAAAAATTCTTTATTTCTGCTGCTATTCATGTGTCCCTGGCCCAGTTCCTTTGTTCCAGAATACAAGATCCTGGAAAGCATAGTGGCTGCCTAATTTTGTGTATGTATGTGTTGTGGGGACAGTTTGAATAGTTTCTAGGTGTATGTATTCTGGTAATTCTATTAGGATAAGATTAATTATGCTTTATTTTTTCTTATTTGTTCTGCTTAGGTATCCTTAGTTTGTAGGATCTGTAGTTGAAAGCACTTGTTCTCTACCTCCTCAGAATTGCAAAGTTATCAAACTCACAGGAAAGGCTGAGCACATTGGTAGTTGTGTCTCTAGAATATAACCCAGTCTGACATCAACTGCCTTGCTTCAACTCTATGTTCTGAAACCAGGTGCCTAATTTCTGGATTACCAAGGCTTAACCATAGCATCACCTGTAATTTAGTCATCTCATTAAAATGAGAGTATGCTGTAAGTTCTAGAACATTCTCTAATGATCATTGAGTCATATGCCTTGGCTTGTAAGTTTCGGGTTAATGTACATTACATTGAAGCCATTTATTTATAACATGATCAAAATCATCTCAAATTTTCCCCAGTTCGAGGAGTATTCTATTAAAACCATAGGGAATATTTATGTATAGTACATACTTATATCAGAAAATATGAATTCTTATAGTGGAAGAATGAAATTAACTACTTGAAAAAGTTCTGTAGTTAAGTAAACAAGGAGGACCCTAAAAGAGACAAACATTGTCCCCTGGAGAAGGGGAAAGGGCCAAGATCTGCTGAGCAAATTGGGAGCATGGGAAGAGTGGGGAGGGAGCTAGGAGAATGAGAAGGGAAGAAGAGAAGGATGAAGAGGACATGAGGGAGCAGAAAGATTGAGTCAGGGGAAGAATAGAAGATTACATGAATGGAGATACCATAATAGATGGACACATTTTAGGTTTACAGCGAAATCAGGCACTAGGGAAATGTCTAGAGATCTACAAAGATGACACCGGCTAACAATCTAAGCAACAGAGCAGAGGCTACCTTAAATGCCCTCCCCTGATAATGAGATTGATGACTAGCTCATATGCCATCTTATAGCCTTCATTCAGCAGCTGGTGGAAATAGAAGCAGACACTCACAACTAATCACCAAACTGAAATGGAACCCAGATGCAGAGAAGGATGAGTGAAGAGCAAATGGGGTCCAGACCAGGCCGGTGAAACCCACAGAAACAGCTGACCTGAACATCGGGGGAACTCTTGCTCCCTAGACTGACAGCTGGAATAGAGCATAGACTGATCCAGACCCCAGGAACATGGGTTTCTGTGAGGAAACCTCAGAAATCTACGGGACCTCCTATAGAATTTCAGTACTTATCCCTAATATAGGTGTGGACTTTGGGAGCCCATTCCATATAGAGGAATACTCCTTGAGCCAAGACATATGGGGTCGGGCCTAAGCCCTATGCCAAAGGATACAATAGACTCTGATGACACCCTAAGGAAGGCCTCACCATCCAGGGGGAGCAGAAAGGATATGTGATAGATAGGGTTTTTGTTGGGGGGGGGTGGTAGGGGAGGACGGTGGGGGAAGGGAACTGGGATTGTCATGTAAAACTATCCTGTTTCTAATTCAAATAAAAAAATTCAAAAAAAAAGTTCTGTAGTTAGCATTCTGGTTATGCAATTTGCAATATTTATATACAGCCCTACAACTAATTACTTAAGTATACATTTAGTTAGAAATACATTTTTAATTTAATAATTTAACTTTTGGCTCTTTACTACAAAGAACATAGTAGAAAAAATTTCCCTGTATCATCATGAATAACAGCAGCAGAAATTATTGTAATATGAATACTTTGCATTTTTCTGGTTAATGTTTCTGGTTTTCTTCTCTGTGTGTATTGGAGATGATTCTTATGAGTGTAAAGGCTAGAGGACGACTTCAGTTGTCATTCCTCAGATACCACTCACTTTTTATCTCTTGAGTCAAGGTCTCTCACTGATGTGGAATGCGCAAGTTTGACTTAGCTACTTGGGTGGTGAGCATCTATGGTAGCCTTCATGAAACCCAAGCAAGATCATGTCAGTTATAAAATATAGCTGGGGAAGGACCTCAGAAGGAACCTGGGAGACAAAAACTAAAGCATAGTCCATGGAGAAGTACTGTTAGCTGTCTTGCTCCTTGGGGCTTTCTTAATCGGCTTTCTTTCTTTTCCTTTATTTTTCCTCTAACTTTTATTATTCTCGCATATATATTAAATCCAGATAACATTTCCCTTCTCTTCAATCCTCCCAATTCCCCCACCCCTATGTCCCCTTTCTCCCCAATCCACTCCTCTTCCATTCCCTTCAGGAAAAAAAAATAAAAAAGAGCATGCCTCCCAGGAATATTAACCAAACATGGTACCACAAGTTACCATAAGATTTGGCATAAACATTCATATCAAGGTTAGACAGGCCAACCCGCTAGGAGTAAAAGGTCCCAAAGGCAGGTAAATAAGTCAAAAACAATCCCCACTGTCACTGATGGGAGTCTCACAAGAACACCAACTACACAGCTGTAACATATATATGCGCAGAGGGCCTAGTTCAGACCCATATAGGGTCTATGTTTGTTGATTCACTCTCTGCAAGACTCATGAGCCATGATGAATTGATTCTCTAGGCCCTGTTCTCATAGTATCCTTGACCCCTATAGCTCGTGGAATCCTTCCTCTCCCTCTTCTTATGCAGGGTTTTCCTGTTTTCACCATGTATTAACTTGAGAGTGTTAGTATTCAGGCATCTGTACTGGCCTTCCCTTAGAGTTCTGACTGGATATGTACTCAGCTGCTTCCACTAAGAGGACCACCTGTGCACATTCACTAAGTTCCCTGTCAAAAGTGACCTGCCAAACTCCCCCCCCCCCTCTCTCTCTCTCTCTCTCTCTCTCTCTCTCTCTCTCTCTGTCTGTCTGTGTGTGTGTGTATTCCTTTCTCTCTTTCTGCTTCTTTGTCTCTCTCCCCTGTCTCTCTTCTCTCTTCTGCTGCACCTGTCTCCAGAGACTCATCTACTCCATCCCTTCCCTTCTTTTCCCATTTCCTTTCCCCTAATACAAATACCATTCACATGAGTTCTGTGGCATGGCATCTTTCTCTCTCATGCTGCTTTTTAAATAACAACAGAGCATATCTGCATCTGCTCCCATCAGTTGCTGGATGATGCCTCTCTTATGACAATTGGGATTTGTACCAATCTATAATTAGGAATCATTTAATTGTCCCCGTTTTTTGCTAGTGGTGTTTAGTTCTATCCTGAGTCTCTGAGATATCCAGCCTCTAGTTCCTTCAATCCAGGCAGTATCAGGTCTAGGCTTGATCTCATGGCACAGGTCTCAAGTTGGACAACTCATTGTTGGCCACTACCACAAATTTAGCCCACCATTGCCCCACTACATATTGCAAGCAAGACAGATTTTAGGTCAAAGGTTCTTTGGCTGGGTTGATGTCCTAGTCACACTGACAGAAGCCTTGCCTGTTTATATAAGATGGCAAGTTCAGGCTCCATATCCCTGTTACTGGGATGCTTCAGTAAGTTACTCTTGTAGATTCCAGGTAGGTTTCATTTCACTAGCTTTCTACATCACTGCCCAAATGCCACCATTCCAGGTGTCTTTCCTAGTACTCTTCCCCTCCATTCCTCCATCCCTGCCTGATTCCCTTTGTTCCCAACCACCCCAGTCTACCTGCAAAAACTATTCTACTTTCCCTTCCCAGAGAGATCCATGAATCCCCCAGCCCACCTTGTTACTTAACCTCTCTGGGTCTGTGAATTGTAACATGATTATCTTCAGTATATTTTCTTACAGTACCCAGGAACACTAGTGCAGGAGTGGCACCACCCAGAGGAATATCGGCCCTCCCACATTATTCATCAATTATCTATTGAGAAAGGGCACCATAGGCTTTTCATGTGGGGAAATTTTTAACTGAATTTCTCTCTTTCAACATGATTCTAGTTTTTGTCAAGCTGACATAAAATAATTTGCATAAGGATGTTTCCTATTAAGTTGTCCATTGGATGGCCCTATATTCATGTGCTGTAGCAATGGATGACCTTGCATCTATGTGCATTAATGCAACACTAAATATACTCAGTGGGCTATATAAAAAATAAAAGGAAGAGAACATAAATTTGGAAAAGGGATGTGAAAGATGTCCTCCTAAAAAGGGGGACAAATATGATCCAAACAGATTACATACGTATGAAATTACCAAAGAATAGGTTGGAAAATATGTTTGCAAAATGGGATGCATTACATTTGGCAAGCATCTTTTCTATGATTGAGTCTATATGAGACTTGTGCATGGAAGACAACATTTTGGCAGAGCAAATACAAGACCTTGATCTCATTAGGCAGCTAAAATGACCAAATTCATGGTCCCCAAAGAATAACTCAGAGGTTTCATTTACCAAACATGATAATAAATGTTTCTTATATCAAATGTACATATATGTATGCATAAACAAATGCTTTTATATGTAACACATTTGACTTTATATCACATCTGTGTGCAGGGATATAGTTATGCAACTTCATTTAAACAAAATATTATATAATTTAGAAATTCAAAGATCTCTGTCCAACCTCTTCTAGTAAGTACCAAACACTTAGAAAGTATTGTCCTATATAAGCCTGAGCCAACAAGTAATAGCACTTACGGACTCAGAGTGGGCAGAGGAAATGCAGTAAACAATCCCACATTTATAAAGGCTCTTAACCTCTTCAAAACAATTTTGAGCACTCTATTTCATTTTGTCCATTAAATTTTTCTAGGATAATTTGTGAGACTCTCATCATTCCCATTTTATGGATCGATCTGAAGAAAAATATTTTCTTATATTTTGACAGGACTCTCTGATTAATAAAGTACATTAATGCATTATTTTAATTCTTTAAATTAGATATGAAAATTTTTCACATGGAATTTATTTGAACCCACATGGTGGATAAGATGAAAGCAAATATGTTCATGCACAGGACAGAGCAAGAGGGATCTGCAATCCTCACATTTCTGTCCTCCTCCCCCTTTATCTTGGTATGCATTCATAAGAAATGTCCTAGTAGCCTTACTGAAGCTTTACTTATTTCAAAATTTATATTTTGATTGTTTGATTATTAATTAAAATACAAAGTAATAGGGTTCATTATGGCACTTTTATACATATTTTTATATTTGAAAATGTAGTGTCTCCCCCACAGTCACACATATTTTTAACACTTTTGGGAGTTTATGAAGCTTTTAAACATGGGAAAATCTTTGTTAGATTACATTATTGGGCGTGGTCTTTCAAAGCTTGTAGCTCACCCCAGTTGCAATCCACTCTCTTCTTCCTGTGTGTGCCATTAAGATAGTTTCCAAGCTTCCCGTTTCTGTTGCCATGCCTTCTGACATTTATGGGCATCTAGCACTTTAGATAAGTGAAATGAAACTCTTCCTTAAGTTGATTTGTTCATGTGATTTCATTATAGAAACAAAGTAACTAATACTCATACCCTGGATTATGTAGATCCCCTCCTCTCAGTCTTCCATCCCATGTACTAGTTCTCAACCATACTCATCCATTTCCAGTCTTCCTGTTTCTACTTCCATGTTACAGACATTCCGTATCTATCACTTCTTCCTCACTATATTTTCCCCCTCTCATCTCCCACTTCCTAGTTTTATGACATACCCTAATTATTAACATTTGGCATGATTTACATTCACTTTCTGTGTATCTGTGTTTAAGCATACCACATACACACACACACACACACACACACAGAGAGAGAGAGAAAGAGACAGAGAGAGAGAGACAGAGAGAGAGAGACAGAGAGAGACAGAGAGAAACAGAGAGAGAGAGAGAGAGAGAGAGCAAGAGCTCCTCTTTTGTTTTTTCTCCATTTATAAAATATACTTTTACACAGCCTAGAAATTGTGTGAACAAACCTTTTGACTTACAATAAATCACTTAAGAAATTAAGTCTGCTTATAATTCTTTCAGTTTGAAAGTAGTGAGCTAATATAAGAATATAGAGGTTAATGTGTGACTTAGGTTAATGTATGTTCTTTGTCTCTTCTCCAAGTGAGAAAACTAAATTCCCAATTATTAGGCCACTTGAGAAACTTGGAAAAGTATGGTCAGGTCCTGTGGTTTTCCATGTTACTAAGTAGGAATGGTGGTAGGCTTGGTGAGTTCAGGCTCATCCTGTAGTCCACCCAGATCTTCAGCAAGTGACCCAGTCCCATTTAGGCTAGACTGAGCACAGTCTGGCAGTTCTGTTGTGTAGCAAATTTATGCAGGTTCAAACAATCCATCCTAAGGGGGTGGGTTCCTTAAGGCCTGTGAGTTTCTAAGTTGAAAGAGGGAGAGAAAAGATACAGGAGACTAGGAAAGTAAACAACACAAGGCACAAAAAGTTTTTTGAGCCTAATGAGATGGACAGAGCCCTTCTTCAATATTGTAGAAGCAGTAAAACAGCAACTTGGGGGAGATTATCTATGTAGAACTTCATGTAAGTCATGTAGAGAGCTGTAGAGATGCATCTTCGGTGAGTCAACACCCTTAATGCACTGGCTTTTTGATGATGCAACTGCTTTTGAGTTATCCCTGCTAGTGTTGGAAACCTTAACCCAAGAATTTCCAATATATTCATTGGTTTACCGAGTTAGACCTTGGTATATTCATTGTTTTGGTCTCTCTGTTTTCTTATCTTAGGTAAGGAGATAGTTATGTTATTTCTCTCTAGGAAAGTCTCACCCAATACCTTCACATTTGATTTTCCAGGTAATCAAGCTTGTCTTTTCTGTTCTAAAACAGTGCAAGGTATGTTGTGTTCAGCTCTAAAATAGGGAGTATTTCCCTGGTGATATATGTTGGCTAAGGAAGCAATATCCCCTTCTTTAGTCACCTATTCAGCAGGACTGGCTTCTATTACTCAGTGCCCTCAACAGACAGCATCCTGGAGAAACACCAGGTGCCAAGAATATGAGGTGAACTTTTGGCATGGCCAGTGGGCAGGAGGTTGACATGTGTCACCAGCAGTCTCAATTTGTAAGGTCTGTCTTCTTTTTATGCTTTCGTTATATTTCATCACCTGATTTTAAAGTATTTTTTTTCTCTAGTTGTACACTCAGGATTCAGTCACAAATTTGACCACTTTCTTAAAGGTAATGCTGAAGTAAATATTATTTCCCAGCATTTCTAGGAACCTCATTTCCAAATCAGTGACTGCTTGCTGCCCAAATGCCTTGGTTGTGTTTCTTTCTATTATTTGAAGTGCACATTTACAATATGATATTAGATACACCTGTTGCCATTATTTGACACCATCTAGAAAACAAACATGTATAGCTTTAAGGCAGAACCTGTTCATAGTAATTGAAGATTATGTCTCTCAAGAACTTTCATTCATATTACTTACTAGACATATTGTAAACACACTATCTTTTCTCCTTTGTAATTTGGGAAGGTATTTCATCAAATACCAAGTAATGAGCACTTATATATTCATGCACACCCACATGCACTCACAAACACACAGAACACAAAAGACTCAATGCAATAGACTACATAGTTAGAATTCACTCAAAATTTAGCATTGGCCTGTGAATTCCTTAAAATTAAATTGTTTTCTTTTAATGTTCCTTTCCTAAGTATTTTTCTGATACTCATTATGGAGAAAGAAAAATTAAAAGAATCCAATAGTTGCCTGATTGGAATTGAAGCCTACTCATTAGGAGGGAATTCAAGCCTGCCCTGTAAATACCACCATCTACACAGAGCTGTTGAGGACCTGGACCCTAGAAGAACACCTACTACTGCCATTTTCCTAAGCCAGTATAAATCCCAAATATATTCTACATACCCATACTTATATCCACAGATCAGTGTAGCTTCCATCCCACACCAAAGATGTTTCCTTTTTCATAAGATTATCACCAAAAATCCACAAATGGCCGAAGTTCAGGTAGCAAATGACTGTGGCTTCCCAGTAACATCTGATAAATCTTCAACACAACCCCTATATCTAAAGATGAGGGGACATTATGGAAGAGGGGGCAATTCATGTCAGTATTAAAAGACATAAGATTTATGGGTGCTCAAGCTGTTAATATCCCATTAGTTATTAAACTGTTGTCCAGGATAAATATAATCTAAAATGGCCAGTTATTGGTACAGAGTTGTATCCTCTAGTAACTGATCTTTGAAATTCAAATACATTAAGCTGACCTGAAATCACATTTACCACAGAGTACTGACAAATGCTAAGTGTGTTAGGAACAAGGGGGACTTAATATGAGTAACTTAATCATTTCCTTAAAATGATTTGATTCTGGGAGATCAACTTGCCAAGAGTGATAGTCTTATGTATATAAACAGGACATTTGTTCCTTCAGTTAAAATTTATTATGTATGACAGATTTTACAAAGGAGTACACCGATCTTAGAGATAAAGAATGAGTTATTCTGTCCTTTAACTTGTCAGAGTAGGTGGCATGATAAACAAGCAATACAAGTCAGTAAAACGTGAAGTGGGGTAGACACTCTGTTTTAAGTGGTGCTAAGACAAGTATAAAAAAGTTAAAATCCCAGGCAAATGAATGAGACAAAATCTCACATGAACACATACAAGAGCATTAAGAGGTCCAGCAATCTAGGGTAAGAACTAAAATAATATGTTTCTTCAAGGATAATAATAAGTATGTGCACTTCATGAGCTTGAATTCAGTACAGCTCCTTGGTTACACTACGAAAGGTCTAAGCATGAAAAGAAAATGAACATAAATTCAACTTCATAAAATTTTAAAATAGATATGCTTCTACAGACAACAAGAAAAAGGCAAGTGGAATGGCTCAAATTGCAAAGGACATTTGCTGCCAGGCCTGAAGGTCAGAGTTCAGTTCCTAGAATCCATAAGGTGGAAAGAGAGACAAATTCTTGCCAACACTTCTCTGACCTCGAGAGATGTATCATGGGACATCCATGCACACATGTGCATACACACACACACACACACACACACACACACACACACACACACACACACACACACACACACTCATACACATGTTCACACAGACAAGCACTCTCATGAATAAAAACTAAATTTATATACCAGACTTTTTCCTTTGGACTATCAACCATTTCCCAAATCATGACATGGAGACTTCTTATTAATTATGAATGTTCAGCTTACTTTAGGCTCATTTCTGGCTAGCTCTTTTAACTTAAATTAAACTGCTTCTCTTTATCTACCTATTGCCTTGGGCTTTTTACTTTTCTTTGTGTATGAGTATTTCTGCTGTCTCTATGTCTAACTGGGTGGGAGCTGCCTGGCTTTTGTTCCCAGTGTCTCCCTCTTTCTCTCCTCCTCCTCCTTCTCTCATTCCTAGATTTCTCCTAGTTATTCTCTCTACCTGACAGGCCCACCTATCCTTCTCTCTGCTTAGCTATTGGCTATTCAGATTTTTTATTAAACCAATCAGGTACCTTAGCCTGGCAAGGTGAACAGAATTGAACCTATATCCTTATATTATTAAACACATGCAACATAAACAATTGTAGCATGCCTTTACACATTTAAGGTAATATTCAACAGCATAAACAAATGTAATGCATCTTTGTCTAGTTAAAATAATGTTCCACAACAAATATAAAAACATTAAAAAGTGAAATATGGTGTATTAGTCACAAATCATGTATCTCATGAAATATTCATATCAAAATATAGCCAACAGTCTATAATACATTAATCATATCACAAATATAAAAGTATAAATATCTGATGATAAATTTATCAAAAATAAACACAAGTTCTTAATAGGCACATAATGTTGGTTTGACTTAATCAGTCCTTTCAATCAAATCTCAATGAGATGGTACTTAATACCATTAAAATTTTGTTATTTGATTCATTCGTGACTATTCTGGTGTTGTATGAATAATAAGGAATCACCACACACTGAAGTTAAATATATTGTGTAGCAGTTATTTTAGAAACAGATCATCTTTAATTCCCCACCCTAATTCATAAGATTCCTATAAAAGAACTACAGCTGTGCCTCTCAACATGTGGGTCTTGACCCCCTTTAGAGTCATATATCTGACATCCTGTATATCATATATAATACATAATATCATCCTGTATATTATGACTTATAGCAGTAGCAAAGTTACATTTGTGAAGTAGTAATGAGGTAATTTTATGGTTGGGGGTTACTACAACATGAGAAAATTAAGTTTCATGGTGTTAGGAAGACTGAGAACCATTAAACTCAAACCCTGGATCTATCTTGCCAAGCTCTTTGGTCACTTCCATTGTACATACCTTTTTATGTTTCTTTCTCTCTTAGCTAGAACTTTCCATTATTAAATATTCTACTATGTTTTCACATTTGTAAGTTATCCAAAAATCTATAGCCCTGACAAATCTCAAGATTCAATCATTTTTTTTCCTCCTCCTCCACAGGGAGACTGAGTTCTTCCATGGGGGTCTTCATAGTCTGTCATATCCTTTGGGATAGGGCCTAGACCCTCACCCATGTGTCTAGGTTGAGGGAGTATCCATCTATGTGAAATGGGCTTCCAAATTCCATTCCTATGCTAGTGATAAGTACTGAAGATCCAATCATTCTTATGCTTTTTCTTCTCTCGCTGTCCCAATTACAAGGTCCGTGAAAAAAGCAACTGAAAGGAGAGAGTTTATTTGGCTCAGAATTCCATGTTACAGCCCATCACTCCTGAGAAGGTAAGATGGCAGATACTTGAAGCAGCTAGTCATATCCTGTCATAGTCCAGAACAGAAATTGATGAATTATGCAATCATCTTTACTATTAGTCAAATTAAATTCTCCACTTTTATACAATCCATGGTGACATCCAGAGTGCATGGGTCTTCTTAAGGCAGTTGTTGTAATCAAAGCAATCTCCAACAGCCAAACTAGCATACACAATTCTTCAAAGAGATTCCACTTGCAGATAATTCTAGATGGTATTAATTTGATAATTAATCATAAACATCACAGCAGGTGTTTATCGATAACTATATTTTCTGTCTATTCTTTACTTATTAAGTATGCTCTTAATTAATGAAGTTAGCTTTCTGCAACTGATGGGAGGATTCAAACTTTCATTCCTGAAAATCATGTGGCATTAATTTTGTGCCATCTGGATTAGATCATTTTTGTCTTCAGTCAACCTTGTTCCCATGGCACAGTAAGGCTAAATGACCTGATAATAAAATATTTACATGTCAGACAAATTCTTCCTTGCTTTCTTTGTGCAAAATTCAAATTTGTTGATGGTTTTAGTCACTGCAGCCTGTATAGCAACTGGAATGACAGGCCACTGGTATTGACTTAAATCAATGAAGTCATTTCAATATCTTCCAATAGAAGTCATGGCAAAGAGTGCATGAGGAGGTATGTGCAAAAGTCAAATTATTTTATTTTGAGAACTTTTGGGTCAATAATACTAAGTGGAAAACATTCAGTCTCAGCTTCAACTCCTTGATACTTAGATTAATGAATTTTTTCTGTAAAAATATATAGCCTTTATGTATGTCTCTTTATTTGTCAGAAAGAAAGGTGAAGTAAGTTCTAAGTAAATTTTCACATGTCATGTAATTATATTTCTAGTTCCCAAATGTACAAGAGGAAGCAACATACCTATCAACAGGCAGAATATTCACATAGACTACTATCATAGCAAGTGGGGACTATTAGTATTGCTTCATATAGGAAAGAAGTAAAGTATATTGTAGGTAGGATTATAATGCTTAATGGAGGATAGAAAAATGCATGAGTGGAGGCTCCCATCACATCCTCATTCCACTCTACTTTCTGGCCCATGCAGATGACAGTCTTGAGAAAATGAGAGTGAGTTATTGTACTCTTCCCCCAGTAGGATTTCCAACCAACTCTGTTGTGCTGGATGTGGTTTCATAGTGTGAATGATTTCTAACTATGATAAGTAGCTATTGATCCAACAAATGTTTTCCTTGCTTTTCTCTATGAATGAAAAGTATTGGAAGCAGCTTGATTCGAGCTTCAATGTATTTGGATTATACTGTCTCAGAGAATTTCAGAGCTTCAAGTTCCCAGGGGTTTGATTGTCTGTCCCTCCCAAAAGATGCCACAGTGACAGCCTTGTCTTGATGGCAATTTGAGTAGACTGAGTGAGAAAAAGGTTTTCAACCTCTCTAGACAATCTGCATTGTCTGTCCAAGATCACAGGAAGTAAGTGTTGATAATATTAAGTGTCCTTTTATCTTGCTGTAATCAGTAAAAGATGTTGCAGTTAATATTCATTGATAACATGACAGCTTCTAGAATCACTGAATAGACAAACCCTTGGACACATTGGTGTTCTTTCTAGGTTGGGTTAATTTAGATGACGAGGCCCACATTTACTCTGGGTAGCACTGTTTCATGGGTTGTTGCTTGGACTGGGTAAAAGGCAAATTGATGGAGGAGAGGACGATCAGTTGGTAAATTGCTTGACTTAAAAACATAAGTACTTCATTCGATCTCTAGAACCGAAACAATAAAATCACGTGGTGGTATTTGTAGTCCCAATTCTGGGGAGGCAATGACAGATGGATCCTGCACTAATTTGTCAGCCAACCTACTTACCAAGTTCCAAGCCACTGCAAAACCCTGTATCAATATAAAAAGCAAAAATAAAATCAAGGTAGTTGGCTCCCAAGAAATTTCATCTGAGGCTGTCTTTTGACTTCCACATGCATGTGCACATACACATGTGAAAACATCCCACAAAGAAGAAAGTACTGATTTCTGGTCTCTCTCTAGACCTTGATTATGAGTTAATTGTAACATGCTGCTTCATGTTCCTGTTGTCATGCCTCCTCCAGCATAATAGACAGTATGTTCAAATTGTGGACCCAAATAAACTGTTACCTCCTTAAGTTCTTTTTCTTAGGTATTTTGTCAGAGAAAGAGAAACATAACCAATGCAGAAGTTCAGTAGTATGGCCTCATGGAACATTTTTTTACAAAGAGAAGAAGACAAGATGTGGCCTGGTCAGCCAGTATCTAACTAAGACATAAAGATAATATTTTATATCATACAAACTCACCAAAGTATGAATTCATGCTGAGAATAATTTTAATAAACAAGGGATTGATTTGACTTTTCATTACCCAATGTACTCATGAGTACAGGCCATAATAGCAGGTGTGGAAATTGTTCCTAGACATAGTAACATGCACTTCCACTCATCAGTACCCACCAGGCTCTGGCATTAGTTAATGCTGAATGTATCAATAAAGATGCTATCAGTCATAGCCCCTGGTGGCAGTTTCGTTTCCATGCTTCAGTTTCATCATGTTGGGATATCTTTCTGTTCTTATTAGAAGAGGAATGCTAGATCTATATTCTCTCTAAATTCAATGCTTCTGCCCAAATGGCTGTGTGTGGATGAAAGACAATGCTATTTATAAAAATTAAGGAGGAATGTATAAAAAACCTCATGTATAAATAACTCTTGGAAAACTATGCTTCAGCAATTCATGCTTCTTAAGCATTTCTATGTAAGTTTTCTTGCTTCTCTAGGGCAATTATATCATATGTTTGAGTAATGTATTCTTAATAGATACTTATACATGTCTCCGAAGAATAGAACAATAACCTAAGCAAAGTTAATGTATTTTTTTGCCCCTTGTTATAAGAATATTTTGTCTTTTCTGCTTAGTTTATTTCTATTAGAGGAGAAAATAAGTCACACATCAGTGAATCCACTGCTTTAGCCAGTAGGATAATGTGTCCGTACATATGACACATCTTTTATTTTTCTTATTCTTTTTCTAATTTCCTCTTCTTACTTTCCATAATCTTTTCTTTCATCCTTTATTTTGCTCTTTATTTTCTCAATTATCCTCCACTTTTTCTTTATTGTTAGATACATGCTACTTGTACTCAATTTAGTACACTGAATAAAGAAATGATTCAGCTTGTCCTGCTTCCTAGTGATGACTGGACAGGGGTATTTACACAGAACATTAACTCTGGCAACAAGGCAGTTACGCTGATGTCACTACTTAATAAACATTGTAGAAGTACAGATATGGAGGCAATTAAATTTACTAAACAAAGAGTAAATGTCAGAAAAATACTGCATAGCAAAGGATATCTGAATGTGATTTATGAAATGAAGGGTGGTTTATGAAGGGGGTGGTTTAAAAATGATAGCTCAGCTGCTTTCCTAACTTTCTGAAATTTATTAAGTTGACTATAAAGGAAATGTGAAAAATATGTTAACTTTTTCTAAAGGGTAAACCTTTTGTAGTAAAGAACAAAATGACTTCTTTGACACTGGCTCATGGTTGGGGAAAGTTGGTGAGTTTACAGAAACAATGCTTGAGAAACTAAAACACTCTCAGGCTGGGAAAGAAAAAATTCACTGGCTAATATGCTAGTGGTACAAACATGACGACCTGAATTTGGATTTTCCAAATTCATGACAAGCATGATACCTAATCTTATTTCTGCACTCCCAGTGCTTCAACAGGAATATGGAGATAAGAGCATCCCTGGAAATGTTCAGGCCAAACAGACTTGGGTAAACAATAGAAGACAGGAAAGACATATCTTTGAAATAAGGTGGATGGTAAAGATTAACATCTGAGGTTGCCTATTGAGTTCAACAGGTATGTTATGGAAAGCATGTGCACATGATCACAATCTCTGTCTCCCTCTCCTTCTTCCTCTTCCTTTCCCTCTCCCTCTCCCTGCCTCTCTCCCTCTCTTTCTTTCTCTGTCTTTCACACACATATTGTACAAACATACATACAACATATAAAGAAATAGCTTTGATGTTGTACAGTATAAGATATTCTTTGTCTTTAATCAGGATGAATGACCAGATTATCCCATGTCTAGGATATGAGCTGCATCAAGAAAACTACAGAGATGAGGGTATCATGTAGGATGATACAACAAGAAAACTACAGGGTATCAGTCACAATGTCCTGGAACAGGTAATGTTAGAGCCAGCTTTCGAAAGCTGAAAGCATACTAGAAAGATAGAGTCTGCTGGTCAATTGGATCAGGTAGCTGCTGTCACATATTGTGGGAGTGTTCAGAACTATTTTCTGTTGTGGTAGAAGAAGTTGAGGACAAAAGCAGGTACTGGATTACTTGACATATTCATCATTAGAATTTGATCAAAACCAAACAGTAGCATGCTTTGTCATTGCTTCTTTATTAAGAAAATTTTATTGCGGTCAAATTTCCACATGTTTCTGTTCCACCAGGTGAGGTACTATTTGTACCTTTACTTAAAACTATTGGGTATCCCTAAAGGATTTGCTTTAGGATGTCTACTGGGTTGTCCAATCTATACTATTTTGGGGAGACATATGGCTTAAATGGGCACTCTAAAGAGTGCAATTGGCTGAAATACAGGAAATGTATACAGTCTTATGAAGCAGATGAAGCTCAGTGCTAAACAGTATTAAATAGTAAACTTAAGGAAAAGTGGACATCTGGAAAGTGATGTTATCTTTATTTCACAAGATGAGGGAGCTTTGTTGTGACTATGATGAGACCCAAAGGTAAATGTATTTGGGGGTTAAGACGGCTCAGTGGTTAAGAGCAGTTGTTGTTTTTTGGAGGATGCTAATTCAAATCCCAGAACTAAAACACTCTCAGGCTGGGAAAGAAAAAATTCAGTGGCTAATATGCTAGTGGTACAAACATGACGACCTGTCATGCAACTAAAACCTATTTGTACCTACAACTTCCAGGAATCACAACAGCCACCTCTCCTGGTTGATACCACGAGATGAATGTACATTAATGAAATAAATAATTTAAAAAGATAAATGCATCAGTTTTCAAAGACTACATTTGCTATACTTCCTCATTAGACTTTACATATAAACATTTGCACCATCTTCATTGTCCATGGAGGAAATAACTATGGAATGAGCTCATATACAGGGACAATGGGAAAATGAAAGATAGGATAATGATTATATCTAGTTATAGACATCTATTTCAGAAAAAATTGAATTGTCTACAATATTACATATATTTTACATATGTACTGATGAAATAAATGCCTTGGGAATTAGGCATAGAAATCTAACATTCTTATATAATGTCATTAATGAATTGCAACATTTTTAAAAATATGAAGAAGGGAGAACAAGTCCATTGTCCCCTCCTTTTCTTTATATACTTCATTAAGATTCCTTCATTCAAATGAAGCTTTCTTAAGCACTAAGGTATCTACAGACCCTTCAAAGGTTTTTTGAGATTATGGTATTTGGCTTATGACAGAGACCCTTTAAATGTGAAGGCCATCTACATATTTGCTTAGATAAGTACTTTGTTAGGTACTTATTCATAGTATCCTTAGTTCCTTGCTTATGCTAGCTGTTGAGACTATCCAAAGGAAAAACACAGTCCCAACACTCAAGAATCACAGACTCTACCAAGAAGACTGATTTCAATAATCAACTCCATCCAGAAAACTGATCTCATATCCTACTCAGATGCAGAAATTTGCAAAGGCTACCTAGAAAAACATGATCTTATTTAGAGTTAGGAATATGACAATGGGACATTTGCTCATGTAAACAAAAAGGGAAATGCATTTTTTATTCTGAACTGTCTGTGGAAACTGGCTTCAGAGATTAAGTTCACAAAGATCATTCTCATAATCACCCATTATTTCTTTTAAATTATTTCTACTTTAAAAATCACTAATAGGGCTGTTGAGATAGGTCAGAGGAAAAATGAATTTGTTGACCAAGACTAAAGACCTGAGTTTGATGCCTGGGACCCTCTTGGTGGTAGAAGAGAATTCACTCCTAATTATATGACCACTACACTCACAACAATATTGTGATCCACAATGATAATAATAATAATAATAATAATAATAATAATAATAATATAATGGAATTTAAAAACTACCTAATATAACATAGTCATTCTATAATTTTATGTCATTCAAGCTAATTTCAGATGTGAAGGCAGAAAATATATCTTGATGCAAACACTGAAATAATTCATTATTATTATTAACATGCACTTCCAAAAGGAACAAAAGAGGCACTATAAACTAAATGGTATTACCAAATGAAAATTTTGTAGTTTTAGAAAGACAGCAGGATCACAAAACCATACTGTATTTCTATAAATATAAAAGGGATTTTAAGTAAAAATATAACTATAACATTACAAACTTACAGATATATACATAAATATACACTTTATGAATATGCTAACACTCAGTAAAACTGTTGGAATTCAGTGTAATGATTATTATCATAAATTGCAGAATTGATGAGACATATAATTAAATATACAAGAACAGGAAATGAATACTGGAGATGAGTAATTGAAATTATTCTCTTCTAAGATTTTTATTTGATTCAGAAAATTATTACATATTTTGGGCCGTGTGTTGGTGGCATATGCCTTTAATCCCAGCACTTAGGAAGCAGAGGCAGGCGGATCTCTGTGAGTTCAAGGCCAGCCTGGTCTCCAGAGCGAGTGCCAGGATAGGCTCCAAAGCTACACAGAGAAACCCTATCTCAAAAAACAACAAAAAAAAAGAAAATTATTACACATTTTGAAAAGAAGAGTATAGACCTCTTCCCTTTTCTGCTCTTGCTCCCTCTTCTCTCTCTCTCTCTCTCTCTCTCTCTCTCTCTCTCTCTCTCTCTCTCCCTTTGACCCCCTCTCTTTCTCCCTCCCTTCATCTCTCTCTCTATTCTCCCACTTTTGCTCTCCCTACCTGCAATAAACTATATGTTTAATGCAAAACAAAGGAAAAGAAGAGTATAATGAAGTCCATGTCTTGACTTGCAGAGATGTTAAGTTCAAGGGAACTTTCTGTTATGGTGGGAATTTCTATAAGAGAAATCCACTTATTATGATGTAAAATTTTATGGGAACAGAATTCAAGATGACCTCAGTCTAACATATAATTTAACTTAATTGTATAAAACCACAATTTTTAACTTACAAAATATATGATAAAACTCATTGTATAAGAGTATAAACTAAAAATCTATGTTAATAAACATCAGTTGTTTATAAGATACAATAAGGCATCGTGGATACTTATTGACTGAAGAGGTCATGGCAGGATTTCTAGCTTCCAGAAGTCTTATTTATAAACTTTGTGAACTGTCTTTTTCAGTTCTCATTTGTTGATGCATGGTAGATTTGCATGACTCCAGGATAATGTGTGATATCTGTGATATCTTAAATTGTCTGCATGTCATGTACTAACCTTGTATCAAGTTCATTATCATGATGCCACCTTTAAATACATGATTGTTTCCTATGAGAATATTGAAAATCCCTTTTAACTATTGTGAAATATTTGTTACATTATCGTTAACCTTAATCATTCTACTATGAGAGTGAACACCAGAACATGTCACTTCTCTCTGGAATGATGTACAGTGAACATTATTCCCATCCACTCTGAGTTCTCCACAGCTAAAAAATAAATAAATAATAACAACCACTATTCTATGCTCAAGTGTTTTGAGATAATGGTTTTATTGCATATATTGTATCCATAAATTTTATTAATATCTAAAGAAGTGTATATGATTGTCAAGCTCCACTGACTATAAAGTATTTAAATCTCTTTGACTTATTTTATGTTAATTATGCATCAGTTTTAAAAATTACAATTTGAGGAACTGGGTAAATAATTCAATTAGAAAAGTTCTTGTCTTGGACTCCTATGGACCTGGAGTTTGATCTCTTGTAAAATACATTAAAAAGAGAAAAAAATCTAGGTACAGTGGCATGTGGTTTCAATCACAGCATGGGGAGTTGGAGACAGGCCAATACACGGGTCTGTTCAACAGCCAGTCTAGCATATTTGGTAAGTTTCAGATTTCACTTAGAGCACTGATGCTCTCTTCTGGTCTTCAGTGAATCTATACACATGATTGCATCCACAAATACACACACACACACACACACACACACACACACACACACACACACACACACACACTGCAATGTGATGGGAATTGTGTGGGTAAGGACAAGCATTGAGATGGAGCAAAAGACAAACAGTCATCCCACATGAAATGGAGAAGTTATTGTCCTTCTAGAGGCAATGCTGGAGTATCTGTGCAGAGTCTGTAAGATGCACAATGTGAGGGAAGATGAGCTTGTGCTTCCCCTAGGATGGTCTTAGAACTTAATATGCCACATTCCCCTGAACCTATATAGGCTTACACATTATTTTGCCCTTACTCAGATCAAGCATGTAAGTAGAAATCTGTTTCAAATAGATGTCTTGAATATGGCTGTGCTTACACTGGGGCTCAAGACTCAGTGAACACTGGGAAAGAGTGTTTTCTGGGGAAAGACCAAAGACTGTAAGATGCGATGCCACCCTTCTTGGCTTTTCAGTTCCCGATATAGGAATAAGATCTAACAAATATCAGAGATATGAAGCGATCTTAAGCATGTACATTCAGATATGTCTTCATGGTAGCTGATACATATTGGCTATGTCCCACACATTGAGAACAGATATTTGCAAAAATAGAGACAGTGTTTAGTATACATTACACAGTAGCATCTTCCCAGTGAAGCTGAAGAATTAGGTTTGAGGCTGGGAACTGGGGATAAGGTTCAGTAGGTAAGAATGCTTGCTACTCAAGCATGAGTCCTTGAGCTTCAATGTCCAGCAACATGTAAAAGGCTGGTGTGGCCATGGGTGTCTCTAACAACAGCACCCTGGGGAAGGGGCAGAAACAGGAAGACTTCTAAGGCTTGTTGGTCAGCAGCCTAGTTCCAGTCTCAGTGATATATGTTGTCTACAGGAATTAAAACATAAGAGTTATAGAGCAGGCCATCTAATATCTGCCTGTGTCTTCCATCCTTAATGTGTGATATTCACATATACAGCCTCCATGCCACCTGCCCCCCCCCACACACACACACACATAGAAGCTAATTACAAGCTATATGGCAAGTAGTGGTCAGATGTGAATTATTTGTGTTAGTAAAGTCCAGGTATATGGTGTTCTGATATCAAGTTGGTTGCAACTATACAGGCCCAAATGGTATAGATGAAAATGTGGAGGCAATAGGCTTATATATTTGCATTCTTAGTCCTCAATTGATAAACAATTTGGGAAGCAGTAAGAAGTTTAGCCTGTTGCAGGTGGCATGACCTTGTTGGAGAAGGTGTGTCACTGTGAGTAGGCTTTGAGGTTTCAAAAGCCTATGCCAGGCAGTCTCTCTCTCTCTCTCTCTCTCTCTCTCTCTCTCTCTCTCTCTCTCTCTCTCTCTCTCTTGTTCTTTCTCTCTACACCACCCTCACCTGATTATCTGTGGATCAGGATGTAAAGTTCTCAGCAACTGCTCCAACCCCATTCCTGTCTACTTCCCATGACAATGACCATGGACTAGCCCTTTAAAACTGTAAGTAAACCCCAATGCTTTATTTTAGACAAGTTGTCTCTTCATAGAAGCAGAATAGTAACTAGGACACCAGATAATCCAGTGATGTATCAGGGCACATGCTGATGGAATGCCTTCCCACTGCTGGTTTTACCAAGTGACTCAGAACTGCTCTGAATGGCTTTCCTGCTTTGTGTCTCTGTGAATTGATCTTAACTCTATTCCTTGTTGATCTGTAAGATTGCCACTTTAGTCCCTGGGGATCTGGCATAATTATCTCCCCGTTTCCTCCTCTTCTAGTTTCTTTTCAGCAAGGAAAATTATCCATTGTAATACAAGTCTTAATCCATTGTAGGTATTTTAGGAGTATGTCCTTACAGTTGCCCTGGAACTATTAATTACTCTACTTTCTAGATAAGGAAATTGTTGCTTCAAAAGTTTAATCCCAGAACTCGGGAGGCAGAGGCAGAGGAAGGCAGATCTCTGTGAGTTCGAGACCAGCCTGGTCTAGAAGAGCTAGTTCCTGGTCAGCCTCCAAAGCCACAGAGAAACCCTGTCTCGAAAAACCAAAAAAAAAAAAAAAAAAAAAAAAAAAAGTTTAAATGGCTCACACAAGGCCATAGAGATTGTTAAAGACAGAATGGATTGAGCAAACAGTCATTCTATCATTCTATTTTTGCATCATTACTCCCTTTTCCTGACTGTGACTTTGACATTGTTTCTGGGAAACCTAAGAAAGAGAACAAACATCCTTCTACAGCCCTTCCCAAAACATAACTCTCATGGTTTATCAATGCCTTCTAATCTCCCCCTGCTGCCTACAATTACTCTTCTCAGTAACTGCATTATTTAAGTCAATTAAATATTTAGGAGTGCTGTATGAGCAATGTCACACAAAATAAAGTTTTATTAGCCAGAAGATGCAGGTTCACACATAAATTATGTGCGAAGACAGATGTACAATGAAGAGAAAGATTATCGCCCCAGGGCTATTAGTCATCTGCCTTCGCTCCCTTTCTGCACCTTGTTCCTCTCAGGCATCATTTCTGCCATGGTGAATTATGTCCTCAAAGCCTCAAAACAAAATGACTTCACTTCTGCTTCTTCCTAGGTGAGAGTGACATCACTGTGTCTGCACTAAAGGATCCATCTTCCCCACAAGCAGGAAAGACAAGAATTTCTTGGGACCTTCCAGTTTCATGTCCATATTCTGCCTCCATTCCTAAGGTATGGGAGCCTAACTTGTAGGCCAGGTAGCACAAATGACAAGTAGGGTTAGAACACTCCACTTCCTCTCCTGGAGTGTAATTGGAGTTTACTCATTGCCTTCAAGGCCTGAATTTTGCTCTTCTGTATCAGTCATTTTAGGTCCAGGACAAGCTGCCCATGTCACAAAGACCAGGGCTGTTGCTGTTCCCTATGGAATTCTATCAGAAACTCTGGATGTCCCTGATATATCCATTTCATGTCCTCTACATGGCTGTTTTTCTCTATTGACTGTGTCAAACAATGCACAGTAAAAATGTGTCTGCACCTGCACTCCTTGAAAATGCCCTTTCATGCATTTTCTGAGAATCACATACACATGGTATATATAGTGATTATATTCAGGCCTGACTTCTCTCCCTGTTTCTCCCTGACACAATTCCCAACTCGCTGTCTCCTCCCAGTTCTGTGTTTTCATGACCCAAGTACAATCTGTGCTGCCCACATAGTCTTGGCTGTGGGGCATGTCAACTTGAGGAGCATGGTGTACCTAACAGGAGCCACATCCTTAAAGGAAACAGACTCTTCCTTCTTCCAGCAGCCATCAACTGTCAGTGTGAGTTCATGAGTGCATTGGTCCTGTCATGTTCAAAAGATACGGTTCTGTTCCAGTCCTCCACCATCCCTGCCTCTTACAATTGCTCCACTACATCTTCTGCAGTGGTCCTTGAGTCTTGCTGGGGATGAGGGATGCACATGGTCCATTTGTGACTGAGTATTCCACAGACACTTTGTCTCTATATTTTGTTCAGATGCGAATTACTGCATTAACTCCTGAATACTACACAAAGAAAATCTGATGAGGTCTGAGCTCTGTATTAATTTCTGCGTATGGTGATAGGACTTTATAATGCAATTGCATACTATGTCCATTTAGCAAAATACTGTATCCATGCTGAGGGGCCATGAACTCCCCAATAATATCCACTAATTTAATTATAATAATATGTGTGTGTGAATGGGTGTGTGGGCACATGTGCTTTTTGTTCTTTTAATGTGTGGAGGCCTGAGGTCAACAACATCTATCTTCTTCAATCTGTCTGAAACTTCTCTTTTCTATCCATTTTTGAAGCTTGGAGTTAACTCTTCTCATGCTAGTCTTGCTTGCTAGATTGTCTCAAGGATTCTCCTGTCTTTGACTATGGGACACATGTATATGATATGCTCAGGTTTCCACAAGTGTGCAGAATACAAAACTTAATTTTAACAAAACCATAGTGGGGATGCATATTATTTTAGCTGAGATTAAACAATGTGAAAAAATAAGGTGTTAAGTTTTTTCATCCTTGCTGAGCTGATAATAATGAAATGAAGGCAACAACCCAGTGAGATTTGTTTCATGCAGTGATAGCCAACAAAGGGGATATTATAATGTATTTTTCTTTTGAATGCTTTATAAATAAATATGGAAATTAATGAGGTGAGAAGATCAACCTTCATTCCCAAATGGGAAATAAAACTAGCAGTGATGAAAGAGCTAGGACAGATAACCTTCCAAGCTTGAGGACCGGGGCTGGAGACTAATACCCACGTGGAGACATATAATACTGTGTACCTGTAATTCCTGCACTGAGGAAGTAGAAACACACAGAATCTCGTGTTTACTGTCCACCCACCATAGCCTGGTGGAAAGTTCCAGGTCACACTGAGAAACCTTATTTCAAGAACAAGGTGGAGTGTACTTGAGGAGTGACAAAATAGGTTGATCACTAGCCTTCACACATGTGCCACATTACATGAACACCTGTGTACATAAGAACACAAGTACATATGAACATGTGTACATACCTGAGCAAAGCACACACACACACACACACACACACACACACACACACACACACACACACACACACACATGCCCTCACACACACACACAGAGTAGTAAACAGAGGGGTAAAATCATTATGGAAATAAATGAGAACATGGGAGTCACATTTCTTTGACAGACAGGGTAATGTCCCCTAAGGATGTTTGGTTCCTAGTCTCTGACTTTTAAAAGAATATGTGATTTTACGAAGCATAAAGAATTTGGCATAAGTGATTAATGCTCCTAGTCGCTTAAGGTAATTAAGCAACCCCTGGGCTGCTCAGGTGGGCCCAGTCTAATGACTTGGATCCTTCAAAATGGAGACACATTCGGGGTGGCAATCAGTTAATGATGTGATCACAATAAAGTGTAGGTATGGCAGCCACCTGCTGTCTTAAAGATGGAGGAAAAATACCACAAGCCAAGGAATATTGGCAGACTCTAGAGGCTTGGGAAGTAAACAAGAGGTCTGTCATTTGGAGTCTGAAGAAAAATAAAAATACATTCCAACAAATCTGAATTCATCTCAGTGAGGTTTCTAGCAGCCTTTGTTCCTGCAAACTGTAAACTAACAAATGTGTATTGGTTTAATGCAATCAGTTATTGGTTATGGAACAACAGTAACCAAAATGAGCACCTTTAGCAGGGAGATATGAAGTTGATAGAATTACAGGGGCAGGAGCATCCTTGTACCCTGTTTTGATTTTTCTTGTTTGGTAACCTGTATTATAGCTCTTTCAGGAGGCTACTGTAGCTTGGTAGACCCTCAAATCTATTGAAAATGCTTCAAGTAAATATACTACAAAGTTTTATTGTACATTGTACTCCCATTTTCCTGGAAATACAATTGCTTTGTGAATGAAGATTGCTATGAGGAGATCCCAATAAGCCAGGGGCAACACTTTTATTTGGGGAACTATAGGTTTCAAAATTAATCCTCTCATGTCATTCTAATGCTTGGAAGCAATTATATATGCTAAAAATGAAACAAAATCTTTTAGAAATAGTGCATTAAAAATAAGAAAAAGGACATTTTGCATTTTGTATGTTTAAGAAGTTAAGTTTGCAAAACCTCTCATTTTGCACAAAGCACATGATATATTCACTTCTTTTCTTTCTTTAAATTTTATTGGTGTCTGGATTTGTTTGTTTGTTTGTTTTGCCCTGGCCCCATGTATACCTTTTCTCATGTTTCATATTGTATCTTAAAATTCTAACAGTTAAGAGATTATCTAATCTTTCAGCTAGTAAACAAATGTCTATGTCAGAAATCAATGCTCTGAATGCAGAAAGCCACATCTTGGTGTAACAGAAGTGTATAGACTCCCAGCAAAAACTGAGTAGTGTTACATCCAATACTTTTCTTGTTACTGTGACAAACAAACAAAAGCAACAACAACTGGTGAAAGCAACTTAGAAAGGAAGGACTTATTATTTCATGGCAGAAGTTAGAAACAATTGGTCACATTGCCTCTGCAGTCAGTAATAATGAGCAGCTGAGCTCAGCTCACTATCTCAGACCTATGCATTCCATTCTGGAGCTTCTGTACATGAAATGGGACTGCCTACATTTAGGGTGAGTGTTCCACCTCAGTTGTCTAATCAAGACAATCCCTCAGATATGTCCAAAGACTGACCTGTGATGGAATTCTAAGTCTTGGCAAGTTGATAATGAGTGTAAACAATCACAGACCTTTAGTTTCAAGTATAGAGCCCAACATGTCTGAGAAGTAGTGGCACAGGCAGTCGATCAGTTGCATACAGACAAAAGCAGAGAAAGATAAATGTTGGTGCATAGATAGCTCTTCCACGTGTCCTTTTTATTCATCCTAGCCCAGAGGATGATACCATTCTTATTCACAGTAGGCCTTCCCATTACTTAAAATCTAACCTGGAAACAGATCAGTCAAAAGTATGTGTGCTGAGTGATTCTTAATCCATCAAATTGACAATGGTGATCACAGATGTGCTTTCTTTCTTTTGCATTCATTATGTATATTTTACACAGCAAATAATGGCATTAGTCTTGTCAAATACAAGGATTAGTTTTTGAGACTCTCCAGTTTTCAAGGTTTTATGAAGGTTCTCCATGAGCTATACAGAGAGATCCAAACTACTGTATATTGATATTCAGGTGGACACACTATAGCCTTACAGTTGACTGATGTTTGGAAGTTGAATTAGGTTATAGCCTATCACTAGGACTTGACTCTCTAAGCATGTGCAAGGTAAGGAAAAATACTTTTGTGTGGCACTTTTCCTGAGACTGGGGATAGAATAAAGTATGATGCCACCGAAGTCTAAATCAGTAAACAAGTATGTTACTTAGGGTAGCTGATAGATGTGTGGGTGAGGGTTACCTGCCGTAGCAGGAGTGAGTCAAATTCAGCTACATCATTCACAACCCACCTCAGCCCGAGTGATGGGTCATGAAAGTTAGAACCCAGAAGCTTGCTGTATTTCAAGTTATAATCCATGGCAGCTCAGAGGGTGTCTGTTTCATCTGCTATTTGTGAGGGAGGAGCCTTATTCATCTTGTCAGTTTAAGGAGGTTTCTGACACATGTCTTAGTACAGTTAGAAGTAACTTAAGAATCAAATGTAATTGTAGAATCACTGCTGTTGGTGATTTGAATGCACACTTCATCATAAATATTGACAAACATGATGATTATGAAATTTCTTTTGCAATGGGCCTGGGGACACATCTCAGTTGGTACAGTACCAATCTTGCCACTGTGAAGACCCGAGTTTGATCCTTAGAATTCCTGTAAAGTGGGTTAGGAAGGTACCCCATGCTGGTAATTACTGACAGATCTTTGGATCCCACTGATCAGCCAACCTAATATATTGGGTGAATTCCAGGATGATAAGATACCTTGTGTCAAAATAAGATAGACAGCATTTCTAAAGAATGATACCTGAGGCTGTCCTCTCGTTACCACACAGAAGATTATCACACATGCAAACACTTTCACATGTACACGGCCAACAGTACCACACACTTACATACACATACACAACTGATCACTCTTCCTATTACAAAAATAATGTGTTCATTATAAATTATCTAAAACATAATAAAAGCACAAAAAAATACCAGCCTTGTTTAAATCTTCAAGAGACAGTCATTTACATATTGCTTTGTTTTCAGGTAGGTGCAGATCTGTGAATTAAGTGTACATACCCCTCTTCACGTATACACCACACACAGACCCACAGACACATGGGAACACACACACACACACACACACACACACACACACACACACACACACACACACCAGCGTGATCATGGATGTCTAAACTTTGCTAGTAAATCAAAGTGTACTGTGATGTTTTTAGTACCCGAATCCTAGCATTAGTATAAGAAAGGAAATGACTTTGCATAAGACATGTGAAATCATTGAGAGTTGCCTTGTACATTTTATAACTAATGATTGAATGCAATTGGTACAGCACTGGACTAGAAAGAATAGTGGGGTTTTTACTGAGGGTGTGAGAACAACAGGTCAAGTGCAGTGTTATCACAGTGAGGGAAAGGAGGGAGCTGTGCATTTTCTTCTTTCTGGCTTGTGATGTACAAGAACAGAGGAACTAAAACATCACATGTACCTCTTTCCTTTACTTGATGATGCTTAGAGACTCGCTGCAAAATTAAATGACATTAGTTCTTTTGGTTTGCTCCTAATTTACTTTATGTTCTAATAAGACTTGAAACTTGGCACTACAGAGACACCCCGCTGCTTACAAGCCTTTGCCTTTTACCACATGTGCAGAGGATCACTTTCAGTTCCCAGCACCCACATGGTGGCTCACAACTGCCTGTAACACCAGTTCCAGTGGCCTCTACTGTCCTTTGTGGGTACCAGGACATACATATTACCCAGACAGACATGCACTCAGACAACAAAATATCTATCTTTCCTATTCACGTATTGTGACACTACTCTGTGATTTGAACGTTTTTTTTGTTTTGTTTTGTTTTTTCAAGACAAGACAGCTTTGACTGACCTGGAACTCACTTTGGAGACCACGCTGGCCCTAAATTCACAGATATCTTCCCTCCTTGGGTCACAAGTGCTTCAGTTAAAAGTATGTGCCACCCTCACCAGGTTGTGATTTAAACTTTTTAAAGTCTTATAGTTCTAGTTATTGATGCTTTTATCTTTTCATGAAATCAAGAAAAAGCCCATATTTGTAATTGATGTTTAAAGTCTCTTTATTGCCACCATTATCATCTTATCTGGACATTTGGAATCTGTATTCCAAGATCTATCTTCTCTCTCTTTCCCTTTCTTTCTTTTTTCTTTTTATAATTGTAATCAGACCAATTTTAAATTAGAAACAAGCTGCTTTTATATGTCAATACCAGTTCCCTCTCCCTCCCCTCCTCTCCTAACCCCCCAACCCCATATCTCAACCTCTTTCAGCTCCCCAGGGAGGGTGATGTCTTCCATGGGGGATCTTGAAGATCTGTCATATCATTTGGAGCAAGGCCTAGACCCTCGCCTGCTTGTCTAGCCTGAGAGAGTATCCTTGTATTTGGAATGGGCTCCAAAGTCCAGGTGTATACTAGGAATAAATACTGATCTACTACCAGAAGCCCCATAGATTGCCCAGACCTTCAAATTGACATCCTTGTTCAGGGTATCTGGAACAATCCTATACTGGTTTCCCAGCTATGAGTCTGGAGTCCAAGAGCAACCCTTTGTTAAGGTCAGCTGTTTCTGTGGGTTTCTACAGCCTGGTCTTGATCCTTTTATTCATCACTACTCCCACTCTGCAACTGGATTCCAGAGTTCACCTCAGTGTTTAGCTGTGGGTGTCTGCTTCAGCTTCTGTCAGCTACTAGATGAAGGCAATAGGATGGCATATAAGGGACTCATCAATATCATTATCGGAGAAGTGCTTTTAAGGTAGCCTCTCCACTGTTGCTTAGATTGGTAGTTGAGGTCATCTTTGTAGATCTTTGGACAATTCCCTAGTGTCAGAATTCTCTCTAAACCTATAATGGCTTCCTCTATTATGGTATCTCTTACCTTGTTATCCTCTATTCTTCCCCTTACTAAATCTTACTGCTTGGCACCTGCGGCTTCTTATAATTGTAATCAGACCAATTTTAAATTAGAAACAAGCTGCTTTTATATGTCAATACCAGTTCCCTCTCCCTCCCCTCCTCTCCTAACCCCCCAACCCCATATCTCAACCTTTTTCTGCTCCCCAGGGAAGGTGATGTCTTCCATGGGGGATCTTGAAGGTCCCCCATGGAGGACATGAGAGCATGTCCTCCACTCCCCTCACTTCTCCCCTTCTCTATCTTCTACCTCCTTCTCCCCTCCCCCATGCTCCCAATTATCTCAGAAGATCTTCTCCCTTTCCCCTTCTCTGGGGGACCATGTATGTCTCTGTTAGTGTCCTCCTTGTTTCCTAGCTTTTCCGGCCGTGTGGATTGTATGCTGGTAGTCCTTTGCTCTATGTTTAAAATCCATATATGAATGAGTACATACTATTTTTGACCTTTTGTGACTGGGTTATCTCACTCAGGATGGTTTCTTCTACTTCCATTCGTTTGCCTGACAATTTCAAGATTCCATAGTTTTTGTTTTTTGTTTTTTGTTTTCCCCCTCTGAGTAGTACTTCATTGTATAAATGTACATTTTCTCCATCCATTCTTCAGTTGAGGGGCATCTAGGTTGCTTCCAGGTTCTGGCTATTACAAATAATGCTGCTATGAACATGGTTGAACATATGTCCTTGTTGTATGAATGTGCTTCTTTGAGGTATATGCCTAAGAGTGGAATTGCTGGATCTTATGGTAGACTGATTCCAACTTCCTGAGGAATCTTCATACTGATTTCCAAAGTGGCTGTAGGAGTTGGCACTCCCACCAGCAGTGGAGGAATGTTCCCCTTTATCCACATCCTCTCCAGCATAAGCTGTCATTGGTGTTTTTGATTTTAGCCATTCTGACAGGAGTAACATGGTATCTCAGAGTTGTTTTGATTTGCATTTCCCTGATTGCTAAGGATGTTGGCACTTTCTTTTGTGTCTCTCAGGATTTGTAGATTCCTCCATTGAGAATTCTCTTTAGTTCTGTACCCTACTTTTTAATTGGGTGAGTTGGTGTTTTTGTGACCAGCTTCTTGTGTACTTTGTATATTTTGGTAATCAGCCCTCTGCCAGATGTGGGGTTGATGAATATCTTTTCCCATTTTGTGGCCTGCCTTTTTATCTTGTTGACTGTGTCCTTTGCCTTACAAAAGCGTCTCAGTTTCAGGAGGTCCCATCTATTAATCGTCAATCTCAGTGTCTGTGCTACTTGTGTTATGCTCAGGAAGTGGTCTCCTGTGACTATTCATTGACAACTTTGATCCATTTGGACTTAAGTTTTGTGCATGGCAATAGATATGGACTTATCTACAATCTTGCAGCATCCAGTTATATCAGCACCATTTGTTGAAGATGCTTTCTTTTTTCCACTTTCTCATTTTTCCTTCCTTTCTTTCCCACTTTCCATTCTTTCCTTCCTTCCTTCCTTCCTTCCTTTCTTCCTTCCTTCTTTCCTTTCCTTTTTCCTTCTTTGACAGTTTCAGGTTGAAGAAAAAAATTCAAAGCAAACAACATGTACCTCCCTTGTATTCTCTTCCCAGTTTTCCCACAATGAACAGACCTAAGGAGTTGGTAGGAAAAGGGGAGATACATTAGCGCAAGTGTGAATTTTTTCAATGGCTTTCTTTATCTCAAGAAATTGACAGTGTGTTTCCATGTGTCCTTTTATTCCCAGCAGTAAGTTTTATTCCTCCAAAATGTGGTTCATTTACTTTCAAATACAGCAGTTATCTCTGTACCTGTTGTAACACAAAGGCCAGAAAAGGTTGGGTGAGAACTTTCTACCAACAGTTACAGAGACACAGACCCACCCTCTCCTAAAGAAGGGTTTTATAGATACCCTTAGACCAATAGAAAAAGTGATCAAAGGACAATCACCAAGGAGGGCACACCAAAGTAAAATAAAACCCCAAATACACTTTGATTCTACAGACTCCAAAGAATTGTGGGCCCCTTCTCTGCTAGAGAAGTCTGTAATGCTTGTCAGTACACAGTACTTTCACTTGGTACTGATCTGTAGCTCTGTCTTTCAGTTCTTTTAACTGATAGAGAAAGATAACCAACTTTTTATTTTGTATCCAGTGTTACTGGAACATGTTGATTATAAATGATATTCAGAATAACTCTTTGTTTTGTATAAGTCATGGAATTCAACACATACATAAAAATGTTTCTACCATTATTATTTCATGCATATTTCTGTTGTCCTAAAATATTCTTTATTCTACCTCTCTATATCACCTTCTTTTCTTAGTATCTTCATAAGTGGGTATCTCTTCACTGTATCCATACTTTTGCCTTTACTAGTGATGTTCACTGATGGATATATAGATAAATAAGTAGATATATGATAGATAGATAGATAGATAGATAGATAGATAGATAGATAGATACAAAGATACATAGCCAAGAACTCTAGATTTTATTTTACTTAACAGTAAATATTTAAGCTTCTTTAACATTGTTTCTGTGTCTTATCAGCTCACCCTAGATTCCAGTCTTACCATCTTGATTCTTAAAATAGAACTAATAGTGGTTCCAT
Organism: Cricetulus griseus; assembly: GCF_003668045.3. NCBI lineage: Eukaryota > Metazoa > Chordata > Mammalia > Rodentia > Cricetidae > Cricetulus > Cricetulus griseus. Next base: position 72,033,696 of record NC_048598.1, read on the forward strand.
TGCCTCAAAAGCAAGTTCTCTGGCAATTATATCCGTACTTTCTGAGTCTCTCTGTTCTTTTTACTCCAGAAAAAAGTATATATTCTATAAAATTCACTCTCTATTTTCTTCATCTTACCTGACTTTCTTCTTAAACCCTAAGTAGAGTGTGCATAATACATTTTCTAAGCCATTTGTGTTTATTTGATACCATACAAATTGGATTAACTACTTTTCTCTTACAAAAGCTGGTTAGAGATTATCAGATGGGTTGGGTCTCTCTGAAGCTTTCCTAGTAGCATTTAATCCATTTCCCACAAAGGGATGCAACTCTGCTTTTTTCCCACCTCCAGTGGCCTTCAACAGCCTTCCTGCAGGGATGTTTATTTACTTTGTCAAATTTCATCGACAACAGATATGAGATAAATGCTCAGGGCTTGCTTAATTGGATAACAGGATGACATTGGCACCAGAATCTATAAAAAACAGACATTATTAAAAGAAACAAACAAAAAAACACCCTCTCTCTCTCTCTCTCTCTCTCTCTCTCTCTCTCTCTCTCTCTCTGTGTGTGTGTGTGTGTGTGTGTGTGTGTGTGTGTGCACTTATCATGGAATTTGTGTGGAAATCAGAAAACAACTTCCAGGACTCATTCTTTCCATGGTGCATTCATAACAGGAACTCAGGTGGTCATAATTACACTGCAATTGTGCCTATTAAACCATTTTACTGGCCCCAGAAATAATATCAGATTTAGAAAATCAAAGTTGAAAGGAATGACACACAAAATCATCATTTAAAGGCCACCTTAACCAGGGTATTTTCGTGCTATCCTTAGTAGAAAAAGTCTGTGTTGTTCTGAGCACAGAGTCCTTGCTAAATTATCAGCACAAAGTCTGATGCCTCCAACTTCTTCACTCAGGTCTTTTCTCCAACCTCAATGTTAGTTCAAATTAATATATGATGGTCTCTACCTTTCCTCCCAAAGGAAAGTAGTTTAGTCCCTATACTAAGATGGTGTTTAATGATGTCAGCCCTGGTCTACATTGTTTGGATTACTAAACAAATATTTTATTGTCCCCCAAGCATATCCTCCACTCCTCAGATCCTTTTAAGGTAACTGTGAAAGAACATCTTCTGAATAGTTCTTTTTCTTAGAGTGGAAATAAGGGAAGGAGATTCAAGTACATTGGCCTTAAGATCAGCACTAAGAGGTAAGATCTTTTCTTTTTTAGCATAAAACATGTTATGTAGAGAAATTCATCTAAGAAAACAAATAAGGGATGAGGGAGATAGTTGGGCAGGTGGCAGTGTTTGTGCAACCATTAAAACTCAAGTGCAAATTCCTAGCACTAATGCAAAAAGCTAGGCATAGTTGTACATGCCTCTGTTCAAAGCACTGTAGAGGTAAGAGAAAAAAGGATCACTGTGGCTTGTAGACTGACAGCTCAGCTCCAGGTTCACTAAGCTATTCTTTTTCAAAAGGATGAGGCAGAAATCTAGAGAACAGGACACCCGTTGTCCTCTTTTGGCCTTGGAATGCATGAATGAGCACAAATACCACGCCATATGCATATATAGAGTATGTATGCATGCACAGAAACTCTCTGTCTCTCTCTGTCTCTGTCTCTGTCTCTGTCTCTCTCTCTCTCTCTCTCTCACACACACACACACACACACACACACACACTCTCTACACGAGTGTGTGTGCATTTACAAACACTAAATCATGCAAAAAGGAGAAAAAGCTAGCAAAGCAATCAACATAGAGAATCTTCCTATATCAAGTTTAGATCTGGTAACACTGAGCATATATAGAGCTTAGAAGGGGTATGCTATATGTGTGCCATGTTTTATCTTGTTTAGTCCTTATATAGCAAAACAACTTTGTTAGAATTGTTATTTTGAGAAGTAGAGATTCAGAGTAAATCTTTACTCACAAAAAGATAATTTGCATACACTTCTCATTTTATCATTTTCAATTCCCTTCATAAAAATCTAAACTAATCACAGGTTCTCCCTCCTTCTCCCTTAAGTATGCACATGCATTCAGTCCTTATTTCCTTCTGTGTTCATTAAAAGGAAACATTCAAACCTGCTGGTTCAATTAAAATCTGGGGGAGGTATGCTGAGCACATACTTCTATTTTTTATTGCCTTTTTTTTTTACCATACACTCTATATTGTAGCTCATTTTATAAAAAACCTGGTTGCTACCACACAAAGGTGGATATGAGTAGCCGAAATGTTAGCATCATGTATTGGAGATTATTTGTTAAAAAATAAGTAAGAGATCAAATACTACACACCAAGAAAGTGTTCAAAAAATATTAAACACTAGATGTATCTTCTTAGTCTTTCACCACACAGTTCACAACAACAGAGGCATCCTATTTAACTCTCTTCTTCAAATACAGTTGAAGTGTTTTCTACTTGTAGATATGTTCATGCATCCAATTGAATGTGAACTGACAATTTGTCTTTTACAAAAAAAAAAAGTATTTTTATTTATGTGTATCTGTGTGTGGCTATGTTCACATGAGTGCAGTGCCCAATAGGGTGTTAATAAGGATTGGGTTACCTTGACCTGGAGTTACATATAGGTGTGAGTTTCTCAACATGGGTGGTGTGAGCCAAGTGTGGTTTCTCTGTAAGAACAACATATGATGTAACTGCTGAGTCAACTCAGGAAGGTCATTTGGACATGAAATGCCATGTTGGGTGAGTCAACAGTTCTTTACATTTACTCTGGACACAGCATTCTTTGAGCCTTAACAGACAACACAGATTTCAGGTAATGGTTGATACAAGGGGCATTCATCCTCTCTCAGGAGAAAGAGGTATGAAATACTTAGCATGATAAGAGTATAACTTAATTGTTTGTTGTTATTGTTTTTTCAGACAAGGTCTAACTATGGAGATTGCCCGAGCTGGCATTGAACACAGGGTCCTGATGCTCTGAAGAAAAGGATCTCTGTAAGAAGGGATTCCAGCTCAGATGCCTTTCTCTCCAGAAGACAATTGGTTAGAAGAAGCAGATTGCAGACACTTCCTTGTGGTTGTATTCAAATCAAGTATTTTCTTTTTGTTTCATGTTTTAATTTTCCACTCAATATTCATTTGTATGAGCAATTTCTTCTTCTTTTAAATGGTTTTTTGAGACAAGGTTTCTCTGTGTAGCTTTGGAGCCTTGAGATCTTTTTGTTACAACTTTTTGTGACTCCAAATGTGCATTTGGATTGTGTATCTCTCATTTTGGGTTTTAACTCTTTTTGATGTGTGATTTCAGTTTTCATCACCTTTCTGTGTATGGAATTCATTATTGCACAATATGAAGGATAAATATTTCATATGCAGGTATATATATATATATATATATATATATATATATATATTTCTCTGAAGGATGAAAGAACAACAGATTTCTTGTGTTTGTTTTCTAGCAGAGTAATAACTTTGAATGGGTTTGCTTTTCTAAAATCTTTTAGATTTATTGTTCTGTTATGAGTATATGGGATGGCACTAGCATGCCACAGTGTGCATATAGAGTACAGGGACAACTTGTGAGAGATGTTTCTCCCCTCCACCATGTGGGTGCTAGAATTCTAATATCCTTGCAAGTCCTTGAAAAAGTTCAGTTGCTGATGGTAAGAGGCCTTTATGAAGAAAGCTCTTCCCTCATTACATGGCATTGGAGAACTGTTTTCCTTAAAACATCATACAATGTTCTTGACTTCTAAGTCAACATTCTTTCCCTCTTCGGATGTCTCTGGCTCTTCACCCACATGAGAGATTAGACAAAAGGCTCCTGGGAGCTCATGAAAATTCCTGCAATTCTGCATTAGTGTGGCTTTAGCTCCGGAGTTCCAGGGAACTTCTAAGGAACAGCTATCCAGTTACTACCCTCTGTAAACTGAAAGCTCCATTCCAGGTTAGAGAAGCTTGCAAACTCGGCTTATGTTTATTCTGGTGTAGAAACTGCATGGGGAGGGTAAGAAACAGCTCAATATTAAGCCCACTGACGTAGCATGTGTTGGGGAAATGGATTTTTATCAGAACTAGGTTGAAAACAGGAAGATTGAGAGAAGAAATGAAAGAAAGAGGGAAATGAAAGTTAAAAGAAGGGATATTAGGAATAAGAAAATGAGGGAACGAGGAAGGGAAACAAAGGGAAAGGATGGAATGTGAAAAGAAAAATGAAAGAAGAGAAGTGAATGAAAAATAAAAATAAAGAGAAAGTGAGGGAAAAGGGATGAAGATACACAGAGTGAGAGATAGAGAGAGAGGCAGAGAGAAACAGAGAGAAGCAAACCTCCATTGGTACAGAACAGATATTCTTTTGTTCACTAGCTGTCCCTTTACACTGTGAGCGACAGTAAGTGCTACCAGAAGTAGAATGTCTAAGGACAGTTGGTTCTTCTATGTTCTTCCATGTCTCATGACTATAGTATCACAGTCATTTCAGAATATCCCAGCTCTTACACAGTAAAAGACATCCTCCCATCATTCCTCTTTCTTGCTTAGTTATGGCTACATACTGTGCCCTTTTTTTTTTTTCTGTCTCAGTCAGAGCTGTAGGAGACTGCATGGTGTCCTCTGAGTAACTTAGTAAAGTCTCTCAGAATTCACATTGTAATTCTTGGAATTACACAGATGTAGTTCTCTTATATACATATGATCCTCACATTTATTATGTATCTGGCTAGATGAAATTAGAAATCAGATTTGTTTTATATTCTGATTTATATGGAAGTGTATGTGTGCATCCATGTATCTGTGTGTGTGCATTGGTTATCTGCAAAGGCTGGAAAGAAGCATTGAACTGCCCAGAACTGGTATTCATATGGTTGTTAGACACCCGATATGGCTGCTAGGAACCAAATTCTAGTCCTCCCAGGTTCCAAATTGGAATTACTAACTATAAGTGAAAAATATCGGAAAACCAGTCAAGTAGCAAAACAGAAAATTGAGTTTTATACCAGCAGGTTGAATTTATTTTTAATTTTTGCTGGGTCCAGAGACACTAAAAATATTAAACTGCATTTTCTTATTCCTATGTTCTTAGTTATTTTATTTTCTTCTTTTCTTCTATTTTTTGTTTGTTTGTAATAGGGTATTATGTACCTAAGGAAGACAGACTTCCATTCACTATGTTGGTGAAGAATAACCTTTCACTCCCAGTCTTCTCATCAGGAGGTCTGAGATGATGGGCATTGAACACCACAAATGGGTTTTATTTGTTTTCTCTTTATTCTGTCTTGCGTGTCTTCTCTGTGTTGTCCTCATCTTCCCAAAAAAGCACCAGAAGTCATAATGGATAGCAAATGCCCACTGTGTACAATGTCCCAGATATGAGAGGTTCAGTGGGATAGCTGTGCTTGAGACACGAAGTCATCACCTATAGTATGCTTAGAAATGGCTATACAGAATGGCAGATTCTGACTGGCCAAGGGCACAGGTTCAGCATACCTTGCATTGATTTGAATTTTAATAGCACATTTAATCCTCACTATTTCTGAAATGAAACAAAGATTTGGATAACCAAAGTAAAAAGCAATCCTGTAGGACTCTCATGCATCTCACTCTCACTCCTGGCTTTGACATTCTGGATCGGCACACATTCACTAACATGTCTTTCCTTTATTTGTTTAAAACCATATTCAGTTTGCTCCATTCCTATCTACTCCTCTGACAAGTGCAAGTGATTGACAGAAAATGGCTCGATTCCCTAGATTCTGAAATATGTCTATTCTGACAAGAAATTATAAATATTTGAAGGTTTCTAGGGTGACATGGATGATTTAAAGGCGTCACTAGGAGAAACAGTGAATGAAGAGTTAGGATAACAAAGAACAGACTCCATTCAAAGGAAAGGAAGATTTGAAGAGTGCTGGAAATCACAAAGGGTGACAGGGCAACCAAAGATGCAACAGAAGGGAATGCTGTGAGATGTAGCAAAGAGGAACTTTCTCAGCCATGGCTCCCAGATGATGGTCAGATATTGTAGACCTAGCTGGGGTTAAGCCATAGCCCAAGGAAAAGCAGACTGTCAGTCATATACAGAGGTCAAGCCCATATTTTTCTTCAGATCCAGTTGGGGTTTAGCATGACTGACCAATCCTGTGTTATGTTGATTTTGTCACTACCCAAGTCCCAGGAGGCTGTGGCTAGACACCACATAGGAATGTATTTCTTAAGACTGACCTAGGCTATGGGGTTAGGAACAACGAATCATCACATCTCAGGAACTCTGGATATTCCATACCCACAGGTCAGTAAAACCCTTGGGAGACAGGTGGAAGAGATGGGAAGGAGGGCCAACACCAATGTGATGAAAGAGTCAGTGGTACAGATTCAGCCCAGGCAGGGAAGGGCATGGAATGTCTAGAGGCTTATCACTCATCACTAGATCAACTGTAGAAACTGATAGCCATGATCCTGAGTTTAACAGGAAACTCATAATCTGGAGCCATGCATCTGCCACATTATTCATTGACAAGACTCAATGACAAGAACTCCCAAGCCTCAATAGAATCCTCAGTTCTATTGCCTCCTCCCTCTGGCAGGGTGCTTAATGCTGTCTTGGTTTGGAAAGTGTGGAGCCCAGCCACTAGTCCTGTTATAAACCTCAGTCTTCTTCCTTCACCCTTGAATTAAATAAGAAGAAAAGGTAGCTATAACCATCAAATAGAAGGAATGTGCCATACTGTAAACTTTACAGCTGTCTCTCAAAAAACTCTATTTCTCTTTATTTCCTAGTCCCTATTCAATTAAACCAATGCTGGACTTAGAGGTGGATTTGGCTTTCCTCCTCTAAAATCCAAGCACATTATTTAACTAAGCTTTAGTGTTTCTGTGTTGTATCAAGAAGCCAATTGATGTAATACAGAATAAAAGAAGAATTTGGGGACTGTCTTTGTCTTTTCTTGGATCTTTCTCTCAAGGTGTACACCCTTTCATAATTGTTATGCTCTCATGGTTGCATTCCCTAGCATGTGTACATACACAAACAAACATTTCTCTACTAACTGTTTATGTTTGAGTCCCACACAGCCAATGAAGACCTGCCTGACAGCAATCCCTGGACACCCTGGAAAGAAAATGGGCCACAGCTCCTCGACTGCACTGGATCCAACTTGCTCCATTTCAGCTGACACTCCGGCCAGAGGTTCGGGTACTGACTTCAATCAAGTTGAGGATTTCAAGCGAGATCTTCAATCAAGTGAATCCCATCTAACATGGACTGGATACTAACATTTTCTTTCTACAGGACCCCACATGACTATCATCGTCCCATTTCAGCAGGAAGTAACTTGGAAAATGTTACGCCCCCTTTCCCCATTGTTGTCACTTAGGATAGTGTATATACCTAGTTAGGAATAGCTTATGACTTTAGGGTTTAGTTATATTTTACCTTTATACTGTTAAGTTTTAATCCTCTTTTAGACTAAAAGGGGAATTGTAGGGGAAGCTGTAGCCACGCCTTCTTAGGGGCTGGCTACAAGAGTACCTGAGGGCTTGTGAGGGCGTGGTCAGAGTGAGTAGGGGGACTGCGTTTTCGGTTTCGGTTTCTCTTTGCTTCTTGCTGTACAGACTACCACCGGCTGGCTGGTTCGCTCTGTAAGTAAGGCTTTTCCCTATTAAATACCCTTATATTTCTACCTGACTCCATACTGGTAATTTCTTACTATACTTCCTCACTGGGTGCATGAACTGGAGGACCTCAAAAGCATGGGAGAAACTTTCCGGCACCCAGGCTACCAGAGCCATGCCAGGGATGAGAAATGAAAGATTGTATGAAATGCTTCAGGCTGATGCTTTCTTGACATGTTACCAGCTAGTGGTTAGGCCAGCATGGATGGCAACAATCAACACACTCCCTTTTTAGGCATTATTTTTAGTTATTCTTTGAAATAATCATATATATATATATATATATATATATATATATATATATATATATATATATATATTGAATCTCATTCCCCCTATTATTTCCATGAATTTTCTATGGAACTCAACAACCTACCATATCCCTCCCAACACCATGTCTTTTTATCAGCAGCGTGGCAGCACCAACAGCATCATTTGCATCACAGTTAATTGTCACATCATGGTTGTTGTTATTGCTAATTGTCCACTGAGTTCACTTACTACTTACCATGTAAAAATGGCTATGAGGTTAGGTGGGCATTGGTGGTGCATGCCTTTAATCCCAGCACTCGGGAGGCAGAGGCAGGCAGATCTCTGTGAGTTTGAAGCCAGGCTAGTCTACAGAGTGAGTTCCAGGAGAGGCTCCAAAGAAATACAGAGAAACCCGGTCTCAACGCCCCCCACAAAAAAAAGTGGCTATGAGGCCATCCACTAGGGAATGGACAACTTACCGGAAGCTACATCCCAAACCAAACCGAACATTTTTCCCTCCCCAGCCATGCACTGCCAGTACCTACTCATCTACAGGTGGGACCAGGGGATACTTTTCATGCTAGAATTCTGAGTGGCTTGGTATTGTGCAGGCAACCACAGCCTCTGTGATCTGAGGTATACAACAACCATCTCATATGGAGCCGAAATCATTTCATAGCTCTCTTCCACATTCTCTGGCTCTTAAATTCCTTCTGCCCATGTTTCTTGACACTCAGATGGGAGAAAGCTGATACAGCTGAACCTCTATATTCAAGTACAGAAACCACTTTTCTCCACATTTTGAATAGTTATGCATCTCTGTACTGAAAAGTTCACACTGAAAAGAGAAGCACAAATCTGTTGACATAAGCATCAGTATTAAATATATAGTATGATAACAGGAACATTTATTGAAATAGTATTAGCATGCCTCTCCAGGAATAATGAGCTCCCCAGTCATGGGCTGCTGACAAGGGTCACAGTACCAGATAAGGAATAACTCCTCTGAACCAGGAAAAGACCATATCGTTAAGTGACCCCTTCTCCAACTGGCAGACTACAACTGTAGAGGACCCACAGAGAAAATATTCCAATATTTCATCACTTTCCTTTTATGTTTTATAATTTTTATTTATTTTCACTCATCTGTATACTTTGGGTTAAGCATATTTTTCACAATTGTTCAATAAGTTTTTATTTGGATATATTATCTCCCTTGTCATAACATTCTTCTCTACTTTTTATCCTTTTTCTGCCTTTGGTTTAAGCTTACTTTTATTTTCTTCTTCCAGCTCCACTACTGAACACTGTTACTGTCTTTAAGACAAAATAATTTGTCTTACATATTTTTAAGTGTGTGTGTGTGTGTGTGTGTGTGTGTGTGTTGTGTGTGTGTGTGTGTGTGTGTGTGTGTGTGTGTGTGTGTAAAAATTTTCACATGAATGCAGTGCCTGTAGAGGTCATAAGAGGGCACCATATGTCACAGAGAGAAATTACAAGTGGCTACAAGCTGACCAAAAAGATTTCTGAGAATCAAACTCAGGTCCTCTGAAAGAGCACTATGTTCCCTTAATCAATGAGCCATCTCTCCAATATAAATTTTAAACATCTATAAAGTCACAGTATTCCCTCCATTTTTGCAATATTGTTTTATATATCACAAAGTGATACAGTAATTGATTTTGTTAATATTTAGTATATTTTTCATGTTTGTCTTGGTATTGTAGCTGCATAAGCAAATTGTTCTTTATTCCCTTGAAAATCAATTGAAGATTGAACCATCTCTAAGTAAATGTCCATATCTAAGAAATTCCACTTACTGACCAACCAATAAAAGCATAACCAACAACAGAGAAAAACAAGAAGAGTGAATTATCAGAATAATAAAGAAAGGGGAAGCAATAAAATATATAGAAGAAAGAAAAGTAAAATCTAATTACTCCTCATGCTAGTGATAAGATTCTCTACTTAAAAAGGCTAAATATTCCACTGGAAAAAAATGAGACCAGACAAGCAGGTAAAAGGATATCCATCAACCTATACATACTCACAACTGTCTCTAAGGATCCTGAATCCTCTCTGCCCTCTGTAGGAAACAATCTAAGTGTACATAAAAAATGTGCAAAGACACATCAAATACATATATAATAAAATGAATCTTTTGAAAAACAGAAGGTTATGATACATCAATAAGTCTTCCTTAAGAGTGAAATTAAAAAGAATTTTTCATCACAGTAGCAGCAGCAACAACAAAACTTACCCTGGAAGAAATGGAACTAAGGGAGTAAAATTCTTCTCTAATGAAAAGCTTAGTGAACAAAGGAAGGCAATTGAATAAGATACTCAATAATAAAATGATTTCCCACTCTTATGGAGATAAAACAATGTTGTAAAATCATGGGTTTATTGCTAAAGTACCCTACAGATTAAACCCTGAGAAAATAATCCAATGCCAGAAGTGTCAATAACTGACTTTAAAATACGCCATAGAGCCAAAACAGTATGGTACTGGTACAAAACAGATATTGGGAAATTATGCCATGGTAAAAGAATAGGGGATTATTTGTGGGGGTTTGGGGGGAATCCTAACAGCACAGATGTTGATAAAAAGATTTGTAAAAGAGGATGTCATAAAAATTAACCATGAGTCTATATCTGGCATCTGGCATTCATATTCAAATTCCAACAGAGGTGTTCCCCACTTCTCCAGTCCACAGACCTTTTCCTATTTGAAAACAAATGTAGAGAGAATGTAGGAAATGGGCCCAAGTTATGAAGTCTCATTTATTTATTTATTTATTTATTTATTTATTTATTTATTTATTTATTTTGGTTTCTCGAGACAGGGTTTCCCTGTGGCTTTGGAGGCTGTCCTGCAACTAGCTCTTGTACAACAGACTGGTCTCGAACTCACAGAGATCTGCCTGCCTCTGCCTCCCAGTGCTGGGATTAAAGGCTTGCACCACCACTGCCCGGTTTGAAGTTTCCTTTATAACTTTGAAAGTTATAAAACCACTTCATTCAACTATTCCCTACTTCCTAAATGTACCCCAAATACTCATAACGTCACTACCAACTGGAGATCAGGTATTTAAATACATGAGACTCTAAGGAACATTTTACAGTTATAACACAGCATTAAACATCTTAAAGATACAAGGAGTTATTTGATAATCCCATATTTAGTGTTGATTGCCAGGCTTAGAGACTTAGATTATTCAATTATGAGTGCTTTGCTGCTGTTTTAAAAGCAAATGCTTTTTACTTAGACAATGAGGCCAATATCACACTAAATATCAGTAGCTTTAATAAATAAGCTTGGCCAGTGTGGTCCATAAACAATTGTACCAAGGAATGGTTTTAGAGAAACTATCTAAGTAAAAGCCCATTGATTTTTTTAAAATTTGAAATTTTTAATTAATATATACTTATATAATTCTTTCTTTCACTCCTATGTTACCCCACTCATTTCCTCAAAAATTTATGACCTCTTTTTTTTTAATTATTATAGTCAGACACACACAGATACATTTGAATGTGTGTGTGTGTGTGTGTGTGTGTGTGTGTGTGTGTGTGTGTGTGCATTTGTATATCCTACTGAGTCTGTTTAGTGTTGCTTGTATGTTTATGCTTGCAGGTTTTCAGGACTGACTAATTGAAAAATTGGTATTTGATAGCCAATCAGTAGGGTTATATCTGATGAAGACCAATTCTTCCTCTCCAAGAAGTCCTTAATATTCTGGAGTTCTTTGTCTAGGGGCAGAGTCACATGAGATTGCTTCCTTCTATGTTAGCATGTCTGTTGGTGTTCAACTGTTGTTTAGGTAGCCGCACTGCTGAGATTTCATAGGTGTAGCTCCCCTGTTATTCCTAGAGGACAAACTCTCACAGCAGAATTTCTGGTCCTTTGGCTCTTACACTCTTTCTCCCCCCCCTTTTCATAATGTTCCCCAAGGCTTTTGTGGAAGGGAAAGTGGTAGCTGTAGAAGCTGGGGCTGGGTATGCAATAATAAGTTGTTCTCCACATTTTGAATGGTTGTGGATTCCTGTATTTTTTAATTTTCTACCAATAGTAGCTTTGTTGATGAGGAGTTTGACAGCTATGCTTACCTGTGTGTATGAAGATAAATATTTAATATTCACTTAGAAATTATCCTGAATTTATAATATAGCAGTGTAGATTCTCCAGTAAGGGCCATGACTTCACTAACCATCAGTAGTTGGCTCTGTTCCCAGTACGTAATCGTCCTCCTGTTGAGAGCTCAAATACACTGAGACAGCTCTTGGCTACTACCAAGATACCAATGCCAATAATGTGCTTTGGGGGATATCTTGCAATGCTGGTCATTGTTTCCATTAATTTCCCCATAACTGGATAGTAAAACTGATTCAGTTCCTCCTGTGGCATCTGTTAATCTTCAGGTACTATGAAACCTAGACAAAAGGGAGGAGGCTTTCAAAGAAATCATGTTCAACTCTTCATAGTCCAGTGTCTCAAGTCTCATATCTGAAGTGTTATCTTCAGAAATAGGATTTGTTTTTAGTGTCTGGGCAGCAACCTAGAGCAACAGCAATAACCTGTATTATTTTAAGAGTAGTAGTTGGAGATTTGTTAATAGTTTATGACTCCTGAGGGAAGCATCATCACCTCAATTTGTATAACTTCATTTCATCTATATACAATATTCTAATATGTATTCTATTCAAATTATAGGTAAACAAATAATATGATATCCCAGCCTCTTTCAGGCATTTTCATTGTTATTTATCCCTCCTAACTCCCTTTCTTTCATTATTGATACTTTGTCCCACTTGAAGCCCTAGGCTGATTTTCTCATTTCTCTCTCCATTTCATGTCCACCCTGTTAGTCTCCTCTACTGAGCACACCATCGACCCATTTTACTTTCCCTGTTTCTGTGGTTACTTCAGATTATATACTCAAATTGTAAGATCTGTAACTAGGAGCCACAGATGACATGGAACATGTGTCATTTGTCTATCTGCATCTATGTCCATCCATTTACCTGGAAATTTCATGATTCATTTTTTATTTTACAGCTGAATAGCCTATGACTTGAAGATTTGAGCTTTTCATAGTGTTCTTCAGTTCTCTTCAAAACTTATATCCCTTTATTAAACTCTGCTTTCGAGTCCTTGATTATAGTTATCATTTTGCTTAGCTTTCTGTTTGTGTTTCTTTGGGAATCACTCAGGTGTTTATTCTCTTTGAGTTTATTGTTGTTTTTAACTATGGTGTGCTGTGGAAAAGAGTTTCTTTTTAAACTCCTTTGGTTGTTGGATGGAGTTCATGCTTTTTTAAATTCCATGTTCTGCCATTTATTTAGGTAATTCTCATTGGAGAATATTTCTAAAAGACTGGTATATTTTTCCAGGGAGACATACATTAATTTTTCATATTGTAAGTAATTTTGTGGTGAGATTCAGGCATGTGAAAAGATTTTATTTTTTCTGTGAATTATGTAAACACAGAAGGCTGTATCAGGGCATTGATTTTATGAGCCAAGCTGATCCTGGAAGCTTGCTATGACAAAGGAGAAATGAAGTAAGGTTGACACAGCTGGGTTGAGTTGGCAAGCAGGGTGTGAATCTTGGTTAAGCCTGGAGTTTGGAGATGGTATAGTCAAGGCTCATCTGTCTAAGCCAGGACAATGGATATGGGATCTTGGCTATATCTGAAGATTGAGGTGTGCACAATCACAGTAGAACCAGGTGGACTTTTTGCGGAATGGTATAAGATGTGCTACACTTCCTAATGTTTAACAACACAATTTCATGCAAGAAGGATGTTTTTTTCTTATAGCACAGATCCTGTGGTTTTACTACTTTCTGACTTTAATTATAATGACTACATTTTAAAAATTGCTTTCTAATTTCTACAATATCATTGCAAATAGAAGATTTTAACTTCGGAAAGATATATATATATATATATATATATATATATATATATATATATATATATATATATGAATCTGAGGTCCTCCCTCCAGAAAAACTCTAGTGACTAAGTTAACTCCACATGAGATCTTTAAGTTGACTATGCAATAATTTGCTTTATATTAATTTGATTAGGATGTAATTTCATATAACTTGTGTAGAGTATAATACTTTATTAAAAATATATCTGTCTCTTTTCCACCTTTTAAAATGCAGCTATTTTAGAATTTAAAAGCAAGTATCACCAGCTAGCATTCAGTTTCCAAGGATACCACACAGGATGTATTTAGTTACATGTAAGTCAACTGAGAAGGAAAGAAAATGACCCCTGTGCTTGGAACCTGGCACCTGACAGCCCTGAACTTTCTATTTCACTTCAGTCTCTCACTGAAAGTCAAACCAATTGCAACTAAAAACTAACAATGAAGAAAATAAAGATATGCACTTCATTTAAGGCACATTTTAGTGAAATATAAATATTTATCTCTCTTTTTAAAAATATTTTTACATGTGTATATTGTATTTTGTACACACCCATCTCAACCTTCTCTGCACCCTCTTTTTTGTCTCCCTTCAATAGGAGGATTCCCTTGTTCTCTAAGACAATTTCAACTCTACTTTAATTTCTTGTATACAAGCATAATTTTAGATGACTATAAAATTTAAGGCTTACCAACAATAAAAGGTCATCCAACATTCTTCCTTCTGAAACTTATTGAATTCACTTAATATGTTTTTATCTACGTGTATCAATTTGTCCAGCAAATATCATAATTCCATTCTTCCTTATAGGTGGATAGATTCCACTATGTATACTCACTATGTTTTTCTCATCTGTTTATCTTTTTTTGGGCATCCAAGTTGGTGGTATATCTCAACTACTGGAAATAGATTAGTATTCAAGTATACCCTGATGTGTTGACTTTAAGTCCTTTGGGAAAAAAGCAGGAAGTGGTAAGATGGATCTTATTAAAGCAGTGTTTTAGAGAATTCTGATGACATAACTTGCACATTGCTGTTACCACATTATGACATCTCTTAGCTTGTATGTTCCCACAAATTCAAAAACTCATTTAATATATAGACATAGCTGTTGATACAAATGGACATAGCAAATGTGCAACTGTAGAGCTTGGAGTTTCAATACACAGCAACCATACAAAAGCAGGGACAATACAACGGCCCCATCCAATAGTCACTAGTTGGAGACAGGGACCCCTTCAGGCAAGATAACAATGTTTGGCTTCTGGAAAAGAGCAATCCTCAGGAGATGAAGTGGAAAGCGGTGGGGGAATACAGACACCAAAGTCAACTTCTGGCCTCTGTTAACAGAAATTCATGTCACAGACATCTACACACATGTGAGTAAACATACTACATCCAAATACACACACACACACACACACACACACACACACACACACACACACACACACACACACAGGATGGACTTAAGAGATTTTTCTGTGCTATTACTTTTAATTGTCATTCTAACTATTGCTTCCACTGTTCCTCTTCCAAGTGGGCTCAAAATTATCCTTTGGAAGGAGTTCCTTAATAGCAAGTTTCATTCCTTGGCTCTTTTTATAACACTAAAAGTACTCTAATTTGTGGGCTTAGAGTGAACATACAATCCAGTTTCCTTAGAATACTCCTGCTTTATCTGTGCTCTTCTGATCAATTTATAGAGAATAGCATTTATTCTGTGAGCAATCATGTAATAATCCCTCATGTGATTCTTCTGTTCAGGTATATGCCCTTTCAGTCCTGGATAAGGCCAGCCTGATATCTTTCAATGTGAAGAGAGTCAGAAAGTCAAAAGTCTTGCTATATATAACCTACATTCATTCTCCTCTCCCCTCAGTTCTGATCTCCCTCTCAATACTTTTTTACATGCACATACATAGAAGCACACATATAAGAAGGCAAACTAATTTTAAAAGAACAAGAGAAGACAACGAAGCATTAAACTATCCTGGGATCTGTAATGAAGGTAACGTTGATAGAGAAAAATAAAGCATCAGTATTTTTCCAAATGAGAAGGTAATTCATGTTTGGTAATTTGCAGTGTGTGCTAAAACTAATGCCATCATGTTTATGCATCAGGCTAAATTCATGTAATTTTGCTATATAATTATAGTAATATTTGTATATATAATGTGCCTATTATATATACTTCATAAGATATGTTATATTATAATATATATCCAGGCATTACTTATGCAACTCTGAAATCATACTATGAGCATGAATCTTAGAATCACCGCTATATTTCTAAGCTGTCAGCATTTACTGAGTCTTGACAAAAATCATTGTTACCCCTATTTCTGTTGTTCCACTAGACTTTTTTCACTTTGATATTATTCCATTCCTTTAGATAAGGATAACCATGTCCCTTACTGAGCCAATCCACATAATAGTGAAAGTGCTCCCTTATTCAAAATCTTTGAGCCATTGTCATCCTTTAACATTGAGTGTCAAATTTGCATTTGAAATCCAATTTGACATCAAATGAATTTTGATGCAAAAGTAACTTATTCAAAAGTTACAGGGATGATGATGTGAACATCTTTCTGCAGCATTATCAGTCTAAAGAACAAACACCTGTAGATGGTGTTTCTGTCCTGCCTGGTCTTGCAGTCTTTTAGTCCCACAGAGGCTTATATTAATTATAAACTTTCTGGCAGATGGCTTAGTCATCTTACTGGCTAGCTCTCTCTTAATTATTAACACACACTCACACACACAAACACACAAACACACACACACACACACACACACACACACACACACACACACACACACACATCCCTGTCTTACCGGAGAATGCCCAGGCATCATACCTTCCCAGTAGCTATATGGCAACTCCTTGGTGGCTCCTTCCTGCCTTCCAGCTTCCCAAAGTTCTCCTAATCTGGTAGTCCCACCTAAACTTTCTGCCTGTCTACTGGCCAATCAGCATTTATTCATCAACCAATAAGAGAAACATATGTTCATAACATACAGAAGGACATTCCCCATCACTCTCCCTACTTGCCAAAGAATTCTATCACTCCCATATATAAAAAATATTTGAGGGGGCTGTGGAAATAGTTTAAATTGCTTTTGTAAGTATGAAGATATAAGTTCAAACCTTACACAACCAGATAAAAGCCAATCATGGTAGTGTATGGCTGTAACCACAGTTCTGGGCATGAGAGACAGGTAGAACCTGGGAGCTCACTGACTGGCCATTCAAACTAAACCATATATTTTAGATTCCCTCAAAAATAAGGTGGAGAGTAACAGAATAAGGTCACTCAAAGGTGACCTCTGCCCTCCATCTGCACATTCACTGCCAAGTGCAATCACACACATAAGAGAATATACAAGCATGTAACACATGCAGAAACAAATAGATAAGTGTGTTGTTTAACTTCCATTATCAACAGAACACAGCTAAGAGTCACATGAGAACTGGATATAAATTGATTTCCCAAATTAAATGGGCCTATAGGCATGACTATGAGTGAAAACACTGATTATTAATTTGTAGAAGGGATTAGGCAACTGGGAGTGGCAGTGGCACCATTGCCGTGGCAGGTAGTCTTGAGCTGAGTAAGGAAAGCTAGATAAACATATTCTAGCAACTAAGCCAGCAAGCAGCATTCTTCCATGGTTTCTGTTACAGTTTTCTGGTGGTGTGTCTGCCCTGACATCCCTCAACAAAGGTTTGTGACCTAGAAGGGTAAGTGAAACGTGACTAGAAAATAAATAAATTGAATTCACTATATCACATTACCAGAAGTCTCAATCCATTCCAGTTTGAGTTTAAATGCAAAAACTTGTTTCTGGAGAGATGGCTTAGGAGTGAAGAGCACTGATTTACCTAGATTCATTCCCAGCACCCATGCAGTAAGTTACAATTATCTGTAACACTAGTTCTAGGAATTCTGACACTCTCTTCTGAATTCTGTATCAAACATGTATGTGGTGTACATACATTCAAGCAAAACAAATCTAAAAACTCCTCATAAACATAAAATAAAATAAATAACAAGTGAAAGAAAATAAATCTTAAAATGTATCTAAGTATATTAATGCAACTCAACTTTCTATATTAATTCTAAATACATGTGTTAAGACTTGTGATATGATCTTTCCAAGAGTATTATGTGTTTTTGTCTATTATTCTTCACTGGATATTTAAAGCTAATAAATATGTGGACCAACAAGAACAACAAAAGAAGGAAGGGACATAAATATGATGCTGTGTGTCTCTCGTCACTCTATCAACAATCTGAAAATTTATTAGCACACAATACATTCCATGTGGAACTGAGGAAGAAAATCTTTTGAATATCTAGACTGCAGTAGATGTTTCAGGGATCAAAATTTTCTGTGTGAAGTGTCACGGAGGTAGCTTTTCTGTAGGGATGTAAGTGTGAAATATGTGGAATATTTTAGTACTAATTAGTTGATATTAATTGCTAGTGTGTGGATTTTGCTCTTCAAAATATTTTGAGTCTTTCATGATAATTCAATAAGTCATGACTATAATTTGCTTTACTTTACAAGAAAAATGTTAGTTTTATTATTGTACATATGCATGGTGAGCTGAAGAAGAGAGTTTAGTCTAAAGAAATAATGAGTATGAAGCATTCATGCTATTTAGATAAAGAATAAGTGTGTTAAGTAATGACAAGACAAGTGGATTTTTTATATCAGAACTCAGAACTCCAGAGACTTTTTTCTTTCCTTTTGAGAATATAATATAATTGCAATATTTCCCCTTTCCCTTCTCTCTCCCCTTCAAATCCTTCCATATAGCCCTCCTTGTTTGCTTTCAAATGCATGTCTTCTTACATGTTTTATGTTTTCAAGGCTGGAGACTTTGGTATTGTTCTTCCTTTTTTTCTTTTATTCGCTTCTTTTTTTTTTAATGGCAGCCCACAGAATGGGAAAAGATATTCATGAACCCCACATCTGACAGAGGGCTGATTTCCAAAATATACTAAGAACTCAAGAAGCTAGTCACCAAAACTCCAAACAATCCAATAAATAGTGGGGTACAGAACTAAATAGAGAATTCTCAATAGAGGAATATAGAATGCCTGAAAGGCACTTAAGAAAGTGCTCAACATCCTTAGCTATCAGGGAAATGCAAATCAAAACAACTCAGATACCATCTTACACCTGTCAGAATGGCTAAAATTATAAACACCAATGTCAGTTTAGGCTGGAGAGGATGTGGAGAAAGTGGAACACTCCTCCATTGCTGGTAGGGGTGCAAACTTGTGAGGGCACTTTAAAATCACTATGGTTGTTTCTCAGGAAAATGGGAATCAGTCTACCACAAGATCCAGAAATTCCACTCTTGGGAATATACAATAAGGATGCACATTCATACCACAAGGACATCTGTTCAAATATGTTCATAGAAGCATTGTTTGTAATCACCAGAACCTAGAAGCAACCTAGATGCTCCTCAACCAAAAAATGGATAGGTAAAATGTGGTACATTTACACAATGTCGTATTACTCAGGAGAAAAAAAATCAATGAAATCTTGAAATTCACAGGCAACTGGACGAAACTGGAAGAAACCATCGAGAGTGAGGTAACCTAGTCACAAAAAAAAAAAAAACAAGCATGGTGTGTACTCATGTATGGATATTAGACATAGAGCAAAAGACTAGCATCCTACAATCCACACCTCTAGAGAAGCTAGGAAACAATGAGGACCCAAAGAGAGACAAAGTTGGTCCCCTAGAGAAGGGGAAAGCTACAACAGATCCTGAGCAAATTGGGACCATGGGAGAGGGGGAGAGAGGGAGGAAAAAGAGAAAGGGAGAAGAGGAAGGGGGAGGAGAATATGAGGGATCAGGAAGACTGAGACAAGGGAGGAATAGAGGAGAGCAAGGAAAGAGATACCTTAATAGAGGGAGCCATTATAGGTTTAAATAGAAATGCTCCACAAGAATGGCCCCACCAAAGAATCTAAGCAATAGTGGAGAGGCTACTTTAAATGCTCTTCCCTTATAATGAGATTGATGACCACATTAGATGCCATCCTAGAGCCTTCATCCAATAGCTGATGGAAGCAGAAGCAGACACCCACAGCTAAAGACTGACCCACACTCCTGGAATCTAGTTGCAGAGAGGGATGAGGGATAAACAACAGGGTCACATCTGTGCTGGAGAAACCCACATAAACAGCTGACCTGACCAAGTGAGAGCACATGAACCCCAGTGGTAAAACTGGGGAACCAGCATTAGACAGAAACAAGCCCTCAGAAGGTGGGTATCAGTTATGAGGTCTGGTTAGTCTATGGAACCTCTGACAGTGGAGCCAGTCATTAACCCTAGTACACAAATGGACTTTGGGATCCCATTCACCTTGGAGAGATACTCTCTCAGCCCAGATACACAGAGGAGGTCCTTGGCCCTTCCCCAAATGATGTGATGGACTTTGATGATCCCCATGGAAGGCCTCACCCTCCCTGGGGAGAGAATGGGGGGTTGGATGAGAGGGTCAATGAGGGGCGTGGGAGGATGGGAGGAAGAGGCAACTGTAATTGATATGTAAAATAAAAATGTTTCTAAATTAAACAATTAAAAAAAAACATTTAAAAAGATAGGTCTCTCCATGTATCCCTGGTTGTCATGAAACTTGCTGTTTAGACCATTCTGGCCTTGAACTCACAGAGGTACCTTCCACTGCCTCTGAGTGGCATATTTAAAAGCATGTGCTACCATGCCTAGCTCTAGATTTCTAGTTAAGCTACTAAGAGACAGATAAGGAAAGAAAAGGTTTCTGGAAAATACACTATATGAATTTTGTTTACTCAGTTTTATAGAAGTGGTTACCAGTCTTTATGATCTCAGCTATCTTCCAGGTGTGACACAAACAGACATGCTTGGTGAGCATGGTATCTTAATTATGAATTACTTTCAGAGACTCACATTTGAACCCAGTTGGGAGGGGAATTTGCTTGGGAAGGATTAAGATGTGCGGCCTCGTTGGAAGAGGTGCGTCCTTGGGGACAAGAAAGCTTTGAGGTTTCAAAATCCTTATACCATTCCCAAGACACTTTCTGCCTTGTGCTTGCTATTTTATGGTGAGATCTCAACAATTTCTGACATCATGTGGTTGTTCAACCATCACAGACTCTAGCCCTCTGTATCTGTGAGCCCAAATAAACACTTTCTTGTACATGTTGTGTTGGTCATGGTATCTTATCACAGTAATAAAAAAAGTAATATGGTGATATAAGGCCTCTCTAAGGCTTGAAATTCACCAAGTAAGCTATTTATTTACAAGCCACAGGGATATGCTTGTCTCCCCAGTAACAGAATTGCCACTATTAATACTACCATTTTTTCTACATGCATTTAGGAGATTAAGTGTAGGTTCTTCTGCTTCTGTGTCAGGCACAGACTGAGCTGAATCCCCAGCAATATGTGTTCTTCAAAATTTCTTTGCTTTGATGTTAAAGGAAGAGTTCATAGACCTAGGATTTTGGCAAGCCTAAACTTACAAAAGTGTTATGTCAAAGTCATCAAAAAAAATAGGCAATTGGTATTCTATTTCTTCCAGAAAGGAATTCTGCTCACTGGCATTTAGACTTTTAGTCTATGGTTCTTAGGATCATATGATTGTTTTTTGCAGAGATTTGAAGCTCATTTTCATTTATGAAAAGTGATGAGCATTTGGGTGTAGGAGGCAAGAACATTAAGTTTGAAACAGACTGCAATCAACATCCTCAATTGACACTCAAGCAGAGATGCATAATTAAAACGAAGTATGGGTCTGTAAGTCATCAAAATTTCTTGGTTTATCTGTATTTATCTACAAATCATTTTACAAGTTTATTTTCAGCTTTGATAATAAATTGAAATCTATAGAGTCAGCAAGTGGTCTAAGAATTTGCCTATATTAGCAGAGACATCCATTAGTATTATTAAAGGGTATGGAGACAGCTTAGCAAAAAAATGCTGCATAAGTATAAACTACTGATTTTAAACAATCATTTTCTAATTTAAAGTATCTGGCGTGGTCATCCATGCACCTGCACCTGTAATCTTAGCCTAGTGGCAGAAAAGACAAGAGACTCACTAGAGATTGCTGTCTGCCAACCTATGTCCAGGTTCAGAGACAGAACCTGACTCAGAGAAATAAGATGGAAAAATGATAGCATGGGACACCCCAGTTCTTCCTCTGGTTTCCACATTTGCTCATCAGCATGTACATTCACAAACAAAGAGGCTTATACATCACATTCACACACACACACACACACACACACACACACACACACACACACACACACACAAATGTTGTCATTCAAATTGTATGATATTCAGTTAGGAAGAAACTAAGATAAAATAGATTCACTGATTTACTGAACTGGAATGGTGAGAACCACCCAAGGCATTATTTGTCAAGAATCCCAAATGCTAGTTTTATGTCAGTGTCTCATATAACACAGACTCAAGGTCTTTCATTAAAAAAAAAAAACAGAATTATTTTTGTCTCTTGAGAAAGACAATTAGATAGTAAGATGGAATAAAATTGAATTTGTAATTAGAAATTAAAGTGATGATTTCATAATAAAAAACACATGTGCAGACAATGCCAGAAAGAAAGGAAGAGTTGAAACTGAGTTTAGAGTGGCATGTGATTCTATGTTATTTTAAAATAATGTTTGGTCATAAGTCTGGGGGCAAGACAGAGTGCTTGGTAGGAAGACAGACAGGAGCTAGGCAACAAAGGTGTTGAAATTCCATGACAGTTGGCTCCTTCATCACCCTCCTAACCCAAGATAAAAGCCTGACAGCTTAAAAAACCTTGTAAGCTTTTTTTTTTTTTTCAGTCATGGTGGTGGCTAGATTCTTCCTATCTGTTTGCCAAACAATGAATCTAATTTGCAGTCTCTCAATTTGTCTCTACAGTGTTTTCAGGAGCAAGAAGAAAGCATAAGATCTCTCCAAGCTAGATTTGCAAACATTTTTGAGTTGGGTGGATAGGTGCTGGAATCTAAGCTCTATTTCTCATGACTGAGTGAACATTAATGCTCTTTGTTCCTGAAACATCTCTCCAGGATTTCTGTGGTCTTAATAATTTTTGACTGCACACTTTACTGTCTAGATGCAGATGTAGAAAGAATAAGTTGAGACACATCTATTCATTCTCCTTCTCTACACTTCTACTGGCTTGGATCACTCACACACCTACAACTACAAAAGCAGTCAGAAATGTAGTCTCACTCCATTCCATAGGATCAAACAACCAAGAAATGACAATTTGAGCCAAAATATAATCATTCTCCATCAAAATCATTAGCCACACTTTTTTCTTAGAGTGTTTGTTTAAATGGCCAATAAATTAAAAATGAGGGCAAGGAAAGAAAATTGAAATAGTGAAAACAAATTGATCCTTATAATTTACTTTTCCGTACTAGCTTTAGCTGTTCTTCCATGGCTTATTTTCTCCCTTAACTTCTATTCTGCCTTTCTTTCTTCATCTTAAATGCTTTATTTTTCTCTATTTTTACTATCATGTTTCCCTTTACCTCTTAGTGGCAGATGTCATTATAAAATCTATCACTGCTCCTCATAAGAGATGTGGAGGAACACAGAAAACAATTTACATTTCTAGTGTGATTCAAGGAAGAAAGACTTGAGACCAAAACTCAGACCTGGGTCAAATGCTCCCCAGGGTCCCTCCTACAAAAAGGAACTCATGTCCCAATGTTCCTTGTCATGGTGATTAGAGTCTATTTTACAACCCCAGACTTACCTGTGAACTCCAAAACATGCTGTCCATTCTTCTAATACTACAATGTACATCAGCTATAAAATTATGTCTCTGGCACTTATAAGCCCAGAAATAGAAGATGACAAAAACTCATTTGACTTTGTTCACTAAATTGATTGAAATTTCACAAATGCATGAATATCAAGAATCACCTATCATGAAATGAAAAAAATTCTTTAGTAATGAAAAATATCTTTTCTTTTCCCACCTCTGAATTGTATTGTATGCAAAGGCAAGGGATAGAAAAAAGACTGGCACTTCATTTTCTGATTGGATAATGGACCACTTATCCATCCATTTGCAGGCATATTCTCTTTATTCAGAGTTATTTCCTGGTATTCAACAATTTGTAAAGCAAATATATTCATGTTGGAATGTATAATTGATGTGTGTATGTGTATGTCTGCATGTCTTCTCCACAGTTTGAAAAGTTCTTTACACACTTCGTTCTTTTGATTTCTGCTACATGTATTCATAGAAGGGCAAGTGTTAAACATACCTTGGCATTTGTGTGGATGTGATAAACTGTGGCAGCCTCTAACTGTTTAGATAAGAGAGTGAGTATGAAGCATCCATTTCATTTTACAGATAATAAAATTGAGACACACACAGTAGCTACTTGCTCCAAGCCACACATTATGAAACAAAACCTGTAATATAATTTAATATCCGAGTCACATATGTATTCTGCAGCTTAATCCAGTATATTAGAGGTAATTACAGATTCCACTATAAATCTCTTTGGAGTGTACATGATAAGATGATATGGAAATCCTTTCTTTGATTAGAGAAGCATGATTTTCTCAAACAGGTTTTCCTGTACAGTTCAGGTTTCTTTTTCTCTTCTCAGTGATACTGTGTGTGTTGTGGGGACTGGGCAAGTGAGCGTGTGCCAGGGCACACAGAAGGAAGTCACTGGACACCACAGGAACAGGTCGTCTTCTCCAACTGTGGGTACTAGAGATGGAAATCAAGTTGTCAGGCCTAGTGACAAGCACCTTTACTTGCTAAGCCATCTTAAAGGCTCAAGATACCATATACTTCTGATGTTCTCTGTAGGAAATGGCCTCCACAGAAAGGCCCAAAGCATCCTTGTTGCACCTTTGCCTTTATCCCATGCATCTTTTATTCTATTCTGTTGCTGGAGGCTGCCCTCCTGGATTGGTTTTGGTGTCTCAGCAAGACCTGCTGGTTGTTTGGTATGTGCTTTCTGGACAATGCATTTCATGCCCCCATTACCTCCTCTGCTTTCCCTTGAAGGTGATATTTTCTCAGCTTAATCTTAGGTGTCATTACTTTGTATTACCGACATTGTTTTGTGAGACAGAGATCATACTAGCCTGTAGGTTGCTGATTGGGCTTGGCTGTGTGGCTACTGAGCACCCCCTCTCCCGAGGATCTGTTTCTGAATCCCCAGCATGAGATTTCAAGATGCATTCTTGGATAGAATTTGGTTCTTTAAGTCTGCACAAGAATCACTACACATTCAGCATCTTGCCAGACCCAGTCTGGTTACTTTTAGAATTTACTGCTGCCCCAATTCTAGCCAGATTTATGGGGCTCATTTGGTTGGTGTACTGCACTCCCTCTGTTTGGAACATGCTCTCCAAGACAGCACTGTATTTCTGTGTCAATCACTCATGCATTCTCATAGACAAATTTTAAATAGGTTTTGTTATGATATTCAGTTTGGGTGGGACCTTGGCTGAAGACCTAAGATGGATGAGAGACAAACAAATCACACAGTCAAAGCTAAAGAGGGAAGTTTTTCTGGGGAAAGGTTAGGGAATGGGATAGGAAAGGGAGAGAGGGGAAAGAGGAGAGAGATAAAGAGAGAGAGGACACAGAGAGAGAGAGAGAGAGAGAGCCCTACCATCCTCTTCAGAAAAATGGCACAAGAGAGAGAGAAGTAGGCAGAGCTTGTCTATAAAAGGACCTTTTGGGGCTGCATACCTTCAAGTGCTGCTTTCTATGTGCCCCTAAGGGTGGAGCCAAGGTGTGCCTGGATGCTAACAAGTGTCATCTACTATGAGTGAACATGAGTCAAATAAACCAGAATAATAGAAGACTTGAGAGCCTTTGCTTTCACATGGGGGTGCCCTTCCAGGTTTCATATATCAATGAAGAAATTTTACTTGGCTTTAAAGCTCAATTGATCTGCACTTCACTTTTATTTATAGCAAACCATTAAATCAAATCACAGCTTCCCCACCTTTCACACCTCCCTTCTTTTCTCCTTCCCATCCTCTCCCCTACAGTCATGTCCATCTTCTACACACCTTAGTCCTCCTTTCAGCTTTCCATTTTCCCCCCTCTGTTCCCCTAATTTACTGTTTCTTCTCTCTCTCTCTCCCATACCCCACTGTTATCTACATTCCCTTCCCTGCCTTACCCATCCTTGTTTCTCTGGCATAAATTCTCATAATCTATTCTAGAGAGTTCTGGAACTTGATCTTTCTGTTTCAGCCTCTGAATCACTGGGATTACAGGTATGCACTGAAGTGACTCCCAGTTTTGGTAACACAGTTAAGTTAAAAAATGTGATGTCCTGTGTAAAATGAATGAAATTTATGTGTGTGTTGGAAGGCATGCAGATATGCATGTCTATGTGTAATTGGAGGCTAGAGATCATCTCTGGATATTGTTCCTTAGTAATTACTTTTTGTTATTGTTGTTTAATAAAGTAGAAATACTTATAATTTACTATTATTGAGTAGTGACACCTAGGCAGGTGTGTTAAAGTCAAGAATAACTTTCTGAAGTTGGTTCTCTTTTTACTACTTTAAGGCAAGTGCCTTTAACAGCTAAATTGTCTCATCAGCCCCACCCCATGATCTTGAGTCAGTATCACTCATTGACCTGGAACTCATTAAATAGAGTATGTCAATAGTCCAGCAAGCACAGAGATTGCAGGAACACACTATCATTCACAGTATTTCACATGTATTCTGGGGGCCAAAAACAAGTTGTGGAGTTTGTCAGGCACATTATCAACTGAATCATCGTCCCATTATTAATGTAACTTTAAACTAATTATACTATGTGAAATTCACATGGCATAGTACTATTTCAAAAATAATCTAAAATGAAAACATAATGATTTTAAAGTATCAAATGAATTATTATTTTTTTTTTATTTTTGGTGACAGTTAAGACATTCACAGTACTGTGCCACTAATACCTTCACTTAATGTCAAAACATTTCCACCATTCCAAAGTAGGACTATAAGTTCAGTAAGCCGTGCACTTTTCCCTCCACTTCTTGCAACATTAGCCTGTGTTTTGCATTCCTAGATTTGCTTGTTCTCAGTAATAATCTAAGAAAATAAATCCATAATATTTTGCTGTGTGTGGCTATCTATCCGAGTTTGGGTCAAGTTTGAAAGATGTCATGTCTATAGGGATGTGAGCTTTATCCTGTCTTTGACTAGACTGAATGGTACTGATTTACTAAAGTAATCTTGATATCCTCACTGGAATTGTTTGTTGCTATTTTATTTCTCAACACTTAGCTCTGTTTCCTGGACAGCTTTCTCATATTCCAACAATGCCACATGGTGACAATTTTGTAGTTACATTGTAGGGTTTGGGTTTGTGAAGTGTGTCTATTTTCATGAAACTATGTTGAATAATCAGGTCTCTTGAATTCCACATGAGTAGATATGTCAGTTTTCAATAACAACTTCACTATGTTCACTATGTCCTTTTTAATTTAGATGTTTTTGTATCTCTTCTTCATGCCTAGTTGTTTGGTCATTTCTTCTGGTTAAATGATGACTTCCAGTTGTGGCAATCAGCATCCTTCTCTTACTCATAGTCTTACAAATATTTCTCTCTTGTTATTGAAAATGATATTAAGTGTAAGCTTTTCAGAAACCCTCTAGAATGACAAAGTTTGAAAATATTAACTTGATATTTTAGTTGTAAAATATGTTTTGGGTTTTGTGAAGTAGTGCTTTGGCATCTATTAATATCATGCATTTTTCTTATTAAAATGTTTTATTAATTGATTTTTAATATGGAAACATCCCTATGTATCTTCCAGGCACTCCTTGGGATGCTCAATGTAGTTACTTTTATTTACTTCTCTGTTTGCTTCTGTGTTATTTGTTGCAGTTTTGCAACTGTAATCACCTTTAATATACTTTGTTTTACATGGCTGTTGTATTAAGTCAAAAGAATGACTTTAAAAAATCCATCAGGAATCATTCTTTCTGGCTTAGTTAGGGTTCCCATTGTGAAGAGACACCATAATCATGACAACACTTCTAAAGGAAAATATTTAATTGGGGTGATTCACTTACAGTTCAGAATTCAGTCCATTATCATCATGGTGGAACATAGCAGCATGCAGGCACACATGTTGCAGGAGACTTAGCTTGGAGTCCTACATCTTTCAAGCAATAGGAAGTGAACTGTCTCACTGACAGTAGGTGGAGCATGTATGAGAACTCAAAGATCACCTCCAACAACGCAACACCTACTCCAACAAACCCATTCCTTCTAATATCACGAGTCCCTGTAGGCTTATGGGAGACAATTACATTCAAACTACTAAATTCCACTCCCTGGCCCCCATAATCTTGTAATCGTATAATAATGCAAAATGCATAGGCCAACTTTAAAATTCTCAATAGTCTATCACAGTCTCAACAATATTTAAAAGTCAAAAAATCTCTTCTGAGATTCATATAATCTTTTAAGTGTAATCCTCTATAAAAGCAAAATCAAAAAACAGATCACCTACTTAGACCATATAATGGCAAAGAATATACACTACTGTTCTCAAATGAAGGGAAGGGAGCATATTGAGGAAATATTGGACCAAAGCAAGACTGAAAAGCAGTTGGGCATACTCTATACTCTGCCTCTCCATGTCTGACATTAAAATGGTCTTCTGATATCCAACTCCTTTCAGTTATTGACTACAATGTACTTCTTTCTATTTGACTGATTCTACTCCCTGTTAGAAGCTTTCCTTGGCAGACAGCCCATAAATTTGGCACCTCTAACATCCTGGGATCTCCAAGGCAATCAATGGTCTTTCTAGGATTCAATTCAGGGACACCCCTGATACAAACCTGGCCTCAGCACTTTTCCTTAGATGTAGAGACAAATTCTACAATCTGTTTCTTCCTTAATTCTAAACCAGAACCACATGGCCAATGCTGCCAAGTTCTGCTTCTTTCTGGGACTTGAAGAAAACCCCTTGTTTAGTTACATTTTCCATTAGCTTTCTGGTTTTGATGGTTAGACCACATTGGCCTGAAACTCAGAGATCCACCAACCTCTGCCTTCCCCCTGGTGGGATTAAAGTTGTGCCCCACCACATTCTGCTCTAAGCTTTTGTTTATTTCCTTTTCACAAGTTGGAAACATAGCTGGTTGGGATCTTGACCTTGGGTTACCACTCCCTTTATTTCATTTCTTAATCCATTTATCTCCTTAAACACAGGATTTAACTCTACTCTACTTCCTGGTACCCCATTTCTCAATTTGTACATTTTGTATTTTTTTTTTGAGACAGTTTCTCTGTATTGTTTTTGGAGCCTGTCCTGGAACTTGCTCTGTAGACCAGGCTAGCTTCTGACTCACAGAGATCCGCCTGTCTCTGCCTCCTGAGTGCTGGGACTAAAGGTGTGCGCCACCAACACCTGGCACATTTTGTATTTTTATTTGCTCAACTTTTTTTTTCGTTATAAATCTTCATATGAATAAATACTAATAACCGTAAGAGAGTCTGTTCTAGGTTGTTCTGAAATTTCCTTTACCAACAGAATTAATCCAAAACTCTTCACTTTAGCCTCAGGAAGACTCTTCAGACAAGGGCAAAAATCTTCACCAAAATATCACAGGAATGATCTTTTGGCCACATATTAATATACTTATACTATGGAACCTCTTTATCCAGATACCCACCGTTCATCAAACCACACTCAGCACCACACACTGTCTTCCATGCTTCCATGTGACATTTCATTTTTAAACAAAAGATAGATTTGTAATGCGTTTTCCCGCTGCCTATGTCCTTTCCTGAGCCCTGTTTTCTGGTTTATGATCTTTTGGTTTTCATTTATCTGTGGTTATTTCTCTAATTTCTTCAATGCATTTTCCACATATTTCTCAATTTTCCAGTTTTTTCAATTGTTCATTTATTCTTTCATGGCATAAAAAATAGTGTTGTTTGGATAATTGTTAATTTTTGTGGTTTAATGTTGGGGCATGCTTCTTTTCTCCTGACTGATCTGTGTCTTGTGCTTGTACTGGAAAAACTATCTTGTGCTTCTCGATAGTTTGTGATCTATCTAAGTGTCCCTGACTTATAATTGATTTAACTTTAGCCACTATATTCATTTTTAAAAGGAGAGAATGACAAGGACAGAGGGAGAGAAAATTGTACTCTATATTCGGGTCAGGTTTTAGTGGCTGTGATCTTCTGAATGCTTCTATAATTCTGACAAGTTCATTTTGCTCATTTCTTTTATTTTTCTTTATATCCTCTTTCTTCCTCTTCATTCCTCACTGTGTGTGTATCTTTATTTCCTCTTTGTTCCTTTTCATGCCTCATTATGTGTGTATGTCAGGGTTGAGGGTGGAGTTGGAAGTTCCCCACCATATCAGTTTATTGATGTCACTTTGTCAAATTTTCTACTTTTCAAGAATGGAAGAAAGAAAATATGAGGTTGGGGCAGGGCAAACTTGGCTGGAGAAAAAGACCATTTCCAGTATAGGTAGAAGGGATTCCCCATCCCTGCCTCCACCCTGTTATAAATGCAGATATGTATGTGCACAGATACAGGGGTATGAATTTGAAAGGTACTCTATATCAAAGGCAGAAGCCACCCCATTCTAATCAAGCCAACTCACCAAGATGATTTTTAATCTTACTGCATCTGTTTATTTTCATAGCAGAAGCCATTTGCTTTATGTGGGAACAGATGTATCTGTGATTATTTGCACCAAAAATGTCCCCACCCTAGAGTAAAACAACACTTTACAGTTGTTGCCTGAGACTTTGCCTAAGTGCACAATTAGTGAACAATGAAGAACTTATTATCCCTTTCATCTTTACAGCCAAGCAAACAAACTATTAAGTCTGATGGTGTTAAAACACACACAAAATAAAATCCAATCCGCATAAACACACATAACACTGTATTCTGGTTCCTAAGATGGGGAAAGCATCTGTTGTCTTATAAGATACATGGAAATACTTCTAGAAATTGTTATTGCATTGAAATCCAGCAAGGATGATAAACATATGTATCAGATGAGGAGAGAGAAAGATGGGGGATGAAAGAAGGGGGGATGAATCATGTCTACCTGTATGCATAAATTATGTTTTTGTATGATGTTCTAAGTATCGTATTTTACTTTTGTATGTGTTGGGTATGTGCACATTCATGTAGGTATCTGAGCGGGCCAGAAAAGAACATTGGATCCCCTGAATCTAGAGTTACAAGAGGTTATAAGCATCCTAGAAAACAAATGCAGGTCCTCTGGAAGAGCAGTAAGCATTTAAACACTGAATCATACACATATTATATAATATATACACATATATGTGTGTACATATATGTGTATATATGCTTATAAGTTTATATATGTATACACACATATAAATGTTCACAGTGTACAGAAAGATTATTCCACAGAATATATATGTATGTTTATATTATATGTATGCATATGTATAATTTGGTACTATCCACAGATTCAGGTATACTGGGGGAGGGGTCTTATTAGCAAATGATTCCAGTTTGAGAGGTTATGAGACACCCATCTTTCAAGTTGGAGTTTTCAGGCCTGGACTTTAGTTGTCTCCACCAATGTATTCTATTCTTCAGAATAAATTGGGTCACAGGAAAGTAAAGGCACTGATGCTGGGCTGTGGCACATTACTGTCTCAGCCTTGTGTCCTCATCATCTGCTATGCTATGCTATTCTAGGCAGATGAAATATAGCAACATACTACCATCCATAATACTTCTCAGATGGCCCAAGCACACTCTGAACTCTACCTTTTTACCATGCTATTCTTTTCATTTGCATGCACTGCCCTTGGTACTTGGTACTTCTTATAGAAAGCAAAGAGAGTGCCCTGTTCCTCCTTGACACTCCACATTCTCTTTTCTTTATTTTTACCCTGTGGAACACTTATTGGACTGGTGATTATGTGCTTATTAACTTCCTAACACTAAAAGCATAATAGGCAAGATTACACTTGTATTATTCTACCTATTTGTCTGATGTTTGGTTAGGGCATGGTCAGGCAGATGCTGAAATGTGGTATATTTATTGAATAAATAAATTGATTTCTTCATTAAAAGGTAATTTTAAAATAGAGCAATAACCCAAATGTGCTAAGAATTGAAAAGTAGTTAAAAGACTATTTAGCTTAAATTCTCTAGTGAAAACTGAAATTCACAAGGGTGATATTCAGGGATGTTAAAGGATATGAATGTATTCATCCATGACAAATAAGTATAAGATTCTGTAGAGGCCTAAAATCTTTCCACATCCACAAAGTTAATTATGTATGTAAGTGAGGTAAGAAGAAATAATATTAATGTCTTACCTATGTAATAGCTTAATTCCATGTGCTCTTATACTTTTGATTAGTCAAGTCTGGCCTTTGGCAGA
This sequence comes from Cricetulus griseus, assembly GCF_003668045.3. Classification (NCBI taxonomy): domain Eukaryota; kingdom Metazoa; phylum Chordata; class Mammalia; order Rodentia; family Cricetidae; genus Cricetulus; species Cricetulus griseus. The sequence continues at coordinate 72,065,978 of NC_048598.1, forward strand.
GGAATAATTGTTCTTCCTTGTGATTGAATTTTAAATTTGAAGATGTATTGCTTATGTGTGGCTCAGTGCCAGGTTATAAATGGCCAGGCATTTGTGAAATACTATGAGTATAACAATTTATTATATTTAAAATTCTTAATGTGACCTACATTCACACATATGAGTTTTAAAATATTCAATATAATTTTGGTATCATTTAGCAAAACCATTAGAGATTAAAATATTGTTTCTGAGGGTAGTTTTTAATGAGTTTCTATGCCAAGTGTTCATTCAACACCAGTCAAATGACGTTCTTTAAAGAAAACTAGCAAATCTTGTCTCCCAAATCCCTCCTTCACTAGTATACTAATCCAGAGAATTACAGAATTAGTAATGAATGTCTTCACCTATTATCATACACACACTGAGATGTAATGATATAACATTCTCTTCTAGGCTCCAGTTTCAATCAAAGAAATAGAATAGGAGCTAAGGAGATAGCTAAGTGGGCAAAAATGCTTGGTGCACAAGCTTGACGATCTAGATTTGACTCCCTAACTGCCATGCAAACATTCTTTTACACCTGTGACCCACAATGGAAGAGGCAGAAATGAACATGGGGTTGCTAGGGATTAGTGACTAGGAATTAGCACAGTTCCCTGTTCAATGAGACACCTTATCTTCAGAAAATAACACAAAGAGTGGCAGAGTAAGACTGCCGACAGTCTTCCCTGGCCTCTGCACAAACAAGTCCAGGTGTGTACCTGCACACACACACACACACACACACACCACACACACACACACACACACACACAGAGAGAGAGAGAGAGAGAGAGAGAGAGAGAGAGAGAGAGAGAAGAATCGGAGTCTTTAGTCTTAGGAAAAGAGTATACAAGGGAGGAACAATAAATACTTCATAGAGAAAATGTAGTTCAAAGTTGGAAGACAGAGGAACAAAATCAAGCTTTCACACCTTCTCTGCAATATTTCCATGAGAGTATAACTATAGTCTACCTCCCCATTGCCATTATCATTTGGAATGATTCATTCTTAAATATTGTCCTTGATGTCATCATTATTTTGACTCTCTTTGAATTCAAGCAGATTACAATATTTCCCCGACTGTTAACTTTTCATATGTACACTACAAATTACGATCTGTATTTAGTGATAGGATTAACCAAAAAATGAATTAAAGCTTGAGGGTACGATTCATAATAAAGTAATCTGAACCTTGCCTCGACAGGTATTCTTAGGAACAAGTTCTGTGGCCTACTTCATACAGCTGAGATTTTTATAGTTGTTGCTACTGTTCCAAACTCAGGATATTCTGTATGAACTAGACTCAGCCCTGTCACATTATTCATCCTTCATTCTGACATTTCATGGGAGAGTGAAACACACAGGAATGATACTTAATGAATTTACACATGAAAGTAGCTCTGAACTGTGATAACATATATGGTTGACAATGTAGGTACAGCCCCAAGTTGGGGGAAATGGACAAACTCAATGCATTAGTCAGTGCTGCTTGAAATTCACAACGTCCAACATCACTGATCTCCAAATGCAAATGTATTTTCACTTAACTTTTTGAATCATAGGTAATTTAAAGAAAAAATTCAGCTAAGTAGTTCAAGTTCATTTACACTTACATCATCAAGATGTCATTTTCTAAGCTCTTTAAGCAGTTTTCACAGCATCCAGTTCATTTAAAAGCAGTGAGGGCAAAACATATGTAGTATATTCATAGAAAGGGGGCTTTGGCAAATTGTAAAAGAGAACTACCACAAGACACAATAATCTTAAAATACATATGTAGGGAAATGTGACATGACTGAAAGGTAAAAATGCTTGCCAAGTAAGCAAGGATACCTTTGTTGGGATTGCCTGCACTCACATAAAATGTTGGGCACAGCACAGCATGCCTACAATGTCAGTGCTAGATTGGTAGACACAGACAGACCTCTGGAACTCTCTAGCCAGCCAAGTTAGCTTAACTGGTGAGTTCCAGGTTCAGTAAGAGATTCTGTATCAAAAATATGGAGAAGAGCAAGCAAGGAAGAAATCTAGCATAATCCTCTTGCTTCCAGACATATACCCTCCTACACACACACACACACACACACACACACACACACACATACACACACACACACACACACACAGAGTGCACAATGACATCACACATGAAATTTGAATATGAGGAACTAAAATAAATAATCTCAAATATAAAACAGAAAACATTTCTTCCTCTTTTATGTTACCATACTCACAGAATGTATCCTTATTAAAAGTCTCCCTGTTCCTCCTGCCCTACCTAATACACCTTTGTGTATTTCTGATGTTCTTTACTTTCTCACTGACATGACCATCTATTCATTCTTTCTAGTCTTTTATCTTACAAAGTCACAAAGAGGTGGCTTCTAATGTGCCATCTTACCTACAACTCCTTCTTATTTATAAGAGGTTACGTCATATTTCTTTGTCCACTTCTCTAGAAATGTTATATCTTGTAATCTAAGTAAAGGCTGGTAATATGATAAGAAGAAATTGAGAAGAGTTACATATTTTAACGCATCTTGTTTCACAACTAAAAAAAATTAAGAGTGGAAGAATTATGACTTTCTCTGCCACTTTCTGTAAACACACACACACAAACACACACACACACACACACACACACACACACACACAGAGAGAGAGAGAGAGAGAGAGAGAGAGAGAGAGAGAGAGAGAGAGAGAGAGAGAGAGAGAGAGAGAATTTTAAACTACATATATTCATGCAAAATGTCAGGTCATTATTAAAAGGACAAATTAATAACCCATATCTTTCATCAAGAGTGTATTCCTTGCTAGTAGAATACCCACAACAAAGGTCCTCATTAAAAGCAAGAAAGAAAGGGGTGACCCAAATTATCAGAATCAGAAATGAATAGGGAAACACTACAATAGTCAGTCAAGAAATTCAAATATTCTGAGGGAATACTATATATGAAATAATAAATAATATATTAAAATAAATGTACTAAATAAACCTATAAGCCATAATTTAGAAAAAATAAAAGACCTGGATAAAGTTTTTGATTCATCCAGACCTCCAATATTAAACCAAGACTTAGAGGCATGGCAAAGAATAAGATTTAAATCATCAAAAATTCATTAAGGCTCAAACATTCTAGGTCCATATGTGGTAACATGTTAAAAAAATTGGAAGAATGCTCCCAAGTTCCTTCTAAGAAACCAGGTTTGCTTTAATACAAAAACCAAGTAAAGATAGAACAGTAAAAAGGAAAGCTACAGTTCCATATCTCAGATGAACATAAGTGAAAAGTTTCCAATAAAATACTTGAAAATTAAATACAGACATATATGGAAAAGATTACAACCTTGATCAAATTGACTGATTCTCAGAGAGGCAAGGATGATTCAACATTTGCAATTCAGGAAATATGATGTCATATAAATGGGCTTAAAAACAAAAATCCCATGATCATTTCAGTGAATTTTAAAAAAAATATCTTTGGACATTTCCAAATAGTTTATGAAAAAAACTACTGCCAGCATTATTGTAAATGGAGAAAAACTCAAAGTAATGCCATTAAAATTAAGAATAGGACAGGGTTGTCCATCTTCCACACTTCTTTTCAATATTGTGCTTGAAGCACTAGCTGGAGCAAAAGAGCAAGAGAATAAAAATAAGGGATATACATATTAAAATGGAAAAGTCAATCTTAGGCAGACCATGAGATTAGGGGGAAACCTACTATTGTTATTCTGCTAAAGGGACATAAAAATAAATGACTCCTAATGACATACTTCTATATCTATAGATCAGTGCCTTGCTCAACACAATAAAGAAACTTCTTGTACTATGTGGGAATTAGCAGGGACCCTCAACTGGACAATATATAAATAGAGTAAGAGACTGTGGAGCTCTCATCCCTAAAAGGGATATCTTCAAAATCCTCCACTCAAGGCTCAGGAATCTATGGGGAAATTAAGGAGGGAACAACTAGAGGTGATGAATGACTCAAAGGGAAGAGTGTCTTACAGCTACAACACGACTGAAGAATTAACCAAAACTGTGGCAGCAGGCATACAGCCTGCCCAGGTTTAAGGTAGCAATGAGAGGGGGTAGTGGAAACAGCCTCCTTACAGTAACCAAGAGGTTATCAACAATTGATATCCTCTGGCAAAAGGAGTATCCATTTTCAGTTTTCTCCAATGGAGTGTCACTGGGTATATCCAACACACTCCAGGGCATTCCCCATGCCCAGGAATTCCTGGTCAATATAAAATGAACTTGTTGGAATTTTGTGGACTTTTGGTTTCTGTTTCGTTTTGTTTTGTCATTTTTTAGCTGGATTGATATTTTGCTTATTAATTTTGATCTCTGTTCTTGTGTATGGTGGGGCTAGCTTTTTCCTTTTATTTCATTTTTATTTCTTGTTATTTTTGGGAGAATTCCAACATAAGTTAGAATTCTAGGAATCATATTGTAAATGCAATAAAAATAACATATTCTTTATGTTATTCCATAGATATCTATACACTCATGATTGAGTTTGCCCTCTTCTAAAATAGAAATAATATCATAGTGATCAATCAGCTAAAAAGAAATTGTTCATCAGTGACAGATCATCTGAATAGGAACTGTGCAGCACAGGATCACTACTTCAGATATGAAGTTTCCTAAAGGTGATATAAGAAAAGTGCAGAATATCACATCCTATGCATGAAGAGGGACTTTTTAAATGACTGTATAGAAGTGGCATTCTTTACTTCCAATCATTTGTAGTGGTTCCTTCTAATAGTGGTGATTCTCTATATAATGTTTAAAATGTATTAACTTTAATTTTTTGTTAAGTGTGCTCCATTTCTTTGGCATATGCATTTTCCTTATCAGACAAGACCATTTTGGCAGGTCAAGTGACTTGCCCTAGATCAAACAAGTAATAAAGTAGTACTGGCTTGGTTTTGATCTCAGTTTTCTGTGATTTTTAGCTTCAGATTACTTCTCATCTGTCAGGACACATCAACATCATTGTTCTTACAGAGGATTCAAGAATACTAAAGTGCATCTCACAGTGCAAGGCTCTTGCTAGCATTCTAGTTCCTCACAGCATTAAGATTCACAGGCTGCCAGCTCATCTTCGGTGGCCAATCTAACTCTGTATATTTTTCTTCCAAAAGCAGAAAAGAGTGTGTATTTCAGCTTGACTTCTGACTTCTTTTATTCTGTCAGATGTTCTCTTTATTCTTTGGAATTTCTTAATACCAGTTAATTCCCCACCCAGTTCTTGCTGAGTTTGCCATATTAATAATTACTTGAAAGATCTTATTTTAATGCACTGAGCAAAGACATTCACTCTAAATATTCATAGAAGCAGAATCTGGATTCTCTGTTAGAAGACATGTGGGGCAGGATTCTACTTCCAGCAATCTCTGGTGCTTGGACAAAGTCCATGGGGTGTTTCAAATCTTGGTTTCTTTATTGCTAAAATGGAGACAATTCCCACTTTGTGACTCTTGAATGAACCCCAGGAAACCACATGGAGAGAACCTATCTGTCACCAAGCTGGTAATGCCATATGGATGTCTAAAACTCTGAGAGGCTGATGCACATGATGATGATGCTTTGAAACACAACAAATACCAATGATTACATTTATGATATAACTTGGGCAACATATGGAAGACTATAAAATGTTCAACCTATGAGACAGAAATATGGCTAGCCCCGGATGATTCACTTCAAACAGAGTTCATAGAAGTAGTTACAGAAGCTTGAGGGATATAAGAAAACCCAGAAGGAACCAAGAGTGGGAATGCAAAGTGGTCTAGCCACTATGCAAGTCAGTGGGAAGGTTTCTCCAAAAACTAACTCATATCTTCCATATGAACACGCCACAGGACACTTGCATATGCTCTTTACAACAGCACTATTCACAATGGCTAAATCACAGAACCTACCTAGGTCTCCATCAATACTTGCCAGGATAAGGAAATCTGGTGTACAAACATACATATGCTATCCATAAATAAAAATGAAGTCTTGCCACTTTCAGGAAAATAGGAAGAATTGAGATGATCATATTAAGTAAATTCAGTCACTCTCAGAATGATTAATGTCAAGTATTTTCTCTTATTTGTGGTTACTAGACTTTATATAAATATAAATACATAAACTCATTTATGTATTTGTGTCATGAAAACAGAAACCCAATTATCTAGGGGAACAAAGGGAACTTATGGTGGGTAGAGGTGTATGGGGAGATATATTCAGCATAATATATATTTATATAAAAATTTTAAAAACAAATATTATTTTTACGCAATCAAGAAAGGAAAACCTTCCAGGGTGTATTGAAACATCTCATGGCTACATAAAATCCATACTACTTGTAGGTCTCTTTTCTTTTATTTTCCAGACATCTGAGACAGTATCTTATGTTGTGGAGCCTACACTGACAGCTGACAGACACTCACTATGCAGCCAAGGATGTCCCTGAACTCCTGGCAATCTTCCTACTTTAGCATCAATGTATCAGTATGTTAGGATTGAAGACACTCATCACCAAGATGGGCATATTATTAGGTCTCAAGAGACAAAACCTACAACTAGAAGTGTATGCAACCAATGACCTCATAGCTACCTCCTGCACCCTTGAAGAAAATTTTGTCCTGTGATCTGAATGAACCCTGGGGAAGTGACATGGCAAATCTGTTAGGGTAAGCATTGCTTAGAGATGACTTGGATGCTGGAAAAGGGTGGTAAATAAATCCTAAGATGAAGGTGATATAAGCAGTGTTTGGTTCACACGTGAATTCTAGTGCTTGGGGTCACAGGCAGGATAATCGGGAGTAGCTCATCCACATCACACATAGAAAACATTGGGAATCATACAGCTTTCTACCTGGATATTTTAATTTGATGATTTGGATTAAGTCATGTGCCATCTGCAATATCAACACAAGGGAAGAAGTGATTTCTACAATGGTGATGTTGGAAACCCAGCCCAGTGTGAGTGAATTATATTGGTTATGGTTTTATCAGTGTTCTAATTACATCTTTGGGCTGCTTTAAAATAGAATAATTCAAGAATAAAAGAGGGATGAAGACAGTACAAGCTTTATTTAGGTAAAGGTTTACTGGGGTTATCTCTGATCCAGGAAATCAAAAGGTTCACTATCCACTTGCACATAGTGGAGTAGTTGCAGGGCAGGGAAGCAGAAGAGCCAAGGCAGTAAAAGTTGAAAGTTTCTGTTATGGACTTGCAGTTGGTCACTAGTAGGTTAATCAGTGAGTTAAAGGATGCCAGGTGATCCATAGAACATCTCTTCAGGCCAGCCATGACTAGGGATAGATAGGGCAGTAAGGGCCAGAATCTAGAAAAAAAACATAGTTCTGGAAATAGAATTACTTTGGTAAATGGAAGATCTTTACAAAATGTCCTGACTGTTGCTAACACATAGTCCAAAATAAGATGAAGTGGTTCTCACTTTATCTGAAGCGCACACATTCTCACGTAGCTCTCCTGGAGTCAACCTGGAACTGCAAACATTTTCCTTTTAGGTTTGTACTTGAGGACTTTGGCATAAAAAAACAGACAGGCAGCTCTGGGCCTAGACACTTATACCAAATTACTTCTTGTACATCCTGCAACTTGCTAATTGCTAATTGCCAATCAAGTGATGTTATATAAGGCTCCATCCCTGCTGCCTCCCTCATATGGAAACAGACTTTTAATTGAATCCAAAAGTGAAAAAGCAGTCTCAGATTTGGTCCTCAGACAGGCCTTGACATTTTTCCATTTTGTCACTTTAAAAAAGTGCATTTAGAGATGAGGAAAGTTTGACCAAGGGTCATGAAACTTGTTAATTAGTATCCATGACATGTCAGATGTCAACCTCAGAAAACAACTTTGCTTCTTTAACTTTATGGAAATAAGTATTAATGCATTTTTAAAACAGAAGAACAAATCAAATTTGGGGTTCAATTAAAACTATTAGTTCACAGCCACATTATACAGTTTTAAGAAGAAAATCAAGTGGAATTTAAGGAAGTCAGTCATTTGTAATGAGCTTCCTCAAATGACAAGAAATTAATAGTTTCTTCTGTATTCTTTATCATTTGTGTATGTGTGTTGCATGCGTGCATTAAGTATGTTTGTGTTATATAAGTGCTATGTGTATGTATGTCTGTGTTCCTGTGTGGTATGTGTATGCACATATGTATACTCCTATCTTCATAGAGGACAGAGGATAGCATCTTCTTCAACCACTCTTTACCTTATTTATTTGAAAATAGGTCTCTCACTGACTCTAGAAATTTCATTTTTGAGCTAGGTTTGTGGCCAGCACATCACAACAAACCTCTTGTCCCTTAACTACTACAGCGTTATGGCTAAGGGTATGTATGAAGCCATAGCTGGTTTTTTCTGGGAGTGTTGGGTACCTAAACACAGACCCTCATGCTTGTGCAGCAAACCCTCTAACCATGGAGCCTTCTCTACAGTCCAAGCTTTCTATTCTGGATCTTGTTTTCTTTTCTCTCTACAGGCACTATGTTGAAAAGATTCTCATTAGTTAAGACTTGCATCTTTCTTCACAAGTCACTGTGAATTTTGAAAGTTTGATTTTCAGATCTAAGGTATATTAGAAAGGGAACATTTTTTCGTTTATTATCACACATCTGATCATTTTGTTTCAGTCAGTTAGATGATATATCTACTTAGTTCCTTGCAGAGCTGTGACCAAAAGCACAAAATTACTGTTTTAAGTGTTTTTAAAATTACAGCATTCTGGAAAGAAAGGAATGTTCTACACTTGGCTGAGGGGCAGAGAGCAGTGGGGTGAAAGGCAGAGCGAGAGGGAGGGAAGACAAGAGAGAGAGAGGGATGCACACACACACACACACACACACACACACACACACAGAGAGAGAGAGAGAGAGAGAGAGAGAGAGAGAGAGAGAGAGAGAGAGAGAGAATGTGTACCTGTCTGTTTAACTGAAGTAAGAATGGGGAGGGACATGTGAGTGTCAATGTGCTCAGTTTACCTTGGTTAATTTTACTTGTTGTTGATAAAAAGATCAAGGAAGTATGCAAACACAATGGCCACAAAGGGCAGGATCTGACTGCAAGTAACTCCTTATTTAAAGATTTGTGTAATCATAAAGTCAACATGCAATATGTGGGAAGTGGGTGCTACAAGGCACAAGAACCTAGGGGTTGTTTATCTGTTGAACAGGCATGTGTTTGAGGCAAGAATCCTTGACCAGCAGCATCCCCACTTGATTCCCAGGGACCTCTCTTTCTGGTCATTAGCAGGCAGGAAATACTAGGCCCTGGACCTGCTTGTTTGATCTTTGGTTTAGAGGCCTGGAGGTGAACCATGACTATTAAAGACAAGATTCCACAGGTGAACTACGGGGCTCATCTCTTTCATCTGATTCATTCAGATAATCAGCTGAGAATATACCAGGTCATGCCTCTTCAAGGTAGCATTTTAATTAGAAGAGCAGTTTTAAGCTGAATACTAATAAATGCTAGAAACAAGAACTTAATTCTTGGGCTGTGTGAGACAAAGACACATCACCATTTCATGGTTTATTGAGATAGGAGAGTCTTTTCACCCTTTCTGCTGCCAAGATTTGAGATTTCTTATAGTTTATTTACCACAGAGGATGTTGTAACTGGCTTAACATTTCAAATATCAAAGCATAAAATTTTTCAAGGATAAATAGTAACATTTATTAGGAGGATCTAGACTTACCAATCTTCTTACATTTCACAGACACTCTGTGTGTGTGTGCGTGTGCGTGTGCGTGTGCGTGTGTGTGTGTGTGTGTGTGTGTGTGTGTGTGTGTGTGTGTGTGTGTGTGTGTGTGATATGCTTGTACGTGTGGGATGGATGGGGACATGTATACATCTGTGCATGTGCAGGCCAGATGTGTGTTCCTCAATCACGCTTCACCAATCTGTGTGTGTGTGTGTGTCTCCATGCATGAGTATATAAGTGTTTTTACATTTGTGTGCATGGATGTGGGTGTGTACATGCCATGGTACATACATGGAGACAGAAAATAATGTTAGGTGTCAGTCCTTCCTTCAGTGTTGTGTGGCAGTGGATCTCTTTGTTATTTTTCAATTGCTTTCATCAAACTACCTGGCCTGCAAGTTTATGGAAAGCCTCCTCTCTCAGAATCACATTAGATCAGTTGCCCACCCAAATGGAAAGCTTCACATGTGTACTGATGATTCAAATTCATCCTTCCGCTTTCCATATGTTTAATTCAATGAGTTGTCTTCCCAACCCTTCCTCAACAATCCTGGAGCTCACTGATTCAGCCAGACTCTCTGGTCAGGAAGTCTTGGGATTTTCCTGTCTCTAAACCCAAAAGCATCAGGATTAAAAGAGAGTTATCAGGCCCAAGTTTATGCGGGTTCTGGGCATCAAACTCAGGGCTTCATATTTGTGGAACAAGTGCTTTACCTGCTGAGCCAACTCGGCAGACCCATAGATAATTCTTTGTAAATGAAGTGTCACCTGTGTTAGTGTCGCTATTGCTGTTATGAAATACTATGCCCCAAAGTAGCTTGAGTTGGAAAGGGTGTGTTTGGCATACATCTCCTGGGTCACAGTGTATTGAGGGAAGCCAAGACAGTAATTCAAGCAGGGCAGGAACCTGGAGGCAACAGCTGATGCAGTGCCACAAAGGAGAGCTCCCTACTGTTTGATCTTCAAGGCTTACTCAGCCTGATTTCTTATCCACACCAGGACCACTTTGCCAGGGGTGGCACACCACTCTTGTGATGGTATTGCCATGGCAATCACTGATTGGGCAAATGAAATGCAGGCTTGTCTACAAGCAAATTTAGGGGGCCTATTTTCAAAGTGGAGGTTCCCTTTTCCCAAATGACTTTAACGTGTATTAAGTTGTCACTAAACTTACTTACTACCAGGCTACCTAACACACAAAAATTTCATACTGACATTTTCTAGTGGTGTGTGTTCACCTCAGTATCTCTGTCACCTTTTATTATTTTCATAATATTTTACACTTCCATTTTGCTATCATGTTGTTTGTTATGGTAATTTTTCATAGTTATCTTGGATGTTACTACTCATCTGGGGTGAGGCACCCTTAACCACATCAATTTATGATTATAGAATGAATAAATAAAGGCTGTGTTTCCATTTGTTCTGACTATTCCTCATCTCCCACTGGTCACTCCAGTGTCTTCCTCCTTCTCTTTGAAACTCTATTCTGTGAAATACAGAAATACTGAAATTGGACCGAGTGATAACCCTCAGTATATTGCCTCTAAGAATTCAAGTGAAAGAAAATGTTGAAAGTATCCCACTTTAAATAAAAGCTAGAAATGATGAAGCTTACATCAAAGGCTAAAAACAAACTGCCTTATACTGGTTAGAAAAGTAGTGAACTGAAAGAAAAACTTTTCTTTCGACAGAAGTTCAAATTGCTCTTCCTGAGAGCACCGACAGTGAGGCATACTCCTGTGCATCTGGATGCCCTCTTAGTAGTGTGATTAGAGAAGCAGGAGATGCCAGAGTAGAGGCTAAAGCAAGTAATCCTGAGGACCCAAAGTACCTACTGTAGATGGCTGCACTGCACTCCAGTGTGTGTGAAAACAGCCCAGTTTTTGAAGGATTCAGCATCTAGCATCTTCATAGGCAGTGTCACTCATTCAAGGAAAAGAAAGCTCTGTAGGACCCCCTGGGGAGATAGTACTAGATAAAGGGCTTACTTAGTTTCTCTTCTTGTTGCTATGACAGAACATCCTGACAAAAAGCAATTTAAGAAGGAAAATGTTTATTTTACCTCTCAGTTCCAATTATACTGCATCAAGGTGCGTATGTATGTACTGCATATTCTCCTGCAGTGGCGGGAGTTTGAAGGAGCTGGTCACATGGCACCCATAAGGAGAAACAAAAATCAGTGAGTTAAATTGGGCATGTTTGTGTTCAACTCACCTTTACTTTTGCACAACTCAAAATCCTTCGCCTATGGCATGGTGCACAGTAGTTGAATCACACTCACTTCAGTTAACTTAATCAAGATGATCTCCTACAGACTTGGTCATGGGCCAACCTAATCCAAAAACCCCCTCATTGAAAGTCCCTTCCCACGTGATTTTTACATTGTGTCAAATTGACAATTACAATCAACCATCACACTGAGTGAGCATCAGGACAAGAGTTCACATGCTCAGAATCCATATAAAAGTTAGGCATGTGTTGGGTCCCACCAGAAATCTCAGCATTTAGGGGGTGTTGACAGAGGATCCTGCAGTGAGCTGGCTAAATAATTAAGTTAAAGAAGTGACCTTTTGGTTCAGGTAGATACTGGCCCTCAGTAAAGAAAGAATGATTGACAAGACCCCTAATGCCAAGCTGAATTCAGCATGCATGTGCTGACTCATGCATGGGTCCTGCCATAAATATATGCCCACACATTTATGGATATGTATACATTCAGGCATACATACAATAGCCAAATGCCTATGGTAGAAAAGGAATGCCTGAATGACAACATATTTGCTTAGAACACTGTTTCCTCAATATTTTAAAGACTCTTTTGAAGCATACCCTAGGAAAAAAATAAAACCCTTTCAGAATATTTCTGCTCATAGACAATGTGCCCAGAGAACTAACAACTGTGATGGAAATGTACAACTTTAACAATGCTGTGTTTTTACACCCACTAATACAATATCTACTCTTCAGCCTGTGGATTTTGGAATAATTTTGATTCTCAGTTTTCATATTTATGATGTATATTTGGTGAGCCTACAATTTCCAGGCTTAGCCATTTCTAGAATTATGATGGACCTGGGCAAAGCCTACCAGAAATAAATCACTAACCTAGATGCCATTAGAAAAGATTGTACCACACAGGAGGTGGTAAAAATATCAACATTTGTAGCATCACCAGGCTGAGTAGACAGCTCAGTCAGTAATACTCCTGTTGTGCAACTGTAAGGACCCAAGTTCAAGGCCAAGAATCCACATAAATAGTCGTGCACAATGATACATGCTTCTAATCCAAGGGCTGGGATGACAGAAAAAGGCAGATCTGTGGGTCACAAATGCAAGATAGCCTAGCAAACCAGCAATATCTAGGACTGGTAAGAGACTGTCTCCAAGAACAAGGTAGATAAGATATGAGGATTATGCTTAAGGTAGAGGAAATGGATTTCTGTGAGTTGGAGGCTAGTCTGGTACTATATAGAAAATTACAGGCCAGCAAAATTTACATGATGATTCCCTGGTTCAAAAAAAATGAAAAAAAGAACATTTTAAAAAAAGAGTATGGAAGATAATCATAGGTGGTATGAGGGTTCAACACTTCTGTCCAGGAAATGACAACATGTGTACTGGTGATGTCAAGAGGATGTATGTGTGAGGACTGGTGGAACTGTGAAATTTTATCACACACATTTTATTTTAGTTTTTTGCTTCATTTTTTTCTTCCTTTTAATACTTTTTGCTCAGTGTAGACGTGTCTGCAATTTTCCTTTCAGTCTCATCATGTGCATGAAGGTACATGGGCTGAGGTATCGGCAGCAGATGAAGGTCAGTTTAGGTGGCCTAACTAGGAAGTGTCCAGGTGCCTTCTGTCAGCATCTGTCACACACATAGCCTGTTGGCAGAGGTGTTCAAGTATGATACAATGTGAAGCAGAGTTCTTGTCTCACAGTACTGGCCTGCAGCAAGAACGTATTCAGGACAGACACTCTGTGGTCCCTACCCTACTATAATTTCTGTTATCTGTTCTCATCACACAGGCACCATGCATGTTACCTTGGCACAAAATATATCATATATATATGCAAATATTCTCTATCTGGGAACTGGAAAGAGGACTTAAGCAGGAAGACTGATTGGTATTCTTGCACAGAAACACAATTCAGTTCCAAAAGCCACATTGGGAGGCTCACAACCTTCCGAATCTCCAGCTACAGGGCATCCATGCCCTGTGGGGGAATTCCACGGGTACTTGAGGACTCATGTGCACAAACACACACAGACATACATTTTTCACATCATTAAAAATGAAATACAAATATGACATACAATTTAGGATGAGATTATTTTCTGCTGAAAAGATGTTATCTCGAGTTTCTAGGCAGAGAGATTTGTAGATTTCTTGCATAATGCTAATGAATATCCCTGACTATTTTCTGCCTTGTCGCTGCTTTTGACACTGCTCTCAATGCAAACTACATTCTTCAAATTAAAGCATTCTGTCTGCATCACACATTGCCCCTCCTACAGCAGCAAACCAAAACAAAAGTAAAACCCACATTTCTTTCATGCAATGCATGCTAAATTAACATCTCTTAGTTGATTGAATTATTATAAACAAGTTTGAGGAACACAGGTTCTGAACTCTAGTGATTGTTTCTCACCCTGCTTTCATTTGAATTTCATGGAAAACTTGAATTTTCCATTTCCATTTCTTTTCCTCCTTTCTCCTCATTTTTTTCTCTCTTCTCACTCAGTTTTAACAATTTTCCTCACCTAATTTCTTCCCCATTGACATTCTTTGAATGAAGTCTCATCTTTCAAATCATTTTTCTTCACTTGTCCTATTTTTTCATGAAAAACATCATATCCCAGAATCTTACTTCATACATCTGAAAGAGTAAGTTACGTTCTTCTTGTCTTTATTACAGACTTAGCGAAAGGACATTTTAACCATTCCATGTTCCTTTTCAACTACTTCTCAAGTCCCCAAAGCAGCCTGAAAATAATTGTCAGTTGCTGCTTCATCCTCAAACATTGAGAGGCTAGAGCTTCTCTGTAGACCAGGCTGGCTTCTAACTCAGAGAGATCTGCCTGCCTCTGCCTCCCCAGTGCTGGGATTAAAGGTGTGCACCACCACCACCCAGATGAGAGGGGAGAGCTTTATTGAAACAGATTTTGTAACCATATATTTGATTAAGGACAACTTTTTATGATTCCTTCATCAATTTCTGCTCAAAAACAACCCAGAAGAGAGCATTTCATGGACATGAATGGTTAGCCACATTTCCTTTACATTTTAGTATATGTATTTAGTTTGTGTGGGGGGAAGTGTGTATACCACAGCATGAACATGGAGGTTAGAGGATAACTTGCAGGGGTCAGCTCTGTCCTTCCACCAGGTGTGTCCTAGGGATCAAGCAGTAGCAATGGCAGAATTGTCATACACCGTGAGCATCTTATTGCTCTTAATTACCTTTCTTGAAAACATATACAATGCAAAGCATTCACATAAATTCTATGACAATCCCTAATCAGTTTTGTTTGCAGTAATCAAAGGAAGATTTACTGTGTGAGGCTGACTTAGACCTAAATAGATGAGCCATGAAAGAAGGTCTAACGGTCTGGCTTCCCATCTCTCCCAGAAGAATCATATCAGTGTACTTTCTGCAGTAGCAGGAACTCCATCCAGCAAAGCTGAGGGAACTTGGAAGGGACCAGGACCTTGAATTTCTACAAGACTCCAGCTCAGTCTGACACCTTGATCAGAGCCCTGTGAGGCCTTGACTAGAAGACCCTGATAAACTATGCAGACTCATTCCTTACCCTAGAAATTGGGAGGGATTGAATGTACATTGTTTGATTCATGTGTGTAATGTGAGTTTTATTGGCCCAGTTAGCTCCCATTGCCCTTAACTGCCCCAAAGAAGCACAGAGATGCTATATTAACTATGAAGCTGTTGGCTGGTGACTATGGTTTTATATTGGCTAACTCTGACTTAATTAATAAGCCATTTTCTCTAAATCCCAGTATTTCCACATAGTCTTCTCTTATGGGAGAAAGGTCCAGGGACCTGTTATTCCTCTGGCATCCCACATTTCTCCACAGAGAAGAGAGTGATTTCGTGTTTTTCCCTGCTTATATGCTGACTTTCCCTCGCTATGTCACTTCCTGCCTGTCTGTACAGACCTCCAGACCTCCATGGTTATCTAGTGGCACTTTCTGGCCAGCTACATCACTTCCTGGGATCACAAGAGGACTCCTCTCTTCCTACACTTCCTAGAATCCTCCTCATATCCTAGTCCTACCTATCATCCTGCCTGGACAAACAGTGTTTTATTCATCAACCAATAAGACAAACATATACACAGAAGAACATTCCCCATGACATGTGCAAATAGAAACCAAACTTGTTTTATGAATGTGAAATTATAAAAAATTCCCTAACAGCAAACTTTGTTAGTTATTTTAGGGAATTGAGATGAAAGGTAATGAATTGGGGAAGTTATTTTTCCCTCTTCTCTTAATCTAACCCCAACTCTATGATTTATTCTACCTCCTAATAAGTCCTTGCACTAATCTTCTGACATCTATCCTTTCAATATGACACTATATATAGTAACTCCTTATCTCTTCAAGTTCATCTCAACTGACTATCACGAAAGTTATGTTTTCTAAAATTAAAAAGCACATATTGGCTGAACGAGGTCGAGTAACGAATGGACATTCAAAAAGAGAAAACAACATCCCCTAAATAGATCTCAGTAGGAGATATTCTTCTTCGTTGTCTTAGATTAGGAGGTTTAAGGCACTTATTTTTCAGATATATACAGATACACAGTACATAAAATGAAATAATTGGGAGTCACAGGGAAACAAATTCTTATTTATCATTTTTACTTACTGCTTTATTGTGATAAGAACAAGTATTATGAGACTTACATTCTGCTCTGTTTTTTATTTCAATTATTATATTTTATTTTTTAGGGAAAACAGTTTTTTCCACACAATGTGTCATGATATAAACAATGACTCATTCAGTCATACACTCAGTAATCCCATAAAAACACAAAACAGGAATGCATACTATATGTTAAAAAGTTAAGAGAGACAGAGAGATAGAGAAACAAAAAAGGTGTGGTGACTTTGACATAAATTTTCACTTGTAAGTACTTATCAATTGGAGCTAGCTTCTGGGTTAGGGATTAGGGTAGGTGTCTACTTCTTTGAGCCCTAAATCCTCACCAGGTACCAATGTATGCAGACCTTATGCATGCTGCCTAAGTTTCTGAGTTCATATATGTTCTAGTCTTGTTGTATCCAAGGTGTCCTCCATCCCCTCTAGTCTCACATTGTTTTTGCTTCCTCTTTTTCAGAGTTATCCAAGTCCTGAAGGTAGATATTTGTTGGAGACAAACTTTTTATATCTGAGTATCCCAAGGTCTCTCACTCTCTGCATAATGTCTGGCTGTGGTCTCTATATTTGTTCCCTTCTTCTGCAAGATGATGCTTCTCTGATGATGGCTGAGCAAGGCAATGACAAATGAGCATTAAAAAATTGTCACTGAGAGTCACTTTATTGCAACATTCCCTTTGTGGAAGAGTAGCATTTGGTTTTACTATAAGTCCTTGGGCTATCTAGTCTCATATTCTTTGTCAACCAAGCAGCATCAGGTGTGAATTCTGTCTCATGAAAGTGGGTCTTAAATCAAATCAAATATTGGCTAGTTATTACCAAAAACTTTGTGCCACCATTGCACTATTTGTCATGTAGGTAGAATACCATTCTAGATCTAAAGTTTTGTAAATGGGTTGGTATTTAGTATCTTTTAGTAATATGAAAAGCACCTTCCATTACCGAGAACTCTAATCCACAGCAGTGAAGGTTCTACATAGGCACCAACACAAATTCTCTGTGTTCGATGAGTTGTATAGTTGATGTCTTCAACAATAGCCTTGGTAATGGTCTGGGTTGTTTGGGAATTGCCATGGCATCCCCTTGGTCAATAAATCAATTAGATGTAACCAATCCACATCTGGGAGACTCATTTGAAGACAAATGATGGACAGAGAAGGCTTGTGTCTCTCCTATTATTGAGAATTTCATTTAAATTGCGTTCATTTTTTTTCATGTCTTGAGAAACTTCTATTGTTTCATGTTTCCATATTCCACTCTAATGCCCCTTACTGTTAGCTCTTTCCCCATATTCTCTCACTTCCCCCTAATGATTTTATTTCCCCTTTCTAGTCTTCACCAACTCATCCATCCTTAACTATACATTCTATTTCTCCTTCCTAGAGAGACCTGCTTTCCCCAGTAGTCCTTTAATATGTATTTCACCTCTGTAGTTCTACGGATTGTAGTTTGCTTATCCTTGACTTAACAACTTATATTTACATATAAGAGAATACATATCATATTTATCATTCTGGGCCTGAGTTACATTTAGGATTTTTTTAAATATAGTTCCATCCATTCACCTGCAAATTCCATGATACTATTTTTAACTGAGTAATATTACATTGTATAATTGTATCATATTTTCTTTATCCATTCTTCTGTTGAGGGACATTTAGGTTGTTTACAGAAGCAATGTACATGGTTGAGAATGTGTGACTGTAATATAATGAATCATCCTTTGGGTGTATTCCAAAAAGTGTTGTTTCTAGATCTTGAGGTAGATCAGATCCTGTCTTCATGAGGAACCACAGTCACTCTATAAATCTGTATGCTCACCAACAAAGAGTAAGTGTTCCCTTTATTCCCCATCCTTGCCAGATGAGCTGTCACTTATTTTATTGATCATAGACATGTTAATGGGTATAAGATGAAGGTTAAAGTAGTTTTGATTTGAATTACCCAGATGACCAGGCATGCTGAATAATTAAGTATCTCAAGCATTTGAGTTTTAAGAGTTCTCTCTTTAGATCTGTATCCCACTTGTAATTGGGTGATTTGTTTTCTTGATATACAGTTTTTATTTTTAGTTCTTTTTTTATTTTTTGGATATTATCCCCTTGCTGGATGTGTAGTTGGTAAAAATCTTTTTCTGTTGTGTAGGCTTCTGCATTGTCCAAGTGGCAGTGTCCTTTGCTATCCAGACGCTTTTCCATATCATGAGGTACCAATTATTAGTTTTTGACCTCAGTGCCTGTGCTATTGGTGTTCTTTTGTTCAGAAAGTCTTTTCTTGTATTTTTTTGTTTTGTTTTTTGGTTTTTGTTTGTTTTGTTTGTTTGTTTCTTGGTTTTTTGAGACAGGGGTTCTCTGTATTGCTTTGGAGGTTGTCCTGGAACTCACTCTGTAGACCAAGCTGGCCTCAGACTCACAGAGATCCAACTGCCTCTTTCACCCAAGTGCTGGGATTAAAGCCATGAGCCACCAACACCCACCACAGAAAGACTTTTCTTGTGCTAACGAGTTCAAGATTATCACTCATTCTCTCTTCTGTCATATTCAGTGTACCTGGTTTTATGTTGAAGCCTTTGATTTATTTGTAGTTCATTTTTGTGCAGGGTGATATATATGAATCAATTCACATTCCTCTACATACAGCCATCCAGTTTGACAAGCACCATTTGGTGAAGGTGCTGTCTTTTTTATAGTACGTATTTCTGGCTTCTTCCAAAAGAAAAAAATAGATGTCCATAGTTGGGTTTCTGTCTGGATTTTCCATTCAATTTCAATGATCAATTTTCTGTTTTCATGCAAAGCCATGTGGTTTTTATCACTATAGCTCTGTAATGGAATTTGAGATCAGGAGTGGTTTTCACTCCAACATTTATTTCATTATTCAGGGTTGCTTTAGCAATCTTGGGTTTTTTATGTTTCTATATGAAGCTAAAAATTGTCATTTAAAGTTCTGTGAATGATTGTGTTAGAATTTGTATGGGGATTCTGTTGAATCTGTAGACTGATTTTGGTAGGTGGCCAATTTTATAATATTAACACAACGGATTCTTAAACATGGGAGGATTTTCCATCCTCTGATATATTTCTCAGTTTATTTCTTCAATATCTTAATGTTTTATCATACAAGAATTTTTCTTACGAGGGTTGAGCTACCCCCAATGTATTTATTTTTTGAGGCAATTGTGAAAGTTGTTGTTACCTGATGTTTT
This sequence comes from Cricetulus griseus, assembly GCF_003668045.3. NCBI lineage: Eukaryota > Metazoa > Chordata > Mammalia > Rodentia > Cricetidae > Cricetulus > Cricetulus griseus. The sequence continues at coordinate 72,085,859 of NC_048598.1, forward strand.
TCTCAGTCTGTTTATCATTTGTATACAGGAAAGCTACTAGGTTTTGTGTTTATTTATATCCTGCTACTTTGCTGAATCTATGCTGAATCTATTAACCAGCTGTAGAAGATTCATTGTGGGATGTTTAGGGTCACTTATGAATACTATCATGTGTTTAGTAAAGATGATTTGATTTCTTCTTTTCTAATTTGTATACACTTGATCTCTTCCAGTTGTTTCACTGTTCGAAGACTTTAAGTACTATATTGAATAGATATGGAGAGGGTTAACAACCTTGTCTTGTTCCCAATTTTAATGCAAAAACTTAAAATTTCTCTGCATTTAAATTGATGTTGGCTATGGGCTTCCTAAAAACTGCCTTTATTATATTGAGGCATGTCCCTTGGATCCCTAAACTTTCCAGGACTTTGATCAAGAAGGTGTGTGGATTTTTATCACAGAAATTTTTAATATAATGAGATGATAATGTATTTTTATTTGTTTATATGATGAATTATATTTATTGATTTACATATGTTGAACTATCCCTGCATTTCTGGTAGGAGGTCTTACTTGATAAAGGCAGATGATCATTTAATGTGTTCTTGGATTTTGTCTGCAAGTATTTTATTGAAAATTTTGCATCTCTGGCCATAAAGGAATTTGGTATGTAATTGTCTTTCTTTGTTTGATCTTTATGTGGTTTATGTGGTAGGGAAACTTTGGCCTCATGAAACAGGTTTGACAATGTTTTCTCTGTTTCTATTTTTTGAAATAATTGAGAAGATTTGAAATTAACTCTTCTTTGAATTGTGGAATAGTATTCTGTACTAAAACCACCTGGCCCTGGAATTTCTTTCTCTTTCTGGGTTATGAGATATTCGATGACGTCTATCTTATTAGGGACTTCAGGTCTCTTTAAATTGTTCTAGATTTAACATTGGTAGGAGGCATATAAGAAGACAATCTGTTTCTTTTACATTTTCCACTTTGATGGCATAAATTTTTTAAAAATATGTTTTTATGATCCTCTGTATTTCCTAGGTGTCTGTTGTTATGCCCCTGTTTACATATCTAACTTTGTTTATTTTGATCTTCTCTCTGTCTTTTAGTTTATTTTGCTAAGGTTTTGTCAATCTTATTCATTTTTCTCAAAGAACGAATTCTGTTTATCATTAGTTTTTGTAGTATTTTACATTTTTGTCATGTTTAATCATATTTTTCTCCTCCCCAAACGCCTCCCAGATTTTCCCCACTTCCCTACCAAGCCACCTTCATGTTCTCTCTCTTTCCCTCTCAAAGATTTTCTCCATTTGTAATGACAGGATTTAGACTGTACACTTTCTGATTTGTAAGATAAATGATTTTCACACTGAAATAATTAGAAAATTGTAGTTACCGATTTAGCTCAGTGGTAGAGTATTTACTTTGCCATTGCATTGCCCTGATTTTGGTTCTCAGCATTAGAGGGAGGAAAAAAGAAGGGGATAAGTTTTAATGTTTCCTATCAGCTTGTAATAATAAAAGTTCACTTATTAAACATTGAAAAACAAAATTGTATCCTGTAATATTTTCCTAATAACCTAAAATTCAAAGTCATGGGCCTTTTTGTGAAGAAGGATGTGGTTTGAGTCAAAGAATTTGGACACTGTAGTAGAGTTGAAAGAAAACAGGTTCATTTAGTTCACTTCAAAGTGAACAGTAGTCATGAAGTGATAGAGAAAGATGGACGAGAGTAATATGATTGGAGGCAAGGTTTAGGGTAGGGGTAGGCTGGGTGGTGCTATGTTTCTCTCTATTTTAGAAAAGCCTTCCAGTGGTGAGTGTGATGTGTTTCACATGCAATTTTCAAGGTGTCCCTCCCTCCATGCAAATGATGGCAATCCTCATTGGTCAGTGTTCATTCTTGGGTGGTTAAGTTGAGCTGTTATGCAAGCATTTTTTACTTATGTCATTCTTGCCATGAGGAGGATGGGGGCAGTTCTGTTAGTTACAGTCAGTTCTATTAGCACCTTTCTTCACTTTCCCAGTGTTTGAGAACTGAGCTGTGGCTTTTCTATTTGGGGCATATGATCTGGCCCAGGCTTGAACTGGGCTCCCATTCCCTTCCTGGTATCTCAATTCTGCCTGCTCCCAACATAATTTTATTTTCATTTAAGAATTAATTTATTACAATCTTATTCTTAACTCTGTCTCTATGACCCATTTTCTAGCAATCCTACTTAAATACATTAGAATAAATGTCTAATATTGGCTTTGAAGGCTATCATGGGGCTTTCTACCTAGGGCAAAATTATAGTAAGGTGACTGATTCTAAAAATAAACTAAAAGGGTTCATTGTGAAAGCCAAGCCAAAATCCATTAAAATGAATAATATATTCAAAACACCTGGGAAGAATAGCACTAATTCTAAGATCTGTTAATTTGAAAAGAAAAAAGCATGCTATCTCCTCAATTAAATTATCTTGAGTGAGTGTTCACACATTTATAAAAAATTTACATTTACACACCAAATTATTTTTATCTGAGTACCAAGGTTGAATGCCCCACCCCTTACGTTATGTCTCTATTCCCTTGAATCTTGTGCAGATGAGCACCAACTTCCCAGCAGCTCTCAAAACCAGGGCCTGTCATCTGCCTTCAATAGGCCAATTAATTGACTAAGTAACACTGGAAAGCAGAGGAAATAGATTTATTTACTCAATGTCTTCAAATACAAAAGGAAACAAAGAACTGCAGGCATGCCATTCCACAAGCCAAGTTCATTTTTGGGCTTTAACATGGGGTTTAGGTTTAAAAAGAGGGCAAGATATGTTAAGAAATCCTGGTTAGGATATGGTTGTTCCATCACTGACTTGTCAAACTCTGGGCTCCATTCTCTCCTGCAAGGTGGTCTGGCAAGTTGTGAGATGTGCAGCCTTCTTTTGCAGGAGACAAGTTCCCTATCTGGCTGTAAAAGGGTTTCTTTCTGTCTTTCCTTTCTCAGGATTCATTGTTTGAAGAGTACAACAGCCAAAAGGAGAGGTACTAGTATGTCTTGTATATCTTCACTACCATAGGGTGGCTCCTGTGGCTCTACTTGTGTGTCTTACTTTCTTCTGCACAAGACTTTTTTTTTCTTTCTTAATCCTCATGAATGATCATATATTAAAATATCTTTAATGAAATCAGCAAATTTGCTCCATCCTAAACTGCTTGACCTGAAATTATTTTTGTTAAGGAAGTCAGGATCTGCAGTTTGGTCTGTGTTAGGATCTCCAAAACTACTGGGAACACCATGCTGCTGAGGGTGACATGTCATGCTGTTTCCCTGTCACCTTACCACTGATAATTGGGCAACTTGAACTGTAAGTTGATCTCATTACAACTAAAGTAAGGAGAGGATAGTTTAATTAAGGGATATGTCCCAGTGTCCCAGGTCCATACTCCTTGCCTCATGTCTCTGTTTCAATATTTTTCATTTCAATATAAAGTTTTAATAGGGAGGTGGATAGGGTAGTGGAAAAAGAGTTTAAGATCATTTTAGATCCTGATAAAGGTGGTTAATTCACTTAATTAAACTGGCTACTTTGGGGATCTGGGAATAAACATACAAATCAATAGCTACAAGAAATGTCAAGATGACAGAATTTAAGCTTGATTACCCAGGGATGGTGGTAGAGAGTAGAACTTAAGTTGGCAGGAGGTTTCTGACTACTGAAAAAATATGACAGATATCAGAACCAAATTCTGCTTGGTGTTGTGAATAGATGGAGTTCATTTCTTTTTTGCTTCAATTTGGTTGCTATTAGAGCCTGTAAGATTTGATAATTAGAAAAATGGAAGACCTGCATCTGGAACTCAGGAGATCATTTTGCCTGGCATTTAAAGACTATCACTACTTCAAGAATTAGATTAAATGACTTGGCTAGATTCTCTCAGGAGAATGGGCTGGAGAGATGACTCCATGAGTAAGAGTGCATACTGCTCTTATAGAAGATATGTGTTCACTTCCTATTATCCAAGCTCACAACAGCCTGTAGTTCCACCTCCAGAGGATCTGACTCCATTTTCTAGCCTACATGGGCACCTGAATAAACAGAGGAATAAAGAGGTGAAAGGAATGAAAAAAAAATAATGAGCCATTTTTGGAGTAACAGAGAAGACAAAGCCTGGCAAAGATCTGTGGTAAAGGAAAATTAGAATATTTTCATGTGACACTAGAGGTGAGGGTGAGTAAAGGAGAGAGAGATATATATCTTTAAATATGGCTGAGGATTTCACAAAGGTCTGAACACTTTTATATCTAACATTAGGTTCACCTGAAGGCTGTTTTTTTTTTTTTTCAGTTACCCTGCTCAGACACCCCTTGAGGGTGGGATGAGAAGATGCAGCACCAACTACTCAGGCACTGGGAGTCAGTGAGTAGCAAAGTGTACTGCAGAGTCGTTTATTAAGGAAGTTAGACCTACATTTATACCCCCCCAAGGTCCTATTGGCTCAGGCTGCTGACATTGCTGTGTTGTCCTTTTCTTATTGGCATCTCTGAGTCAGGTGTCTTTTTGTCAGCAGTCTCTGGGCATAGAAGCAGGCTTGGCTCAGGGAGGAAGCTGGCCTGGGCACATGGGCAAGGCGACTAGAGCTTGAGTAGGCTGGCCACAGTTTCTCCTACAGGCTTCGCTATAAACGAATGTATGAAGTAAACATTTCCTATCAATACCTCTTTGTTTAATGTGGCAGGCTGAGTTAATAGGTACTTATCTGGAATTGACCAAATACCTGACAAAAGAAACTTAAGGAACTAAGGTATAATCCATCGCACAGTTCAGATAGAACCAGTGCATTAAAGCAGGAGCGTAAGGCAGCTTCTCACATTGCAAATGCAGTTGAGAAGCAAAGAGATGGCTCTCTGTTCAGTATCTCCATTTATATAGTTTCAACCCACAGCATAATCCCACAATCATTGAGGGTGGACCTATGCCAGTTAAGTTAATGTAGAAAATTGTTTGCAGAAATGAACAGAGGTGTGTTTCCATCGTGATTGTACTTCCAGACAAACAGAAAGTAGAGATGAATCATCACAAAAGGTTATCTACTTGTGACCAGCTTGATCATCTGTTGTTGTTTATAGCCGCTCAGGTCTCCTGGCCGTCAATCTGGCCTGATCAGTTCTGACACAAATAAAGCCAACTTCTGGAGAAAATTTGGATAAGCTCTTTTTTGAGTTTTAGTAAGAGGTACCCATACCCCACTAGTTGTTTTAAGGACACTCAAAAGATGATTGAAAGGATTGAGGGGTGTTACAGAGTACAAAAAGGGTGCGTTAAAGAAAAATGAAACAAACAAACAAAAAGACTTCACAGTTATCTTTCATACTTAGGCAGAAACTCAAAACACAAGGACTGATGAGTTGCCGTATATAATGCAGACCCACTTTACTTTTGGCTCCTGTAGGCAATTGATATCCATGTGTGAAAATTTCTTCCCCTGGTCTGTGTATTTGAAGAGAAGCAGAGCAAGATAGCTAGTGCTGCTTTTATTTTTTATTATTTGTGTGTCTGACTATGCATATGTCTATCATGTGTATATGCACTTGCAGAAGTATATGGGTGAATGCCTGTGTGCATTAATGTTCACATGGGGACATGTGCATCTGAAGACCAGAGGTCAACCCTCAATGTCTTCCACAGTCACTGTCCATCTTGTTTATGAGACAGTGTCTTTCACTAGCCTAGTAGACCTCACAATTTAGAGTCATTGGCTAACACGCCCCAAGGATCCTCATGTCTCTGCCTTGTCAATGCTGGGATCACAAGCAGACCATACCCTGATTTTTATACCCCAAACTATCTTCAAATTCTGTGACACATGGGCTTTAAATTTCAGTATATGAATTTTTAGATAATATTCAGTCCATAATACAGTGTCAAATGAAGAAATATGAATACAATTTTAAACTGGCAGTTATTATTTAAGTGTTGCATTTGGAAGACTTTGTTATTATTATAGCAGTGTAAAAATCACATGATGTGACATTTGTTACATTTTTCCTGGTACATATGAAACTCAATAGTAAGTGAATTTATACTGGTGGGCAACTGATTGCTGAAACATCCTTATTATGAATTACTGAATCATTATCCTCATTAAAAGCTAACTCCTCCTGTGCATATCTTCTTGGCCTTAGCAAATACTTTCTCAATTTTAAAAATAATTATCCTGTCTTTGTGTATGCAGATATGTGTATATGTTCATATGTGTGAGTATTCTTATTTTTTTCCATTTTTTAATTTAAATCAGAAACAAGATTGTTTTACATGCAATCCCAGTTCCCTCTCCCTTGCTTACTCCCCTGCCCACCACTAACACCCTACCTATCCCATACCCTTTCTGCTCCCTTGGGAAAGTGAAGCCATGGGGGATCTTCAGAGTCTGTCATATCCTCTGGCATAGAGCCTAGGCCCTCCCCCATGTGTCTATGTGGAATGGATTTCCAAAGTCCATTCCTATGCTAGGGATAATTATTGATCTACTACAAGAGGCCCCATGGATTTCTGAGACCTCCTCACTGACACCCACATTCATGGGGTATGGATCAGTCCTATGCTGGTTTCCCAGCTATCAGTCTGTGGACCATGAGTTCCCCCTTTCAGCTCTTTCTGTGGGTTTCACCAGCCTCATATGGACCCCTTTGCTCATCAATACTCCCTCTCTACAATTGGATTCCAGTTCAGTTCAGTGTTTAGCTGTGGGTGTCTGCTTCTCCTTCTATCAGCTGCTGAATGAAGGTTCTAGAATAGCATATAAATTCGTCATCAATCTCATCAGGGGAGGGCATTTAAGGTAGCCTCTCCATTGTTGCTTAGATTTTTAGTTTGTGTAATCCCATCTTATGTTTTGAGGCAGGACCTCTCATTGGTTTTGGAGCCCAGCAATAATTAGAATTTCTGCCAATGAGCATGTATTCTCCTGTTCCCACTTCTCCAGTGTGTAATCAAGGGTATGCACCACAGTGTAATGAGAAATAAGTGTAATTCAAGAACAGTCTTCAGCTCTGATAAATCTTAATAAATAATGCACTTCATATGCTAAATTATCAGTATTGTACACTATCTTAGCATTATGTCTATTGCTATTGATAAATTATGTTGATAAAAAAACAACTTAGGAGAAGAAGGTTGACTCAGATACAAGTCCAATTTACAGTACATTTACTGGCAGAGGTGAAGGAAGAAATTTGGGAGACCTAATTATATCATCCCCTCGTCAAGACCAGAGAGAAATTAATGCATCATATTTTGCACTCAGATAGTTTCCTCCTCTTTTATACAGTTTACAACCCAATCCCAGAGGATGGTGCTGTCCAGAGTGGGCTAGATCCTCTCACCTCAATCAGTTGAATCAAGACAATCACCCATGCATTCCTACAAGAGAATCTGGGCTAGACATTTCTTCACTGAGACTCTCTTCCAGGGTGATTTTAGATTATAGATTAATTTCTAGAAATCACATTAATCTCCCCAAATATTTCAAATGTGCTATACTGGTAACTAAACCTAATCTTGAGTAAATGGCACACAAGAGATTACCTACTACCTGCTAGTTTAATACTGTTAATGCAAACGCTATATGAGACAACTTGTTGTAGCTATTATGGCTATAGAAGAGAACAACATTAAACAAAATCTTTTTCCCTCCCCACTAAAATTATATTTGAGTGGAGATAACACTTGCTACTTCATGTACAGAAGGCTTCTCCAAGTGATTATATTGAAGTTTAGAAATATTCCAAATATGCCACGCTTAGAATGCTGGACTTGTGAGTCTATTCCCACCTTCAGTCAGCATTTTTATATAGTATCTATATCAATTTGTTGTCCCATTTCTGTTAAAGAAAATGCCCAACAAAATCAACCTTAAGGAAAGCACATTTTATTTTGTATCACAGTTTGAGATCATAGTTCATCACAATTAGGAACCCACAGCCCCAGAAATATGAGTCAGTTGGTAACATTGCTTTGTCAATCAGGAAGCAGAGAGATGAATGGTGATGCTGAGTACATGTTCTAGCTTACTCTTTGTTCAGTGCTGGATACTAGGCCAAGGAATTATTCTGTTGATTTTCAAGCAGGTCTCTACAGTTCAAAGAAACTAATCTAGAAATTTTCTAACACAAATGCTCAGAAATTTGTCCCCTGGGTGAGTTTGCATCCTGTCAAGTTGACAAGCTGGGCTAACCATCACACTATGCATTCTGTACATACGAAATGTTTCTCTGTTTCACAGGCTAATAGACTGGAGCATGAGCTCTTCTTTCCTGTCTCAGCAATGGTCTGAATCTCTGTCCTTCCAAGTCTATGATGCTGACATTGTGACCCAACATGATGGAATTATAGAGTGGAGTGTTTGGGAAGTAATTATGTTTAGATGGGGTCATGAAGGCAGAAATGCAGTGAATGAGTTTAGAAAGAACTGGAAGAGCTCTCTATCTCTCATTAAGATAAATGAGAAGTGAACCATCTTCTGTAGTACTAATAATAAAAACCCAGAGACATATCTATGTTCACATTGAAGATCAGAGAAGCAAAGTGGCCAAGCCCCCAGAGAGCTCTCACCTCTACCAATGCCCAGACCAAAGGGGTGATCACTGAACTGCAGATTGCATCTCCAGACTGCAATGCTCCTCACCAAATCAGAGACTGCTCCCTGAGACTGAACTGGGATCCTTATATTCTCTCTAGTACTGGGATTACTGTGAGGTCTGTTTCTCTTTTAGGCTGATTAACTCTCATGTAGCCCAGGGTAGCCTTGACCTCACAGACATCCATCTGCCTCTGTCTAGTGAGTCCTGGGATTAAAGGTGTGTGCTACCACTGCCTAGCTTCTATGGCTGTGGCTAGCTTTGCATTCGGATCTCCAGGAAAGCCTTATTAGATCATTAACAATGTATCACCACGATCTTCAAACAAGATCTTCACACGAAGCCTCTATAGCCTTCTTTATTATTAATTTTTAATATGGATTCTGGGTATCAAACTTCAGACCTTGTGCATATAAGGCAAGTACGTTACCCACTGGACTTTCTGCACCCCCTGTAATATCTCTTATCAAGTATAATATATTTAAAATGTGGCCCTCATCTTCATTTGCTACAGCTATTATATTTCCAAAGTGTGTCTTATTGGCTATCCTTTTCTCTGGTAACAGGTTTTGAGAGTGCTGTATAGCCTTGTTTTACTTCCAGTTGTTTCCTCTACTTCATATTTTCTGTTAAGGATATGATCTCTCAACTTCTTGCTTCTACCACCATGCTTACCACCTAGTAGCATATGACAAAGTAAACTCTCTCATCTTTAAAACTGTCTTTGGTTGTGTTTTATCACAGCAACAGAAAGGTAACTAGCACACAGGCATATACACAGCCACACCCAGCTTCTTTTACACAGTCACTGGGATTTAAATTCAGGTCATTATGCCCTTGCAGCAAGTTCTGATATCCACTGTGCCATCTTCAAAGTCACTGTTCCAGGAGATTCTTTTTCTACAACAATTTAGTGATTTTTGTTTTGCTAATATAAGTTTTGCCTGTTTATATTCATGTGTACTACATGTGTGCCTGGTGCCTGCAGAGGCCAGAAAAGCACATCAGATTCTGATGGACCTGGAGTTACAGATCTTTTTGAACTGTCATGTGGGTATTGGGAACTGAACTCTGCAAGAGCACTATGTGATCTTAACTGTGGAGGTATCTTTCCACTTCCCTACCCCCACAGGAGATTATGGTGAGGAGATAGTCAGTCACTCAAAGCATCTTAATGACCTCATTTTGTGGAATAAAAATATGTGTGACACTATGGAAATGTCCAGAGATCTACAAGGATGACCCCAACTAAGAATCTTAGCAATAATGGAGAGGCTACCTTAAATGTCCTTCCTCGATAATGACACTGATGACTATCTTGCTTGCCATTCCTAGAGCCTTCATCCAATAGCTGATGGAGCAGAAGCAGAGACTCACAGCTAAGCACTGAGTTGAACTCCTAAAATCTGGTTGTATAGAGGGAGGAGTGATGAGCAAAGGGGTCCAGACCATGTTGGAGAAACAGCTGACCTGAACAAGGGGAGCTCATGGACCCCAGACTGATAGCTGGGAAACCAACATAGGACTGACCCAAACCCCCTGAATGTGGGTGTCAGTTAGGAGGCCTGGGCAATATATGGTGCCTCTGGTAGTGGATCAGTATTTATTCCTAGTATATGATTGCACTTTGGGAGCCCATTCCACATGGGGGATACTCTCTCAGCCCAGACACACATGGGGAAGGGCCTAGGGCCTGCTCCACATGATGTGACAGACTTTGGAAAATCCCCATGGAAGGCCTCACCCTCAGTGGGGAGCAGAAAGGAGGAGAGGGAAAGGGAACTGGGATTGACATTTAAAACAAATTGTTTCTAATTTAAATTTTTAAAAAAGATAGAGGGAAAAAAGTACCTTAGGTAAGGAATTCAAAATACCCATTATTATTTAAGTGTGTAAGAGGAACTGACCACTCTTTCCATCAGGGAGGGGAGGCTCCTAAAACTCAGAAGACAAACAAATGCTAGCCAGTCTCGGGAGTGAAATGCTGGAAGATGCTCTGAAACTCTTCCCTAGCTCTATTTAAGAAATAAACAACTGCAGAGGCAGCAGACTCTCACCACCCCTGCTGCAGGGGAGAGATTTCTCAGATTGCCTGTAAGCTGTGCAGAGCTCAAGGGTGATAGCCTGGCTATGCTGGGGAGGACTTTTCAGTAATGCAGATAATTATTTTCCTCACTCTTTCTCCTGTAAGTAATTTCTCACCCATACATCTGCTAGTAACCCTGATATAAACTCATTGGTTTAGGAAGTTGGGCCTTGGTGCAGTCATTGCTTTTTGTCTGATCTATCATAGTCTCCCTTTCTGGGGTGAGTAAATTTGTGTAAAACTTCCCAGGAAAAGTTTCTCACACAACACGAATGTTGTCTCATTTTTAAACTAGCAATTTGCTATTTAAAGTTTTCCCAAACAGGTAGATATGAAAATATTATTAGTTCACATAGTTGAATGAGAGTCGAAATTATCTAGTGACAAGGGTGCTTCATTAGTTGCCTAATGTTATTCTAAAAGATATCAGATTAGCAGAGAATAATTGAGGAAATTCAGAAACCTAATATTTGTGAAAGACCCGCTCGGAATGCTTCTGCATGCCCCCTGCCCCTCTGTCTTCCCCGCCTGTGCCGGTGCTGGGTGTTCTCTCTGGAGCAGGCGGGAGGAGCAGTTGACTGAGGGCAGCGCGGCGGGGACTGAGCAGGGCAGGGCCAGGGTTCGGCCAGGGGCTGGAGAATGCAGCGCGGGCGGCGCCTGGAAGGGGAACTTGAGCTGGGAGAGCAGCGGTGCTGCTTGTCCAGGAGCTGCGAGCGGGGAGCCGCCTCCAAGGCCAAGGACACGGGGGCCGCGGAGCTGCCGGGGCCTCCCAAGCCTTCACCCCGGCAGGGCTCGCGCCCCCGGCCCGCCCCGCCTGGCACCGCGCCTCAGGGCTGGGGCCGAGCAACAAGCACCAGTTAGGCAGGCCCGGGGCCCCGCCCCCACACCCCCACCCTCCGTCCCAAGGTCAGCTATCCGGACGTGGAGGGAATTGAATCTGTTGTACCAGACACCAGACCTTGAGAATATGCTGATCTGGAATGGCTCTGTGTCTCATTTGAATCATCCAATAGAAATGATTCTGTATTTCGCCTCATTTGAAAGACTCTGTGTTTCACCTCATTTGAATGACTCTATACTTCACCTCATTTGAATAACCCTGTATAGCGCCTCATTTACATTGACCAATGGGAATAGCTCTGTACAATGCCTCATTAGAATTATCCAATAGAATCCCTGCTTCTAGCTTGAGCCTTTTTCCCTATATAAGGACCCCTTTCCCTTGGCTCGGGGCGCTTAGCCACACAGAAGCTAAGTCGCCCGGGTACCCATGTTTTCAATAAAGCCTCTTGCTTTTGCATCCAAGTTCGTGGTCTCGCTGATTCCTGGGTACGGGTCTCCTTCTACGAAAGTACCTCTTCGGGGGTCTTTCATTTGCACACATACCCGATGATGATGATGATGATGATGATGATGATGATGATGATGGGACCAGTTCCCCATTTCGGCAGCCATAACAGCCAAACACGTGCTTGTCTGACCTTGCCTTTGTCACTAGGAAGTCAAATGCCTGCCTTGTGGCAAGGAACCAATCAGAAGTTAGATGGTGGTGCTATGCTTTACAGCTCTGGGTGTGCTTTATGGACAAGTGCAAAACAATGATGAGCAGAGCTTAGCAACCATCCTAGGAGGGCCTATAGGTCATAACAACCAGTGGACCAATCAACACAGGGCAAACCCTCCAAGCCTGGAGGCACACCAATTGTGAGCCTGTGTGTACCCCTAGACACTCCCCTGACACTGCCCTATAAGATCTCTGTGCAAATGTTTCAAACTGTTTTTCCTAGCCATCCGCCATGGTAGGTGGATGAAAGACCCAAGCTAACATGGGGTTGGGGTTAGCTCATTAAACAACTATAATAAAGCCTCGTGCAGTTTGCATCAAGTTTTCTACTCTGCCTGGGGATTGGGGTGACCACCGTCCTGGGCTGAGATCCTGGAGGCCTGAGCTTCCGGGAGTCTTACAGTGATAATGTCTTTTAGATAGAATACTACTTGGTTCTTTCTGTAACTGTCTCCCACAAGTACATTTATTTGAAAACTAGGTTCCTGGCTAGTGGTGCCTATTAGGAAAGTTGTTGGTCCTTTAGGCCTCAGAGCCTCACTACAGGAAGTGGGCCCCTAAAATGGTCAGGATTTGAGGCTTTATAGACCAGCCACTTCCTGTTCATCTTTTACTTATTTGAGTATGCATGCATTGTGACTAGCCAGCCTCTTGATCCTGCTGCCATGTTGTTATGCCTTCTTTGCCTGATACAATGTCTTCCCTATGATAATGTACTGTATTCTTTCATGTGATTCCAAACCTTGGCTGATGTACTTAGTCATGTATACATTAGACACAATGCCAATGAAAATATGGAATCTGAGGTAGGTATTTTACCAACTCTTCATGGCCATACTTGTTCCATACTTGATGAGGACAGACACTCAATAGTCAATTCTAATATAGAATCAAATGTCCTTTCAACCAATTTGTTTGGATATATGCTCTGTAATCCCATGTATTAACAGTTTGGGCTCCACCCATGGACAACTGTGTAGGGAGCCGTCCCTGCATTCTCCATTACAAGATGGCGCCTGCATCCGGCAGGCAACGAATGTAAACAAGATTATTGCGCAGGCGCTGGGTAATTTTCCATTCCTTGATCTCTGCCTATTCCGTGGCGTCATATGGCCGGATGAGCTGCAGCCAATCATGGGGTGACACGTCCGAGGCGGCAGTTGCCAGCCTTTATTAGGGGACGGGATTCTTGGCTCGGCGTCTCCGCTCTGGGAAGCTTATGCTCTTTCACTCTCAAGATGCATTAAAGCTTGTCTGCAGAAGGATCCGAGTGTCCCGTGTATGATTTCTTGCTGGCGAGAAATACAGAGAGCGCGCGGGACACAACTGGATGTAGTAAAAATTTTGCCAAGTGATCCTCATTGGAGGTATTACCATGGGAAATGGTGAAACTGTAACCTTGAAGGGGATAGTATGACCCTATCCTTTTCTCTATCCTTCCACTTCTGAACCACTCTGATGTTCTCTATTTTCCTTATCATGTGCTCCACATGAAAAATTGGTGCAGTATCACAAGCCCAAATCCAGATTGTAGGCCAAGCAAGGATGTCTGTAGACCTGTGAAGTCAACCTTCCGCTCTCTATATATACATACCTCAAATAGTTTCTCATGGTGACTGAAACATGGCTAGCACAGGCACAGGACAGAATACCACGGTTAGGATAAGTGCTCCCCTTGAAGCTGTATATTAAAATCTGTTTTCTGACCTTCATATTGGGATATGGTAGGAGGAAGTTATGTTGCTGAAGGAATGCCATGAAAAGAAACATTTTGCCCCTGACCTCTTTCTGTTTCTTTTTCTCCTTCCAAGCTACTATGAGATGGGCAGATATGCTCTGCCATGTGCTTGCTTCCATATTTGATGCCTCACTACAGACTGGAAAACAATAGATCCTGATGGCCGTAAAATAAACCTTCAACAATGAGGCAAAGCGTTATCAAATGACTATTTCAAATATTTTGTCACTGTGTTACTTTCATCAATGTGACTATCAATCAAGAGAGTGTGTGCATGTGTGTGTGTGTGTGTGTGTGTGTGTGTGTGTGTGTGTGTGTGTGTAGTTAACTAAGTCAGAGGGGCAGCTCTGGAATAAAGCCATCAAGAGATTTGATAAGGGATAAATCAGGAGCAAGATCTTGCAGGGCTCTGAAATTTGATATAAAGAGTTTAAGGTTTTTACTCAGCATGAGATAAGAATCCATTGAGGCTTGGAGTTGAGAAAGAAAATAATCTGATGTGAAAACTTCATTCTGGTTTAGGGGGAACACAGTAGATAGGAGAGACAAAGGTGATTAATGAAGAAACTACTAGGATAAAGATAATGACAATTTAGATGAGGGAGGTATTGTGGAAGGCTGCTGATTTCCCAATTCTGGAGCTCTGCTAGCAGGAACATCAAACACATTTTCTGACAGATTGATTGTGCTGTGAGACCAAAAGTTGAATCCTGAATGAGATCAGATGAAGATGGCTGCTTTTTCAAAAACCACAACTCAGGCATAATCATAAAGACAAGCAAGCAAGCAAACATGAGACCAATTCTTACAAAGAAGAATTTGACCACTTCTTAATTCAAGCTGCCAAGGTCATAAGAAAATGAAGTAAGTCTGAGAAGCAAGCACAGGCAAGGAGAATAAGAGTGGACACAGATAAAGTTCTGGATTTTATAATAAAGATGTAAAAGATTAGTTGGCTTAGGCAATAAATGACAGTGAGACAAGATAGAAACATGGTCATTTTGAGAACATGAAAAAGAAGGTTGTCCATTACCAGGCTTCTCCTTGAAGTCTGTCGCCAGCACTGAAGAATTTAGCACAACTGACTTCTACTTAGGGCCTTTCTTCCTGTCCCAGGCATAAATGTGTAAATTTCTAGGAATAGCACCAGAAATCCCTATGGCTTTTATTTTGGCTTTATCAGATTGCAATTCTACTGAAAGCATCTCCAGAACCACTATTTGATCTAACTTGTAAAAAAAGAGAGACGAGAAAAATGAAGAGGTTTCTTAGTAACTTTCTGCAGTGTAACTTGAGTCACCAAAGTATCTATGTGGTTAATGGTAAGACAAATAATTAGAATCCTCCCTTTAGGAGCCTGTATCCACATTTGGGTATGCTTCACTTTTCCCTGGAAAGCACATTCTCACACTTGAGTGTGCTTTCTTTCTGAGCACCTCTCTTTATCTCTTACCCTTTGTGCTTAATCCTTTTAAACTACTATTTAATCATAGCCTTCTTTCATAAAATAGCTAGTCCTGAAACTTTCTTTGTCCAACCTGGAATCCCTGTAGGATCTAAATTGTGGTTCATGAGAGAGTTGGAGAACTAATCCCAAGGCTTCAAAAAGTGGAAATGTGGAGCTGTGTTTGTCACTTCACCACTGAAAATACATTAGAAGAGTGTTATGGCCAGTGTGTTAGACACAGAATGTGGCAATGACATTCTTCTTGAGTAATGAGTCGCATCTGTTGCTGTTTCCATACATGGTGGAAGAGTACACCCTGAGTCCTGTATCCCATCAGAAGGCCACCAATGTAATAGTAGTGTCTCCACTTTCATAGCTCTATGCCACTTTGCATTAGCACCTCAACCTGTGCATTTAGAGTTGGCATGCACCCTTATCCTGCAGTTTAAATATAGTATTATACACAGAAATGGAAAAATGGGTTCTAGGTTTCATAGAATCAGAAGGTGCCATGCAAGCTGCCAAGTGAGTAATGCAATTGATAGAACTATACAGCTGTTAGTTGTTATGTCTATGAAATACATCAATGACCGGAATGCCAAGATATCGCTAAACATGAAATAGTGGCATGCATATCTAGGCAGTAACAAATACCTAATTAGACTTTAAGTCAACAAAAAGGAATTCATATCTGGTACAGGAAACCTAGCTAAGCACCCAGGGCTAGGGAGGTCATGGTCATTAAAGAAGAGCCTACAACATTTTGCTACTCCAGCATAATAACTAAATTATTTCTAAAATATATCCTTATACCTATAGATAAATGTCGAGCTCACTTCTCATCTAAGAAGATTCTCATTGCAGTAGTCAGAGACCATTACAGAAAACCACACTCATCAAAATGTAGATAGTTATTGTGGGTTCCCCTGTCCCAATGGATACATCTACAATAACTTCTGCACCCAAGGCTCAAGGAAAATCTCGAATGAAGAGCCAGAATACCAGGAAGTCTGCTAAAAGACTGTATCTCTTGGCAATGAATTCTCAAAACCTATGGTTTCTCAACAATATAGCTGCCTAAACAATGATATTAATGGGGAATATATCAGGCCTCCACCCCTAGACAAGAATTGCATGCAAATGATGATTGCCAAGATGAGAAGAATTGTAGTTTTCCAGGGATGAATTCCTAACAGGTTTTCGATATCAAACAATCATCCCTGAAAAAGGCTCAATAGTAAATGGATTCAGAAGGTTTATATATACATATATATATAATATATATATATATATATATATATATATATGTGTGTGTGTGTGTGTGTGTATGTGTATATATATATATATATATATATTTATATATTTATTTATTTTGTACACATACACATTCACACACACACAAACACACACACATTCAAACACACAAACACACACACACACACACACACACACACACACATTAATCAAAGAAATGGAGGCCAGAGAAAAGTAAGGAGGAACATGGGAGAGGTTTCAGGCAGGAAAGGATAGAAATGATGTAATTATATTTTAATTAATATTTCAGAAACTTTTTAAAATAGAGAAAGGACAATATTAAAAGATAAGGCAGATCTCCTGCTCTTCCTCCTGCTCTCTTCTTTGCTGTTACCATGTGACCACCAAGAAGACAGGACGCATTCTGCCTGCATCGTCCATAAGATAAGTATAATGATTATGGTTGATAATTAAGACTGAGCTAGCATATAAGAAATCCTAGTCAATTGGCCAACAGCATTGTAAACTATTATAAGATTCTGTGTGATATTCTGGGCACCCACATTGCTGTGGGGCTTGTACAGATGGCATAAAGATTTATCATACAGAATGATGTCAGTGAGTAGGATGAACCCAGACCCCAAGGTTCCCAGAGTTTCAGGGAACCTGATGCTGAAGCCTGACCTGTTGAGTCACTGGGTGGCATCAGAGAAGCTTCCATGTGCTCCAGCCATCCCATCCTTTGGGGGGTTGGATTCAGAACTCCTGAGATGGCCTGCAGCCCTCGAGAGTTATAGAGATTAAGATTCTGCCCTTTCACCTCCGTGAGCTGCCTTCTCGATACTACTCAAGCCAAGGCAGAACTCGGGCAGCTGGCGGTAATGTTATGAAATTCCATGTAAACTTCACAAAAATCTGAAAGGGATTTTGGAAGCAAAGGAACAGAGACACGCATGACTTCTTGATAGCAGCATTTTCTCAGGTGGGCTCTGTTTTGCTAGAGAAAATCAGAGATTTGAGCAGTTCCCTTAAGGGAGGTTTCCTTGAAGGGACCAGCTCCCCGTTTCCTCAGCCATGACAGTAACATGTGTTTGCCCTAACCTTGCCTTGGTCACTTAGAAGTCAGATGCCTGCCTGGTGACAAGGAACCAATCAGAAGTTAGCTGGTGGCGCTATGCTTTACGACCCTGGGTGTACTTTACGGATAAGCACACAGCAATGACGCACAAAGCATAGCAACCACCCTGGGGGGGCCCATGGGCCATAACAACCAGTTGACCAATCAACACAGGGCAAGCCCTCCAAGCCTGGAGGCACACCTATCGTGAGCCTGTGCATACCCCTAGACACTCCCCTTATGCTGCCCTACGAGATCTCTCGGCAGCCAGTTCAAACTGTCTTTTTTTGAGCCATCCGCCATGGCGGGTGGGTGAAAGACCTGAGCTAACATGGGGTTAGCTCATTAAAAAACAATAAAGCCTCATGCAGTTTGCAGCAAGCTCTCAAATCTGCTTGGTGATTGGGGTGACCGCGGTAGTGGCCTGGGACCCTGGATACCTGAGTTTTCCAGGGGTCTAACATCCTGACTCAGCATAAATGGAAAATCCACATAGCTCTTTTAAGAGGCCCAGCTACCTCATTCGGTAGAGCATGAGACTCTTAATGTGGGTTCCTGCCCCACACAGCTGGCAGTGGTAGTGACCACCACATCTCCAAGCCAGCGACATGCTCCTTGGTGGCAGCATAGACCAAGGCAGTGAGCACAGCTCTCAGAGCTGATGGTAAACCTACCTCCGCCATCCTTAGCAAGACAGAGACTAAGAAAGCCGCTGCTTTAATTTTGGCAGTGTTGTTTAACAGTTAAAAGACTTCGTGGCCAGAAAAAGATAGATTTACAATAAAGACAGATTCGGATCAAGAAACACCTCTAAAGGTTTACAGTGTATTTAAAAATATATGTAGGCTTGTGAGAGAAAACAAAACAGGAGGAAATAGAGTAGCTGGGTGTGTTGGCACACGCCTTTAATCCCAGGACTCGAGAATCAGAGGCAAAAAATAGAGTATATGGGTGTGGTGGAACACACCTTGAATCCCAGCACTTGGAAGGCAGATGCAATCAGATCTCTGTGACTTCATGGCCAGCCTGGTGTACAGACTGAATTCAAGGGCAGCCAAAGTTACAGAGAGCAACCCTGTCTCCTAAAAGGAAAAAATAAAGTAACAGAATAAAAAAAAGCCACATAAAGATGGAAGATACTCACAGAGTCTGGATACTATATGTTATATTGTTGTCTTTAAATTGTTTGATTGCCGAGGAAAGAACTATAGCTGCTATAATACATTTGATTATCAATGCTGCTAAATTAATCCAACTTATATATTTTAAAAATGCTTTGATTTCAAAATTTAAGTCTAAGGACAGGCTACTTGAAAAGGAGTTTTTGCTTGTGTTTCCACAGAAAAAGGAAAGCTATGGATTCCTTCCAGATTAATATGATTTGATCAAGCAAGACACCCTGAAACAGTGACCCAACTAATCCTACATCCAAAACAGTTAAGAGGATGCAGCCTTATTGACTACAAAAAGGACATGGCCAGATTTCTGTGTTTTAACATGATCCCCATGGTATGGACATCTCCCTCAACCAGCAGGAAGCAGTTTGGAATGAACAACATCCAAATCCCCAAATATTGTTTATAAATATTTGTTTTCATTTAAATGGGGTTGGTTATAAATGATAATGATCACAGTCAATCTCTTTTTAAAGAAAAAAAAGGGGGGAATATGATACGGAGATGAATGCTTAAAAACGATATAAGGCAATCTGAAGAAAATTAAGAGCATCCATTAAAAATAGTTTAATACTGCTTCAATGATTATTCCAAATTTACCATGCTAATATATTTCTAATATAAGCAAAGGTGAATGATACTATATAGGGATGCTCTGGATATCTTTACATATGTTTATTATTAAATAAAAAAGTAAAACTTATATATAGAAGCAGAAGACATAATCCCAGCACCCACAACAAGATGAGAGTGAGAAACAAAACATTAAGCCAGAAGCACATGGGTCAGCCAGTCTAGTGTATACAAAGTGATAAACAACAGGAGAGATTTTGCCTCAGAATAAAACAAGACAAAAAGAGAAAAAAATATACTTTGACCCCCACATGTGCACAATGGCATCTGAACTACTTGCTTATACACACACACACACACACACACACACACACACACACACACACACACACACAAACAAATACATACACATATACATAGAAGATACAAATGCCTTTTGCTGAGACTGTAGGAATGGCTGGAGTCAATGTGGATTTAGAAAATACATTGTGTATAGAGTATTTCTGTCTCCAGTTTAAATGTTCTTCCCAGTGCATCTTGGGACCAATCAGTCTGAGGCTTACCATTACAGAGGTGACATAAATAATAACAGCTAAGTCATTGGGAGTTTGGTATTTTATAGAAAAATCTCCTAGATGGCATGGGTCCTGATGAAGGTTTTGAAGAGTTAAGAAACTATCATAAGTAGACATGGTAAAGCCTTCCATTTGAAGGGGCTGGGTTTTCCTTTGTCTTTCTACATTACTATTGAGTATATTATCTCACCTATTTAGTGAATAACTCTTGTCATTTCATAGTGTTGTTTTGATTAACTTTTTCCCTTTATTCATGTTCATTTGCTTTCATCTCCCTTGATACACACTTATTATTAAGTCATAGCTCTTTGGGGACCCATTAATTTCCTGAACAATCCTTTTCACACTATGTCAGCGTCCTTTATCTCCTTGTTTCATTTGGCCACAGTCAGCACTTTCTCTTGTCTCATGAACCCTCTCAGAAGAATTGCACTGTTCTCGTTGCTATTACAATTAGATGAGAATACCCCCTGTCTACAATCAATGTGCTTCAAGAAACACACTAGCAACATTTAAAATATTTCCCTCAAATATTCTCCACAAGTCAATTAGATCATGGAGACAAAAAGATGAACTTTGGGGTCAGGGTTCAAGAGAATGTTCTCTTCATATAGCCTTGAACTATATACACCATAAACAGAGATGTACACATATGATATACACGGTGATGGCTAGTGTTAAATAACAAGTTGACAGAATTATCTAGGAGATAAGCCTCCACATACATCCAGGTGGATTATCTAAGGTTAGTGTGGATTTTTTGGAGGAAGTGTGTTACTTGGGAATGGGCTTTGAGGTCTTCTCTCCTCAAGATACTTCTAGTGAGACAAACCACTTTCTGTTGCCTAAAAGATGCAGAAATCTCAGCTACTTTTCCAGGATGATGCCTGCATCACACCACTGTGTCTCACCAAGATAATGGCTTAAACCTCTGAATGTAAGTGAGCTTCCCCAATTAAATATCTTCCTTTCTAAGAGTTGTCATGGTCATAGTGTCTTTTCACAGCAATAAAACAACCTGACTAAGTGTAATGAGTCTTTCTCTGTATTGCCAGCTCCCAAATAATCAAACAGAGACTTATTACTGGTTATGAAAACTCAGCCTTAGCTTAGGCTTGTACCACTAGCTCTTATAACTTAAATTAAGCCATTTATTTTAATACACATTCTGTTGTATGGCCCCTTACCTCATCTCTATGTACTGCTCATGCTGCTTCTTCTGTGTATGGCTGGTAACTCTGCCATCTTTTTCCCAGAGTTTTCTCTGCCTGGAAGTCCTGCTTATACTTCCTGCCTAGCTGTTGGCTGTTCAGCTTTTTATTATACCAATCTCAGCAATATATTTTCATACAGTGTACAAATAACAAATATCTTGATAGAGTAGTTGATGAGGCAAGATCCATCTTACCTGTAAGTATTGTCTGGGCAGAAATCAGTGACTGTGTAGCATGGAGAAAGGGTTCACTGCTCTCAGACTCGTGTCTGTGTCTGAGATGACCAGATGCTTCAAGCCCATGCTGCCTAACTTCCTTATGCTGATGGCCTGTACCCATGAACTCGAACTATAATAAAATTGTTATCTCTTCAGTTATTTTTTCCAGGGAATTTTACCATAGTAAGAAATGAACAAAAAACACTAAGTTTTCTACACTTAGTGATTAGCCAGTTTCTCCTGTAACATTCTTTTTGAAATAGTCAAAGAAGTAAGCAATTAGCAATTGTTTCTTTGATAAGAATTCTTTCTTCACTTTTCCATACTTTTTCTTCTGAAATATAGTCTATAATTCTAAAAGTTCTCTATTTACTCCATTATTTTTATTTTGTGGTACTATACTAAAAAAAAACAAATAATAAATATGAGTTACTTTCTAAAGAAGAGGTCACACACAGAGGTATATATGTACACATAAATAAACATGCATGCTGTAATTTTGCTGAGAAGAGTCTCGCAGTAGCACAGAGCATCACATACTAAGAGATTGGAAGGGCATTGGACATCTTTTCTGCTTTATTTCCCTCTCCTGATAAAGCTACAAGTGTTGCAGGAGACTAAGGTAGATACATACAGAAATAGGTATCAAGATTTGCAAATGAAAGAAAAAATGACAGCTGAAATCCACAATCACATATATTATGCATTATGTTGGTGTGATGGTTTGAGTGATAAATATGCCCCATAAGTTCATGTACTTGAGCATTTGGTCCCTAGTTGGTAGTATTATTTGGGGAGGAAATGGAAACTTTAAGTGGTGTAACTTTATCAGGTTCTGTGGGCTTATCACCATGCCCCACGTCCGGTTCTTTCTGTGTTTCTTGTGTGTAGATGAAAGTGTGAACAGATAGCTTCCTGGTCCTGCCAGCTTGCCATACACTCCCTGCAAGTACAGACATAAGAAAAAATAAATGCTGTCTCCCTTAGCTTGTTTTTGGTCATTGTATTTTACCACAAGAGAAAAACAACTAACACGACTGGTAAATAAGTACATACTCTTTAGGTTTGTTTAGAGCAGCTTCTGGGAATTAGGATGGCCTCTTGTCCCAGACTCTAGCATGCTTATTTCAAGTGCCCTCTAACTTTTTATGTCATCGGGCCCCTGCCTGTGTGGCAAGGAGAAAGAGAAACAGCCAGAGCTGGGGGTATTACAAATGTCATGAGAAGTTTAGGTGAAAAACTGTTTTGAACAGATGCTACTATTGTTTCCCTGTGGTTCCAAAGAGAAACAGGAAGCTTTTCCTGAGTTAAAAAATTCCCAATAGGGAAGCCACACTGGTTGATTTAATGAGGCTTCCTAGGCCCTGGATGTAATGAAGTTACCTGTTTTATGTATTAATCAATCTGTGAAGATAGTTCCTATTGGATACTGTGAGTGCTGATTTGATATTTGTTTTTTCTGTGCTGCCTCTATTTATTTGCTATTTTTTCTTTTACTTTGCCTTACTGTATGCTTCAGTTAAAATAAAATTATGTCTATTGCAGGTCATCCCCAAGATGTCACAGAACATCAATGACTTTATGTAAGTTACAAGTATAAATAAATAACGACCCCCCATGATATTCAAAGATGGAAAAAGGCGAGCAACTATGTAATGAAACTCAAAGGATCTCACAGCTCTCCTGCCCAGCTCTATTGAGCCCCTGGCCTTTCTCCAGCACTGGCCTGACTCCCACATTGAGAGGTGCCATTGTACTTTGATGAGCTCTTTCTTCTTTTGTTACTATCTGTGTATGTCTATTCATATCTTTAGTCAGGGACACAAAACCCCAGAAATAACAGGAGGTGCTGGACTCCAATAACCACTTACCTGATGACCTTGTCCAACTGTCCTTACCTCCCCAAAACCCATATGAACACACTTCCATGTCAATACCTCACAGTAATGTTTTGGAACATGAAACTAGGGATGCTCTAAATCCACAATATATTTCTCAAATTTCCATGTTTTATTTTCTATCTGATGATTTTATAAAGGTATCAGGATAGTGACTTCTGAGAGGAGATGAGACAGCAATTAAAGATGTTCATTAGATAGTATAATGAGCTAACAAGTTTCAAAGAGTATTTTATGGTGAATTTGATGTTTAAGTGTCAATTTGGGGTAGAAGTGTCCAGAGGCTGCCAGGAGTTTATACATCAGCTTAAGATTCTCTCATGCAATCTCAATTAACATTTAATTGTGGAGAGCTGATACTCTTTGAGAAACATGATTTCTGTTATTTTATTATCACTGTGTTTTAGTAACCTATATCTTGTGAGAACAGCATGCTTTAGCCATGTAGAGCACCTTCATTCAACTTTTAAAGTTGTTATTATTTTACTTTGTGTGTATGGGATTTTGACTGCATGAATGCATGTATGTGGACTTTATGGTACCTGGTCCCAGTGGAAGGCATGAGTGTCAGCCCTTCGAACTGAAGCTACAGATTACTGTGAGCCATTCATAGTGGTGTGAATTCAACCCAGGTCTACTGGAAGTACAGTCTCAACCACTGAGCAATCTCTCTAGCCCCTCAGATTCATTTACAAAAGTTATATTTTTAAAGTAGCTTATAAAGAAGAGGATTTCCATGAAGTTTTCCCATAGATCATTAGTTTTGGTTAATCCTAACTCCTTTGGGTTCCTTTCCTTCATAAAATTTTAACTGCTGTTTTGTATAACTAGGCTCAAGCACACAGGAAAATATTGTTTTCTCACATGAAAGTTCCTATTTTATTTCTGTTAAACTATGGTAATAGATTATGATTGTTAAGGAAGTCAAAGGAAGGCATTGATATAGGCAGACAAATGACTATTTTAGTCTACTGTCTCAGAGACAATATTGTTGCCTGTAGAGGTTGAACCAAGATGGAGTAGAATTAGGGGTGTCTCTAACCTTGGGCTTACTGCATCTATTTTTTTTTTTGTTTTTCGAGACAGGGTTTCTCTGTATTGTTTTGGAACCTGTCCTGGAACTTGCTCCGTAGACTAGGCTGGCCTCGCAATCACAGAGATTCACCTGCCTCTGCCTCCCAAGTGCTGGGATTAAAGGCATGCACTTTTTGTGAACAAGTGCTGGAATGCACTTGCCTATAGAAAGAAAAAGCTCAGTATATGTAATCTTTACCAGCAGAACCTAGGCAGTGAAATGCTTTGCTACTACTTCCAGTGCTATGAGGGCATTATCCTGCAGTATCAACACCAGGACATTATAACTCAATAATTCGCTTGT
Source organism: Cricetulus griseus (assembly GCF_003668045.3). Taxonomy (NCBI): domain Eukaryota; kingdom Metazoa; phylum Chordata; class Mammalia; order Rodentia; family Cricetidae; genus Cricetulus; species Cricetulus griseus. Next base: position 72,110,695 of record NC_048598.1, read on the forward strand.
ATTAACTGTATAAAGAGACAGGGCCTGTTAAGCTACTTGTGAAAAAGATAGGCCAAACAGTGCCTATTGTGTTGAACATGAAAACTCTTGCTTAGGCTCTTTCATTTGGACACTTGGTTCCATCTGGTGACACAATTTGGAAAGATTGTGGAGCACTTAGGCAGAGCAGCTTTATAGTAAGATGCAGGCTACTGGAAGGCAGGGTCTGCTTATATGATTTGGTACCATTTCCTGTTCACAATTTGCTTCCTAACTGTGGATCTACTGGGACCAGCTATCCTGCTGCCAGCCATGCCTTCCCTACCACGATAGAATATATCCTCTATAACTTAAACCCTTTCTTCTTTAAATTGCTTTAATAAAGTATTTTGTTGCAACAATAAGGAAGGTAACTAATATCTTTCAGAAAGATATTTATTTTCCAGTCATACTGTCCATCAATCATTCAAAGTTATCACAACAGATAACTAGATAACAGATATCAATAGATGATGCCAAGGGCATCAGTGAAGCCTACTTCTAATGTTTGAGAAAAACACAACTGAAAGACTTACAAGGTAATGGTAGCCTGTGTCATTTGAGAAATTATATATAAAAAATTATCCACTTAGAAAGTCAGAAAAGCCTACTTCTATGGCATGAATCCAAAACTAGCTGTCCAAAGGTGGAGAGTGCTGAAACATTGCTAGCAAAATACTGCTTAAAGAAACAGCCCATCCTTGGAATCGATCTTCATGACCAATAAATTTCCATCTATAAAGTGAGACTGCCTAATAAAATAAATATCAAGTGAGTTGTAGGTCATGTGCATATATAAAGCACTGAACATTTGCTACTGTCCTGGCTATTTTTAGAACAATTTGAAACAAGTTAGGATTATTTGGGAAGAGGGAACCTCAGTTGCGAAAACACTGCCATTATATAGTCTGGAAGCAAATCTATGATGCATTTTGATAATTAATGAGTTACATGTGAGGGCCCAGCTTGTTGGGGGTGGTACCACCCCTGGGCTGGTAGTCCTTAGTACTATAAGGAGCAAAGTGAGGAAATAAAAGAGAGCAAAACAGAAAGCAATGTTCAAAAAAATAAAAAATAAAAACAATACCTGACTAGGAGAATGCTGGGAAGAGGATGCAGAGAGTGAGTCACCAGAGAGATACCATATAGCTGCCAAGGGAACAAGAGGGCCAGGCATCACCAGTAAGCCAGGACAACATGAAAATACATTAATGAAAATGGGTTAATGGAAATAATGGGAAATAGATTAATGGAAATGGGTAGGTAATTAAGAGAAAGCTAGCCAATAAGAAGCCTTATTGGTCAGCCAGATAATCTTTAATTAATATAAACTTCTGTGTGTTTATTTGGGACTAAATGGCTGTACGACCAGACAGGATAGAAGCTTCCCTTTGCAATTTTTCTCCATGGTCTCTGCATCAGCTCGTGCTTCCAGGTTCCTGTCCTGCTTGAATTCCCACCCTGACTTCTTTCCATGATGGACTAAGATGTAGAATTCAACTGAAATAAATTCTTTTCTCCATAATTTTCTTTCATTGTGGTGTTTTTTTTTCAGCCATAGTAATCTCAAGTAAGACAACATCTCAGAGAAAAAACAATCCCTTGAAAGAAGCAATACCAAATGAACTGAACTGTGAACAAAAATGAACACTAAAGGAAAGAGGCTATAACCGCAGTCCAAGATAGCTGTGGAAAGCTCATGCTGGGCCCTATACCTTAAATGTGTGGAGTGAGAAACTTCTAGGCCAAGACTCATCAGCTATTTCTGGAAATAGAAGATATGAATATTTTTGGTGTTCTCATAAATACCTGAGATCCAGCTGTGACACATGTAAAGTTGGAATGTGAGGATAGGTGGAATTTCTCCTAGCTATTTGAATTAGCCACTTTGGTTGCTGTTAGTTTCATAATTTTCAATTTTAAACTGGCAGAGTGAGGCCTATATTATGTCACCATTTACTGAATGTTTTCATACCTTAAAATTCATTAACTCCCTGGGTGATGGCATTAAGATATGGCCTCTGGCCGGGTGGTGGTGGATCTCTGTGAGTTCGAGACCAACCAGGTCTACAAGAGCTAGTTCCAGGTCAGTCTCCAAAGCCACAGAGAAACCCTGTCTCGAAAAACCAAAAAAAAAAAAAAAAAAATGGCCTCTGTACCTCTGTAGGGAAATTGAGAGCTAGGAGAACATCTCAAGCTGGATGTTAATGTTCTTATCCAGAAAATAAATCTTTATTCACCACCTGAACTTAGAAGATTCTTTAGGGACCAAAGACACAGCTAATTTGGCAAACTGCTTGCAACATGAGCATAGGACCTGAGTTTGATGCCCAGAAACCACAGAAAAATTTGACTAATGGTGATGCAGGCCTTTTTAATCCCAGTGTTAGGAAGGTGCAGTTCAGAAGATGCTACAGGCTCCAAGAAAGTGAGTGACCTTGTTTCAAATAACACAATGTGAACCCATCCTGAGATGGGACACTTAAGGTTGACTTCTGGCTTCGCAGGCCCATTAATAACTAGTGCACACATATGAGAAAGCCCTATGAATTAGAAATCAGAACCTCACCAGACACAGAGATTACCAGTACCTTGATATTAGACCTTCTTCAGAATTGAGACAAATAATTTTAAATAGTGTTCTTTAAAATAATCATGTTGCATGTTTTCCAAATTTGAAATACTACAGGTATCCCAAATTGCAAAATGTCTAAAGATAGCAGAATTTTGCTGCTGTTTCTGTTAAGAAAAAGTCTCATATATCACAGGTTGGCCTCAAATGCTCTATGTAGAAGAGGATGACCTTGAGTTTCTTATCTCTCTGTCCCTACCTCCTTGGGATTTCAGGTATGCACCATTTAACAAGTTTAGGTATAACTGGGGATTGGATACAAGGACTAGGATACTAAGCAACTACTTTAGCACATGAATTATATGTCTGTTTATAGCTTAGATTTCCAAAATGTGCTCAAAGCTGCCAATTTATCTGATGTTTGTAAATATCGAGTCTATGAGACCTTCAGCTTAGGTCCACAGGGTTTACCAAGGCCAATTTTCCTTGGTATGACTCTGGTTCCAATTGTAGTTGTACTATGTCTACTATTGGCACTTTGAGACAGACATCTTTCATGAAGATCTCACTCTCACAGTCACTGCTTATGCCTGGTCTTTCAGCTTCTGAGCCAGTCTCTACAAATCACTTACTTCCCAGAAGGAGATTCCATGCCACAATCTGGACTCACTTCATCGTGAGTCTCTGATAATTCGCATCTTACTCTCTTGCTGCCTGTGCACTGATTTCTCATCTTTGCAGTCCTGTAGCATGCCATTAAGGTCTCCTCAGTGCCACAGCCCTCAAGGGACTGCTTTGTTTTTAGATTTTCAGCCTCATGCCCACATAGTTGATGCATCTGTGAATAGAAGAGTAGAAAAAATGTGAATCAGGAATATAACATAACTTATTAGAATACCAACTTTCAGTCAGTCTCCTCGTCAAAATCCCTGTACACTTCAGAGCTTTTCAACACATAAAAATAAGTGTTTAAAACAATACAGAATTTGTACTTTTCTATTGTCAAACATTAAATATACCTTGACTTGTTAGTTGTTTGTTTTATTCCACTATCTTACAGCATTCTGCTCTGATCTATTGGTTTACATCAATATTGTGTGTGTCTGTGTGTTTTATTCTCATGCTCCTGTGGGTACATTCTGTGTGTGTGTGTGTGTGTGTGTGTGTGTGAGAGAGAGAGAGAGAGAGAGAGAGAGAGAGAGAGAGAGAGAGAGAGAGACAGAGACAGAGACAGAGACACAGACACACAGAGAGAGACAGAGAGACAGAGAGAGAGACAGAGACAGAGAGACAGACTGATGTCAGGTGTCTTCTTCAATCATGTCCTACCTTTTAGAAAATCTCTTTGCTTAACCCAGAGCTTGTTTATTTGTCTAGGCTGGCTGGATAATGAGCTGCACAGACTACTTATTGCTTTCTCTGACACATCCCCCTTGCCAGTTGTGTGTTCACAGCCATCTATTGCCAGGCCCATATTTTCCAAGTCCATAGTTTGTGTTAAAAAAATCACCTGGGTTGAGACCATACTAGGGAAACCCACAGAAACAGCTGGCAAACCAACATAAGACTGAACATGTGTATCAGTTGTATGCCTGGGCAGCCTATGGGGCCTTTGATAGTGGAACCAGTATTTATTCCTTGTGTACAAATGGACATTGGGAGCCCATTCTGTGTGGAGGGATACTCTCTCAGTCTAGATACATCAGGAAGTGACAGACTTTGATAATTCCCCCATGGAAAGCTTCACCTTCCCTAGGGAGTGTATGGGGGTATTGGATGGAGGGTTGGTTGTGGAAATGGGAGGATGGGAGGGAGAGGAAATGAGGATTGCTATGTGAAATAGGAATAGTTTTATTTAAATAAAAATAATTTAAAAAATAACAAATCATCTGCACAGGTAGATCCTGATTCTGAAATCTTCTCTAGTCTTTGAATCTCTCACCCATACCCCGTTGTCATTCTCTTGTCTAAATGAGGCCACATGGAGGTTTGAATGTGAAAAGCACACACTTCTCCTGATGGCCATCCTGGATGATGTATTCAAATGTCTGAATATTTTTTCTTTCTTTCTTTTCTTTTCTTTTTTTTCCAAGACAGGGTTTCTCTATGTAGCTTTGGAGCCTATCCTGGCACTCACTTTGGAGACCAGGCTGGCCTCGAACTCACAGAGATCCACCTGCCTCTGCTTCCCAAGTGCTGGGATTAAAGGCATGCGCCACCAATGCACAGCAAATGTTTGAATATTCTTGAGCATCTAAAATCATGGTGTTTTTGTGTGTGCATCTACCTAATCAGAAAGCCAGTGTAACATTCTAGAGTGAAATTCCAGTTTTTACAGCCATAATAACAAATAACAAGAAGTAATGTAACAACTTGGAGTCCACATTTTAGTACAGCTGTATGTCAGGGGCTAAAATCTGGGACTGAGCAGGCATGCTGTCCACCATGCAGTACTTCTGAACTTGAGGCTATGGCCCTTCTTAGCCATGCCACCTCCAGAACCTAAGGCCTCAGGAATTGGGCAAAAGCAAAAGTTAGAAACCCAAGGCTACTTTCCTGACAGCCCTGAGAGGCTGGGAAGTTAGATTAGTCTTTGAAGAGCTTTAAAAATGCTGGCACTTAATTCTCAGCACTTGTGAGCACCCCTAGTGCAAGGATGCTAGAAGCAGGCAGATTCCTGGAGCTGTGTTACGATTAATCTTTCTGCCAAAAGCCGCCTGAGACCCACCACCAAGTGTGAGCTTTATGCCAGCTGCCCGCCTGAGTTAGGGCCCAAATGAATACACAGAAACTTGTATTAGGTACAATGCTGTTTGGCCAATGACTAGGATTCTCATCTGTTAGCTCAGCCTTAACTATCATATACCTATATATTTTCTAAGATTTATCTTATCATCCCTCCTTGCCAGTGGATCACATTGTGCCACTGGAGCAGGAGCAGAGGGGAAAAGAGGTACCCTTCCTGTTTCTCCTTCGTTAAATATGAGTCTCCTTGCTATATCACTTCCTACCTGGATCACTACTTCTCTACTATATTTCCCAGAATCCTCTTTGACTCCTAGTCCCGTCTAACTTGCTGTCTCATTGGCCAAACATTATTTTATTCAATAATCAACAAGATAAATATACACAGTACATTCCCCATCAGAGCTGTCTGGCCAGCCAGCCAAGTCTAATCATCTAGTTACTTGCTAGTGAGAGAACCCGTGTCAAAAATATGGTAGATGACTCCTGAGGAATGGCACCAATGTTGACTTCTGCCCTCCACATGTTAATATAGGCATGTGTTCCTGCACACACACAAACATGAACATGCATACCCAAATTTTGTAGAGCAGTTTCCTCTGGGATGAAAACTTTCCATGTTGGCAGAAAGCTCTTTAAAACAACCCAAAAGGACACTCTCCAACCTGTTAAGTTGCCAGCTGGCTGTTTAAGTGTTCTAAGTTCCCTGATTTTGTGAGTTGCCATACATGTGAGGGTGGGTTTGGGTGATGCATCTGTCATTTCTACTCCTGTAAGTAACCCCTGACCTATATTTATGTAACTAACCTCAATAAAACTCATTAGGTCACCAAATTGGTCTTTGGTGCTATCTCTACTTTATAGTCTTGTCATGGGCTGCCTTTCTGGCATTAGTAGGCATATGTGTTGCATCTCACAGGGATGCCCCAAAATGTCACCAAAAAAATAAATGTTAGTTCAAGAAAAACAACAGGTTTTACATAAACATCTGAATCTGTGGTATTTGACGCTATTCAGTTATTTTTTTTTTTGTTTTTGTATGTCAATATAAACCATGTAATTATTTCTCTTTCATTCCCTATAATTAAGCATTTAATTTCCTCTGTGTTTTCAATAGTACAGCCAAGGTACAAGTAGTTTTCAGAAACAAAAATCTGAATATCTTTATAGATTTGAAGTCTATATTTAAAGTTCATAAACAAGAACAGAGTTATTTTATTCTGTTATATGACTACTAATAGAAAGCTTGAGTATTTTAGACCAAAGGATTAATTATTAATAATTAGTAATCAGGGTCTCAGTTGCTACCAGAGTAGTTGCATGACAAAATTGACTCAGAGCACATGCCTTGCCATGTATAATCTAAGAGTCTGACCTTCCTCTTTCCTAGAGACAATGACTCTGAAAGTGAAAGACAAGTTCTCCTGTGTATTCTAATGTTAAAGCTGAGTGTTTTGTCTAATGCACAGAAGTATTTTATTTTTCCCCTTGTGTAGTTATCTTTCTGCTGCTAAGAAACCTGAACCATCATTTTAGTTCCTTTGTGCTTTATCTTTGTAGTGTGTCTATGTTGCACTTTCCCAAAAGTGAGTTTCTATATGAAATATCCCATAGCACACTTACAGTGGACCTCTTCTACTTCTCTTTAGCCATAGAATACATACACTGGGGACTGAAGAGATAGTTCGCTGGGTAGGAGTGCTTGCTGTGAAAACTTGAGGACCTGAGTTCAGATCCTGACACTCATGTAAAAAGTCAGGCCACTAATCTAGACTTGACATCCTCCTGTAGCTTCCAGACACACATAGACACAGGTATGAACACATGTGTGTGCATCTATCACACACATATAAAAGACATACACCACACAGAGTACATACATTGAAAGGAAGATGGATAAGGGGAACTAGAGAGATGGGTTAACAGTTAAGGGCATATGTGTTGGTAAAAGACCTTTCTTCTGTGCCTAGCACCCAAATCCAGAATCTAACAGCTACCTATAACCCCAGCTTCAGGTAACCTGATGTTTGATTCTGGCCTCAACATTCAATGGCATGTGTATATACACATAGACATAGACGAGAATAGAAGCTGTGTGTGAGGAAGCTGTGTATGAGTTTGAGAAAAAATAGTCAAGAAATATAATATATAGAGATGATGATTGTAATATTCATTTTCATGCTTTTTCTCCTTCATAGTCATGTGGAATGATAGTCTATCTTTGTCTTGGAAAATAATGTGAGGGGTAAAGTAGAAGGCATATGAACATAGGTTGAGTGATGGACCATGTAATTGTCAAGCACTCCAATTTCTGTCTACTCCTATTAAGACTATACTGAGGGAAAAAGCTGATAAGAATTGTAACTTAATTTAAATGCAGAAAAGCAAGAAAGAATCTACATAAAGCTAAAGCTAAACCCTGCATAAGAATACGAATAAGCACAAAGATTATGCATTCTATGTGGGTTTTTGTTGCATGCATGCCCTATAGTGAAGTTAGGAAGCAAAATTTGGACCACATGACATTTCAGTTAGCTATTTTTTTCATTGTGATATTCTTCTGTTGTGAAGATATATCTTACTTATTTGGTATCTTGAGACATCTCTGATTTCTTGTCAATAATGGCTGAAAGAGAGAACAATCATTTTAGATGAAATTACTAAAGTACACCCAATTTTATCTCATTTACAACTTTAAATGCCTCAAATGACTGGGCATCTAAAATGATTTCATGAAAATTTACATCATGCAAAGAATATCCTCATTACAACATCTTTGTGAAACATTTGAATAGTCTAGCAATGGACATTTTTCAGAATCAAATTAAAGAAAGTTTTGTTAATGATTTACAAAGAATATTAGTCTATTATTCAGGTGGTTCATGGATGTGATGTTTCTGGTGTGTGTGTGTGTGTGTGTGTGTGTGTGTGTGTGTGTGTGTGTGTAGCTATTTGCAGGTGTGCTTGCCTTGTGTATCCTTGTGTATAGAAGTCAGAGGTCAATGCTAGGCACCATGCTCTGTCTTGCTCCACATCATTTGTGCACACAGCACATCTCTCTGAACCTAGTATTCACCATTTCAACTAATATGGCTGACCGGAGCCATTTGTTCCATATAAAATCTGAATATGGGATTCTGTTTTTGCAAGGTTAAAATTAAAAGATTAATGGTAAATTTTCTAAAACTATATACTCAGAAAGCCAAATAGCTCAATCTGTGTAAAATCCTTGTCGAGATGGTGATATGATCATTTTTACCAGAAATGTGTCTGTAAATTGCCATGCAATTAAACCAAAATCATTTATTTACAAATTCTAATTTGTGAGACACACAGCATATGTTTTCCAGTCTATTTAATTTCCCTAAGTACTCTCTTGGACATTTTAGTATTAACAAGATATTTTTTTCATTATATCTTATAGGCTTGACTAATTCGGCCATAATAAAAATGATGAATGAGTCCAAACGGAGATTGTGTATGTCTATCTTGCATGAGCATTATGTATATGGAGCTGTTCTCAGCCCAGGATAAAAGTTTCCCTGAAGAACAGAAAGATTTCCTGCTGGGGTTACTGGAAAAGTCAGAGCTGCATTACTGCACCAGCAAGAGGCTCTGAGTGAGGATATACTGCATGCTAAGCAACCTGGGAAGGGTACATCCGCCAGCCTCCCCATACAGGCATATGTCTTCCAGCTGCCAGAAAGATCTCTTGATTGCTTGCCAGTCTTTTCCTTATGGTCCCCGGGGAGCAGAACAAATAATGATGAAATACCCATGTCAGATAGCTAAGCCATCTCTGCCTAGGATCTCCACAGCCATGTCAAAGTGTAAATCCACCCTTTATAGACACTTCTTGGCCTTGTCCCTGTGGGCCTGCTGGCTCATCCAGATGATGAGCTTGTCTTCTCTGCCTAGGAAATGACAGACTTAAGGTGTGGGGATGTGAGCATTGTAGTTTATCCCCCCACCTCAAGGAGTCTCAAGGTCAAAACATTTTGTGACTTTTGCTTGAACTATGGAAACTAGAAAAGCAAGAGACTAGTGTACTTATAGGCTTAACTCCATTGGCATTTCTTGACTCTTTTTGATGGAAGCATTGAATTTGGCTCTGGGTTCTTTGTTTCAGACAGGTGCTTTGTAGCCAGGGATGGCTGGGTCAGTCTCTCTCTCTCTCTCTCTCTCTCTCTCTCTCTCTCTCTCTCTCTCTCTCTCTCTCTCTCTCTCTCTCTCTCATAGAGACAGATACTCAACCAAGAGAAGGGAAATGTTTGTGCCTCTGAGATGGCACATCAAGTAAAAGTGTTTACCAGGAAGCCCGATGACCTGCGTTCCATCCCACGGATTCAACATAGTGAAATGAAAGAATGGACTCCCAAAAGTTGCTCTCTGAATTCCACTCACACACCTTGGCATGCACATACCTACCTATTCCCCCAAAACAAATTAAAGGAGTATTTTTAAAGGAAGAAGATTCCTTTTAAGTTAGAAAACATACAAAGAATATTCCATAAAATGGCAACAACTAGCAATAATATGGGGCTTCATGTGTTCCATAAAATAAGTTTTTCATAAGGATTAAGACCCTTCAGTATTTCAGAACAGGCAGTTTCTTTACCATTGAACATCCAAATGAGGCAAGCGAGATTAAGGAATTCATCTGAAGATGAATTGAACACTTGTAATCAAAACTTGAAACTTACCTATCATGTGTAACATATTCCTCTGACAAACTTAAGGTGGTGTTTGTGAAAGAGAATACCCTACAAGAGGGCATCAGAAGCTGGCATGAGCTCAGCTTATGAGAGAACTTCAAATGCCAAATTTAGGAGTCAAAATCAGTGGGAAAAAAAAAAAAGAAAGCACATAACGTGAACTTGAGAGGGAGCTGTTGGGGATGCTGGGGGCTGATGGGATTGAAAGTGCACAGTGACTGAAGGGTAAGAATAAATAAAAAACTTTTTTAAAGAACTTGGAAAAATCAAAAGCCTACTTCCAGAATCCTTATACATATTTCTCATTATACAAGGTTATGTGCTAAAATAAGACATTTCCACAAATGTATACATTGTACATTGAGCATGTTATATGTTTGTTGATTGAGATTAAACAGTACAAAAGACTAAAACCAACACACTGCACACCAGCAGACAAACAGATCCAGAACAGGCAATACAAGCAGACATTTCTAAGTTTGAAACTGAATGAAAAACATAGAGAATCATCTCACCTAATGTTTAATAGAACTAAAAATTTGAAATGAGTTACTTCTTGTCAAGATGTGGAATGTAATAGCCAGTCTTGGTTATCAACTTGACTATATCTGGAATCGACTAAAGCCTAAACCTATGGGCATGCCTGTAAGGGATTTTATTGATTGAATCATTTGAGGTGGGAAGACTCACCTTAAATCTGGACCACACCTTCTGCTGACATAAAAGGGCATGGAAGAAGGAAGCTTTTGATTTGTGCCTTTATGCCTTCACTCTGCTTGGAGAGTTCATCTACACTGTTCCTGAGGCTTTACTTTGCCAGTATTAGAACCAAGTCTTCCAACTTCCACTGTAGATTAAAGACCAACAGCTCTCTAGGAAAGATCAGGAAAATCAGCACCAGATTGGGAAGACTGAGAAAATCAGTCTCATGGACTTAACAACTGCTGGATTCTTGGCCTTTTAGTCCACAGATAGCCATTGTTGGACTAAAGAACTCTGACTAATATATGAAATAAACTAGTTTCTGAATTCAGAGGCCACACAAAGCTCTTTCGGGTGACCTTTATTTAGATGCTGTCAATATGCCATGATGCAAGGCCTATTTTGCTAGAATTCATTAAAATGGGCTTTCTGTCCCCAACTATAATATTCTCTTTTCCATTTTAAATTCTTCTGATAGTGATTTATTTCCCTGCTGGTTGACTAATTTGAAATAACTAATGTCTATAGAAAAGAGGCTATAACATATAATCCTCTTTCAGGGTTGTTCAATTTTTATGATCTTAAATACAGGCAAACTGTATTAATCTACAGAATATAGTGGTCAATGTGAAAACCTTCCAATATTAACATGCTGAGGACACTCTTGATTGCATTTCTCAGAAGATTAGAAGATTTTTTTAAAAAAAAGTCTTGTTGTGCTTTAAATTCTCTAATCAGAAAGCACATAATGTGTTTCTTATGGACATATAGAAAAATTCTATAGTCTTTGTTCCCTTTTGATTATTATCTAAAGTAGTCTTGTATCACATGGGCATGCATGGTCTTTGCACACTTATTTTTCGTGTGTGTGGGGGGGGAGCGGGCACACATGCACGAGCAGATGCACTCCTGTGCCCACAGGGAAAGGCAAAGTTCAACCTTAGAAGTCATTCCTCAGATGTTGCCCATCTTGCTTTCTTAGACAAAGTTTCTCACTAGCTTGGGACTCACCCATCAGGCTAGGGTTGTGCTACTTTAGTCAAGAATTGTCTAGTCTCATCTGGTGGTGGTGGCACACGCATTTAATCCCAGCACTTGGGAGGCAGAGGCAGGCGAGTTCGAGACCAGCCTGGTCTACAAGAGCTAGTTCCAGGACAGCCCCCAAAGCCACAGAGAAACCCTGTCTCCAAAAAAAAAAAAAAGAATAAAAAATAAAAAAGAATTGTCTATTCTCTGCCCTCTCTCTCTGGGATTATAAGTGCTCACTGCCACACTCAGCTGTTTTACATGTGTCTGGGGTTGAAAGCAGGGGCTTGTGCTCACAGGGCATATTAACAATAAGACACCAGTCCATTACCCAACCCCCACCTTGCTGTCACTGTGCAGCTGGACTTCTTATCCTTGGGACTTAGGTGCTCTTCCTTTTTGTGTCTTCTCCATTTGGAGTCTGTTCTTTTTTTCTCTGCTCCTCAGTCCAAGTCCTTTCTCAAGAAACTAACAAAAACCTAAACAAAACACAAACAAACAAATTCTCCAAACCCCAACATCCAATGTACTGAATTTTGGGAACTCAAAATAGTATGCTGAGGAGATTCATAATTATACCTATCTCTCAGAGCATAATGACTTAATTAATATAACCTTCATGAGACTTTGCACTGTGGGAAATGCACAGCTGCACTGGTTGATAGAAATTAAGATGTAGTGAAGTGCAGAAGCTGGAGCCTTTTGATTGTGTGTTTAAATGTCTAATACAGACATTTTTGTCCTATGGTTTGGTTTGTGCACAGAGCTGGGCTCTTCCCTTTTAGCAGTCTTCAATGGATGATACACATGCAGGAGTACAAAGGTATACAAAACTGAGGTTTCCAGAGTTGCAAGGATGGACATCAATCACAGCTGTCTAGCCCTGAACTGAGGCTTTTTCCAGTCACACATGTTGTTATATTTGTCCTATTTTGTTCAGTTATTCTGTTTAAGAGCATTATAAAGTGGTTTGAATGAAGTTTTTTTTATTTTATGCTTTCCATGTACATAGAATTTTAGTATCAAGAGATTTTTGTTATTTTTCAGTCACTCTGAATGGGGAAGGTTATTCACTCAGCCTTTTATAAAAGTCGGTAACCTGTTACTTGGAAGAGACTTTTCTGTCCTACAAGTGAGAGTTTCTCTGCTTCCAACACTCAAGCACCCCAATAGGAAAGTGTAGTCAATGAAGTTTAACCATACTCTACCACCATTTCTAAAGAGATGGAAATTCAATGAATAAAGGACCATCGGGGCTGTTCTGCTGCACACTGGGTAGCCCAGGCTGGTCTCAACTTTACAATCCTTCCATTGTCTTTCTAAGGGAAGAAATTACAGGGGTGTACTACCTGGCAGTTCTTCCTCTGTATCTTTCCACAGCAGAACTTTAGACAGACTGCTTAATGAATAGATTATGACATATATATGGTTGATCGATCATAGGTAGAAAGATCTATACATGAAAGCTAATAGATACATAGATAGATGACAAATCAATGAGAGTTAGATGATAGATGGATAGATTAGATAGAAGATAGAAAGAAAGAGAGGGTGAGGGAGGGAGGAATGGAAAGAGGGAGAGAGGAAGGAAGGGAACAAGGAAAGAAGAAAGGAAGGAAGGAAGGAAGGAAGGAAGGAAGGAAGGAAGGAAGATTCTCCATGTGAAGAACCAGTGAAACAAGAAATGGGAAAAGTAAAAAAAAAAAAAAAAACAGAAAGAAAGAAAGAAATGGGAAAAGTAAATGAAGTAATTTGGCGAAACTTCAAAAGGAAAGGGCATATAAAAATCTTTGAAAGCACCTATTAAGTCAATCAGGTTAGAAACACTCAAGAGGGGGAGGCTAAAGACTTAATTTTGCTCTTTTGGATTGGATTTTTCTTTGTCTAGCTTTTAAGTAAAATAGAGTTATATGATTTAGTTGCTTCATTAATTTGCAGCCAAGAGAATGTTCAAGTAATTGTGGGACAACTTCAGCCACAATGACCTGTCCCTTGAACTGTGAGCATGATAAACCATTTCTCCCTGAAAGTGCTTTTGCTGGGGCATTTTATCACAACAGAAAATAAACTAAGACACCAGATATCCTTGATTATACATAAAGTTTGCAAAAAGACAAGATTTTCTGCTCTTCAATACCAACTTTCTATGTTTGTAAACACATTATTCTGAATATTCTATTCAAATATTTCAAATAATATGAAAAAATAAACAAGAATTTTTATCCATTTTGGTACAGTAGTGATGAAAATTTGTGAATAATGAAAGAAAATGATTTTAATAGTATTACTACATACTATAACAATGAAGAATCTGGTTGATAATGAGTGCATATGAAAAATAGGTCATATAAAGTACGCTGATTTAATTTTTAAATTAAGGATGGATAAAATTGCAGTGGTAAGTATTCTATCATCTGAGTCTTGGGAAGAGAGAGTATGATATGATAGGCTACACATCTGAGAGTGTATGACAGCCTACATTGGACATGAAGGGTTAAAAAAACAAAAAAAAACACAAGTTTGGGTGGGTAGATCTGGAAAGGGCTGTGAGAGAGGTGAATAAAATAAAAGGATGTTGTGCAAATTTCTCAAAGGAACTAATAAAAATTCTAAAAAGTAAATAATTCTGTAATCTGGAATTGTACAAACCACAATATGAAGTTTCTTTCAAATATCTTTGCAATAAACTTGATCATATCATCTTGCTTCTACCACAGCATCACCTGAATCTGAATACTTGATGCAGTGATGGATAAACCACAAACTCTTTCTAAACATTCAGATAAAATCATTTGCTTTCAGCCAGGTGGTGGTGGCACACACCTTTAATCCCAGCACTCGGGAGGCAGAGGCAGATGGATCTCTGTGAATTCCACACCAGCCTGGTCTACAAGAAAACATTTGCTTTCTTCAATTATCATTGGGTGATCCATTATCCAATAATAATAAATACACATATTATTCATATATGTCATATGAAAATGTGTAATTATTTGTGATCGTGGTCACTGGTAGGTTGCTCATGCACCAATCGATGGGTCAGGTCAAAGTGCATGTGTGTTCGGAGCCAAAGATCTCAGTGCTTGACATGAGATCCTAGGCCATTCTTGGCAGGCCACATAGTTGTATATTAACCTTTACATAGCAGCTCCTTAGAACCTGAGCTAAAGAAAAGAAACAACTTGACCCAGTCCTCTACCCACAGGCTCAGTCACCTAGGCAACCCTTCCTGGACTTCTTACTCATAAATTCTTTACCATGCCAAACATCCTCTTTGTGGCTTCCTAATATCCTGCCTACACTGACACCTGGTTCACAAACAACCCATTCTACCCCTCCCCATATCCTGCTCTGCCGACTATATAAGCTAGCCTGAGGGAAAAAATTAAAGTTTGCCACTTGATCAGAATCCTGTCTTGTGGTCATTCTTTCTGTGTCTCTTGTCCTCATTCCCTATCTCTGACTCTCTTGCCCCAGGCTGATGTCCTCTGGTAGGGACACATATGTGCAGCACTAATTGAATGTACTGAGGTATGATAGAAATAAATGAATCATGAAGAGATGGCACAACAAATTTTCAGTTTTCCTGCTATGAAGGCAACTGACTTATTTGCCATCAAATAACACAGTGTGAAGGCTAGGAAGGTGGCTCAGGTTGGCAAGTGCTTGCTGTGTTTGTATGAAGACCAGAGTTTAGATCCCCAGTAACCACATAAAATGTTGGACATGGAGCACACACCTGTAATTCCAGTGATGGTGAGTCAGAGAAAAGGGAATCATGGAGTGTTGCTGACCACCAAACCTAGCCAAATAGGTGAGCTCTGTGTGGTGATATCTTGTTTGTACAAATAAAGTCTATCTGAAGACCAGAGAATGGAGCTTGCCACTAGCTATCCATAGAGGTCTGGAGGTCTGTACAGACATACAGGAAGTGAGATGGCTGGATGGAAACAGGAAGTGAGTTGGCTGAGTGGAGATAGGATATAAGTGGAAAGAAACAGAAACTCACTCTCTTGTCAGCTGAGATGCTGAGGAGGTAAGGTGTGGCTATGACTTGTTCTTTCTTCTCTCTGATCTCTCAGCATTTTCCTCTATATCTGACTCAGGAGGAGGTTATTATTTAGAACAAGTAAGAACTCCTTTTACACTCCTGGTTCACAGGAACCTTAACTTAAAAAAAAAACACAGTGGAGAAGCAAATGAGGAAGACACAAGATTTAATCTTGACTTCATGTCTCCACACAAGTGTATACCTGCATTCAGGAATATACATGGATACATGTGCTTGCACACACACACACACACACACACACACACACACACACACACACACACAATCACTGACTCAGATGAAAGATGAAATCTGTGATTTGTTTCTTAGTGGAGATAAGCCCTTAGTTTCTAAATAAGTAGGACTGATTTTGAGTATCCAAATGTCTAAAGAAGAGAAAATTTATGAAAGTAAACATCTTCTCTGTGCACATTAACTTGCAGACATACATTGACTGGAAAAGCCCACTGTCTAGTATCAGGATTCTCCATGACATAGCAGCTCACATGGCAACATTCACCATCTGCTGGGTACCACCCCACTGGTTCTGTAACTCAGACCTGCTAACACTGCTATGTGAAAAGATCGCCAGGTGCCAGCTCATACTAACAAACCTTCTGCTAGAGTATTGAAGGATAGAGTGCCACTCAGACAATCCACAACAAACACAAAAAGAACCACATCTACAAAACTGCATAGAAAAAATCTCTCTCCTCAGGGTCACTTCATATGTGCACACCAGAGAACATTAACTCCTTTGTTCTCCACTTTGTCTACTTGCTTCCATATAAAGCCTCAAAATTCAAGGCATCACTATCTAGCAGAAAACTACTTGGAGATGTGTGTATGTGCATACATGTACAGTTGTGTGTATATGTGCAGGGGCACAAGTGTACATTTGTAGGACAGACAGCAACCTAAGATTTTCTATTTTTAAAACATGGTCTCTCACAGATCTAAAACTGACAAATAGACTAGGATGCCTATCTAGACAGCCAAGGAATAGGCACATTCCAGCACTGGAATTGATTGTAAGTACATGCCACCAAGCACTAATGCTTTTTAATTTAGCATGGTTTCTGGAATATCAAACTCAGGTCCTCATGCTGGAGTTACAAGCACTATATAACTGTAGTAGCTCCCAGTCTCAAGCTCCCAGTCTCCAGCCCCCAGCATATTACTTCTAGGCAGCTTGAATTGGTCATGCATTTAAGCTTTAGATAGTAGAAAGATAAATAGATAAATGATATATAACAGATAATAAAAATAATAGATACATAGGTCGATATCTAGATAGTAAATAGATGGTAAACAGATGATAGGTAGATAGCTGATAGATGAACAGATATATATTATAGACTAGTGAGAACATAAATAGATGATAGGTAGGTAGATAGTTGACAAATAAATGAAATAAGATAGATGATAAATAAATAACTGATGGATATATAGATGGTATAGGGGTGAATAAATGGATGGATAGATAGATAGATGATAGATAGATGTATTTGGCAGATGAAAGTTAATGTTGAGAAAACATCAAAGAGGAAGAAAGCTTTGAGTACAGTATCTCCAAATTTGTGAGGTTAATTTAAAAGATAAATTCAGGGTAACATGTGAAGCTTCTGTAATTAACTAAGTGGTGATTAAGGCCCTCTAGGGATTTTTTTAAACCATGATTTCACTTACCTGTTGCCCTGCTTATTTACTTAAATTTTATTTATTTAAATGTTATTTATTTGTTTATGTGTCTGTGCTTTTGTATGAGTACATGAGTATGGGTGGAGAGAGAGAGAGAGAGAGAGAGAGAGAGAGAGAGAGAGAGAGAGAGAGAGAGAGAGAGTGTGTGTGTGTGTGTGTGTGTGTGTGTGTGTGTGTGTGCATGTCAATGTGTGGATGTATACCCCCATGTACATATATGCAGAAACCAGGACAGGATATCAGGTGTCTACTTTTATCATTGTCAAGCCTATACAGAGTCTCACACTAAACCAGAAGCTCATTGATTCAACTTGGCTGTCTGGCTAAAGAGCACCTGGAATCTGGCAATCTCTATTCTGTAGTGTTGGGATTACAGGCATGCATAGCCATGTCCAGCATTTACCATGAATTCTGGGATTTTGAATTCACACACCCAGGCTTGGAGAGTCAGTACTATTGCTCACTGGACTCTCTCTCTCTAACTGTTGCCCTATTTATTGTGATATTCTTCATAAATAATCCAATGACATCTGGGTGTTCAGGGACAATGACAGATTGTATTATTGGTGTGTGTGTGTGTGTGTGTGTGTGTGTGTGTGTGTGTGTGTGTCTGTGTGTCTGTGTGTCTGTGTGTCTGTGTGTGTCTGTGTGTGTGTGTGTAACGTGAGGTTCCATAGGTGTGTGTGTGTAACGTGAGGTTCCATAGGATCCTCGGGAGTAGCTGTGAGCTGCCTGGGAAGTGAACCCAGCTCCTTTTCCAGAGCAAGAATTACTCTGAACCACTGAGCCATCTACTGATCTAAGAGTATGTTCCTTAAAGAACTAAAAGGAAATGTTATGTAAATCCCAACAATTTCTTTTTTTAAATTACATGTATGTAATCTTCTTTTGTCAGGCTTGGGAGATTATAAATCCAGGGAACTTCAGCCTTAAAGAAACAATGTCTTTCCTTGATGCCAATTACCCATATTCAAAGTAAGAAGGCTTCATGCAACGGCTAAAAATGGGATGAGCAAATGAAGAGTGTAAGGGTCAACGATGGAATGTAATTTTGTCAGCATATTAAATACCTTCTTTGTTGGTGGGTTCAAAGCTGATCCCTAGTGCAGACTCAAGTTAGCGGTTTCCAGTGCTTGTGTCCTTGCTTTTATAAAGCCAATACCTTGTGAATAGTGAGTTTGCACCTACTTAGGGCTCTATTTAATCGCCTTGTGCCAAACAGAGTGAGAGGCTCAGAGAATAATTTGTTCAGCTTTTCCTCTTTCTCTTTACCTCTGTGCTTGAGGATCATCTCCCAGTGGGAATATTGCAGCTGCCTTATGAATATAGGGCTTTATACATTTGACAGCTATTCAAAAGTACTTAACATGGATTAAATGCATATTGGACAATCATATATTCTACAGGGAGGCAATCGACTTTCATCACATGACATCTTCTAGTCTCATTAAATCCTTGAGATATATTATTTGCATATTAAGTATTTTCTACAGGAAATCTTAGCCAGAATGGGATAGTGCTATACTATGCAGTAACTATGTCTCCTTGAAAAACTGTTTCTCAGATCTGTTACTTCCATAGTTCAGAGCTATTTGCCAGTGCAATTTTCCACCTCGAAATGTACTTTGTTTTGATTATCAAGTATTCTCCACAGAATCCTATGTTTCAGAACTTGGCCCCAGGTGGATGCACTGTTCGGGCAGGTTACGCGCTATTAGGGGGCAAAGCCTTGGCACACCCAGTGTATTCCTAGGTATAGACTTTGACATTTTGTTTCCTGGACCACTGACTTATTGTTCTGTTCTCTTTCCTTTCTGTGGATGTAGGTGATGTGATTGACCAACTTCACATCCTGTTGTGTTGCCTTCCCCATTGTGATGGACTGTATCCCTTGCAGGATCATGAGCCAAAACACACCCTTTCTCTGTAAAGTTGCCTTTTGGCCAGGGTGTTCCATCGCAGCAGCACAAAGTCCACTATTACACTACACCTGAGAAATTGTACACATGTTGTCACAGGAAGTCTTAGACAAGCAGCTGTAGAATGGCAGACATTGTGGGGGGCTCTGAGGCTCAGTGCTGTCATCACCCCCTTTATTTGAACACAATCACTCTGCCAGTTGTTTTGAGAATGGACATGAGGTAGACAAGTACAAAAAAGAGGGAAGTATATAAGTGGCTAATTTCATTTCTCACAGAGCCATAGAGAAACAGCAAGATTATAGATAGAGTTTAGGGGTGGATAAATTAGTTTTCTAAAGAATTGGAAGCTTGGTATTATGAAACATTAGAGGACATAGTTTTAGCATTAAGCCTAAATGGAAATGTGGCATTGGTGGAGAAAGGGTCTCTCCATAGAGCTGAGAAGAGGAAAGAAACAGGAGAAAAAGAGTCAGAGAAGGGTAGCCATTACAACTGAAGCAGCAAGACCTGAAGCACATTTCCAGGGAAGATTTCCACACTTTAGGGGAGAATAATAAGGACCAGAAATACTTCTCTGTGGATATAAGGATGCCCAGCTCCAACTGATACATCTGCAACACAGATCCACAACTGAAGTCAAGAACACCATGGAAGAGGAATCAGAATAAGGTTAAAGAGACAGAAGTCTGCTTGAGGTTGTGCTGTCTAGATGTTACCCCACACTTGATGTCTGGTTCTCCATACATACTGATGAATTTGCTTTGAAATGGTTTCTAATTTTATAACTTTTCTATGTTCAGGAGGAAATGTTGGTTTTATTTTTTTACCTCTTTTGAAGACAGTTCTGGTTTCAAAATATGTATGCAACCTTCTCTTTACCTTGTAATGATATATTGCTTGGTACTGTCACCAGTTTGCTTTAGGAAATGGTTTTTAACATATGTCTAATAGTCTCAGTACTACTTACTGTATTTGTTTTTCTTTAGTTACTTTGGTAGTTGTGTCTCTTTAAAAAAGTTGTTTCTATTTCATCCACATTCCATATTTTCCATTCTAAAGTTATCAATACTGTTGCTGGATTATCTTCAATTATCAATAGCTTTGGAGTCTGTAATTATGTTAACTTTTCATTATTATTGATCATTTGGGTTATTTTGGTTTTCTTAATTAGGTCTTGTCAACTTCATTGATCTTCTCAAAGGCCTAAGTTGTACTTTGATTTTTTTGTTTAAATTTGACACTTTCATTTCAATGATTTCCATTGTGATCTTTATTGTTTCTTTGTAAATGATTGTATAGATTAGATTTCTTAAACTAATCCCTTCTTAGATTTTTATTATAATTGTGTGTGTTGAATGGTGTGTGTGTGTGTGTGTACTACCTCTGTGCATATATGAATGTGTAGGATATTCTATTCATCCACTCTGTGGGTCCCAATTTCAGGCTTGGAGTTAGAGGCAGATGCCTTTACTTGATGAGCCATCTTAGCAGCCCTTAAGGTAAAAACTGGGGACCTACACTTTAGATACTTTTGATCATTCAATATTAAAAAAAAATGAAGCCTAATTGCACAGTAAACTGCAAAAGCAGCAACCAAAGGTTTTTTTTATATTTGGTATTTTTACCTGAAACCATTAAACTTTTTTTTTACCCTTTCTTTCTATTTCCTTTTGTCTTGTGGGTAATATTACAATGTGTTACTTTCTGATGTTGGGGAAATTTCCAGAAATCTTTCTGTTATGTCTATGTAATTTACTTTCATTAAGGTTAAGGAGGTTATCTTTTATGGTTTAACTCTTTCTGTTTTGCTTTTCTGAAATGAGTTGTTCTAAAACATTCTCTACCTTAATAAATATATCATGAGTACTTGAGTGTGTGCTCTGCTGTTCCTGGAGGAGATGTTCCATAAACTGAAGACTAGATCAAACATCTTCATGGCACTGTTTAAGCATTTGCAATAGTGTGAGCCACTGGATTGTAGTCAATTTGAATGTTAGGTTTTTCACCTTGTACATAGTCTGGAGCACACTTCACTGTGAAGTTTAGGAATTAGCATTGATTTTGGCCCTCTTTGGATTTCAAGGGGCATTATCAGCAATGATCTGAATAGCTCTGAACACAATGTAATGACCCATCATCTATGACTCTTTCTGCTTTTGCTGGTTGCAAGGGGCACTGTTCCCAGTCTCATATGCAGGAAGGACTCTTAGGTTCCTCCAACCTTGGATGGTCCTTCCCCCAACATTAAGTAGTATCACCTCATAAAATTTGTTGTGAGGAGCCTATGGAATATTTTAGGAGAGTTATTTCAAACTTTCTCTGTGCAACCTGTTTTCCTCTGGTGCTCTGTATTGCAAACAATGGATATCATAGTCTCCCAAGGCTCTCACCAATCTCTATAACCCTGGTACACTTCTTAATTATATCAAGGACTCTACTTTGAAATAACACATAATGAGGCATTACCATTAGACCTTGATTGTTTTATACATATGTGGTGTGTGTGTGTGTGTGTGTGTGTGTGTGTGTGTGTGTGTGTGTGTGTGCAAATGAACCTAGTAGGTTTTCTTAGCTGCCAGTCTTTGTAATTTTTAGCCTTAAAATTGATTTTATTTATAACATAGTTACATGTTGATAAACATTTATGTAAAAATTATTTTTAAAGGGGATTTTTGGTGTTTTAAATTTGTAGCTATTAGTATTCCAATTGATTCCAGAATGACTTATCTAGGACATTACAAAGATCCTGAATAAAATGATGTATGATTTATATTGTGGAGACCTCAACAGAATCATGTTATTTTAATAAAATTACTACTCTACTCAAACTGACATAGATTTTTGTTTTATTTTCTCCTAAATTTTTTCTTGCTCTAAATCTCATGTGAATTTATAATGTTCATTTAAATTATTTTAGTAAGGTATAAGATCTGTCTATATCTCAATCCATTGCTTTGATCTATAGACTTTCAATTGTTCTGATATTGTCTGTTAACGACCCTGTCTTTTATATGTTAACTTTCCCTTTTCATTTTATAAAAACAATTTATCTGGTTGTATTTGTTTCATATATCTATCTAAGTCTTATTTCTGGGATTTCTGTTTCATTGATTAATGTATCCATAATTTAAAATAACACTGCATTTTATGAATTACTATTCAAAAATCCCAAAGTGAAGTGCTGTGTTTTCCAGTTTTCATATTTTCCTTCATAGTTGTCAAGGCTATCTGTACTAGTCCTTTTCCAAGTTCATGAGACTAAACACTGACTAAAACACTGAAACAATGAAAGGTTTGTTTTGACTCAGTTTGAGAATACAGTCCTATCAAGATAGGGGAGTCATGGGAGCAGGAGCATTAGGCAGCAGGTTACATGGCATCTACAGTCAGGGAGCAGAGAGAGATGAGTGCTACCATTCATTTCTTTCTCCTTTACATTCAGTCCAAGACCACAGCTCACAGAATGGGTGTCACCCATGTTTAGAGTGAGTCTTCCCATCTCAATAAACTCAATATTTTAACTCTGTAACAGACACATAATACTTGTCTCTATACCAGGTCTCAATGCTATCATGTTGGCAATCAAAAGTAAGCATCATACAATTGGAGGAGCACTATGTTTCCATGTATCACAGAATAATTTGTGAATATCTGTAACTCTCTTTCTTATGATTCCTTGAATGTATAAACTTGGTTTCCAGGAATTAATATCTTGAAAATATTCAAATTATTCATCTATGAGAATAAAATATCTCTTCATTTGAGTATTAAACTATTTTCAATAGGTGTTTTATGTTGTTTATTACACTGACCCTATTCTTATTTTATTTATTTTAATAATATACTTTATCCTTAGAAAGTTTTATTTATACAGTATACAGATCATATTCATCTACTATCACCACTGTCCAGTGTTCCACACTTTCTACTTTGATAGTTTTATAATGTTTACAATAAAAATTTTAAGTTCCCCTAAAGATCATATAGACTTTCATTAAAGTAGCTAAATACAAAGTTAACTAACTAACTATATATATATATATATATATATATATATTATATCAAATAATGAATAGACTGAGAGAGAAATCAGGGAAACAACACCCTTCACAATAGCCTCAAATAATTTAAAATATTTTTGGGTCACTCTAATTAAGAAAGTGAAAGACCTGTATGATAAAAAAAAAAAAAAAAAAAAAACACTTAAGTCTTTGAAGAAAAAAAATTGAAGATATCAGAAGAGGGAAGAAGATATCAGAAGAGGGAACTATCACATATGCTCATGGATCAGTAAAATTAATATAGTAAAAATGTCCATCCTACAGAAGAAATCTACTTTTTCAATGAAATCCCTGTGAGGAGCCGCACTCACATGCGCCATTACAAGATGGCGCTGACATCCGCTGCCGGATCAAGTAAACAATGTTGGTATACATGTGCCCAGTGTTTTTCCACTGCCTAGCCCCGCCTATTCCATGGCGTCATATAGGGTGATGAGTCATACACCTATCCCAGCTGTACACGCATCGCTCAGAGTTTGTGAGCCTTTATAAGGGGACGGGATTCTTGGCTCGGGGTCTCCGCTCTGGTTAGCTTATGCTCTCCTCTCAAGACGCATAAAAGCTTTACTGCAGAAGGATCCGAATGTCCTGTGTGGTTCTTGCCGGCGAGACTATCGCGCGGGACATCTGGTGCCGAAACTTTGTTTTTATTTTAAAACATTTTATTGTATTTAACCATTTGTGTGTGTGTGTGTGTGTGTGTGTGTGTGTGTGTGTGTGTGTGTGTGTATGAACACGTGAAAGTCAGAGTACAACTGGGAAGAGTCAGTTCATTCTATCTACCATGTGGGGCTCAAGGATCCAAATCAATCTATCAGACTTGTAGTTGGTTGCATCTACCAATTGGAACATCTATCAGGTCCTGCATATTCTTCACAAGTAATTTTTCATATATTTCCCCGGATTTTAGCTCTTTCCCCATGTATGTTGTGAGACATGTTCAACTGTGAGACTAGCAGCAAATAATGTATGTACACTTTGCTTTTGTGAACCTATAACTCTGAAGAAAGCCTATTTACTGAGGTATTTCACTGTGAGATTTTCCATAATATGCTTAATGTATGCTGATCAAATCCACTCTAATATTTTCTTGTCCCCCTTTTCCTCCTCCTAATACGCATCTTTCCCTTCTACTTTCATGCATTTATTTTTAATTACCTACTGGGTTTCATTAGGGTTGCTTAGGTAAGCATGGATGAAGGGTTATTTATTGAAGCATGGACCCCTTACTAGTAGCTATCTGACTAAAGAAAATGTCTCTTCCTTCTTCAGAAACCATTAACCACCCATAAACTCTTAGGGAAAGGTGGGGCTTCATGAGCTCCTCCACCCACCTCCCATGAGTGAATGCTGACAGGTCAAATATTGAACAGGTCTTGGGCAGTATCCCATAACACTACAACCCTTTCTTCAGTCCTTCAATTTTCCACTGATTCTGGAACTTTCTCTGAACCTTGGAGGCAGTGATAGCCATGCCCCATTTAGGCCTAAGCGTTCAACAGTCAAGTCTTCCTTACTTTTTGACATGTTAAGTTTCTCTAGAGCTTTTGCTGCCCACTATAAAAAGAAACTTCCTGACTAAAGTAGATAATAGTGGGAATCCAGGTATTAATACAATTACTCAGAGGGTGGCTTCATTTACATATGTTAACTTAGCAAAACAACAGTAGCTTCCCCCTTAGGGCCTCCTCAGCCACAGGCTCTTTACCAGGTTTACAGAAACAAATATGAATTCACCTTTTGAGCAGGCCTCAGATCCAATCACAGAGGATTTTTTTAACTCAGTACCTGAATTACCAGCATGATACCAGTGGGTACATCTTACACAGAAGGCCAGTTATATTGCACTCTTGTGTCCACAGCTGAATTAAACTGTTAATGATAGTTTTCTTCCAGTACCCCCTACACAGCATCTTCCAGCACTGTCAAAGCCATCCATCTCTCACATCTTTTATTCCATCTTGGTTTAATCAAGGTACTTCAACACTTTGTTTACAAAACTCTTTTGAAGCTTTAGAAATGATAAAACCTCTGTTCTTTACAACTTAGCTAAAATATTCTTTGTGATTCCCTAAACAGACAAGCTTGAGGGACAGGACCTTAAAGTATTTGAAAACCTCACAGATTACTTGACAAAGGAGCCTCTGTGCCTAGAAGTAATATGTGGAAAACATCATAGAAAGCTTCAGATCTAAAGAAAATAGTTAATTAAACCTAAGTTCAGAACTAAGAAGCAATTCTCCCGAAATATCCTTGAAAAATGATGACTGAAGAATCACACTTTTAAGTGTTTTCATTAGCATGTAAACTGTCTTTCCAAATAGAT
Source organism: Cricetulus griseus (assembly GCF_003668045.3). Lineage (NCBI taxonomy): Eukaryota > Metazoa > Chordata > Mammalia > Rodentia > Cricetidae > Cricetulus > Cricetulus griseus. The sequence goes on from NC_048598.1 coordinate 72,136,534, forward strand.
TTCCAGGATTGCAGGTAATGTGGCTTTTCACTTTGCAGTCATTTGTGCAGTGCTCATTAAAACTGGGTCTCTATAAATATTGCTTTTCTGGCTATCACGGGATAAGATACAAGCTTGGCAACAACTAAGCCTTGGAAAAGAGCTCAGTCAGTAAAGTAAGTACTGTACTTTCATGGGGTCTTAAGCTAGTTCACTAGCATCCTTGCAAAATTCCCCAGTGTTCTGTCATAAGCTTGTAATTCCAGCCCTGGAGAGATGGAAACACCAAATATCTTGGGTTTACTGGATACTTCCAGCTTCAAAAATGAAATGGGTGCTGCCTGAGTCACATAACCCAAGTTTGACAGCTAAATTTTATGTGCATGCACCCACATGTGAACACATATTCACACAGATGTGTAAGCATGTAGTCACGCTTACACACACACACACACACACACACACAAAAAAAAAAAAAGAAATGGGAGTGTGGTTATTTTATCTCTTATTCTGCTATCAGTTCTTCTTCTTTATGCATCATGAGGCTAATTGGTGACACAAAACCCTTACTCCTGTTTGACTCTAGGATTACTTGCTTCCACATGCAGATGACACATTCATTTCTGTGTTCCAGCATGCTTTTCCCAGGAATTCTAAGGCCATATTGTAGTGGCATCTTATTCTGCCAATAAACTTGAGAAAATGGCCTTAGGGTGTGGCCTTCAGTGTTCAGATGTGACCACCTTTATAAGGAAGAGGAGGGGCTCGCTGGAGCTGTCTCTTGGGTATGATTGGAACATCCTAAAGGACAGACACTACACCTCCAGGGCAGAAGACCACAGTGGTTATTTGCCATCATTGTGTGAGTGTTCCCCACCCAAATAAATATCTGTTAATTCTTGATTCGGGCATTTGTGGACTTCCTTTAACCAGCCTTCGCTGTATCTTGAGTTTCTCTAGTATTTCTTGCTGAAAATCTTGATGACAATGGATCCTTCATAATTTCCTTTAGAAATGTCTCCACAATCAGTGTGAGACTTTTCTGCCTTCACTAACTGGATCATTTGTCTTTGTAATGACTGCACTGGGATGTGCAACAGGCCTATGGTGAGCATTCAGGAGGATAAGCACACTTAGAACCAGAATCTTCATGCATCCGTGAATTCTAAAGGAACAACAATACCAAGGAAGATTTTGGTGTTTCGCATGTGTGGTAGGTGGACAGGATCTGACAGCACTAGGAATACACCAATGGAGACCTTTGTCAACAAGATTGCTTCAGATCCTGCCATCTGTGATTTTCTTGGCTTCTCTTTGTCCATTATAGACAACTGCATGATTGAATCAAAATTTTGAATAGCCTTATTAGACTATTTTTAAACCCCTTTCTCCAAGTTCAGTAGTTGAATTGGCACAATCCTTTCCCTGATCAAGGAAGGGGTATGTCTTGCAATAACTATGGTCTACAGAATGCATTATTAGACTCTATTGTCACACAACTTCAGGGAATGTTCCTACCAGTTTTCATCCAAATTAGGGTTTTAATTTCTCTTCTCGAGTCTTCTTCTTCACATTAAACTTACTTTCTAATCACCTTGTTGTGTATATACTATATACACTATATACTTGTTTTATATATACTATATACTATATTGGTTTTGACTGGTTGGTCTCATAGTTCAAATAAACAAAAGGCATGTTTGTGTCTGTGTGCGTGACATGTGTGTGCAGATCCCACAAAGTCTAGCTAAAGGCATTGGATCTCTTGGAACTAGATATACACATGGTTGTAAGCCACACAAAGTCATAATGGAACTGAACTGAGGTCCTCTGTAAGAGCAGCAGGTGTTCTTAACCATTGAGCTATCTTTCCAGCCCATGATTTCACTTTTTAATTGTAGGGAGCCGGTTCCTGCATTCTCCATTACAATAATGGTGCCTGAAGACACCAAGATGTAAATTACTTCACAGTCGCTGGGTAATCTCCATTCCTTTGATCTCTGCCTATCCCGTGGCTCATTTGGCCTGAGGAGCTGAAGCCATTCATAGGGTAACACGTCCCAGGCGGCTGCTTGCCAGCCTTTATTAAGGAAATGGGTTTCTTAGTTCAGAGTCTCCGCTCTGGTAAGCTTATGCTCTCCCCAACTCTCAAGATGCATTAAAGCTTGTCTGCAGAAGGATCCGAGTGTCCTGCGTGTATTTCTTGCCGGCGAGAACATACAGCGCGCGGGACATATGGTGCCGAAACCCGGGAACATGTGAACATCACTGGCACCGCGGAGACCCCTCTAACGGGGCGGATTCAGAACTGCAGGGTGGTAAATTCGGAGAGGTATGTTTTTTCTGGACTTTGGCTTGGGAATGTTGCTATTTTGGGAGGTTAATATAGAGGCTTCTGTGCTTTTATTAGGAGCTATTTTGACCTTTCTCACTGTTGTAACAATCTTAAAGAAGTCCAGAATTACATATCAGAAACCGAATGTGGTGAGAGATGGGGCGCGCCCAACAATAAAATATAAGGAAAAAGGACCTCCCGGGATGTCTACTGACAAGGGAGTGAATAATTTGTTAGGTGATTCTGTAAATAAGTTTAAAGCTTTAAATCTTGATAGCTCTGATGACTCTGAAAGCTCAAGAGATAAAGTTTTAGAGGAAGCAGCTCAGCTAGGTAAAAAAGAAACAAAAATGGAGGGAGAGAGAAATAAAGACTCAAAACCTAGCCTCTGCCCTACAATGAAACTAGAGGCCTTGGAGCTGAGCAGCTCAGACTCTGAGATTTTAGACTCTAGCAAGGAAGCAGAGCTAGAGGAGGAGGCAGCACGATACCACCCCGATAGATATCAGCTGCCAAAAGTGAAAACAAATATGAGGCCATTGCCTATTAATCCAGCGGGTGTACTTTCATCAGCACCCCCATTATTTGGTACCCACTCCTTTTTACCATCAGAGGAGCGGAGGAAATTACAGATGGCTTTCCCAGTCTTTGATAGGGGAAAAAGCCGTGCCTGCTATTCAACACTTCTTAAAGGCCTGGAATGCCTGGGGCTTTAAAGCCTCATAAACATTAAAGCTCAGGGCCATACTGAGGCCAAGCGCCAAACCTCAAAACCTAAAAGGCCAAAGAAAATGGTAAAATGGAAAGATATCTTAACTGATCTTTGGAGAGGCCCGGATCCTATTCTCATAAGATCCAGGGGAGCTATTGTGTTTTTCCACAGGATGAAGAAAATCCTCTGTGGATCCCAGAAAGACTCAACCCGAAGAGCCCCTTCGGACCTTCAAAAGTCGGAACTCCACCCTGTCCCCGGGAGTTGAGAGCCACTATTGTTATCCAGATTAACTCCTGTCCTTGACAGAGAGAAAGGGGTGGGAGTGGGATTGTTTGATGCAGCCATTTGCGGATTGCTGTTACTTCTGGCTGGTCTATAAGCTCTAGGCTCAAAACTAAAGAGAGATTGCCCAAGCGCTTCCACTGATATTTGGCTAACAATGCTTAAGCAATAGGCCGCCGACCAGACAGCTCTTGCACACCCGGAGCCTAGGCTCATTGCACAGGGTAGAGTGTCTGGTTTGAGCAGCCCAATGAGGGTGTTGAGCAAAGGCATCACACAGAGTTGCCTAGTATGCAGGCTTCTCTGAGAGGTACGTTGACCTGCATAAGGGTTACCTGCCCGAGTCTCCCTTTCCCAGAAAAACGGCAGAGGACAGGTCGACGGCGAGAACATACAGCGCGCGGGACATTTAATGATTCTATGAAATTGTCTACAGGAGGTAGAGACACGTCTTCATGCTATTATTGTGCTTCTTTTGTTTTTGTTGTTGCTATAGCATTGGGTTATTTCTCCTTGGTGCTATTCTCTGAGTTGGGCCTTTGGTTTGTTGTAGAATTCTAGACCATTGGGGAAGACCCCAACACAATTCAGATTATAAATACGCAACATTTAAAGCAGGATCACAGACTCTAGCTCAAACCAGAGTCATGCAACTAAGAAAGCCGGTGAAGGAAGGGACTTTTAAATGCAAAACTACAACAACTGTTCTGCTCTGCCAGTGTTAGATAGTCAAGATCTCAAAATAGTCCTTGAATGTCTGCATAAACAAGTTACAGAAGCCAATGTAGGCAGCTGGTCTGTGGAGCTGTAATGGAGGTCACACCTCTTTGGGTGTGGCTTCAGGCAGATGGAAGCAGAAAGAGAGGAGCTTGAGGCATGTCTTTTCTTGGCACACTCTATCTGTTGGGTCAGCGTATCCTGTAGGAAAAGCAAGGAAATGCTCCAGTGTTTCTTTGTATTTTTCTGAGTAATTGTTCCCCAATAAACACCCATTTATCATTTATCTTGAGTCTAGTGATGTAATTATATCCTCACCTTCAAGCCAAAATCAGCAGATGGTCATGACTGTGTATTTTTGGGTGGGCATCAACGAGTTAGAGTTGCAGGGAACTTATCTTCCAGTGACATGAGTCAGAAACAAACAGCTATTAGGCACTCAAATGGATGCCTAGCACAAAAAGGAGTTTCTTTAACCATCATAGGTTCATGGGGTGGCCTGAGTGAGATGCAACCTATAACTATTACATACTTAAATATTTGGTCCCCAGCTAGTGACTGGTGAGGATTAGGAAATATGGCCCTTTTTCAAAATACTCCACCATCCCATTGCGTTGCCTTTGCTTCTTCCTGTGGTTCAAGATGTGAGCTCTCAGCTGTTTCTGTTGCTGTGCCTTTGCTCCACCTCATGAATGCAACAGTCATTGCACAACAGGTTTTGAGAACTTCCCACACATTGGCAAGAGGGATGGATGCCTTGTATGCTGGGAATATTGTTAATTTAGATACTGTTTGTCTCATGGGCAGGAGGGATTGTTAGCATCCAGGCATATGTACCTTGGAAAAGAGGAAGACAGATGTGATCGGTTCTAGACATGAAACCTTTTGAGCAAGTGAAAGAATGGGTAGCTTTAGAAGTTTGACTGTCTGCTTTCTACCTCAGTGTACTAGTTGTTTTTTTGTTTGTTTGGTTGGTTTTCTCTTGTTGCTGGAATGTAACAGAGCACAAACAACTAGAGGAGGGAAGTGCTCATTTAGACTAATGCTTTAAGCATCTGTCATGACAAGTAAATAATAGAATTGATTATATAAGGCAGCTGCTCACATCAAACCAGTCATGATACTGAGAGGTAGATGTTGTGCTCAGCTGGACTTCACTGTCTTCTAATTTTATTCATTCTGGGAACCCAGGCCACAGTATGACTTTGCATATATTGAGGGTAAGGCAACATCCCTCAGTTAAAAATCTTTGGAAACAGTAAAATAGGCACACACAGATGTGGGTCTCCTAGGTGGTCCTAATTACAAGTTAACCATAAACACACACACACAAGCATCAGATACAGGACAAGAATCCACCATTTTCTGTTTTCAATACAAGGTCACTTATAAAACACCACATTGTCTTAAAGTTTTAAAATTATTTTATATCCCTTATAGAATGGAACAAGAGTTCCTAAAACAGTTGCTTATTTGTCCAAATGGGTAGTATTTTCAACTCCATTCAGTATTTTGTGCTGTGTCTGTCTGTGCAGAAGTCTGAATCTCCCAGGGATCTGGGTCACCCATCAATGGGCCAGGACACAAAAAGTTCTAGAACACCAACTGATGTAGGGAAATGACTGACTTGCACTTAAAATTGGATCATGTTTGTGATAATCTTGGGATTGGTATGGCAGACATGCCTATGGGAATAAAATCCTGGAATTGTTACTGTTTAAAAAAGAAATTAAATCCAGAAATCAAATTGCAGCCTCACTATTTACTAGTTCATTCTAAAGCAACAACAACTCAAATAAGAAAGCAAAAGCAAAAGTGGTCTGTTATTCTGAGTCCACTCAATGTGAGTAAACAAGCAAAGCTTATCATTAGTACCTGGTGGCCTATTATATATGAGGCATACAGCAGGAAAAGACCTCATTTCTGAAAACTTCCAACCTGAGTAAATAATAACAGCATTTTCTTTTTAACTGGTTACAGGCTCTGAGGACAAAATCCTTCTCAATAACCCAATTTCCCAGCAACAAATGTCATAAACAGTACATCCTCAAAGACACAGAACCGATGCTGCTTCCTTGCCTCTGGCATAGGTCAGTGTACCTACAATATACTCTGCAAAACTTTGACTCTAAAATAAGGTAAACTTTAATTATGACAGAAGCAAGGATGGTAGACGGTGAACAATCAGTTAAGGAGCACAAGTACAGTCATTTATTATGGCTGTGTATGCCAATGGTGCAAGACATAAGGGAAAAAAACTCTCCCAGTAAAGCTTATCTAACAAGCCAAACATAGTTATCTATTAGAAGTCGGTGGTGTCATTTCTGCATCAAGCTCCAGATGCTGTGTATGAATTTTTAAAGCATGGAATATTCAAAAATAGCACTGGCATGGCTGGGGAGAGAAAGTTAGGGAAAGAAAAATCAGTGGCAAATCAAAAAAGTTGGGAAGAACAGGCCACAGCAACTTTTTAAAATGAACTTTGCAACGTGAGCATTAATTCAGAGAGGACGTTTTATGAACCTATGCACAACTCGATGCACTACTCAAAAGTTAACTAAGTAAAGGACTCTGAAGCAAACAGCCATGTCATATAACCAAAAATAAATTCCCAATGCCTGGGAGATCTTGAAGTTGGCATGTGCTCCATCCTTCCTGGTGAGCTGATTGTATTGTCATGGCATGCAAGTCTTTGTCTTTATTTATGGGCTTAGCACCTTAAGAACTATATACAAGTAAAACAGCTTATCCTGGCATGCTCTTGAACATAATATGAATTGACTCACATTGAAATGTTCTTGTTTATTTCTGTGAGTGTGTGTGTGTGTGTGTGTGTGTGTGTGTGTGTGTGTGTGTGTGTGTGTGTGCCCACAAATGCATGTGCTCCTGTGCTGGGTGTCATTTTCTATTGCTATCCACTTTATGTTTTAAGACAGGGTCTCTCATTGAAAGTGAAGCCATTACTTACTCAGCTGGACTGTCTGGTATTGCAGCTTTGTGCCTCAGTCACTGGTTTGTACACTGGTGCTGCGGATCTGAACTCATGCCTGATTGGCAAGCATCCAGACAACTGAGCTGCCCAGCTGCAATTGTATGTTTCAGACATTTATCATCATCACAAAGAGCACACAAGGTGATTTATCTTTACAAAGTAATATAGGCAGTCCTAGAGTATAGCTCAGTGTTACAGTATTTTCAAGGCATGGATTCAAGCCATAAGTTTATCACCAGAACAACAACAACAACAACAACAACAACAACAACAAACATAAATCACCTTTGTTTGCTGGTGTGATGAAATGAACAACTGATGATAGACACTGTTTGCATATAAAAAATAGAGGATAGTTTTGACCTAAGGAAGCAAAGGCCTCTTGGGTGAGTGGCAAATTTGCCATCGGGAGCAAAAAATGAATGAGACAACCATGGGGTGACTTGTTACCTACAAAAATAAAAGTACTACCAAACATTATAACAATGGAAAGCAGGTACATGTGGAGAGACAAGAGAGGACTTCTTACTGTAAGTGAACTTAGCAACTGGTAAATGATAGATGCATAAATGATTGGAGGGATGAATGTATGAAATACTGGATGAAAAAGGGTTAGATGAATGCATGTGCTAAGTTAAACTACATTCTTAAACAGTGTTGGTGTATAGATGCTATACTTGTCTCAAAAAGCGCGTGGAGACACATCATGTGCAGCTAGTCTTTTCCTGATCCTATAACTGTGAAGGGACCTTGAAGGCCATCTATTCTACTTGCATAACAAGAAGATGAGTTCTGGTTGATGCTCTTTTTTTAAATTTATTTATTAGTTCTAGTTAGGGAACTAGATTGTTTCACATGTAAGTCCCTTCTCCCTCTTCCTCCCCTCACCCCATCCCTCCTCTCCCACCCCCAGTGTACCCCCACTCCATCCACCCACCCCTCCCCAGGCAGGGTAGGGCCCTCAATGCTGGCTCTGCAAAGTCCACCAAATCTTGCTGTGCTGGTCCTGGACCCTTTCCCATGTGTCCAGGGCCAGAGTGTAACCCTTCAAGTGGGATGGTCTATCAAAGTCCCTTCTTGCACCAGGGAAAAATAGTATTCCACCACCAGAGGCTCCCTGGAGTGCAGAGGCCTCCTTATTGACATCCATGTTCAGGGGTCTGGATCAGTCTTGTACTGGCCTCCCCAACAGCATCTGGGGTCGATGTGCTCTCCCTTGTTCAGGCCAACTGATCCTGTGGGTTTCTCCAACCTGGTACAGAACCCTTCACTCTTCATTCCTCCCTCTCTTCAACTAAATTCCCGATTTCATCTCAGTGTATATCTGTGAATGTCTGTCTCTGCTTCAATCAGCCACTAAGTGAGGGCTCTAGGATGGCATAAAGAGAAGTCATCAATCTCATTTTAGGGGAAGGGCTTTTAGGTTATCCTCTCCACCATTGCCTGAATTGTCAGATCATGTCATCCTTGTAGGTCTCTGGAGATCTCCCTGGTTCCAGATCTCTTCTCAGACCTATAGTGGCTCCCTCTGATATAGTATCTCTCATCCTGCTCTCTTTCCTCTATTCTTCCCCCAACTCAATATTTCTGCCCCTCCATTTCCTCTCCTCTTCTCTTGCTCTTATTGTAGCAGCTCCCTCTCCACTACCCTCATGCTCCCAATTAGTTCAGGAGTTCATGCCACTTCCATTCCTGGGGACCATTTATCCCTTAGAGTCCTTCATGTCTCCTAGTTTCTTTGGTGAAGAGGATTATAGGCTTGTAATCCTTTGCTCTATGTCTAAAATTCATATATGAGTGAGTACATACCATGTTTGTCTTTTTGTGACTGGGTTACCTCACTCAGGATGGTTTCTTCTAGTTCCATGCATTTGCCTGAGAATTTCAAGATTCCATTGCTTTTTTCTGCTGAGTAGTACTCCATTGTATAAATGTACCACATTTTCTCAATCCATTCTTCATTTGAGGGGCATCTAGACATGACTAAGAAAGAGAACTACAGACTGATATCTCTCATGAACATCAATGCTAAAATACCCAATAAAATATTGGTGAACCGAATCCAAGAACTTATCATAAAAATCATCCTCCATGATCAAGTAGGCTTCATCCCAGGGATGCAAGGATGGTTCAACATACAAAAATCCATCAATGTAATCCACCATATAAACAAACTGAAAAAGAAAAACCACATGATCAGCTCACTAGAAGCTGAAAAAGCCTTTGACAAAATCCAACATCCCTTCATGATAAAGATCTTGGAGAGAACAGGAATAACAGGAACATATCTAAACATGATAAACGCAATATACACCAAACCAATAGCCAACATCAAACTAAATGGAGATAAACTCAAAGCGTTTCCTCTAAAATCAGGAACAAGACAAGGCTGTCCACTCTCTCCATATCTCTTCAATATTGTACTTGAAGTTCTGGCTATAGCAATAAGACAGGAAAAGGGGAGCAAAGCAATACAAATTAGAAAGGATGAAGTAAAACTTTCATTATTTGCAGACGACATGATAGTCTACATTAGTGACCAGAAAAACTCTACCATGGAATTCCTACAGCTGATAAACACCTTCAGCAAGGTGGCAGAATACAAAATTAACTAAAAAAAATCAGTAGCCCTACTATATACAGATGCTAAATCCAATGAAAGAAATCAGGGAAACATCACCTTTCAAAATATCCACAAGCAACATAAAATATCTTGGGATAACACTAACCAAAAAAGTGAAAGACCTGTACAATAAGAACTTTGAGACTTTAAAGAAAGAAATTAAAGAAGATACCAGAAAATGGAAAGATCTCCCATGCTCTTGGATAGGTAGAATTAACATAGTAAAAATGGCAATCCTGCCAAAAGCAATCTACAGATTCAATGCAATACCCATCAAAATCCCAACACAGTTTTTCACAGACATTGAAAGAACAATACTCAACTTTATATGGAAAAATAAAAAAAAACAGGATAGCCAAAACAGGATCTTCTGGAGCCATCACCATCCCCAACTTCAAGCTCTACTATAGAGCCATAGTTCTGAAAATAGCTTGGTATTGGCACAAAAATAGACAGATAGACCAATTGAATGGAATTGAAAACCCTGATATTGACCCACGCACCTATGAATACCTTATTTTTGACAAAGGTGCTAAATCTTTACAATGGAAAAAAGATAGCATCTTCAACAAATGGTGGTGGTACAATTGGATTCAGACATGCAGAAAATTTCAGATAGATCCATACCTGTCACCATACACAAAACTTAAGTGCAAATGGATCAGAGATCTCAGCATAAATCCAGCCACATTGAATCTTCTAGAAGAGAAAGTAGGAATTACCAGTGAACAAATTGGCACAGGAGACTGCTTCCTGAACATTATGCCAGCAGCACAGACATTGAGGTCTGCAACTAATAAATGGGACCTCCTGAAACTGAGAAGCTTCTGCAAGGCAAAGGAAACAGTCAGTAGGACAAAACGACCTACCAGAGAATAGGAAAAGATCTTTACCAGCCCCACATCTGACAGAGGACTGATTTCCAAAATATATAAGGAGCTCAAGAAGCAAGCCACCAAAACACCAAACAATGAAATTAAAAAGTGGGGTGCAGAACTAAATAGAGAATTCTCAACAGAGGAATCTGAAATGGCTGAAAGACATTTAAGAAAATGCTCAAAATCCTTGGCCATCAGAGAAATGCAACTCAAAACAACTCTGAGATACCACCTCACACCTGTCAGAATGGCTAAAATAAAAAATACCAATGACAATCTATGCTGGAGAGGATGTGGAGAAAAAGGAACACTCCTCCATTGCTGGTGGGAGTGCGAACTTGTAAGACCACTATGGAAATCAGTATGGCAGTTGCTCAGAAAAATGGGAATCAGTCTACCTCAAGATCCAGCCATTCCTCTCTTGGGTAAATACCCAAATAGTGCATATTCATACAACAAGGACAATTGTTCAACCATGTTAATAGCAGCATTGTTTGTAATAGCCAGAACCTGGTTGATGCTCTTTTATCTGAACTATTTGACCCTAGAGGGAACTGCTCCAGATCTACATTTGGAAATGTTTCTAGACCTACATTTATTTTGATCATGAATATTTGCTTTCATTCAAGGAGGTATAATAAGGCTAAGACTCAAGTCTATATACAAAATGTACTTACACTATATCCATACATTATACAAAATCCAAAGGTAATTTTATGTAAGTCCTTTGTTATGCTTGTGTTGTGAACAACACTTGTAACATGAGGTAAACTAGGAAGATTCTTTGTGTGGTGTCGTTTGTCCTCAAACACTTTCAAATATTGGAGTACAGTTTATAATAACCTTTGAGATTTTCAGCTTATATATACAAAGGAAAATGCAGCTTTTTATTATTTTCATTTTAAGTTTTTAATTGTGTGTTCATGTATATGCTCATGTATGTGTATGTCTGTATTGTGTGCATATGGGTTCATGTGGTGTCTTTGGGTACCTGTGGGTGCCTGTGGATGACATCTGATGGCATGGGTGCTGGAAGCAAACTCAGGTCCTCTGAAGGAACAGCAAGTGCTCTTAAGTGCTGAGCCATCTCTCTAGCCTGTGGGAAATCTTTAAAACATAAAGTTACGTTGAAATGTTTGTTATTTTCATTGCTTTGACCAAATATGTTACAAAGGCAACTTAGTAGAGAAAGTGTTGATTTATGCTTCTGGTTCCTTGAAAAGTACTTGAGGTCTGGGAAGGAGAGGCACCTCCTCATTTTACATCCACTGTCAGAAAGTGGAGCAATGAATGCTGGTGCTTCACTCATGTTCTCCTCTTCACACTTTCCAGGACTCTCTAGCTCACTGAGTGGTACTCATGTTTAGGATGAATCTCTGCACTTCAATTAAACCAATCCAGAAATCCCTCTCTCCATCTCATATGTGCCCGAGGCTGGTCTCCTAGGCGATTCTATATCCGTCAGGCTGACAATCAATATTAAGGATACATCACATATGTCATGAATTCCAAGCCTCATGTTTACCACAGCAGGGTGTTTGGTCATCAGTTGTTTTCTTTCATCAACAATATCAATCATTAATTTCTGTTGATAGACACTTCTCCTAGTTATTTGTAGCAATAACTCATCACCAACAGAATGTGATTCAAATTTTTTTGTATAAATGTAGTTCTCTGAGCAATTTTGACTGTTTTAATCTTCTCTTCTAGCCTTTTACTTTAACATCCAACAGCTGAAAGAACTTTATGAGTTGTACAGGTGTGCCTAGTGTTTTCAATAAAGTCAACAAAAAGAGAATCCACTTCCTTCCTTCCTTTTTCTTTCTTTCCTGCCTGCTTTTCTTCCTTCTTTTCTTTTACACAATATGGTCTCATATAGCCCAGGCTAGTCCCAATAGCTGTAGATGACCTTAGACTCCAGATCTTCCGGCCTGTACCTCCCAAGACCTGGGACTAGAGCACATGCCACTGTGTCTGGTTTAAGCAGGGCTGAGTATTGAACTCAGTGCTTAGTGAACACTAGGCATTAACTCTGGCACCTAAACTGCATTTCCCCCCATTGCATTTTACTTTTGTTTCTGCAAATTGGTATTATAGATGGTGTTAGTACCTATTGACTCTTGAAAAGGTGGAGAATAGAACAAGGCTTCATGAAATATTTATGACGTTTTACTATTGATGCCATGGAATAATCTAATTACATTAATTTCACTATGCAAGAGAAGTTAACTTAAACATATTTAAGAACACATATAGAAAAATTAGTCAATAATTTCACAAATCTGTAGATTCAAATCTTGCTCATTTAAACAAAAGCCAAGAATGATTTATCAATGAGAGCACCAGAACCCAGCTTAGAAAGTCTTGTTCATAAGAGGACACTAGTACATGAGCTACGTAGGAATTGTGAAAACAATTATTGCCTGTGTTTATTGGCATACCCAGGCAGAGTCTTTAGCTAGAGTAGGTACAATCATTGCAATGCTTGACAGAATCATCCCATAAAATGTTTGCTTTGGGCTGAGGTGTCTCAGTGGTGAAGAGCTTGCCTAGCAAGCACAAACAAAACAAACCTATGAAACAACAAAGAAAGAATCTTTGTAGGACAAGAATGAAGTTCTTAGCTTGTAATTTGTAGAGAAATGGGTAAATCAAGCCACATTTAGGGGCATCCTGTGAACAGCTTGGCCTGCCCTCTCTTTGCCTGTAATTTCATACCTTCTTAAGCCCAGTGGGAAATCTCAGCTGAACTTCATCTTTTTCCTTTCCAGTGAATTTATTATAATTGTTTTTATTGAAATTTGTTTTGCCTCCTGAAGTGCTAAGGTATTGACTATGTGTATCCATCAAAATTTCACTGCATTATCCTGTAACCTTCTACACTAATTGATCAGACATTAAGAATAAAAATGGACATTAATTGTCTTGAAAAGAATTTTACTTCCTCTTCAACTTAATGCTTTCTTCCCCAAATGCGAACAACAGTTTAATGGCCTTGACCATAAATCTGAGGAACTAAGTTGAGGAAGAAAATGACAGGCATAACTTCATTCATATTAAAGTATTTTTCTGCTCATTAGGCTGAAATGAAAAAATTAATATGTAAACCATTAAGCCATACCCAAATGTATTGTTTTCTGCAACTGAAATAGATATTTGATGAGGTTATAACCAACATTTTATTGCAATCTCAAAGAGAAATGCTTTGTGAAAATTACCTGACTATATTAAAAATATTTTCATTAAAATATTATATATCTGAAAGATATATGCTTTGATATATTATTTCTAAATTCTTTGAAAAATAGATACACATTTAGCATATCATTTTACAGAATTTGTTAATATATTTCCATTTTGCAAAAGTGTGTAGGTAGGTTGATTCTTCAGGAATTTTTTACTAGTGTCATGATCTTCTGCCTCCAAATCCTACCTCACCATAGGAGTGATGGGGACTCACTTGTTAACATTTCAACATCCATCTAAATCTATTTCATGTGATTTTTTCCAAGAACAGTAAGTTGGATATAAGTCTTTGTGTTTTTGTTAGTTTTTGTCATTTTGACACAAACCTAGACATAGGAATCCCTGCTGAGGAATTTCTTCCATTATATTGGCCTGCAGGCAAATCTGTGGATATTTTCTGGATTGATGCTTGATGTGGTGGGGTTGAGTCTATGGTGGGGGTGGTGCTACTCCTGGGCAAGTGGTCCTGGGTTGTATAAGAGAGTAAGCTGAGTAAACCATGAGTGCAAACCAGTAAGCAGCACTCCTTCATGACATCTGCTTTAGTTCCTACCTACAGATTCTTGCCTTAAAGTTTTGTCCTGATTCTCTACTGATGGAGTGTCACATATAAGATGAAATAAACCTTTTTCTGCATTGGGTGTTCATCACAGCAGCAGAATGAAAACTAGGATATCTTATTTATACTTTTGCTATTAAAAAATCTGCCTTGGGTGTTCATCACAGCAGCAGAATGAAAACTGGGATATCTTATTTATACTTTTACTATTAAATAGTCCTTAGATGAAGAACTACCATTCAAATGCTTAAAGTTGATTTTATGATTCATTTGTTGGCCTTGATTTTACTAAGTACTATGTTTGTCATCATCTACTAGGATGTATTTATTTTTCTAATTTAAGGATTTTATTTTGGGTCAAACACCTTTATACAGTAATCATCAACATAAGATTTTGATAACTAATAGGTATTTGGTTAAATAAACTGCTGTAAGCATTAAAAAAGGAGATTAAAGGCATGAAACTCCACACCTGGCTAGACCCAATTAAATGTTTGCCTCTATAAGAGTTGCTGTGGTCATGGCATCTCTTCTCAGAGATGGAAACCCTAACAAAGACATCTTCTTAGTAAGTCAACAACATAGTTAAGCTACAGGAAGATGACAGCCCAGAAATTCTGGGAAAATGCAAGAGATGTAAGGGTGTGTGTGTGTGTGTGTGTGTGTGTGTGTGTGTGTGTTTCAAACATAATGGGGAAGAAGTTTTATTATGCACAAACACAATTTTACTTGACTGAAATAATATCTATGGGAAAAGTGTATATTTTGGGAACAGAAAGTCAAGTGTTACTGAGTGAGTATCAGCACTAATTATTAAACAAAACTTTCATTTAAATTATATTTACAAGATAGTTTTAAAAAATAAGCCAAACTTTAAAGGAGCCTTGCAATAATTTTGTTCTTCAAGTTATCTTAAACAGTAAAAGTGAATTCCATTTAAAGCAACCCCAGGATTAATTTAATTCATCAGAGAGTTCGCTTAGCTAAAGAAGCAGGTCCCTCCTGTTTAGTCAGCTTGTTCCATCAAATGTGCCATGGAGAGAAAAATGGAACACATCCCTGTCCTGGAAATCATCCTGCATCAACTTAAGTCATCTTACTTTTGTTACAAAAGAGCCATGAGATACAATGCCAGAAAGTGATTTGGAAGACTTCAGTTCACAAACAGTAGCTCTATCTTCATCTTCTGTGTTACAAAGTCCCTGGCTGACCCTAGATAACACAGTGAGGCTATGAGACAGAACAACACAAAAGACTTAATGTGTCACTGCTCCTCTACAGACATGAGCATTGATGATGGTCCCTTTTTAAAAATATTTTATTTAATTTTTACAAACTGTTTTAATGATGTTGCTCAGAATAGTTTCCTTCCAGATGATGATTGAGAAGCTAATTTAAAAAAAATGGTGCCAGGTACCACAAGAGTAACAAAACTGTGCTGTTTTCTGGGATTTTGTTTATTACTTTTTTTTAATGGCATGTGCTGCATGTCTCTACAATTTTGTTCAAATGACTGCAGAACCTGGAAAAGCTGTTGCTACTATTGATGCATAACAAACTGCTATTATTGGTCTTTATATATATATAAAATATTTTTACTTTAGCTGTGCTGTCAACTTTGGAAAAATGTATCCCAGTTTACCGTGTTGAGTTGGCATTATACAGAAATTAAAAGCCATATTGGTCTAGAAATGTTGAACTTATTTTTTTTTCCATTTGTACAGGGATAACACACTGTATTAAATATGTAAGGTCTTATCTACATGGGTTTGATTACAAAAACTAATAAAGAATGGATTGAGAAAATGTGGTACATTTATACAATGGAGTACTACTCAGCAGAAAAAAGCAATGGAATCTTGAAATTCTCAGGCAAATGCATGGAACTAGAAGAAACCATCCTGAGTGAGGTAACCCAGTCACAAAAAGACAAACATGGTATGTACTCACTCATATATGAATTTTAGACATAGAGCAAAGGATTACAAGCCTATAATCCTCTTCACCAAAGAAACTAGGAGACATGAAGGACTCTAAGGGATAAATGGTCCCCAGGAATGGAAGTGGCATGAACTCCTGAACTAATTGGGAGCATGAGGGTAGTGGAGAGGGAGCTGCTACAATAAGAGCAAGAGAAGAGGAGAGGAAATGGAGGGGCAGAAATATTGAGTTGGGGGAAGAATAGAGGAAAGAGAGCAGGATGAGAGATACTATATCAGAGGGAGCCACTATAAGTCTGAGAAGAGATCTGGAACCAGGGAGATCTCCAGAGACCTACAAGGATGACATGATCTGACAATTCAGGCAATGGTGGAGAGGATAACCTAAATGAGGATAACCTAAATGGAGAGGATAACTCTAAAATGAGATTGATGACTTCTCTTTATGCCATCCTAGGGCCCTCACCCAGTGGCTGATGGAAGCAGAGACAGACATCCACAGATATACACTGAGATGAAATCGGGAATTTAGTTGAAGAGAGAGAGGAATAAAGAACGAAGGGGTCTGTACCAGGTTGGAGAAACCCACAGGAACAGTTAGCCTGAACAAGGGAGAGCACATCAACCCCAGATGCTGTCGGGGAGGCCAGTATAAGACTGATCCAGACTCCTGAACATGGATGTCAATAAGGAAGCCTCTGCACTCCAGGGAGCCTCTGGTGGTGGAATAGTATTTTTCCCTGGTGCAAGAAGGGATTTTGATAGACCATCCCACGTGAAGGGTTACACTCTGGCCCTGGACACATGGGGAAGGGCCCAGGACCAGCACAGGAAGATTTGTTGGACTTTACAGAGCCCCCGTTGAGGGCCCCCCTGGGGAGTGGTGGGTGAATGGGGGGTGGGGGGGGGAGAGGGGGAGGGAGGGAGAGGGAGAAGGGACTTACATGTGAAACAAGCTTGTTCCCCTAAGAACTAATAAATAAATAAATAAATAAATAAATAAATAAATAAAAATATTCAGCCCTGAAAAAAAAAAAAAAGAATTTGGGTGGCATTGGAAGAGTTTTGCATTTCCTCACAATTTCAGAAAGACTTCCTTCTAGGACCTTCCTAAACCAAAATACACCCCTCAATTTCGTTACTTGCTTCATGGTTCTGTATCCCTACTCATATCTGTTCTTGAACTATTTCTTGTTTGTTTAAATTTTCTGTGTATTTGTGTGTGTGTGTATGTGTGTGTGTGTACATGTACATGACTGTGTGTGTTCACTTGTATGTTAAAGTAGGGATTTATATGCCCCAGAATACGTGAAAGTCAGAGGACAACATTCAGAGGAGTATGATTACAGACACATGACACATCATCTGGCTTTAATGTGGGTTCTGGGGATTTGAACCCAGGTCCTCATGCTCATGTGACAGATGTTTTACTTACTAAGACATCTTCCTAGTCCATTTTACAGAATGATTTCTAATATTGTTCTGCACTGCAATAGTGTATGAAATACTTTGTAATTTCTAAGACAGTTCCTGTACAAAATAAAGCATTATTACTGTCATTCAGAAAATTATTGGATGGAAAATATTATGAACCATATATTTTTATGGTGTATGTATTTAAATGCTTACACTTAATCTACAAATGGGGAAAGTTAAGCCATTCACTTTGATTTGATTTAGGTTTGATTAATGGTCTTGGATCTTTCGTTTAGAGCATATTTTACCATTGCTTTAAAAGTTTTTAGTGTTATTTAAATGTCATGTTGGGAAAACAAAACAATTTAGCCGGCAGTGTCCCAGCCACCTCTAATACTTCATTTTACATAAAGGTTTGAAATATGAGAAACTCCACACCTAACCTGAGCAGAGATGACTGCAACCTCATGTATCATATGAGTTCCACACAGTCTGATTGCACGTGTTACTGTCTGCCACTTTATTGTTTATCAAAATGTATTCATATAAATCTAATCAGTGTCCTTTTCTCATTTCATTTTTATTTATGTGTCTGTATCTATGAGTGGGTTATTTACACATGTGTGCAATTGCCCTCTGAGTCCAGAAGAGGGCCTGATATCCTGTTACAGATGGTTGTTAGCAGCCTGATGGGGGTGCTGGAACCTGAACTCCAGACTTCTTGAACAAGTGCTCTTAACTACTGAGTCATCATTCTACTCTCTGTTTTTCCATACTTCTAATTTCTGCATTGGTCCAGCAATGCTATTCTTCTGCATGGTTTATAACATGTTTTTTGAGTCTTTTGCATAATGCTTGATTTAAAATTTGGAAGACATTATAATGCTAATGATGTAATTATATTCACATTTAAATTGTCAGTATCTACAAGATAATACTTTGGAAATTGTATTTTATAGGGTGTGCTAAACTTTGAGGATGCTATTAGCATAAAATATATCTAGTTTCATTTTTAAATAATTTGGATGTCACTTCTTTATGTTTCACCTAAATGCATGATTGTTATAGTTTTAAGATTTCATCATTATAATTCTGCTTGAATTTTGATGGACATTAATTACTTTTGCATAATCATACCCATAGTAATAATAATTGTCGTGTGTTTAACACCATGCCCTTATAAATACTTCATACCTATTAATTCAGCCAATTCATGGCACATTTTACTTGCAAAGATCATGGTAAATTAGGTTGTGTTTATTTATTATCTTAAGATATTTATTTATTTATTTATTTTCTTCCTCCTTCTCTTTCTTACTCCCCTCCCTCCCCACTCTCTCCCTCTCTTCCTGTCTCGTGTGTGTGTGTGTGTGTGTTGTGTGTGTGTGTGTGTGTGTCTGTGTGTGTATGTGTGTGTGTGTGTGTGTGTGTGTGTTAATGTAAGTTGAGGTGCACTTGCATATATCTGAAGACAACATTCAGAAATGGATTCTAACTTTCCACCACAGAGCTTCTGGGGATTGCATTCATATCATCTCCTTGGCAACAAACACCTTTACCTGCTGAGCCATCTCACCAGCCCTTGAGTGACTGAAAGTGAAATTATTTTGTGTCTACCTTTACAAGTATATCCTTTCATATGTCTATATATACACAGAAGCAGTGCATAGCACAGTATCTTATAAATGACAGGAATTTCCTTGTCCAAATTTGAAGAAAGTTACAGATTTTTAGTTATTATTCAACTCTATTTTTTCTGCCACATGAAAACAATATCCAAACTCATTCTTTCACTCCTTTCATGAATACTGATTTCTCTACATTATTTTTGTTTTGGTTTTATTGTGTTTTTGTATTGTTCTGATGTAATCCTTATGGTAAAGCAGAGACTAAGCCCAATCTTCTCTGGATGGCTATATTCTTTTGGTGGTTCTTTGAGCTTTTGCATAAGCTGTTTGGATTTTTGGTTTGTATTTCAAACTATAGTCCAGACATATTATAACCTATGATAGCTTTCATTTAGTTAAGTTTGGCAAATGTTTTAAGACTTTTCCAACTAACTTTTGACTTTATTAACAAGGGGTAGAAGTCCTGTGGAAGAAATCTGGTTCAATGAGGGTGGGTAGCTTGATGGATTAGCCTGTCCTAGCCCCCATCCTCTTCCTCCTGCTTTTAAAGGAGGTGAAAGTTCTTTTCAGGTAGTCTCCCTGGTACTCCCAGCTTTACTGGGATCCAGAAGCCTTAGGGTCAAATAAACATGCAGTGACCCTCTGATACTAAGAAGCAGAAGCAGCCTTTTCTCCTTGTAAATTGATTAACTCCTGCATTTGTTATAGTAAAAGCAATCTGACCAATATTTTACAGTAGTGATTTGACTTTTTCATATTTAGGAAATAATTCTATACATTCCATGTATGGGAAAATAATCACAAGCAAGACAATAAAAGGAAATAAAATTATCTTCTTGCCAAAAATATAAAGAAAAACCTATATAGTAAACCAGTTTTAGTCATTCAGATACTCACAATATATATCATCACAGTCCAAACTTGGGCTGTCAATTTTATTTTTAGATAAATTCTCCTTTGTTTTATTTCAGGCAAAATCTTCTAGGCAAAAATGGACAGCAATTCTCTTCTATCATCTTAGCCTGACAATGAATAATAAAAATGAATATGCCCCTCTGTAAAAGTTAACTTTAAAAAATCTCTATAGTGACTCCTATTGGCTATAAATAGGGTATAGGATCATGGTTGAAAAATTTTCTGTGCCTAGAGGATAGGGTATATTTATTGGCTTAGAAAGAAGTCTGTTCTGCATCTTGGAAATGAACCTTACCTCTGACACTATTTTGGGTAAAGAAAGGAATACTGGCACACAGATTCATTAAGCAACACGAATAATGTTCATTTTTATTACAAACTGGTGGATCTTGCTAGTGTTTTTATTTTATTTCATGTTATTTTATTTTATTTCATGCTATGTTTTTATTTTATTTCATGCTGTGTGTGTGTGTGTGTGTGTGTGTGTGTGTGTGTGTGTGTGTGTGTGTTGTGATTGGGGCACAATGCACACATTGGTTTCTATATAGAGAGGCCTGAGATCAACCACAGATATCATTTCTCAGAAACATCCACTGTATGATTTTAGACAGGAAAAGTGTCTCATTTGGACCTGGGTCCCACAGTTTCTACTATGTTGGCTGGCCAGAAAGCCCCAGTGATCCTCATCTCTACTTCCCCAACACTGAGATCACACTCCTGTGCCTCTGCTCCTGGCTTTTTGCCTGGGTGCTCAGCATAGAATTCAGGCCCTCTTGCCTGGATTGAAACATTACATTGATTGAGATATATTCTTAGCCATTTCTTGCGGTTTTGATTTACCCATTGATATAAAATAATTATTAGTTGTGTGATGTGAACTCACAAAGAGAAATACATTCAAAGAGAATTGTCAGTTCAGTTTATCTTTTTCCCCCAATGATCTGATTGATGATAAGTTGCCCAGGCTCCAGTCAAAGAACCTAGACCTACAGCCATACAAGAGACCCTAATTGGACTTAGTAAGTGATGACAATAGAAAAAAAAAGGACATATATGAAGATGGTAGGATGGGTGTGGAGTCTGGAGTGGGGTGTATGCCCAGATGGAGTCGGAGAGGGATGTACTGAGTAGACATGATCAAAATGCATTGTATGCATGCATGAAATTACCAAATAATAAGTTTACAAGACCAACAAATGAATTCTTTGGAAAAAGGCAGCCCAGTAAACAGCTGAAACAGAGATGACTAGAGTCCCAGTCTCATCTATAGTGGCATGGATTCATCCCTTGAAAGACAATTCTCTGTCCTCAGATTAACTCTCCTCTCTGTGACTTAGTATTGTTACTGGCTCTCTCTATTGTTATAACATGAGGCACACATGCTCTGTGGTCTCAGAGTTTCTCAAGAAGTTTGTGTTGTCTCTACTTTCAATTCTTAAGGAACCATCTTGATGCAGAAAGTTTTGGGACACTGCCAGCATTCCGAGCTATGAAATGGAACAAACATGTGTCCCTGAATCATCATATGGAGACATTTATCTAACCAGGAACACCTGAATAGCACTGTGACATAAGGAAGAAAACAAAACAAAATACTCCTGAAAACCTAGGATTTTTATTATTTAATAACATCTAATGTTCTAATAACTACAAACACAAATGGAGATGGGATAATTTCTATTCAAGCTCTTTATCTCTGCCTACCTATTATTAACACCTGATTGGGGAAATAAAGAAGTTGGGTTTACTTATTTCCTTTCTTTGGAAATGGAAATGCATCTGGTTTTTAGAATGAAGTCCCCAGAGAAAACAACAAAATACCCTTTCATTTTTATTAAACACAGCATTATGAAGAGAAATTACTACTTAGAATAATTATCTCAATATTATACCACTATCATCTTAAAATTGTCTTGTCTCACTAAAAGGAAATTCCAGACAGATGGCAGAAGAATAGGAGTGAACAAGATTTAATATGTGCAGGGAATGGTGAGTAGTTTATAATTCAGACTGTCTCAAGTCCAAAGTATGAAAGGGGACTTGTGAGTGAAGAAGAATGGAAAGTTGGCAGGAATCAGATTGCAAAGGCACTGACTGTCAACTGAGTGGGCTTATGTATATTGAAAAGAGAATGCACACTCCAGTGGAGGTTGTGGATAGGAGTTAGGGTTGTAGTTTTTAAATCTGATTGAATGTTTCAAGTAATAAGTGAAGCTCAGTTGGAGTTCTTATATCTGGGCTTCAGAGATGGCTCAGCAGTTAAGACTGGACTGCTCTTGCAAAGGATCTCAGGTGCATTGCCAGCATCCACATGAGGAGACTTTCATTCTGAAGCCTTTCCCCACCTGCTTTGAGCACTATGGTTACATGTATATACATCCCAACACACACATAAGCATAATTAAAAACAATAAATCTTTAAAAAATAATCCTTATCTCTGAAGTGATATAAACTTCAAATTTGAAAATACATAAGAAAGCAGTAACAAAACAAAATAAAAACTACCCAACTATAAATCTTAACTTATGAAGTTTTATTTGATGCTCTGGATATTCAAATAGGACAAGGATAAATCCATGCTTGAGAGATCTTGGCTATGCAGCTCTTCAAAGGTGACAACACTTTTATTAGAAACACCTTGTTAAGATCAACATATTCTGTATGAGAAATAAATTTTCCAGAGCATTCTGCCATTTCCTTTAACACTGCAAAGTACTGTTTTGAGTGTGAAACTAGCCTGGATTTCTTAGTGAGGTCCAGACCTGTCTGAGTTACATAGTAAAGTTTTGTATAAACACATTAACACACACACAGAGAGAGAGAGAGAGAGAGAGAGAGAGAGAGAGAGAGAGAGAGAGAGGAAGAGAGGGAGAATAAGAAAGAGAGAGACAGACTGACAGACTGAGAGAGGGAAGAACATTGGTAGGGAGGAGAGAGAGCTCACACATAGTTTTCTCAGCTAAGATACAATCTAACGATTATGAGCAGTGAAAATCAGGACCCAATGAGTGCAGCACCTTTGCACACACAGGAGTACTAACTACCTTGAGTCGAGGAGAGTTAGAAGATCCATTTTGAATTTTCTTTTTCTGATGTCCTGACAACATGTTTAGGGTTATGGTAATTTTAAAGAAAAAAATCTAATCCCCCAGTCAACAGCTTCCCTAAACAGCTACACTGTAATAGAATTCATTTAAAATCCCATAATATTTTATCTCCTATTTTCTGGGTGAAGAGAGGGGAAGAGGAGAAGACAAAGAAAAAGAATGCAAAGGAGACAGGAAGAGAAGAGAGATAAGAATTAAAGAAGGACACACAAACGCGCGCGCACACACACACACACACACACACACACACACACACACACACACAGAGAGAGAGAGAGAGAGAGAGAGAGAGAGAGAGAGAGAGAGAACAAAATCCTCTGTGATACTATAAGCTACAATAATGCTGTGTGGGGATATGAGTGTTATTCTTGGGCCTTTTTGCACTCCTGTGTCTGGTATGCTCACAATGCATGTTTATGTGGCTATCAGAGGTTGATGCTGACTGTCCTCTAATACCCCATTAATTGTGTTTCGAGACAAGTTCCCTTTCTGATCCAAGAGCTTAACAATAATTTAGACTGACTAACAAATGAGATTATAGAACTGCTTCTCCTGCCCTAGGGCTACACTCCCACTGCACTGGACTTGCATATGGTGTGATGATCTGGTTCTAGTCCTCAAGCCTGTGTAGCCAGCACTTTACCCACCGAGCCTCCCTGCAGCCCCAAACTGATGATGGTTTCCCCTACCACCAAACAGCTTCAAGAATGGTATATCCTTTAGTTGGTGTGCATCAGCCCAAAGCAGTCTGAAGAAGTTTCTGGTATTGAACATTCAAGTGTCTCTCTAGCAAAGCACAAACATATGCATTCCAAGTGGGATAAATACAGCCAATCAACCACTTGTATCATTTCAAGTATGGTAGTGCCGTTGAATTGGGTTGTGAAGTTATACATACTTCCCAAAGTTATTAATGTTTGAATTGGCAAATGATTAAAGAGTTTAGAGCTATTTTCTCTGTATTAAGTGGGCCATATCATCTCTGCTTCTCTTGATTGCTCAATTAGTCCATAATATGCTGCAAACTATCTGACACTGTAGAAAGCTCTTTTCTGATTGCATTGTTTCTTCCTGAGAAAGAACCCTCTTTTACCAGCATTTGCCAGTATTTATGCTCTAGAAATACATAAATTCTTGTGATCCCCTTTACTGAATTCACTTATAGTCCCAAGGAAATTGCAGCTTTTTATACCTCTGATTTGCTCTTTTTAGGATATCCATCATATACTTCTTCTCTGATGTCTGCATAACTCTATCACAAATTAGAAAGTTTGTATCTAAGAACAATGACCCCATTAAAGTTGCCTTAACATGCCATTTCAACAACTGTTTAATCTCCACCACCACATCACCCTTATAAGCTCCATCACACAGACACAGACAGACAGACGGATGGACAGACGGACAGACGGGGACACACACACAGACACACACACACACACACACACACACACACACACACACACACACACACACACCACTTCTTGGCACACAGGAGTTGAGCTGAATTCACTGACTATCCTTATTCAACATCCCTCTTATGTTATTTACATCTCAATACATTTAGTATATTTGGTCATATAGTTTTATATGTTTCTCTGACCATCAGATAGATCATAAATTGAAGGAAGTGACTCCATTTACCTCTTCAGTCCCTGAATGATGATGCTTAACAAATGAACATTGCTGATGAAATCACAAACACATGGGGGAGTTAGTAAGTAAGTGAAAGAATAGATGAACAATTGGTTTTCTATAAATGGTTTTCTGTCCTGCTCCAAGTATTGAACTCACCTAGTTTCAGTTATCCACATCTACTCTAGCCTGAAAATACTAAGTGGAAATTTTCAGAAAGACAATCCATATGATCTAAATTACTTTCAGTTAAGACTATCATTAGAGTTGTTGTTTATTTCATTAACAGTTCCTGCTTTAATCTTACTGTGCCTCACTTATATATCACTTTGTCATAGAGAGGCAGCCATAGGAAAGATGTAGTATATATAGGACTCTATTAATGGCATTTTCTGTTGCTATGATAAAATAACCTGACAAAACAATTTCATAAAGGAAGGGTTTTTGGGCTCACACTGTAAGAATCTATGGAAGGGAGGCACAGTAGCAAGAGTGTGAACCAACTGCTTACATTTCACCCACTGTCAAGAAACACAGAAATGAATGCTCGCACTCAGCTTGCTTTATCTTTGTTATTCACTCCAGTGCTATAACCCACAGAATGGTACTACCCATATTTAAGGTAGGTGGATTTTGACAGCTTAGTTAACCTAATGTGTATGAGCCCTCACAGGAATCACAGGAACTAGGAATGTTGACAATTAGTGTTAATGATCATACTTCCTGTGCTCGGTATTAGGCTTCAACATGACTGGATCATGTCTGCTATGGTTAAAAGGGAATTATTGTGTTGACAAACTTACTCTTTCCGCAGTAAGGAGGAAACAGGACAAGCTGAATAAACCTATTCTATTACCTGATAGCATTACAGTAGTATATGAAATCCCCAAATTACTGATACATTTAGACAATGCAAATTACCAAACTTTATGAGGGACTCACCAGTTGCTTGCTGCAAGCATTCTGTGCATACACGAGTAAGTCCCAAACCACCTATCCACTTGTTCTTTTAGGACAATAACTGTCTTTCAGAAGGTATCTTTTTGGAATAAATGTAAAGCTGGAACTTGTGGGACTTTCCTACCTAGAGCTATCAGTCATACCTAGGAGCCCATTTGTCTGGTCTATTGTCCTTTAAAATACTGTCACCTTTTAAATGCATAACATTTTGAATAACTGACTTTTAGTTTTGATAAAGTTCCCTGAGAATATATCATTATGGCTACATAGAGCCTGGCAAATAGGAATCAGTTACAAGTACTTATGAGTCTTTGCTTTGACTTGATCTATTTTTTGGTAAGAAGAATGCTACTTTCTGTGAATACAACATTTGCTTATGGACTATGTTCAAATAGTAAAACACACTCCATTATTCCTTGTTCTGTCTTTGGTGAAGGATAAAGCTTAGCTTAAGGTTGCTAGCTATCACTGGATCCCAGACTGGTACTAGGAAATGTTACTAAAGGGAGAGTGTTTTGGATCACACACATGGAATGTACACTGATTACCTAGACTTCTCACACACAGAAACCTCCTTAGTGCTAAGACTCCATCCTCCCCCTTTTTTTTTCACTCCTTCTACCTTTCATTTATTGTAAGAGTACTGCTAAGCACAACATTTGTCAGCACAGGACCACCATGATTTCAAATTAAATACTCTTGGTTTGTGATTTGTAATAGCTCATTTAGAAAAACAGAATAATCATCACGGCCTTGCAAGAATTGTGGATAACAATAGAACACTTCTCAAACAGGAAGTATTAAAATCAGTGTTCTCATACCCCTGCCCAGAATTTGACATTTGGTTACCTGGTACCAGAATGTTTTATAACATCTTTTATATCTAGGCAAATACATTATTCAGACTTGTCAATGTTCCTCTAATTAGCATTTTAGTGGAGATAAATGATGACTTGGGGAGAAAGAGATACCCAAGCTTAACATAATGATTTGGTATCAAAGACAGGTTTATTATCTCTAGACATTTAGCTTTCATTAGTAATTAGAAACTACATTTTCATCCTCCAGGAGCTCAAAATGGGATGGGATTTTACAGGATTTCACTGGAGAAGAACCTGTGACCCAGAGTAGATGAATGAATTGGAGAGAACCAGAGCATAGCCAGTCATGGAAAAAAGAGACTTTTTGCTCCTTGCCAATGCCTCTAGATTCTTTAGTACCATCTGAATATCAATGTGATGAACCAACAAAGTAATGGATAGCTGTGAGGGGAATACCTGTTAGCTGAAATCTGAAGCCCAAGAGTGAAAATATGGCAGAGCAAACCCCAGATGCTGGATGACAAGTTAGAAATCACTGATTCTCCAGCTCCTTAAATATTTTGTTACTCGGGCATTTTAAATTTAGGGGCTTTCTGTGCTTATTATAAGCCTGACAGAATCCTGGATTATGTAAATGTTTTCCACAGTCTCATTGTTTACTTTTTTCCATTAGTAAAGTATAATAATTTTAGCTGGGCGGTGGTGGCACACACCTTTAATCCCAGCACTTGGGAGGCAGAGGCAAGTGGATCTCTGTGAGTTCGAGATCAACCTGGTCTACAAGAGCTAGTTCCTGGACAGCCTCCAAAAGACACAGAGAAACCCTGTCTCATAAAACAAAACAAAACAAAAAAAGTAAAGTATAATAATTTTAATGTTTATTAGAGTATATTACCTGAAACGTGATCCTGTAGGTTAAGATATACCAGCCAGTAGGTTCAGATAATACCAGCCAAGTACAAGCCAGAGCGCTTGCTAAGGAGGGCAGAGAGAAGGGCCCCCCACGTGTCTCCTGCACCTTAATAACCCCCCTGAGCACCCCCTGACCATTCCCTGACAGGCGTGGTTAAGCACACCTGTAGCCAGTCCTTAGGAGGAATGGTTACGGTGTCTCCCTACAATTTTCTATGCATAATCAGTTTTGTTGTGACATTTTCATACATATATGTAATAGATTTGGGTCACAATCACCACTATCGCCCTCTCTGGCTCCCCTTCTCATGTCCACTTATTCCTCTCCTTTTCACAGGTGCATCCCCATCTATATTCATATTGTTTATATAACCTCTTGAGTTTAATTAGGGTTATTTATAGAACTACAGCTAGTTTGCCAGTGTCTATCCCAAGGAAGAAACTGCATCTCCCTCTTCTATCAACTGTGACTGACCTAATGTTCAGGGAGTGGCCAGGCCTCTGGAGCTGCTCCTTATCTACGATGGCATGTTGAGGATTCCAACACTTACTCAGAGCTCACAGCTATGATGAGTCCAAGAATGCAGCAATCCTGTCATCCAAGTACAACTGGAGGAAGATGTTTATTTTAGCTTACTGCACCAGAGAGATGGAGTCCATGATTATGTGTCCAGCATTATGGCAGAGACAGGAAGCAGAAAGAACACATTTTATGCTCATACAAGAATAAGGCAAGAGAGAGGACAGGAAGCAAAGCAAGGTCCACTTCTTCCATCAAGGCTGCACTTCTTACAGGTTCTATAAGCCAAACCACACAGCACCACCAACTTGGGATGAAGTATTAATATACATAAGTCTAATGGGAACATCACTCATTCAAAACAACACACAGGAGTTTACTTTTTAGCTCATATGTGAATAATTTTTAAGGGAAGGAAAGTTTCCTTTGGCTGTTTACCATTCATCTGGATTTCTGAATTATAGCTGAATGCTCAAAAATATATAATTTACTAAAAAGTATTGAAGTATCAAATCTTCATGTATATTTCCACAGATTTAACTGCTAAAGGACATAAAGTAATACTGACCTAGATGTGTCCTAAATAAGCCACTATTCCAGAGCCTGACTCTTCTCCACATGTATGAACAAGAAAGATGCATGTTCTTGCATTTGCCCACATCCTTATGTTACAGTGCAAGATAAAGGGATCTGGGCTACACAATTTGTTTGGAATAACCCATATATTCATGTGTATTCACCCAGTAAATGCTTTCAGATGACAAAACATTGCTGATTACTCATAAAAAGAAAATGGATGTTGGAAAGATCTATTTCTGAATTGAACTGCAAGGAGTTAGCATTTGTACCCTCTCCTGGCAGCCACTCAGAAGGCTTTCTGCCTGAGCATTCCTCCTTCATTCTTTTTCTGTATGGATCTGGTACTTGTTGTAAGGGCCTCAGGCAAGTTACCATAATGACAGCAACATATGGTGTGTGAAGAGTGTCAACACCAGGGAAGCAGCAGAATTTACATGGGCAGCACCAGGGGAGAAAAGAGCAAATGCTTGCTAAGAAGTGGGAACTGGTGCAATAGGCAGTTATGTTGAATTTCTGTTTTCATGAAACTTCTGTGTCCATGAAATTTCTGTGTTCATGAAACACTTCTGGCATTTCTTCTTCTGTCAACATTTTTCTACATTATTTTTCAACAGACTGACCTTAGAAATAGACTGTGAGTGTCACCCATGGGTATTAGCTGACATTTTGTAATTTTAGTAAACTGATTTGAGGAGATATAAAGGAAGGACTTTTTTTTTTCTTTAAGTTTCATGAGATATTTACACATAGTAAACACCATGGAGACAAACAAGTAAAAAATAATCTACAAAAGCAAATGATTGTGGTTAGTAGAAAGACTAAATTTAATGTTTTAATTATTTAAATATGCTCATATGGATTCTCAAGAATCATGGGAGATATTAATTTTGATCGTCCAAGCCCTGTATAGTATAACACTTGAAATGAATTTAGGCAGCTATTGCTTTGCTGTACATGGAACAAGGTCCAGATTCAATAGTTTTTTAGACATTTGCTTTTTGAAAGTTTCATATGTTTATACAATGCATTCTGATCAAACCCATCTACACGTACTTCATCCAACTGGCTTCAATGTCCCCATCATATCTCACCCCAAATTTCATGCTTCCTAATATGTTTATTTATTTGACTGAAAAATAAATTAATACAACATGTTCTACTCATGGTTTTCACTCCCCAAACTATTGTCAGATCCTCCCCATCCCCCTAAACACCCAACTCCAGGCTCTTCCTTCCTTCCTTCCTTCCTTCCTTCCTTCCTTCCTTTCTTTCTTTCTTTCTTTCTTTCTTTGTTTCTTTTTCTCCTTTCTTTCTTCCTAGAACAACACACAATTAAACAAAAATAACTGATGAACAAACAAACAAAGAAAAAATAGACTTCTTATCAGCATGACCACCCAAATATGAGATGAACAAGAAAAAACACATCAAACTGTATGGGGAAAAGCCCATGAGGCCTCAGCTTTACATAAGGAACTACAGGCAACTGAAATAATCTAGAAGCAAAAATGCTGAACCTCCTTAGGGAGGAGAACACTAATTGGTTGCTCATTGACACACGATCAACCTTGAAAACAGGCATACAAGTAATATTATATCGTCTCAACCAGCTATATTTAGGAACATGTATGTATATACAAATACATATATGCATGCAAAAATAATTATTGAAAGAAAAGTCCATGAATTTGAAGAAGAGAATTTGTAGGGAGGAAAGAGAAGGGAAAACATTGTAATTAAACTACAATTTAAATAATCCCTTATTTCTAAAAAGATCCATAAAAACCCGCATTACATACAAAAAACACAGAAAATTAACCCCCACCATAGAACAAAAGAATCTCTCTCTGTCCCCCTCTCTCTCAATATACACACCATTAAAATCTCAAAATCAGAAACCATAATATATAAGCCAAAGACCACTAAGATAAAACCTGCCTGATTTTTCTGCTCTGCTCTGCTCTGCTGTCTAGTTTATGTTTATATTGTGGGTCTGTGCTGCTCTCAATGTTGGTCAGTGATATTTCCTGCTGCAGTGGGTAGTGGTGAAGCAGAGGCTCACAAACTTGTCAAAATCCCAATGAGAGTAATCTGGGTAGTCGACATCATGACCACACATTTTGTTTCTAGAGGAAATTTTCAATTAGTCAAATTTGGGGAATATTTTCCTCAAAATATCATTTGATATTTCTCAGAACTCTGAGAAGAGCAAGTTTGTGATTAAAAAATACTTAATAAGAGAGTGTTGGAATAGGGATCTAGCTGAAAGCATTGGGGAAATTCTTTCATGTCTCTCCTGTAGTTATGATTGATTTGTAAACTGAGCCCAGTAACTGGATATATTTACTCTAGTGAAGAGGAACACGTGAGTACATTCTACCTGTTTGTGGGCTTCATAACCTGTTCATACAAACTAGAGATCCTTTTATTAAATTCTCTGAATTTAATAAAATTCAGAGAAAAGCAGAATTTTGGAGAATTTTAATACATTTAGAGAAGCAACAGCTGTGTGATGTTGCTATACCAGGTAAATAAACCCTTGAGTTCTTCATGCATGCATAACATTTAACTCATAAGGAAGCTGAAGTAATGCTTCTGGGGTTAAGATCACTAGTTACTCTTGCAGAAGATCCAGCTTCATTACCCAGTATCTATGTGGTGACTCACAATCACCTGCAACTGTAGCTTCCGTCAATCTGATACCCTCTTTAGACATCTCCAGACACTAAATATGTGCATAGTACATATACATACATGCAGCTAAATACTCACATGGAGGTATAAAGGGAATAATTGTGGAAACATATTAAAATAATATAACTTTATCTGGAAGATTGATAATAATCAATATCTTGATATGCTATTACAGTTTTCACCATCCAACACTGTCAATGAACATTGTAATAAATATATAAAGTATTTTGCACAACTGAGCACTGAAGGACATTGATTTTTATTTCCAGTAGTGTTTGTATACTACTGGAGCTGGGATCAACCTGGTGCTGTGTTCATTCTTGCCTTTATCTGTACGGTCACCTTGTTTGATAAACCTATGCTATTTACTGAGTCCCCTTTCATGTACCAATAGGAATATTTTTAGTAGCTCAACTCTTGACCCAATTTTGCTCATGGAATTTAAAAGCATACCCATCAAGTATGGAATCTTTTGGCTTTGGCCTTTTATTCCCAAAATATTCTGCTTTGGTCCAGATCTGTTTTGCAAACAGTCAGGAAACCTATTTCACATCACATGACAAACCAACTCCTATCAGTGTAAAGATACATCAAATTTGCATATTTATCCCCAGAAGATAATTAAAACTACCTTCATCTTAAGTACATGAGCAAGGCCAAAAAGCTCAATAGGTAACATGACTCTTTCTGCAGGTGGGCTTTTAAAAAGTAACTAATAATTGGGGTGGGGTTAAAATTTTAAAAGATGAAATATGGAAAGGATAAATACAGGGACAATTTAAAAGAAGTAACAATACAATATTTCAGTTGGAAGAATGTGACTCGAGTAACATCTTTTAAGTAGGCTGGCATGGAGTGTTTTTGGTTTGAAATGGAAAGCATGGAATAATAGGAAGAGATGATGTGAAGACAGTGATTGAACCTGTTCTAAACAATTATAAATAACATAAGTAGGGATATTGCTGTTATAAGCCGTGATCAGCCACTGCACACGTTTATTTTAAGTTCCTGTACACATGTGAAAATTTGAACATATAGGCTCATGTGTATGTGGAGCTTAAAGGTCAACCTGGAATGTTGCTCTTGGAGGCTTTCAGCATTGTTTTCATTTGTTACTTATCCTTTGGTTGTTTCTAATACAGAATCTTTTGCTTGGCCTGGTGTTTGATGATTTGAATAAAAGACAGATAAATAGATAGATGATAGACATAGTTGTATAATTTATTATATATATATATATGTATATATATATACATATATATATATATATATATATATATTTCTATTATCCACATTCTTCTCATGGAAAATCAATACTGTTTTGCATCTGTTTCTTGTTTTAAAAAGTACCAAAGTGTGTTTAATGCAATTCAAATAAAGGTTTTGCCAAGTCAAACCTTCCTCACAACCTGAAAGACCTTAGCAAGATGTACAGTTGAGTTGACAGCAGTGAGTCTAGTAAGTCCCAATCCAGAGCTGATTTGTTAGCTTTAAACTGCTGTAACTAATAATAAATATTCCTACAAAAACCCAGTCATGAATATACAGGAGCTAAATATGCATGAGGTCATTTTGTTTCAAGAGTCATAATTTATGGCAGCATCTAACATTCTTTATAGAGATTGCCTTTCATTTTTGAAAAGCTTGTGGCTCATAGCTGAAACTGTCCAGTTCTATTCAGAACAAATGAATATTTCATATCAGTTGTAAAAGACTTACATCTTGAGGACATTAAAATTTACTTAAGACATTAATGCATGGTAATAAAAATACAGATTCACTTCAAGGTTAAAGTTACAGGGGAAGCCATGCCCACAACTGGGTCCCTGTCACCAAGAACATAACCCTATCTGGGTATGCTCTGTAATCATATTTTCCAAAGTTCACAGGTCAACAAAATTATATTTCTTTAAATAGTGAATAGATTTTGTTATTTTAATAGCTATTTCTCACATGTATCCCAAGGCAAAAATGATAAGGCTAGAAATAAGATGAGGTCCTCTTCCATAGTTACCAGGCCTTTGGATGGAAGGAAAACTCTAGATATTTAGATTTTAAATGTAAGTATGAGTTCCAAGGCAAGAGAGTTTGGGATGTGGTTCAGATGTTAGCATGCTTGTTCAACATGCACAAAGTCCTGGGTTCACTATTTC
This sequence comes from Cricetulus griseus, assembly GCF_003668045.3. Taxonomy (NCBI): domain Eukaryota; kingdom Metazoa; phylum Chordata; class Mammalia; order Rodentia; family Cricetidae; genus Cricetulus; species Cricetulus griseus. The sequence continues at coordinate 72,170,141 of NC_048598.1, forward strand.
ATACTAGGAACTGTGTTTGATGGTGCAGGCCTGTAATGCTAGCCCTTGATAGGTATGGGCAGGAGGGTAAGACATTCAAGGCCATTTATTCCTTGCTAGGCTGGGACATATGGAACCTTGCCCCTGCCCTCTCTCTCTCTCTCTCTCTCTCTCTCTCTCTCTCTCTCTCTCTCTCTCTCTCTCTCTCTGTGGTGTGTGTGTGTGTGTGTGTGTGTGTGTGTGTGTGTGTGTGTCTGTGTCTGTGTGTGTGTGCTGATAATATATTTAGTACCCTAATGGTAAGAGATGTGAAAAGTAAAATTGTTTGTTTCTTCATGTTTAAAATTGTTCTCTAGGTTGCTCAAAGTAAGAGTTTATTTTACAGGTTTAAAAGATTTATCCAGATTGAGAATTGTTTGAAAAAAATCACTAATGCTTGTGAATAGGATACAAAATCACCCAGAAAAGGAGTCTCAAGAGACTGTGTAGATTAGGTTGGGGTATGGGCATGCCTTTGGAGATTTATCTGAATTAAAGTGAAGACCTGCTCACTGTGGGTGGCAGCATTCCCTGGACAGAGAATCCTGGTGGTACAAGAGTTTTAAAAACAAGATGATCACTGGTAAGCATGCACAAATTCACTTTTCTTGACTGTGAACAGAATTTGCCCAGGTCTTTCAACTTCTTGATACTGTGACTGGTCAGCCATGGTAGACCATAATCTGGAATTACCCCCTATGTCGGCATTTTACTACAGCAGCAGGAAAATAAATTAAGACACTATTCAAATGCCTATAGTGGAATGAAAGACACATGAATGAGCAATACATATCTTGACATCAGTTCAAGCAGCAAAGATATCCATCCTTTTGACATTTCAGTATGGCATTGCCCTCTGTAAGTATGTTGGGCCATATTCGTATCTATTCTGGAATGCCTGCAACCTGTGGGATGCAACCTAGATATATGTGTCCAAGTAAAGGGACCTGAGTGTGCCTCCTCAGAACTCATATAATAAGTTAGATATGGTGACACATGCTTGTAATTCCAGCACTGGGAGGTAGAGACAGCAAGATTACTGGAGTTCAATTGTTAGCCAGTATAGACAATGGGTGGACTCTAGGCAGAATGAGAAGCACTGCTCAAAACCTAAGGTAGAAAGTTATTGAAAAAGACACCCTAATCCAATCTCTGACCTCTGTACTTGACATCAAAATGCATAATCAGACATACCTGTGCACACAAGCATACATATGCACACACACAAAGTTTACATTTTATAAACTGTGAAATATCTGTACTCAATGAATAAGAGATATTAATAGTTGCCAATTATTGCTCCTAGGATATTGTTGTTAATAAGAAGCACATTTGTAATACTAAGAATATTTATTATTATTGATGTTTCTCCATATGAATGTGGTGTATTGTGGTACTTGTGTATGTGTGTTCATATGTGGGTATGCATTTGGATGTGCATATGTATGGGATGACCAGAGGTTTGCTGGGGAGACATGACATAATATTTGTATTATTTGTTCAGAGCAGAGGATCTCACATTGGTAACATTTTTGGTGAAGAATCAGATACTAAGTATTTGAAGCTGTATAGTGAACATGCAGCTTCTATAGAGAATGTTTATATCATTGAAATATCTGGGAAACCATCCATTGACATTATATGAAATGTTGGTATTTTCTAATAAACACTAGTTAGACTATGAGGTATAAATGACACATAAATAATACTAGTTATAAAATTAATTATTTTGTTGATTCATATAAAATACAGGAAGAGTTTAACTCTTAGGACATACAAGAGTATGAGTGGGGTTAGCTTTGATTTCCAAGCTCCCTGTCTTACCTGGAAGGTAGATCCTTACTCCTACTACATCAAATGGCCTATATGAACTTCTAATCCTGCAGTGATAACTGGATTCTCAGAAGTTAGAAACCTACACCAATACTGAACTTAGAAATTACTGGTGTTATAGATCCAGTCTCACAGGGCACCATAGGCAAACTGGAGCTGAATATAAAGGCCCTGAGGTGAACTCTGAGTCCTCTGGCATTTGAAGGTCTACTTGCAGGGTGCTCTCATTTCTAACCTGTCCAAAGGACAGGTCCTGAGGTATTCTCTGAACCCACTGGGACCTCAGTATTCTCTTGTCCTGCAGATGAGATAGCTGAATTCTTAGTGCTTGCTGGTCCTACAGAAGGCAGCAACCCTCTATGTGATTTCAGAGCTTACTTTGTGCCTGTGACACTGACCACAGCTTACAGATAGTACACAGGCTGCACTGGGCATCTCAGATACACCATAGTCACATAAGTAGCCAAAGTTTTGATTTTATCTGGTTGCCTTGGGTGCCTGTGTTCTTGTTGGTACATAGCTGATATAGGATCACCTCAATAGCTGCATTTAATAGCCACCATCATGTTTCAGCAGGTCCTGTAACTGAATTTCATATAGATATATTGTTAGAAAAATTGTAGGATAGAAAAACAAAATATCCCAATGATATCAGAAGAAGGAAAGGGGTGAAAGCACCCCAATAGATGAAGAATACACAACAAGCAATACAAAGACCATGCTAATCACTACCCATGACCATCCCACCAATTCCTCATAAAGTCATTCAAAACTACAAAGATAGTTCAAATATCTGAGAAAGAATTCTCTTTTAGTTTTAAAATAATTGGTGATTATATAGAACAGACAAACAGAAGAATTAAGGAAATCTTTAGAATTCCTTGTTAACACAGTCTCCAATAAGAATGTTATAGGTAATAAATTGAAGTCTAAATTCCAAAATATGGGGCAGTGGGGAATTCAGCAAAGTGATTACAAAATTGTAAAAGAAGTAAGCACAAATATTTGAAAAGGAGATTATTAATCACATAATAGCTCAGTGAATATCATCATTAATAGACATGACTATACACAGGGACAACATTTATGAGTGTAGGATGAAGGCGAGACAGTGATACAGTCATATATTGGGAAAATTAGTCTTTTTTATCATAGATTAAATTTCCCGAAGTCTAAAGTAATATTTAAAAGACAAAACCTGACAGATCATGGTGAAAGTGAAGAAGGAACAGAAGCAAAATATAGTAGTATAGAGAGAACATTTAAAGAAATAACATAAAGCTTCTCAAAGTTAAAGAAATTTCTAAACGCAAGTGATAAAAAGATCTCCAAGCTGCCAGCATGGCCAGTGAAGAAATTCTATACAAGCCATCATGCTCTGAATGACATAAATCCAATAAAGAAATAATCCCAAGATCAGTACAAGAAAGATGTCAACTCAAATACAAAGGCACAGATACCAGAATTACTCCAGGCCTTTCATCAGCAACTACAAAAGCCAGAAGAGCATGAAAAAGAAAAAAAATCAGGCTCTGAAAGTAAATAAACGTGAACCAAGAATGCTATACCATGCAAAAGTTATCTTTCAAAACTGATGGGGAAATAAAGACAGTTCAACACAAATGCAAATGAAGGCAATTCCTGACACCCAGGACAGAATTGAACAGAATTCTTAATGGACTACTTTACGAGAAGAAAAAACAATATGACCTCGTTTGCATGGATACATAAATGAGTGTCTCCATGAAAAGAACAGAGAGATGAACTAGAGCTAGGGATAAATTAACCATGTCCAACACAGCCCTCAGAGTGAACATGGAAAAAGGAGAAGAAACACCAATAACCCAGCAAAACAGACCAGCCTCTAACAGATGTATAGGAAATGACACATTTATTTCTATATTAACCTTCCATATAAATGGTCTAAACTCACCACTAAAATTTTGATGACTAATAAATTGGGCTTGAAAAAAAAAAAAAAAAGACCCAACTGTATGTCGTTTCTTAGGAACATACAGCTCCTCTGCAAGCATGTGTACGAATTACAGATCTTCACCTTTCCTGCTGCACCTTCAAATTCAATCACCCTCCCACTGTGCTACTCTAAACCCAGCCCCCAAGCCTATCCCCAGCTCTGTAACAGATCACCTGCTTCAACAGTGCAGCAACTCTTCCTCCCTGTCCTCATCCACAGGGAATTACACAGATCTTCCCCTCCAGATTTCTTTCATTTCCCGGCCCCTCCCCCACTGCTGTATTCCAGCCTCCAACTCCAGCAGGCACCATCCCTAGGAGCACACACCCCACTCTGACCAGAAAACCAGGTATGCTAACTGCCTCTCCCTTCAAAGTGCAGACTTTTCCTCTCCATCCATTCCTCCAAGTTCAATTTCCCAGTCTAAACTGTGGATCTGTAGACCACTTGCTGAGTGAGGCCTCTCCTTACTATCTGCCCACATTCTCAGGAGACTAAATAGATCCTGATGGCATGCTCTATTTTCTTCCGTTCTCTGGAAGCAATCTGTCTCTCCAAGCCTATCAAGTCTATCTACAAAGCCAGCCAGAGAAAACTATGTCCACATAAGTTTTTACAAAATAGGCAAATGCATATTCTGGATAAAAGATAGACTAACAAATGGTGCTGGGAAAGATGGATATAAATTTGATTCTTTTATCTTGTACAAAAATCATTTGAAAGTGGACAAAAGACCTTAATTACCTGAAAACACTAAAACATATAGACAAAAACATAGGACATACTCTTTAAGACATCAAAAACTTACTGAATATGGCATCAGTAGGACAGGACTTAACACCCAAGCATCAATAGCTGTGATTATGTGGAAATATAAAGTTTCTGTACAAAAACACAAATGCATTAAGCACATAGCCTTCAGAAAGAGGGAAAATCTTTACCAGCTATGCTTCTGACAAGAGAATAACATCTAGAATTTACCAAGAACTGAAGAAATTAAATAACAAGCAAATAAGACTTCCAATCAACAAATGCAGTAATGAATTGAATAAACAGTCTTCAAATAAAAATTACAAATGAGCAGTAGCACTTTTTAAAGTGCTCAACACCCCTAGCCACCAGGGAAAAATAAATTAAAACTACTTTGAGATATCACCTCTCCAGTCAGAATTGCTAATACTATGAAATCTGACAACAAGTGCAAGGTATGAGGAAAACAAGGAACCTAATTATTAATTGCTGGGGGGGGGTTGAGGATAATATCAATGTGTTATGAAATTCAGCTTGAAGATTCATGAAACTTTTTAAACAAGAGCTACCATATGACCCAGCTATTTCACTGCCAGGCATGTACCCAGGGCACTGGGTATATACTATTGTATTTATTGCTGCTTTATTCACTGTGGCAAGAAAAGGGAACCAAGGTAGTTGTTCATTGATAGATGAGTGGATGACAAAATTCAGGGATACATGTAAAATGGATTATTATTCAGTACTAACTAAAAATGAAGAGTAGGTAGACTTAGAATGTATAGTACTGAGATCATCCAGACTCGGAGTCTATAATTTATACATGCACACATGCAAACAAATGTGTGTGATGGTATACTTTAACATATCAAAGTTTAGGTAAAGAGTATAAATTAGAACAAGCTCAGGTAACATAAGCAATGAGCAAGAATAGAATGCAGGTAGAGACACGTGAGTACTGAAAGAGTATATAAAGCAAGTGTACTTCTAGTTTAATCTGTCCTAGCTTTCTTCTTTCTTTCTGTGGTGGATAAGTGAAAAATATATATTTAAATAATGAAAGTATAAAGTTCAACTAAAACTCCATGACTTCAAAATTGCTACTCTTAAGTGCATCAGAGTTTTCTGACATGTGTAGACATTGGCCCCAGACAAGTAACTTTTTGAGCAGCACTGTTGATCTAGCTGTATGATTTTGTTTTATTTGCAAGAGTATTACAATAAAATGAGTGTTTAAAAGTGGCCTGAGTGGTACATTTGTATTACTAGACCACAGATGATAGGTATGAATCTCAAAGGATTAGGAAGATTGCCCAATGGGTAAAGTTTTTGCTGTGTAAGAATGGGGACCTGAGTTTGGATCCCCAGCACCTTTATTTTTTTGAATTGATTTTTTTATTATTTTTTTTCATTTTTTATTTGAATTACAAATAAGGTTAAATTACATGACAATCCCAGTTCCCTTCTCTCTGCCTTCCTCCCCTACCACCCCCCCAACTAAAACCCTACCTGTCACATATCCTTTCTTCTAATCTACACCTGACTCAAACTTTCTGCTCCCTCATGACTTCAGCATCTTTCCTCTTCTTCCCTTCTCATTCTTGTAGCTCTCTCCCCTCTCTTCCCATGCTCTCAATTGCTCAAGGCATCATGACCCTTTCCCCTTCGCCAGGGGAAAAGTTTGTCTCTTTTAGGGTCCTCCTTATTTACTAGTTTCTCTGGCAGTGTGGATTTTAGGCTGGTAATTCCTTACTCTATATCTAAAATACACATATGAATGAGTACATATCATGTTTGTCTTTTTGTGATTGGGTTACCACGTTCAGAATGGTTTCTTCGAGTTCCATCCATTTTCCTGCAAATTTCAAGATTCCATTGTTTTTTTCTGCTGAGTAGAACTCCATTGTGTAAATGTACCACATTTTCTCTGTCCATTCTTTGGTAGAGGGGCGTTTTGGCTGTTTCCAGTTTCTGTCTATTACAAATAGTGCTGCTATGAACATCGTTGAACAGATGTCTTTGTTGTATGAATGTGCTACTTTTGGGTATATGTCTAGGAGTGGACTTGCTGGATCTTGTGGTAGACTGATTCCCATTTTCTTGAGGAGTCGACATAATGGTTTCCAAAGTGGCTGTACAAGTTAGCACTTCCATCATCAATGGAGAAGTGTTCCCCTTTCTCCACATCCTTTCCAGCATAAACTGTCATTGGTGTTTTTGATTTTGGCCATACTGACAGGAGTAAGAGGGTATCTCAGAGTTGTTTTGATTTGCATTTCCCTGATGGCTAAGGATGTTGAACACTTTCATATGTGTCTTTCATCCATTTTAGATTCCTCTATTGAGAATTGTCTATTAATTTCTGTACCCCACTTTTTAATTGGATTGTTTGGTGTTTTGGAGACCAGCTTCTTGAGTTCTTTGTATATTTTGGAGATCAGTCCTCTGTCAGATGTAGGGTTGATGAATATCTTTTCCCAGTCTGTGGGCTGCCATTTTGTCTTGCTGACTGTGCCCTTTGCCTTACAGAGGCTTCCCAGTTTCAGGAGGTCCCATTTATTAATTGTTGATCTCAGTGTCTGTGCTACTGGTGTTATGTTCAGGAAGCAGTCTACTGTACCAATTAATTCAAGGTTATTGCCCAATTTATCTTCTAATAGGTTCAGTGTGACTGGGTTAATGTTGAGGTCTTTGGTCCATTTTGACTTAAGTTTTGTGCTGGGTGAAAGCCTTGGGTCTATCTGTAGTCTTCTAATGTTTGCATCCAGTTATGCCAGCACCACTTGTTGAAGATGTTGTCTTTGATCCAGTGTATATATTTGGATTTTTGTTTGTCAAAAATCAGGTGCTCTTAGTTGTGTGGGTTAATATCAGGGTTTTTCAATTCTATTCCATTGATTTACCTGTCTATTTTTGCGCCAATACCAAACTGTTTTCAGAATTATAGCTCTGTAATAGAGCTTGAAGTCAGGGATGGTGATGCCTCCAGAAGTTCCTCTATTATACGGGGTTATTTTGGCTATCCTAGGTCTTTTGTTTCTCCATCTAAAGTTGAGAATTGTTCTTTCATGTTCAGTGAAGAATTGTCTTGGGATTTTGTTGGGGATTGCATTGAATCTCTAGATTGCTTTTGGCAAGATTGCCATTTTTACTATGTTGATCCTGCCTATCCAAGAGCATGGGAGATCGTTCCATTTTCTGCTATCTTCTTTAATTTCTTTCTTCAGAGACACAAAATTATTATGGTACAGGACTTTCCCTTTTTTGTTTAGTGTTACCCCAAAGTATTTTATGTTGTTTGTGGCAATTGTAAAGTGTAATGTTTCTCTGATTTCTTTCTCCACCAATGTTTCATCTGTATTTAGTAGGGCTACAGATTTTTTTTTTTAGTTAATCTTGTATCCTGCCACTTTGCTGAAGGTGTTTATCAGCTATAGGAGTTCCCTGGTAGAGTTTTTCAGGTCACTAATGTATACTATCATATCATCTGCAAATAGTGAGAGTTTGACTTCTTCCTTTCCAACTTGTATTCCCTTGATCTCCTTTTGTTGTCTTATTGCTTTAGCTAGAACTTCAAGACAATATTGAAGAGGTATGGAGAGAGTGAACAGCCTTGCCTTGTTCCTGAATTTAGAGGAACTGCATTGATTTTCTTAACATTTAATTTGATGTTGGCTATTGGCTTGCTGTATATTGCTTTTATTATGTTAAGGTATGTTCCTGTTATCACTGATTTCTCCAAGACCTTTATCATGAAGGGTTGTTGGATTTTGTCAAAGGTTTTTACAGCATCTACTGAAGTGATCATGTGCTTGTTTTTTTTTTCCTCAGTCTGTTTACATGGTGGATTACATTGATGGATTTTCATATGTTGAACCATCCTTGCTACTTGATCATGATGGATGATTTCTCTGATGTGTTCTTGGATTCCATTGCCAGTATTTTATTGAGATTTTTTGCATCAATGTTCATGAGGGATACTGGTCTGCAGTTCTCTTTCTTAGTTGTGTGCTTGTGTGGCTTGGGTATGAGGTTATTGAAGCCTCATAAAAAGAGTTTGGTAATGACCCTTCTGCTTCTATTGTGCAGAATACTTTGAGGAAAATTGGTATTAGTTGTACTTTGAATTTCTGGTAGAATTATGCACTGAAGCCATCTGGCCCTGGGCTTTTTCTGGTTGGGAGACTTCTGATGACTGCTTCAATTTCATTAGGGATTATAGGTCTATTTAATTTTGTTCTTGATTTAATTTTGGTAGGTGAAATCTGCCCAGAAAATTGTCCATTTCCTTTAGATTTTTGAATTTTGAGGAATATAGGTTTTCGAAGTATGACCTGATTATTCTCTGGATTTCCTCTGTGTCTGTTGTTATGTCCCCCATTTCATTCCTGATTTTATTAATTTGCTTGCTCACTCTTTGTTGTTTGGTAAGTTTGGATAGACGTTTGTCTTTCTTGTTGATTTTCTCAAAGAACCAACTCTTTGTTATATTGATTCTTTGTATTGTTCTCCTAGTTACCGTTTTATTGATTTCAGCCCTCAAATTGATTATTTCCTGGCATCTTCTCATTCTGGGTGTATTGGCTTCTTTGTTTTCTAAAGCTTTCAGTTATGCTATTAATTCTCTAGTGTGATTATTCTCCTGTTTCTTCATGTGGGCATTTAGCGATAGGAACTTTCCTCTTACCACTGCTTTCAAAGTATCCCATAGATTTGGATATGTTGTGGCTGCATTCTCATTGAGTTCTAGGAAATCTTTAATTTCTTTTTTATTTCTTCCTGGACCCATGGATTGTGCAATTGTGTGTTATTTAATTTCCATGAGTTTGTAGGTTTTCTGTAGTTCTTGTTGTTGTTGAATTCTAAATTTAAAGCATGGTGGTCTGATAAGATACAGGGTGTTATATCAACTTTTTCTACCTGTTGAGGTTTGCTATGTTGCCAAGTATGTGGCTGATTTTAGGGAAGGTTCCATGTGGTGCCAAGAAGAAGGTAAATTTCTTGTATTTGGATGGAATGTTCCATAGATATCTGTTAAGTCCAATTGCACCAAAACTTCTATTAGTTCTTTTGTTTCTTTGTTAAGTTTCTGTCTGGTGTTCCTGTCCCATGGTGAGAGTGGGGTGTTGAAGTCTCCCACTAAAAGTGTGTGCAGTTTTATGTGTGATTTGAGTTTTGTTTCTTTTACAAACGTGGATGCCTTTGTAATTGGGGCATAAATGTCCAGAATTAAGACTTTCTCCTGATGGATTTCTCCTGTAATGAGTAGGAAGTGACCTTCATCTCTTTTGATTGATTTTAGTTTAAAGTGCAATTTGTTGGATAGTTTCTTGGGTCCATTTGATTGGAAAATATTTCCCCAACCTTTAATTCTTAGGTACCGTCTGTCTTTGAATTTGAGGTGTGTTTCTTGTATGCAGCAGAAGGAAGGATTCTGTCTTCTTACCCATTCTGCTAATCTGTGTCTTTTTATAGGGGAGTTAAGACCATTAATGCTGATGGATATTAATGACCATTGATTTTTCATTCTTGTTTGTTTTTGATTTGGTGATGGTGGTGAGATTATGTGTGGGATTCTATCCCTTTTTCCTTTTGGATGTTGGTAAAGTGGTGTTATCTATTGCCTATATTTTTCTGGCTGTACTTAACTTCCTTGGGTTGCAATTTTCCTTCCAGAAATTTCTGTAGGGCTGGATTGGTGGATATGTATTGTTTGAATCTGGTTTTGTCATGGAATATCTTGTTTTCTCCATCTATATTTATTGAAATAAATACTTTATATATTAATGAATAAATAAAGCTTTGCTGAGTATAGTAGTCTGGGCTGGAATGCATTGTCTCTTAGTTTAGATAGAATATCTATCCAGGACCTTCTGGCTTTCAGAATTTCCATGGAAAAGTCAGGTGTGATTCTGATAGGTTTGCCCTTATAGGTTACTTGACGTTTTTCCTTTGATGCTCTTAATATTTTCTTTGTTCTGTATGTTTTTTGTTTTGATTACTATGTGGCAAGGAGACCTTTTTTTGGTTCAGTCTATTTGGTGTTCTGTAGGCTTCTTGTAGTTTCATTGACATGTCTTTCTTTAGGTTGGGAAAGTTTTCTTCTATGATTTTGTTGAATATGTTTTCTGTGCCATTGAGTTGGATTTCTTCACCTTTTCTACACCTATTATTCTTAGGTTTGGTCTTTTCACGGTATCCCATATTTACTGGATATTTTGTGTTAGTGATTTGTTGTACTTAAGATTTTCTTTGGTTGATGAATCTATTTCTGCTAGTGTGTCTTCAACTCCTGAGATTCTCTCTTCCATCTCTTGTATTCTGTTGGTTGTGCTTACATCTGTAGTTCCTGATCATTTACCTGCTTTTCTATTTCCAGCATTCCCTCAGATTGTGCTTTCTTTATTTTCTCTATTTCAGTTTTTAGGTCTTGAACTGTTTCCTTGAGAGATTTATTGATATCTTATTTTTTTGGTTTGTTTTTTCTTCCATTTCTTTAAGGGATTTTCTCATGTCTTCTTTGAGGTCCACTATCATTTTCCTGAAGATGTTTTTAAGGTCATTCTCTTCTGGTTCATCTGCATTGTGATGTTCGGGTCTTGCTGGTGTATGGTTCCTAGTCGCTGGTGGTGTCAGATTGGGTTTTCTGTTGTTGAATGTGCTTTTACCTTGTCCTCTTCTCATCCTTTCTTCTGTTGCGTGTAGCACGTGTTTCTTGCTCTCCTGGTGGGTATGGGGACAAGGATCTCTTCTGGTAGATGAAAACAGATCCAATACTCTGATGTCTGTCCTCTTTTGGTGGATGGAGGTGGCACTGTTACTGCAGTGTTGGCAGTGTTCAGGTATTCTGGGTTCCTCTGGCAGATGAAGGCAAAATTGTCACCGGGAGCTTGGTGTGTCAGATCCCACCGCTGAATTCAGATCTGGTGAGCAGAATGCTGGTGTCAGATGACTCTGAGCAGTGACGACAAATGGGAACTGGAAACAGATAGAGGCAGAAGTGTCACGGGGTGCTCGGTGTGTAGGATCCCGCTGCTGGATCCAGCGGGCAGATCTCTGGTGTCAGATGACTCTCCCCCAGCACCTTTGTAAAGGCTGGATTTTTGGTGTAAACCAGTGGATGTACAGCACTGGTGAAGGCTGAGGTTTGTGGCACATGCCTTTGAGGCCAGAACTGTGGAGGGGTGAACAGAGGCAGGAGGAACTAAGTCCCTGCTGTTCAGTCAGTATAGAAAAACACCAAGTACAGGCTCACAGGCAGATGTTCTCCAAAAATTAAGTGAACAGCAACAGAGGAAGACACACAAGGTTGACCTCTGCAAAGGCATGCAAAAATCTCCAAACTCCTACATACATGACTATATATAGCTTGTGCATGCACACACTTTTACAGGGGCACACAACACACACACACACACACACACACACATACACACACACACACACACACACACACACAATTCCTGCTTTTTTGGCCCTGTGCAGTGGAAACGGAATCTTCCACGGACAAATTCACGACATCAGGATCACCTGAGATTCTTACACTTACACGTCCCTGATGTGCCACTACCCTCCAGTGCAAAATTTCCTGTATTCGACCTAGAAATTTCTGGAATTTCTGCTGAACAAGTAAATAAACTGGGACCTAAGGGCACACAGTTTAGTGTCTGGTGGGTTCTGAGAATTACTAGCTTTGTAGTTCCCAGCATCCACCTTGACAGACAAAGTCATCTGTATAAAAAACAAGTTAGATTATACCCATTAACATAGTCTAGGACCTTTTCATTATTATCTCTTTAGCTTAAATAAAATTTAAACATCCTCCTTCTCTCTGTATGTAAGTACCTTTATTGGACAGTTCTTCCTCTTTTTTTGGTTTTTTGTTTGTTTGTTTGTTTGTTTTTGGTTTTTTTGAGACAGGGTTTCTCTGTGACTTTGGAGGCTGTCCTGGAACTAGCCTCTTGTAGACCAGGCTGGTCTCGAACTCAGAGATCCACCTGGCTCTGCCTCCTGAGTGCTGGGGTTAAAGGCATGCACCACCAACACCCAGTGGTTTTAGTTTTTAAAACAAACTGTTGTCCTGAATGTTTGACTCACAGTCAGCTAGACTGGCCTACAAGTGCACCAGGCTTTTTCTTTTGTGCCACCAACCAGCTGCCAAGCTATGACATGAAGATTTCTTATTAGTTATGAATGCTGGGCCTAGCTTATGCTCATTTCTGGCTAGCTCTTTTAACTTTAATTAACCTGTTCTTCATTATCTACCTTTTTGCATCAGGGCTTTCTACTTTCTATGTCTCTTCCTTCCACTGCTTCTTGTATCTGCTGGCTGGTGGCTGCCTGGCTTCTTGCCCTGGTGTCTCCCTCATTCTGGACTCCTTCTTCTATCATCTTTCTCTCAAGCCTAGATTTCTCTTCCTACTTATTCTATCTGCCCACCAGCCCCATCTATCCCTTCTCTGCCTACCTACTGGCTGTTTAGTTCTTCATTAGACCCATAAGGTGCCTTAGACAGGCAAGGTGAAACGAAACACATCTTTACATAATTAAACAAATGCAGCATAAACAACAGTAAAACACTTTTACACAGTTAAGGGAATATTCTACAGCATAAACAATTATGACACATCGTTACATAGTTAAAATACAAGAAAAAAAAGCTCAGGGAACCTCCTGTTTCCTCCTCACTAGTGTTGGGAATAGAGATGCAGGCCCTATGCTGGGTTCCCATATAGTTGGTAGAGACTGAACCCAATTCTTTTTGCTTTCATGGCAACAGGAATTGTTTGAGCCATTTCCCTATCCCTTGTTTTTTTTATTTTGACAAATCACTGAATTATTTCTATATGAATAACAATATAAACTAAACCTTCCTAAGAGATATATCATCTCAATTATTTCAGTTAGATAATGGTGAAATACCATATTTTTTATTGAGGCAGGATTTTGTTGAGATTCTGCATTCTACTATTGAAGATGATGTAGAGAGGGAGAAAATACAAGTTGGTTTGGATAATGTTTACCTAGTCTGTGGAGCAAGTACTCAGGAAGTAGAGCTAACTAGGGTAGTAGCTGCTCATATCTCAATGGAACTGAGCTTAGTCTAATCATTGGCATTTAATCTCCAATTAAAATTAAGCTACTGAAATAAATTTAAGTCGATGCCAATCTAAGTTGTATAATCAACATCAGCTTTGACATTTACAAAAATCTCACTAAGCAGGAGTTAACATGGTTCTAAAATCTTTGAGTCATGCTGCTGTTGGCACCAGATTAGAGAGTCAGGCTCTCAAGCTGCAGAAGGGGGTGGAGAGAAAGTCAAAGGCATGAAGATGCTTGATCTTGAGACAATGTGTCTATTAACAATTATCAATCCCACCACAAAGCCTGCATTTCTGTTAAAGTGTGATTGTGGTTGAATTATTTATTCTAGGGGGTAGGAAATCAGCAATATTGACTGTGTGTTAATGAGTTGGCATCCTACAGCATTCTCAGTGGTGTAACTGGTCTGGGGACTTCTAGTTGATATGAATTTAAGATGACAACAGCATTTTTCTCCTATAGAAATCTCAAAATCCACTATGGGCTAGATGTAACCATTCTCTTCTTCCCTGGGTGCTTTTTGTTTGTCTCTGTTTTTTAAGATGGCTAGTTGTGTATGTAAAGTTACTTTATGTACATGGATATGTATATGTTTCCATGAGGTCACCCTCCGTGTTATACTCAATTATGCCCACCTTTCTTTAATTAAGACTTGTTGTTGTTGTTGAACCTGGGGCTCAATGATTCACCTGAACTAGCCAGCCAATAAGTCTCAGAAGTCTGCCTGTGTCTTTCTCCTTGGCATTGAGATTATAATTTTATCTCACAACTATGACTTTTAAAGTTCATTTTTGAAAACAAAGTTCCTCATTCTTCCATGGCATGGGTCATCTCTCCAATTCCTAGTTGTGGCAGTTCATAACTTAATTGGCAGCTTTTGATCAAGGAAATGATGATAATAGGAGTCTACTCCCACTCATTTGCTAGACCTAAACATTAGTCTATCTTTATTAACATGGTATATTTTAGTTTTCAGATAAAAGATGGAAATAAATTACCTGCTGTTCCTATAGCGATTTACCAAGAAAGACATAAGAATCCGAGATGCTTTAATTTATTATTATGGTAGCTCATCCTCAGCCAAATGGATATGATCTGGGTCTATTTTGAAATTAGATTCCTGGTGGAGCATCTTAAATGAAGCATCCTTCCTTCCTGGGGAGTGGGAGAGGAAGGCTGGGAGCCAAATTCCTCATATGAACCTCAAGGCTGTCCAAGACTCGCAAGCCACAGTTCCGTTCTCATGTCTGCAGCAATTGTGCAGCCACAAAGTTGATGGATATATTAGAATAAAAACAAGGAACAGGAGGAGGTGGTTAAAAGAAGAGGGTAAATTTAGCACATCTGTATTAACATTAAGAGGGAACACTACATCTGTGGACTCCAGGTCTGACAGTCATGTGTGGCAGGCAAAAGATGCTTCGTTGCTCCCTTGCATGTGACATTTCTCAGGAACTACTGCCTCAGGCATCCTCGCATGAAGCCTTGCACATCTTCTCTGGCTGGTCATGCTGTTGCGTAGCAATTTGCTTTTAGTCCATTTCCTTTCCATGGTGACTTTTTAATATTAACCCTTGAAGTCTGACAGCAAAGCAGTGGGCCATCCCAGGTCCCGATCTGTTTCTATATCTGCCTGTGCCCCTGCTTTGTCACATCTATTTTTGTTTGTCTACATCCTTCTCTTTTGACATAATTGGATTTAACTAAATTAATCTAAGATTTTCTTCCAATGCTAAGAGAATCACATGCTATCATCTTATTCTAAGGAGATGGTTTGGCTGTACTTTGTCACTTAAAAGGAGAGTTTGGCTTTCCTTTGATGTTAGAATCAGCTGCTTCAGATGGAAATTGTCACTTAGCTGATTATTTTCTGCATAGCAATGGACAAATTATGTATTCTTCCAGAAATTCTCCCATCTCCACCTTCCAGAACAGGGGTGCTGAGGTTGCAGATGCTTGTGCTACTGATTCTGGCTTTAAATGGTTTGGGACATGTCAAACTTGAGCCCTCATATTTGTGTGGCAAGCTCTTTATCCCATCAATCATCTCCCTAATCTGATTTCCAGTTCTCTAACCATCAAAAGAGCAAAAGTAAAATATAATTGTAACAATTGTTTCAAAGTACACAATAAAAATACCTTACTATCAAGAAATTATTAAAAAACATTTAAAAGAAAAAAAGGTAAGCAAATGAGAATTCAGCTTCCACCTTTCAAATACAGTACTAAACATAAAAAGATGGGTTCTGATTCTGTAGCTACCAGGTGCAGAGGTAAATTCAGAGAAAGGGTTTTCTGTCTTGAGTCTAGGTAAGTTTCGCTAGAGTCTGAATTCCAGTAGCCATTATCTTTCATTATTCCTTGAATTTAGGCTGTAGTTTTCAAGATCAGTTCCTCTATCTCTAGCCACCAAATGCCTTCTTCAGTGTTCTGTCTTATTAGTGTCCTCTATTTTCACATACCTTCCTAGTCACCTAGAAAGTCTCTGCTCCCCCCATCCTGGTAATCTTAGCATAGGTTTTGTTGTGTACCCTGCAACAGGGTATACTATTGTATGTCCTTGGAAGTTTTTCTGGAATGAACTTGGAATTGGCAAATTAACAAGAAATTAAGTATACATACTTACTTAAAACGCACATGTCCACTGAAAATATAAACCATGAAACACATAGAAAGGATCAGATGATGGCTTAAATACTCCCTCCAAAGTGGAGAGGGAAACATGTAGGGAGGTTTGCAGCTGGGTTGAAAGAAAATGGCTGAGTACAGAGAACTGATAATAGCTGATAGTTCTTTCTGCCCTGGAGTAGGGGAAGCCAGTTATAGGAAAATAAGCCCTGAGTGTTCACTGTGAACAAAGGATAAGCATACAAGTTCTCCCAGAACTGGGCTCAGGATCATGGACAGACATTATCATAAACCAGATTCACAATGGCAAATCATTCACTTTCTTTTACATGTGGAATCCAGTCCTTAAAAAATTTCTCATATGTGTGTGTGTGGGGGGGGTTCCTATGTGGGAGTTCAAGTGTGCATGGCATGTATATGTATTAGTACAGAAGTGAGCATGTGCATGTGAAAAACAGAGTGTGGTGGTTTGAATGAGAATGGCCACTATAAGCTCATATATTTGAGTGCTTTGTCCTTAGTTGGTGAACTATTCATGAAGGATTAGGTAGTATAGCCTTGTTGGCAGAGGTGTGTTGCTGGGGAGCCCACACTAGGCCTAGTCTCCCTCTAGTTCTGCTTGCTGCCTGTGAATCAGAAACTGAGCTCTTACCTATTGCTCCAGTGCCATGCTTGCTTGCCTGCCACCATGCTCCCCACCTTACGGACATTGAATAACCCCTGAAATAGTAAATGAGCTCCTAACGATAAATATATATACTACCTTGGTCACTGTGCCTCTTCACAGCAATAAAACAGTAACTAGAGAAGAATTTGACTTTGTGTGTTGTCCATATTCACTTCTCCACCTTATTTTAAGTCAAGGTCTCTCATTAAACTTGGGCCTTACTAGGTGAATGGAGAATTGGTCAGTGTCCCCAGAGATCAGCCCAGTCTCTGTTCTCCATTACCATCAGCACCAGAATTACAGGCACCCACTCTTGTACCATGCATTTGTTTACTGGGTATATGAAATCGGGTTACTATGCATATGCAGCAACTACTTTCCCACTGAACCATTTTCCCAAACCCTTGAACTCAGATTTTATATATAGTCTAAGAAAGAAAAAGAATCAAAGATGGTGAGTATGTCAGGTAGCTGTGTGGGAAGCTAGGGAAAAGATCAGAGAGATGTGGTTTCTGAGACTATTTTTCTAGCTCAGCAGGTTAGAGCACCATATTCTGGGTATCATATTCTAAGCCACAATAATCATTGCATTATTTATCAGTTGTCTCTAGACACTGGTTAGATCAGAGGAAGTCAGCTGTATCTTATTATAAATATGGAGGGAAATCTTATTAAAAAACAGGACAATGGATTCAAATCGTTTTAGGTCTGCAGCCGGCAGGGTTCATTCACATCTCAATAATTTTTTCCACCTACTGCAGAGTTTATATTTGCTACCTGAAAATTCTGTTCGTTACATTTTGTAGTAATCTGTGCAGCTGGATATGAGGTCCCTTATGTTAGTATGTTTTTTATGGCTTAGGCTCTTCTTAGATTATTGGAGACAATGTGGGTTTTTCTCCTTTTCTTGCACTTCCTATTGTCCAAATTCCTAGTGTTGCTCCTTCTCTCCACAGATGGATGTTCACTTAGGAATCTTCTAGCCAACAAGAGCTTCTGAGCCCGACCTTTAACAATTAACAACTGAAGCAGGGTCTGTAAGAAGGTAGGAGGTGGCAAAATGGATAGATCTGATTAGGAGATCACATATTACAGCCAGGGTTCAAAAACTGTGCATTACATCTAGACTGATTTATTAATTAGGAGAATGGTGTCAAGAAACTTGGTTGAGGGCTAAGTTGAGCTCACAGACAGAGAAGAAACAGCTATTATAGTGTTGTATGAAGTAGAAAAAAATGAAACATTATTCCTTCTATAAAATGATAAATCACCCCACCCTGTCTTATATAATCCATGACAAATTTAAATATGCTTATAAGTGATATGTGAGTTTTGGGAAGCATCACACGATTCAGTGTCAATAAATAACATGGATTGGAATGTATGCATATGAAATAAACAATTAGAAATGTTTAGAAAGTAATAGATATTATTTTAGAGTCTGTGCATTATTTTTGAGTTTATGTTAAAATTTGTGCCTATCATAAATTAAGAAAATGTGCTGAAATTCTTTATTTTGAAAGCAATGAAGAAGTCAAAATGGGCCGGGCATTGGTGATGCACGCCTTTAATCCCAGCCTTCAGGAGGCAGAGGCAGGCGGATCTCTGTGAGTTCAAGGCCAGCCTGGTCTCCAGAGTGAGTGCCAAAATAGGCTCCAAAGCTACACAGAGAAACCCTGTCTCGGAAAACCAAAAAAGAAGTCAAAATGGATGCAAAAATTCAGAACATGTGTGCAGCTGCTGGAGAAACTGTGTCATATTAAACAAAGGTGTCATATTAAAGGTGTCATATTAAACAAATTTTTAAAGGTGTCATATTAAACAAATTTATCTGAAAATATAATAGACTTCCTAAGAAAATGCCATAAGGAGTTATTATAGACAAGTTGATTCTAAAGTTTATATTGAAAAGCAAGTGAGCAAACAAACAAACAAAATGTGCTACAAGGATCCATTTTCCATTGATACTCAAGTTCCCATCAATTTATGGGATGAGCCACATGACCTACAATTGCTATGTGATAAGTATGTGGGAACAGCTTAGCTTTTTTAAAACTCATTCTGTCAGACGGAAATCCAGATGTCAGACCATTTTTCCTTACACGTTCTAACCATGAATGTACATTAATTGATGAATACTCAAAAATACCATTGACTAGGGAGGGCTGAGAGATGACTCAATGTGTAAAGATGATTGCCACCAAGATTGGTACCCTGAGTTTGATCCCTAGGTCCCACCTGGTGGAAGAAGAGACGGATCATACAAAATCATTTGTATGCAACTCTATACATACACATACACACGCACACACAAACATATACAACGTACAGTCTAATGTAAATTTTAAATGTCCTCTGACATCTACACATGCACTGTGACACATTCACACAGAGAGATGAATAAATAAATAAATAAATAAATAAATAAATAAGTAAATGTGATTACAAAAACATAGAAAATAAAAGCAGTCACTGGAAGACAAGGTGTTTAGGTAAGAAGATTCAGACATTGGCTCTCTCTCCATAACTGTTTCCTTGATTGAGTCAGCAAGGAGAATCTGCTAATATCAAGGAGAGAGATATTGCATACTCCTAGTCATATTTAGCTTGTTAGAGGCAGATCAGAAAGCCCACAAGGATATTTCCCAGAACCTGGAGAAAGAAAAATGATGCTTGTCAACAGCCTGGAAGAGATCCCAATTCTAAACTTGAAGTACAGTTTTTGTTGATTATCACTTCATATCCATTGTAAGGTTGAACAGTCTTAATTTGATCACATTATTAGCCAGACCCATCTCTACATAGCAGCTTTATTCATATCTGTACAAACTGGAGATCCCCAATGTCCTTCAGTAGGTGAGTAGACAGGCAAACTGAAGAACCTCTGTGGAATGGAATGTCATTCAACAACAAGAAGGAACATAGAATATTCATAGCAACTTGGATGCCCCTCGAAGATATTTTCAGTAGCATAATACTGTGTGAATGAAACCAGTCTCAAAGATCTTACACTGCATGTTGCCATTCATCATTCTCAAATAAAATTCAAGTTAAAAGAAAGTAGAGTACATTGGTGTTGCCAGGAGTCAGGATTAGAGACAGCATGGAAGCATTTGTGAAACCATACTGCTCTGTATACTAAAGGATGATGGTCAGTTCTACACATTTGTTAAAATGTATAGGTCTATACAAGAAGCTAACCTATTCTGCTTTGTTTCCTTTAACTTATAAATATAAACTTGAAATTTCAGAAAATATTTATCCTGAAATAACCTTTTAAAGAGTTACATGTTGGCAGAAAACCCTAATCAGCCACTGTTTCAAGAATTAGTGATGGAAGAATACTTTCACTCCTATACAGGGTATATGTTGCTTCAGGGGGCTGAAGGAATGTAAGAGCCAGATGATGGGAGATATGCTGCCACAAGAAGCCCATGAGCACTGCACCCATGAAGTCACTGAAAGCTTTAGTTATCTGCACAAGATGGGGAAGAAGTCATGAGGCTGCACCTTTCCTCCAGGGACTTTTGGAAATTAACTGTTATTGGGAGAATTAAGCCATTTTGTTCCATGGTATAACCACAAATGCATTTCCTTTGTCTAGTACAAAACCTCCCATCCATGTTCAGGCAAGAAATCCTAATTAAACTCTATGGGTCACACACAAAAGAAGACATGAAAATAGGAGGGAGATTGTTGAGAAGAGTTTCAGCTGGAGAAGTGGGGGAATGAGAGACCAGAATGATGAGGCTGAAGAATATTGGTATTCATCATATAAATAATGGGCTCTCGAACAATAAAAGTCTGCTTCTGTTTGTTATAATATATACTGGGTCCTGGGTTAAGGATTATTATATACAGATTTGGGGCTGAGAGTGTAATAATTTCCACTGGGAGTTACAATAGAATGAAAGTGTTAAGAATTGAATGTTAAAGGTTCACACTTAGGTCTACTCTACAGAAGATGTCTCTAATTTTATGCCCTTGGCAAGGGTCATCATTGTGACACATTTAGTAACTTTTTCATGGACACTTGAGGGAACATTATAATTCAGCAGAATTATAAAACATTATCATATTAGATATCTCTATAAGTATTTGTCAGGTATTGGGGAGAAAGAGGTGACAGATGTTTTTCTTAATTGATCTAGTTATAGTGTATTAATTAGTTCTAGACATCTATCTAATAACACAGTGCTTAAAGTCAACAAGATTGAGTGGTTTCAGTGTGAAGAGGAGAAACCTATGATGACATTTGAATAAAACAAAACATAAACAAACTAAGGTAATCTCTAGGCAGTGACGGATATATTGGTTGCCTTGACAGTGGTAAAGATTCCATGAGTACACACATATACTCATTTTTATGCATGTGTACACATGACATGTACACAGCTTATTGGATATCATTTTACCTATATAAAGCTACTGGAAAAATAAACCATCGCTATTATATGTACCTGCTTGGGATATTCCTAGATCTGTAAGACCATTTCAGTTATTTCCTTGAGCTAGGAAAGTAGCTGTGTTAAAACTTCAAGTGTTTAGTCTCTGGGAATAAAGGGTTAAGTTATACAGTTTGACAAGATCCATTATAAATAAAATCTGGTATTCAGATAGGGACTGATTCCATCCTTTCCTAACAGTTGCAGTTCAAGGCACAACCATAGCCAGAGTCTAGGTTAAATAACAGTTACTTAATATCTTTCAATGTTTCAAATATTTCTGGCATCATGCCAGAGGAAACTATAGAAGTTATTCTCGCCAGCATCTTGTTCCTAGTTCTGTATTACAAAATCCACAGGTCAATCAAACAGGTGACTATGGCTACTATGTAGTATCCCTACAAATATTCAAAAGATAGTAACTAAACTGCCACCAAAATCTTGGCTAGGCAATGGAGGCAAGACACAAGCAAAGCATGTAACTGCTCTTTGAGGGAATCAAAACATGAGAGTTTTATAAAGTGTTTGCAAAATAATACTTGATATAGTTGCAAGTTTTCACAGGATATAACTATATTTTGTATATTGTATGACACTTGTTAATGGTCACAAATCATGGGTGAAAATTTTATTCCTCCTTGGAAAAAAAGTTCAGTACATAAAAATAGAGAGAGAGGAGATGCTAAGGATATTACATAGGTAAAGCCAAGGTCACTTCTTTCCTAATTCAGCCCCTTCTACCTGCATGTCACTATATCCAACTTCTGAGAAGACACATTGAATTTTAATCCATCTCATGATTGGAATATTTTGAGTTATTATGTTTAAAAATAAGTCAAGGTCAAATATGCACAATGTCAAGAACGTGAAACAAAAATTGACAGGGAAACGTGATTGAGGCAGTTCATGCTAAATGTGCTTTTTTTGTGGGGGATGAGGAAGAGGTATGGATGATAGAGAAGGGGAATTGTATTTTTACAAATATAGAGTGTAATGAAATTACAGAGATCAGTTCCATTCTATTTTCAGGAAAGAAGGGCAGAACCACTTAATGCCAACACAGTGTGCTCCTATTAGAGAGCATTTAGCTAGCTCCAATATTTCAAGGCAGATGGTATTCCTCAAGGATGTGAGTAAGAGATTTCTAATTGCATCCTGAATAAATACTGGTAATTTCTACCATCATTATATATGTCTTTTCCTCCCTAACCAAGAACTTAATACAATAGTGACATATATAATTAATGTCAGTCTTAATTCTCTAGTCTTAAGAGGCTTATTCACTACAAAAATCACATTTGTCTACAGATGATTATCTTTTCTCCTAAAGTAGCCTCAAGAATGAGCTGCTATAATTGAAATAAATACTCATAAATTCACTGTCTTTTTTGCACTTTGGATGCCATAAATTTGCATGTGTTTCAAAGCTTCCTATATTATTGCAGCAACTGGATTTTGAGAAGAGCATTAAGGTGGGCTCTCCTTCCAAGATATGTCCTGCCATTAATAAGATCTGTAGTGCCTCACACTTTACACTGTAAGTTGTGTAGAGAGGCCACAAGGATACTGATTCATATGGTATGCATATGTACTTGCCAAGCATGATGGTGTGGGGGATGGGGAATATGTGTAAAATCAATCTGATAGGATATTGAATTACTTCTTCATAGGATCCTGCTGTCTAGTATGTCTGAGAGGGAGTTTCTGCATTGGGTTAAGTGAGGTGGGAGGTTCTAAGCTGAATGTGGGCAACACATGCTGGAGATCTGAACTGAACAAAAGATAGCAAGCTGAGAAAGCATTTGCCTCTATTTGCATCCTGACTGCAGAAACAATAGGACCAGCTGCTCAGGCTTCCTCCACCATGACTTCCCTATTTTTATGAATAATACCTTCTTAAGCCATGAGCCTGAGTAAGTCCATCCTTCCTAAAGGTGTTTTTGTTACATATACTGATTAACAGTAGTGAGAAAAATAATGAACACACTCAGTTGTGCATCCTACTAAGTATGGCCACAGAACAAGAGCCAGGGAGCTTCAACAGTCCCCTCACACTGAATCTCTTGCCTTGCTAGAGGAACTTGGCAGAGGAAGATGCTTTTCTTACCGAGATGCCACGATGTGAAATTAATGTTCTTGGAACTGGGTACTAAAACAAATAAATATAACCAGTGACAGGAGTAACCAAACCATTAATTACTCTATAAATAAGGCAAAGCTGTGCCAGGGAGTGTTGTATACTAGTGAATGTTGTATACCAGCTGCATACACAGACAGCAGATACCTGACTACTTCAAGCCTATATGAAAATTTAGCTGTAAAACAAATCCAGACACGTGTTTTCCTCTAGTTAAGTTCTGAAGACTTTCCAGAACTGAAGGACTCATGCAGGATCATAGAACATAGGCTGTGAGATGAGTAGGATCAGAAGGTCAGGCTCTTAGGCTAAGTAAGGTAACCTAGACCAGAAAGACATTCATGCATGTTCTCTCTATCTGTGGTATATAGCTCCAAATCTTTGGCAGTATATAACCTGAAGTAATCCTTGAAACGAAAAAAGTAAAGAAGCCAAAAGTAAGGAAATAAGGAGTTCTAAAGAGCGAAGTATCAGGATACAGATTATATGAAGGGGAAATGGGGAATATCAGTCATGGTTCTTTAGAGTCACAGAACTATGAAATGCATCTCTCTCTCTCTCTCTCTCTCTCTCTCTCTATATATATATATATATATATGTATGTATGTATGTATGTATATGTATATGTATATGCACATATATGTATAGATATAGATATAGATATAGATATAGATATAGATATAGATATAGATATAGATATAGATATAGATGGGAATTTGTGAGAATGACTTACAGGCTGCAATCCAACTATGGCTAATTTTGAATGGAAAGTCCAAGAAGCTAGTAGTTACTAGTAGGTGTCTCATGTGGTCTGTTGATATCACAAAGAAGGAAGTGAATTGCTGAATGAGGTAAGGGCAAGCAGGTGAAGAGCAGTCCTTCTTTCTTACATTGTTCTTTATAGTTTTACAACAGAAAGTGTGGCCCACATTAAATATATGCCTTCCAGCCTCAGGGTCTGTATTAAAGGCATGTGTCAACCAGTCTCAAGATCCAGGTAAAAGGAATGTTGTCTTCCTGCCTCAAAATCTAATCACAAGTATACCCTTCATTTTTGGATTATAGCTCATTCAAATATAGTCAAGCTGACAACCAAGAATAGTTATCACATGGAGGAAGGAGTGTGTTTAAATGGACAGTAGGGTGGAGCAACAGCAATACAGAAAAAGAGTGAGGAAGAGAGGTAAATAACACTGAGGAGGTTTGAAAAATCCATAAGGGAATATATTATTTGACATTCTCTCTCTCTCTCTCTCTCTCTCTCTCTCTCTCTCTCTCTCTCTCTCTCTGTGTGTGTGTGTGTGTGTGTGTGTGTGTGTGTGTGTGTATAATTAACTGGCACCATGTGGAATGATGATATTCTCTGTAAGAGCCAAAGACAACGAACAAAATTCCATGAATACTTTTGGAAACATTTGACATTTAAATAAAGTATTTACTACCTTTTTTTTTTTACCCACTGAATAAGTAATTCCCATTTTGACCTACACAAGTTAAAATAGTATTTTCTGTTCTTTATGGATGAAAATTCAGTCAAAACAACTTTTAACTAGAAAGTGAATCCTCCCTAAGAACAACCGTTGGCCTTTCCCCATCTTTCCATGAAACTACTTCATCATTCTCTAGGTGCATACCAGCTAACTGGCATTTCCCCCATAAACACTGAAGTCCTAACTTCTTAATTTCAGATCTGAGTTATCTCTTCCTGCTGTAAACAGCATGAATTAAAAAGCCCAAGACCCATCTATGAATGTGCCAAAAGCAAGGGTTTCACAGATTATTAGTCTGTTTTTCAGTTGTCATACAAACAAATGCTTATGGCTGAATTATTTATAAGAAACAGAGGTTCTTCATTCAGCTCCTGATTTTAAACGTGGACAAACCAAGATACAGCAGTTGCTTCAGGATAAGATTTCATAATATACCAGTCTGAATGTACTGTAATAAACAGAAGGGTTAACAGGAGCATGCAGATGAAAACAGAATATAATAAGCAACTTCATTGTGTAAGAATCTACTCTTGAGATCTGTAAACCAGTTCTGGGAGGAAGGCTATTTATCTTCCTATCATCCTAGGAGCTAACCAACCCTTGAAGACCCACCTTTAATTCCACTTATGAGAGACTCAAATTTCACTGTTGGTTTCAAGGGGAATAAATCATATTGCATCTTTAGCTTTGTCAATTTGAAAAACCTAGAATCACTTGAGAGTTTCAATGTGGCCATGTCTATACTGGGATGGTCTGTGTCTGTGGGGCACTCTCTTGGGTTAACTGATATTTGAACTCCGGCCCACCTTAAGCAGCCTCATTCCCTATATGGGGGTTCCTGACTTGTGTACAAGTGGAGAAATAGAGCTAAGTATAAGCAATAAATTGAATATACATATGTGTATATTTTCTCTGCTTTAGATGTGATGTGAGTGTGGGTTTTGAGTTCCTTATTTAGCTTCTACTCAGTGGTAGACAATGACATAGAATTATAAGCTAAATAAACTCTTTCTCCCCAATGATACCTTTTGTCAAGATAATTTGGCAAAGAAATAGAAATCAAACTCTAGAAGCATGGCAGATTATTAATTCTGAAGACAGCACTGTTTGCATAGAAAAGTCCAGTTGTTATTGCAGCTTGAGTGGGGAAGAAAACACATACTGCAATTGCAAAAGCTGCCTGACTACCAGCTTCCTGTCTACAATGGGAATGAAGGTTGTTCAAGCTTTGCTTGCAACTCTCATCCCTTGCAGATAGTTGAAATTATTACTCCTAGCCTTTTAGTACAGGAAATCTTATGTGAAAAACTATCATAATTTTTATTTCTTCTTTTAAAATGTGTGTGTGTGTGTGTGTGTGTGTGTGTGTGTGTGTGTGTGTGTGTGTGTGTGTGTGTTTGTGTGTGTTTGGTCCATACCTTCTTACCTTGGGACAAAGAGCGTTATTGCTTACCAATGCATCTATCAGGCTACCTGGCCTACAAGCTTCCGGGATTCTCCAATCTTCATCTTTTGTTGAAAATTAGGAGTACTGGCTTTGCAAACATGCACTTCTCTATGCCAATGTGTTTCATTGGGTCTAGTGAGCCAAATTCAGGTCCTTAATCTTGAACAGCAAGTGTTTTCTCCACATCCAAATTGCAATTTATAAATGTCAAGTTTCCATAACCATCACAAGATACAACACTCAAACTTTATTTTGCTTTTTAAAGGAACTACATAAAAATGCTTCTTCAATAGGCTTTTGAGACTGTGACTTGCCTCCTTAATTGTAGGATCCTTTAATATCAACAGAAACAAAACTGAATTGAAAAACAAGGTTGGGAGTAGGTAATTAAACATAGGCATGCACATTCTCACACACACACACACACACACACACACACACACACACACACACACACACAAATACACCAGGGAAAATAACAACAAAACCTATGTTTGGAAATATTTAAAATTTCAAAATATTATTTAGAAAATATTAATATGATACAACATTCTTCAGAAAATACTGTGTAACTAGTCAGTGGGTGGTGATGTGTTTACACTTAGGTACAGAGGCATGAGATGAACACCGTGTCACCTGCGGTGAGAGGAAGCCACTGTGAAATGAGATGGTGAAATTGGACAGCTCATTAAGGAGGAGGAAAAGAGAAGGCCTGCATCCAGCTGGCTCTGGACATGAATTTCTTGGATATTACAAAATTATACAAGCAAATTTTTCTGGTCCTTGGTCAGGAGTTCCCAGGAGCAATACAGGAAATTGAAACTCTCACCTTTGTCTTCCCTGCTTTTTCAAGAGAAGTCAATAACAAAAGTCCTAATGCTCACAATGTCAGTCTTCTCCAGACCCAGCAAGATAGGTGATACTATCCTCTTGCATCTGATATACTCTATGTTCAGCCAGTAACAGAAATCCAACTTAGTGCCATGACCATTTTAGCTGAGAAAAATGTATCTGTTACAAGTTAAATGAAACACTTCATTATTACATGATTATTCTTTATCTGATGATTGGGATTAGTATTAGAAAAACAGAAGATTTTAGAAAGTATTAGAAAAACAGCATTAAGCAGGTGTGTGTGTGTGTGTGTGTGTGTGTGTGTGTGTGTGTGTGTGTTTGCAAGGTCACTCGTTTGAGATCTTAGCTTTGTAGGATTCTTTGTATCTCTGTGAGAATATGTCCATGTATATGAAGTAGGGTATCCACAGAGATAGGTACAGGGGGTTGAATCCTTTGGAGCTGGAGTTATAGGCTGTAAACTATGGGTTCCATTCCTAGCATTATAAAGGAAAAAGGGGGTTTATGAATTTTTATTTTACAAATTGCCCCCTTCTTTTAAATTACACATTTTGATGCAATCTTTTCTAAAGAAAAATGGTTGATGGCAATTACATCTTAGTACTTATAGAACTGTTTATTTCAATAAAGCAGTGGCTCACAAATGGTTCATTGTGAAGAGTCAGGGAGCATTATTTTAGCTTTCTCAGCCACACTGTATTTGTGACCACTATCTAGTTCTGTCTTTATTTGAAAATTCTGAGTTGGGATTTCTTCCACTCTAGGATTTCTTTAGTTCCCTGTAATTCTTTGTGTAGGATTGAGGCCTCAGTGTGATTTCCCCATCCACACTGGCATGACTATTGTGCCAGTTCAACTCATGTTAGGCAGTCATGTTGCTGAGACTTTCTGGGTGGAGTGCCTGACATTACTAGGAGATATTCTCACAGTAAACTGCCTGTTCCTCTGGCTCTTACATGCATTCTACCGTCTCTTTCAATAATGTTTCCCCAGCCATAATTACTGAAGTTGTTTTGAGGGCCAGGGCTTCACAAGTCTGCATTTTCATTTGATATTGTTTTCTGTAATGTTCTCCATCTGCTGCAAACAGAAGTTGTCTTGAAGCAGAATGAGAACTACACTTATGTGTGAATATAATGACAAATCTTCAGAATGTAGTCAAAGATTACTCTGGCTTATCAAAATGGCAGTTGTAGATTCACCCCCAAGATTTACTACTTCAGTAACTGTGGCTAGGTAGCTTGGTTTCCAGTGCTAGACATGATTTCCAACTTGTTGAGTAAGTCTTAAGTCTAATTAGAGAGCCACATGGGTGAACCTTTAGTGCACCTTTAATGTTATTGTGCCCTTCTTGTTTTTCCCATTGTTCATAGGCATCATAGCTTGGTAGGGCTTTGATTACTTTCCTCCTTTGGAAGCTTGGATGGTGCCTTCTGGTACTATCAAAGCCAGTCCTCAGGGAGGAGGCTTACAGGTCTGTTCCAGCTCAGGGAATATCTGAACCCTGTGTCTGAACTACATGATGTCATCAGCAATAATGGTATACCTTCCACTTCTAGGAGACAACCAAGGGAAATATTAATAGCCTGTAAAGTTTGGGGGGTCTTTTGAACAAAAGTGAACCACAACTAAGAAGAGAACTTCTCATTCCTTTTGTTGGAATGTTTGATAAAGGGCCTTTGATACTTGGAGGAAGAATGGTTACTGCAGATGGAAAACTTTCACTTGTGTGTTTGTCGGTATATATACACACAGCCTGTGTGTATTATAGGTATTTTTAGGTAGATAGTTAATAGCATGCTTCCACATGAATCCCAAACATTCTTATTGTTATTTTACCAACCCCCATCTCAATACTCATTATATGTGTGCGTATCCATATGGATCATATAGATTATAGATAGATGATAGATAGATAGATAGATAGACAGATAGATAAATAGATAGATAGATAGATAGATAGATAGATAGATAGATAGATAGATAGATAGATAATCGATATAGATATATGCTTGCTCTTTGAGGACTCTCCATATTGATATCCAGAGTGGCTAGACCAGTTTGCAATTCAAACAGTGAACAAACAATTATCTTTTCCACATGTTCTCCAATTGTTTGTGGTTAGAAATCATCAACAGTTGGGGGTTAATCTTTGCCATTCAGACTGGGATAAATGAAATTTCAATGTTGTTATTAGTTTCATTTACTAATTTCTAGGCACTATAAACATTGTTTTATTGACTCTCAGCCATTTTATCTTTCAGTCCCAGCTCATAGTTTGAATGTATCATTTGTTTTCTTGACTGTATTTTGCATCCTTAATATATTCTGGATATTAACCCTCTGCCAGAAGATTAGTGTAAAGATTCTTTCCAGTCCTGTGGACTTCTTCTTCACAAGGTTGATTTTTTTACCTATGCAGAAGTTATTAAGTTTTATGAAATACAACTTGTAAATTGTTAGCCTTAATTCTTAGGAAATGGAGCCCTATTCAGAAAGCCATTCCCTAAACTTGTATTAAATAGGTTACTGCCTATGGTCTCTACTAATAGTTATGTTTTATTTTGTTTTGTTTTTTCAGTTTTAACATTTAGGTCTTTAATCCATTTGGAGTCAGTTTTATGCAGTGTGGTAGATATGGATGTGATTTCATTCTTCTGCATATGAACATCCAGTTTATCCAGAACTATGTATTAAGGATGCTTTCTTTTCTCAAGCTTACGTTTTTGACAGTATTGTCAAATATCAATTGTCTAAAGTTATGCCTTCACATGGTGGAACCTTTGATTTTGTTCCATTGTTCTACATGATGCTTTTGGGCCATTATCTTAGTTAGGGTATATATTGCTGTGGTAAAACACCAAGACCCAACAACAAATAGCAGGTGTGGGATTTTATGTGGCTTACATTTCTACATCACAGTTTATCATTCAACATCAATGGAAATCAGGACAGAAACTCAAACAGGGCAGGAAGCTGAAGGCAGGAGCTGACGCAGAAACCATGGAGGGTCACTACTTTCTGGATGGTTCCCATGGCTTTGCTCAGCCTAGTTTCTTATAGAATCCAGGACTACCCAAGAAGGAATGTCACAGCCAATCATGGGCATGGGTGCGGCCCTCCTTCATCAATCACTAACAAAATGCCCTACAGTCAGATCTTAGGGAAGCATTTTCTCAATTGAAGTTCTCTTCTTTCAGATAAATCTAGTTTGTGCATCAAGTTGGCATAAAAGTAGCCAGCACAACTGATCCTTTGCCAACTCAACACACAAACACATCACTAATAAGCCATACCTTCCCTATTTATCCCCAAGATCTCCCATTAAAAATATAAAAAACTTTAAAAGCCCCACAATATGGGGGAAATTCAAGCACACTGTGAACCCTGAGTTTGCATTTGTGTTGATTCAATAAAATTAACTTTGTGGTAAACTGAGTCATCTGAAAATAGATTTTAGGCAATGTGCTCCTAAAAACAATGTTTTTTTTTTTCTAGAGATAATCCAAACTGAAGATCCCAGCCTTCTGCATTATGAAGAATTTGTGAAAAAGGCCAGCACTGAACTAATGAATGAAAATCAATAAGGGACAGGCAAGGTGACCCTTTGTCATATAGAATTGCCTTAAGGGCCTTCTGGCAGGCCCCCAATGTGAAATTTGATTTAATAATTTCCTGTCAGTACTGGGGAAAAACCTCCATGGGGCAATTAAAAGACTTAATGCACATGTGGTCATCCAATCCAAACTAGCTTATAGGACTAAAACATGCCTTTCCTTTGCTCAGGTAAGAAAAAAATATTAAATGTAATACTTTTTCCTGTTGCTAAAAAATTTTGGTTTAAAAGATATAACAAAAAGAAACTCCCCAAAGTTCGGGTTGGAGAAGGGTTTTCTTTTTGTTTTTCGAGGGGAATTAAAGCATCTAACTAAGAAATCTGAAGACCACTAGACAACTGAGACATCCGAAGAAAGATGAATCATCCAGAGAAAAATGTTCTAAGTAAAGGATTAAAGTTGGCCCAATGGTATAGCATATTTCTAAAAGGATAATTTCATAAATCTTCCCAAATATTTGTTTCTGCTGCTCTCAATAAGCATAAAAGGCAAATGGCCATTTTTTGTGCTCCCAATTCAATTAAAAATCAAAGCTAGCTTTGGAATTGGAGTGTGGCTATCATCTTCTCTAAACCAAAGCATGATTGTTAAAAAAAATCCAAAATTTCTGTCTTATGTCAGAAGAGCCATCTGATATATAACATAAGAAAAACAAAATTATTTGTTTTGTTGTTCCAACCTCATAATCCTTTGGTTCTATTTTGACTCTTTAAAACTATTCTTGGTGTATCAATATTATATATATATATATATATATATATATATATATATATATATATATATTTCTGTCATGATATTAATGGTCCTATATGTGGTTCTTTAATCTCTCTGAGATCTGCTGCATATTGTTTGAGTTTTCTGCACTGAACTGTGACCTCCTAACAGTGACCTTTCAACTCACCAAAAAGATGATGGGGCCCAATAAGGATGATTTCACCTGGATTGTGGTAATGCCAGTAAGCTGACAAATAGCACCCAATGATCAGGTTTATACTACAAACTTCTCAGGACAATTTCAAGGTGGTTAGCACACATTGTCCAGCCTCTCACACTATTCGGCCAAGGCTTCAGATAAGCCTACACTTACCCTTCACAAAGAGACTAAACAAAAATACTACAGTTAGATCTCCCAGGACTTGACCATCATCTCAATTTTCTTGGGGTCCCCAAAAGATTCTGTTTCCTTCAGACAATGGGAAGTAATTTTAAGAATATGACACCTACATTTGCAAGAGTTAGAGTAGGTGGTTTTTGGTAATTTGATGGGTTGTGAATATTTATCATCATTTGGGGGTTATTTGTTAGTTGCAAGTTGTTACTGGTCATGGTAAGAGAGGAACCTAAGCAAGGAGGTTGAATTGAATGATCTCTTTCAGAAAAAAAAGGGGGGACACTATGGAAAAGATAGGATAAAAGAGTAATCTACTTTAAACTAAAAAACAACAATTAATCTTAGATAATTTACAGTGGTATGGAATTTTGTATATTGGCACAAATTTGAGCTCATTTTCGTTAGAACATACTCTATATAAGTTTTATTCTTGTTTAAGATATTTGTGTATATTGTTGCAAACGTAAGGTTTCTACTTTTGTAAAAGGTATTATACCTATACAACTCATTTACAAATGTAATGTATAATTAAGAAATATGTGTTAGTAGTTAGTCATTTATAATAGTAGTTATGTTAGGTATGTTTATAAGGTTAAACAGAAATATTTTAGATATATAGGTGGTATTCAAATACTTCAGAGCCTATGACATTTGAGATGTTTTAATAACCTAAGGCTTGTCATGAAACTGAGTCATGAAATGTCTGTTCCTGACAGCACCAATTTACTTCAAAAAAGGATAATGGACATTGAAGTATCTCCATACGGTGTCTGCTTTTATTGTGGCAAAGTTTGACACTTGGCAAGAAACTGACAAGTGCCTTCAATGCTGACAGTATACTATCCAAATTGAACAAGCAGGACACAAAAGACAACTGCCAAATTTTGCCAAGACAAAGTAGGACAGTCTTTCAAAATTTCTGTTTCACAGAAAGTCTGTCAGATATTTTAGGCCTGTAGGCTGAAGATGGATGCCCCAGTGTTATTGAGAAAATGTGGTTGACTGTCTGGGCATCCAGCTGTTTCTGTCATTTCTATGGTTTTGGAAGTTGTTTGCTCTGCACTTCCTGAATATATCCTTCTTGGGTCTCTGATAGAGTAGAAGACACAATAGTTATAGTTATATTTTCCCTAGTTACTAAGTTCAGAAAAAGAAACTTGCAAAAAATATAAAGTGTATAAGGTTGAGAGATATAAAAGCTTAAATTGTTTATCTAAGAAAATGTTTTGAGGTCTAAAAGATAGTTTGTTTTAGTGATACAAGTTAGGATAAAAAGTGAATTAGGTACAAAATTTGGATTCACCCAGATAGGGTAAATAACAGAGAAGTTCTATGAATTTGCCAAATACAACCAGACTAGACATTATGAATATAATTCTTATACAATAACTGTTCTTATTGTGTATAGTTTTACTAAGTCAAACTTTCTTTTTATTTAGACAAAAAGGGGGAAATGTTGGGGGACATTCAATCACACTGTGAACCACAAAGTTTACCTCACATTGATCAAAAAATAAAAGTAACCTTGGGTCAAAAAGCTGAGTTAGCAATTCGTTGGAGGAAGTAATCATAGAACATTAGAGGTCAACCTGGAGAGATAGAGACACACAGCAAGTAGTTGGGAGGGAATGAGAGTGGCTCTTGTTTTTCTAATTTGACATAGAAGAAGTTCAATCTTTCAGAGAATCCAGCAAAGAGAGAAGGTTAGCTTTTTGCTATTCAGCCTCTCTGAGGTAACAGGTTTCACCCCAATCTTCGAATCGCAAGTCTTACTAATAAATAAAATAATAGAGATTTAGTTCAAGCTACCTTTAGTAGCAGCAACAGAGGTGGTGTCTGCAAGAAGAGAATTTCAGGCAGGCTAAGGCCTGTGCAACAAGGCTGATGCTAAAAAAGCAGGCAAGTAACTGTGAAATTGCAATTTTTGGCTAATTGGGGAACTGCCACTGTGCCCCAGTTAAAAAAAATATACCAGTCTTTGCAAACTGAAACACATTAAAATTTTAGTGTCTTTAAAATGTCCAATCTCTCTAAAAATCCAAAATCTCCTGTGAAAATTCAAAGTCATTCAAAGGAGCTATCGACTCCTTTAAAATTCAAAATTAAATACCTTCTTCAAGAAGGAAGAACCAGGTTACAGTCACATCCTGAACCAAACAAAAACAAATTCCAACAGTATAAATCACTAAAAGTCCAATTATCTGGGATTTGTTCACTGTCTTCTGGGCTGTTTCAAAGAACTTGAGTCACTCTTCTTGCTCTGCTCTCAGCAACAACACATCTTGTATTCTAGCCTCCAGCTGGCTCTACTCCACTGATGCTGTTTTTGGCAGTCATCCCATGACACTAGCCTCTGCAAATCACTGGTGTCTTGGGCTTCACTTTTACCAAGAGCCTGTCATAGGCTCTCTTCTTGGCACCAAACTTCAATATCTTTAAATGATCCCTTCAGTTCTTCGCCTTCAACTGACACTTGAGATTGCACTTTCACCATTGGCCTCTCCTGCTCTAACACAATGCCAAGCCTTAGATACTCTCCATGACCCTTTCATTCCTTCAAAACCAGTACACCACTGTATGATTCTTTAGCTACCACTACAGATGCTAAAGTAACTTGCCACCTGAGGCTCCTCTGTGGAACACAGCTTCTGTGTGCTGAGTCTCAGGAAATAATTTCCAGAAGATTCACCTCAGTGATGCAAGGCCCTTCTTGATCACCACCATCATTCTCAGGTCCAGCTAACCAACATCCAGAATCCCAGCAAACCAAAGGTTTCACTTTAGTACTGAAGAATCACAACTTTTTCTTCAGCCTCAGCTAACAAAAAACAACAGAATTTTGAATCATAATAGGAAACAGCCCTGATAGGGTCTTCAAACTTCCCTCTGAAAAGGAGAAGTTCACAAGCCTATCCTCTGTCCTCTGCACTGTTCTCAATATTCTTATCATCCAAGCTCCTATGCAGCATCTCACAGAGTTCTCAGCACTCAATGGCTTTTCTTTCCCAAGGTTCCAAGGTACTTTCACACTTCTGCACAAAACGTGGTTAGGTCTACCACAATACCCCACTACAATGGCACCAACTAGCTAGTGTTTCTATTACTGTAATAAAACACCATGACCAAAAACTTGTTGGGGAGGAAAGAATTTATTTGACTTACACTTCCATAACATCATTTATCATCAAAGGAAGAAAGGACAAGAACTCAGACATTGTAGGAACATGGAGGCAGGAGCTGATGGAGAGGCCATGGAAGGGTGCCGCTTACTAGCTTACTTCCTTTGGCTTGTTCAACCTGCTTTCTTATAGAACTGAGGACAAAAAGCCCAGCAATAATACCACCCACCATCAACGGCACACCCCACTAACCTCATTGATCACTAATAAGAAAATAAAACCAGAACATTTGGAGGCATTTTGTCAACTGAGGTTTTCTCCTTACAGATAACACTACTTTGTGCCAATTAGACATAAGGTTAGTCAGCACAGCCATTCTATGTTTATGTTTTAAACTAAGGCTTTGAAACATAGCTTAATGTCTCTAATTGTAATAATTTGTTATTATTATTATCATTATTATTTTATCAGGATTATTTTGGTTTTATAGGTTTTGTGGTTTCACATTAATTTTAAGAAAGATTCCTGTGAAGTGAGAGATGGGATTCTAATTGAGTTTACAATGAATCTGCAAATAGAATGGTAGAATAATCATTTTTATAATGTTAAGTCTATGAATCTACAAGCTTGGGATGCCTTTCTATTTTATAATGTCTTTTTCTATCTCTTTCTTTAGAAATTTAATGTTTTTGTTGTTGAGATTTTTCCTTGGTTAGGTTTGTTCGTAGATTATTTTCCTTGAGGCTATTGTGAATGGAGGTATGGCAATGGTTTCTTTCCATGATTGCTTGTTGGTAGTGTATAGACCAGTTATTCCTTAGTGAAAGTTGATTCTCTATCCTGCCACATTGCTGAATTACTCATTTCAAGAATTTCCTGAGGCCGGGCGTTGATGGTACACGCCTTTAATCCCAGCACTCGGGAGGCAGAGGCAGGTGGATCTTTGTGAGTTCAAGGCCAGCCTGGTCTCCGGAGCGAGTGCCAGGATAGGCTCCAAAGCTACACAGAGAAACCCTGTCTCAAAAAAACAAAAAAAAAAATTTCTGGTAGAAATTTTAAGTTCTCTAATGTATAATATTACACTATCTGCAAATATGGATAGCTTGGCTTCATTGTTTCTCTATTTGTATCCATTTAATTTCCTTTATTGCTTTATTGCTCCAGCTAGCACTTCAAACAACATATTTAAAAAGGAGAAGAGATAGTGGACTTCATTATCTTGTTCCTGATTTCAGTGGGCTTGCTTCAACTTTTCTGGGTTTAGAATGATGTTGGCTGTGAATTTCTCAAACATAGACATTATTATGTTGAACTATGTTCTCTCTGTCCTGTATTCTCTAAGATGTTTATCATGAAAGCACATTGTATTTTATCAGAAGTTTTATTTTTCTCTATCTTTTGAGACACTTACTTTTTATTCATATCAATTCATATGGTTTATTGTGCTTATCCACTTGAGTAGGTTGAACCATCCCTACATTTCAAGGCTAAAATTAACTTGATGTTGGTGAATAGTCTTATTGAGGTATGTCTGTATAGGGTTTACTAATGGAGGAATGTCCTTCTGTATATGTTTCTCTTGATGAATACAACACTGATTGGGTGTTTGGCCAGGCAGAAAGTTTAGGCAAGGCTAGGAGATGGGGAGAATTCTAGGAAATGTAGGCAGATGGAGTCAACATGTAGGCCTTCAAAGGAGTAACGACAGATCTCGACCCTTCTCAGGTAAGCTAAGACCACATGGAAATAGATTAATAGCAAGGGGTTAATAATTAAGACAGAGCTAGCCAATAAGAAGCCCTAGCCAGCACCCAACACTTTTATAATTAATATATTTCCCGTGTGTTTCTTTGGGGCTCAAGGGTGGCAAAAATAGGAGGGACAAAAAAAACATTCATGATCATGTTTAAAGGTATCTTACTGAGCAGTTTTGAATGTGTATTCACAAGGAATATTGGTCTGTAATTTTCTTTTTTTCTGTCTTTAATTGATTTTGGTTAAAGTATGGAATGTTCAAGAATGTGTGTGTCATCCTTGCACAGAGGACATGCTAATCCTCTCTGTACCATACCCATTGTATGATATGTGCCATCAAAATGAGCTTTTTTGCATTTTTTAAATCTTTTTTTTATTTGAATTAGAAACAAGATTGTTTTACATGTCAATCCCAGTTCCTACTCCCTCCCTGCCTCCCCTACCACCTGCCCCAACTAAAACCATACTTATCACATATCCTTTCTGTTCCCCAATGAGGATGAGGCCTTACATAGAGGGTTATCAGAGTCTATCATATCATTTTGGATAGGGCCTAGGCCCACCCCTGTGTGTCTTGGCTCAGGGAGTATCCCTCTATGTGAACTGGCCTCCCAAAGTCCACACCTATGCTAGGGATAAGTACTGAACTACTACAGGAGGTCCTGTAGATTTCCAAGGTCTCTTCACTGAAACCCATTTTCCTGAGGTCTGAATCAGTCCCATGCTGGGATATCAGCTATAAGTCTGGGGACCAAGAGCTCCCTAATGTTCAGGTCAGTTGTTTTTGTGGGTTTCACCAGCCTGGTCTGGACCCCTTTGACTATCACTTGTTCTCTGCAACTGGATTCCAGTTCAGTTCAGTGATTAGTTGTGGGTGTCTGCTTCTACTTCCATCAGCTGCTTGATGAAGTCTATAGGATGGCATATAAGACAGTCATCAATCTCATTATCAGAGGAGGGCATTTAAGGTAGCTTCTCCTCTGTTGTTTAGATTGTTAGTTGGTGTCATCTTTGTAGGTCTCCAGACCTTTCCCTAGTCCCTGATTTCTCTGCAAACCTAACATGTCTCCCTCTACTATGGTATCTCCTTTCTTGTATTCTTCTATTCTTCCCGAGACTCGAACTTTCTGCACCCTCATGTTGTCCTCACCCCTTTTCTCCCCTTCTCATTCTCCTAGCTCCCTCCCCTCTCCCACTTGCTCCCAATTTGCTCAGGGATCTTGACCCTTTCCACTTCTCCAGGGAACCATGAATGTCTCTCTTAGGGTCATCCTTGTTTACTAGCTTATCTGGCAGCGTGGATTGTAGTCTAGTGTTCCTTTACTCTAAAATCCGCATATTAGTGAGTACATACCACGTTTGTCTTTTTGTGATTGTGTTACCTTACTCAGAATGGTTTCTTCTAGTTCCATCCATTTTCCTGCAAATTTCAAGATTCCATTGTTTTTTCCTGCTGAGTAGTACTCCATTGTGTAAATGGACCACATTTTCTCTGTCCATTCTTTGGTAGAGGGGCGTTTTGGCTGTTTTCAGTTTCTGGCTATTACAAATATTGCTGCTATGAACATTGTTGAACAGATGTCTTTGTTGTATGAATGTGCTACTTTTGGGTATATGCTTAGGAGTGGACTTGCTGGATCTTGTGGTAGACTGATTCCCATTTTCTTGAGGAGTCGACATAATGGTTTCCAAAGTGGCTGTACAAGTTAGCACTCCCATCAGCAATGGAGAAGTGTTCCCCTTTCTCCACATCCTCTCCAGCATAAACTGTCATTGGTGTTTTTGATTTGGGCCATTCTGACAGGAGTAAGAGGGTATCTCAGAGTTGTTTTGATTTGCATTTCTCTGATGGCTAAGGATGTTGAACACTTTCATATGAGTCTTTTACCCATTTTAGGTTCCTCTATTGAGAATTGTCTATTAAGTTCTGTATCCCACTTTTTAATTGGATTTTTTTGGTGTTTTGGAGACTAGCTTCTTGAGTTCTTTGTATATTTTGGAGATCAGCCCTCTGTCAGATGTGGGGTTGGTGAATATCTTTTCCCAGTCTGTGGGCTGTCATTTTGTCTTACTGACTGTGTCCTTAGTCTTACAGAAGCTTCTCAGTTTCAGGAGGTCCCATTTATCAGTAGTTGATCTCAGTGTCTGTACTCCTGGTGTTATGTTCAGGAAGCAGTCTCCAGTACCAATTAATTCAAGAGTATTTCCCACTTTGTCTTCTAATAGGTTCAGTGTGGCTGGGTTTATGTTGAGGTCTTTGATCCATTTGGACTTAAGGTTTGTTTGTTTGTTTTATTTTTTTGACATATTAACCAGTTTATTATAGGCCTGCCAGTGTAGGCAAACTAAGAGAAAAGAGAAACAGGGTAAATGGCTTACTGCCTTGGCCGGTCACCATAGAGAGAGAAGAGAAGCAGAAGCAGAGAGAAAAGAGGAGAAGAATAGAGAGTTAGACTTATCCATCCTCAGACCTTGTAACTAGATTCCCAGACCTTCATATATCTTATCTTTTCTATCTTCACATAGATAAACCCCAAAATACCAGTTCCTTAAATCTGTTTTTCTTAAAGTTGGCAAGACTACCAGTCGTCAAAAGCGTCAGAGTTCTTGAGAAAGATAAGATTTTACCTGAATTAATGATTAAAGAATAACAGAGACTTGCCAGCAGGCCAGCCCCAAGGTCCTCCATCCATATTATCAGGCTGCAGGACACCTGCCTTCTAGCTTATAGCATGTGACCTGTGGATTATGGACTACAGAAGGCTCACCTATCTTTGGCCCAAGCAATGCAGGGAAAGTCGATTCCACTGTCCTCTTGTCCACAGTCTTCTGGAGTACTTTGTAGCAGTTGAGGTTAAGGGCAGGGTTTCTCAGTGACTAGTGTTGTCACTGACTCGAGATGAAGTTTCTTTAGTGCCATCAGTCTCCTTGGAGGAAATGGGGTGGGGCCAGCAGCTGGCCTGTCTCTCTGTTATGAAAAGCTTTTTAACAAAACATTTTAAATGCCATGTTCTCTAGATCTCTGAGCATTTGAGGGCTGTCTGTCTGTTTAATATCTCAGCAGTCAAAAATTTGCCTTTAGTTAGAGAAAAATCTCTTTCGTAATAAAAAAGCTATACCTTTGTAAATGGCTTACAGGATGGACTGAGTGGTATAAATATTTTGTTAATTTGAAATAGACCTTTGTGATTTTAAACTTTTATCATCATTTAAAGATACATGAGTTAAATTTAAGTTGTATAGACTTAGTTTATATTTTAAGTATAGTTAAATTAGACCTTTATGGTTTTAAATGTTTACCATCATTTAAAGATACATAGCAATTTAGAAATATGAAACTTAGAACACTTAAAGTTGCATATAGAGTTAGGTAAGTATAAAGTTAAATTTAAATTACATGTACAGAGACAAGCAGGACTGGATAAGAGTAAAAGAGAGAACCAGAATGTAATCTCTGATCTGTACATTGTACCAAACACACAGGAGATTTAAAGGGACAGAGTAGACTTAAACAGAGGGCCCTGGAAAGACACAGATTACTGTAAACAAGCCATGAGCAACAGAGCCAGTGAAAGAAGAAATCATAGACAAAAATAAAATAAAATAAAATAAAAAGTGAAAAGATCTGGCAGCCCGGTTTGCTGGCACAGGCCACTGGAGTGGGCATGCCTACAGGTAGGTCACATGGCCAAGATGGTGGCCCCTAGGTTAGACCACATGGCCAAGATGGTGGTGACCATGAGCCACTTTTTTGTCTGTTTACCTGCCTGTTGGCTGCAACCAGAAAGGTTCTTCTATGCATTCCCCATGGGTGAGGCAAATGGAAAAACCAGCAAAACACTCCTCTCCAGATGCTGTCAGCCCCTGGGAGTTGCCAGGGGTCAGGCCCCACAGGGGACACAGCTGTCCTGAAATGGAAAAGGACTCAGCTGTCTGAGCTGAAAAAGCAAAACATCACCACTCCTGGAGTGGGATCTCAAACCTGACCCGAGGGAAATTCAAGGGATGTCTTACTGGATTGTAGCGAACATGCAGATGAGTGGGATCCAAAGATGGTTAGTTGAAAAAGCAGCGAGTTGAAATGTACATAGTTCCGCCATCTCAGGCCGCTGCAGGCAAGAGGAAGTGTCAGAACAAACCAAGATGAAAGTGGGTTATGAGTTCAGTTTTAGAATCCCTGAAATTTCCCATGCCCCTGGCAGGAGAGGTTACAGAGAAAGCCTATCCTGCCAGCAAGCTGTGAGAGAGCTTAAGGACAGAGCCTAAACTGAGCTGGGTGCCAATGTTAGATTTTTGCTTAAATTAGAAATAAAGAAGAAAAGAGACAGATGATATAAGACTATGAGAAATATTAGACATATTAACTGGTTTATTATAGGCCTGACAGGGTAGTGAGATTAAGAGAGAAGAGAAACCGGGTAAATTTCTGACCGCCATGGTCGGTTGCCATAGAGAGAGAGAGAATAGAGAGACAATGTAGATAGTAGAGAGAGGGTGTAGAGAGAGAACAGACTTAAGTTTTGTGCATGGTGATAGATATGGATCTATCTGCAGTCTTCTACATTCCAGCATCCAGTTATGCCAGAACCATTTGTTGAAGATGCTTTCTTTATTCCATCATATAACTTTAGCTTCTTTGTCAAAAATCAAGTGTTCGTAGGTGTGTGGGTTAATATTAGGGTTTTCAACTCTATTCCATTGGTCTACCTGTCTATTTTTGTGCCAATACCAAGCTGTTTTCAGGACTATAGCTCTGTAATAGAGCTTGAATTCAGGGATGGTGATGCCTCCAGAAGTTCCTCTATTGTAGAGAGTTGTTTTGGCTATGCTGGGTCTTTTGTTTCTCCATATAAAGTTGAGAATTGTTCTTTCAAGGTCTGTGAAGAATTGTGTTGGGATTTTGATGGGGATTGCATTGAATCTGTAGATGGCTTTTGGCAAGATTGCCATTTTTACTATGTTTATGCTACTTATCCAAGAACATGGGAGATCCTTCCATCTTCTGGTATCTTCTTTAATTTCTTTCTTTAGAGACTCTAAATTCTGATGGTACAGGTCTTTCACTTTTTTGGTTACTGTTACCCCAAGGCATTTTATGTTGTTTGTGGTAATTGTAAAGGGTGATGTTTCTCTGATTTTTTTCTCCACGAATGTATCATCTGTATATATTAGGGCTACAGATTTTTTGAGTTAATCTTATATCCTGCCACTTTGCTGAAGGTGTTTATCATCTGTAGGAGTTCCCTGGTAGAGTTTTTTGGTCACTTATGTAAATTATCATATCATCTGCAAATAGTGAAAGTTTGACTTCTTCCTTTCCAATTTGTATCCCCTGGATAGCGTTTTGTTGTCTTATTGCTCTAGCTAGAACTTCAAGGACAATATTGAAGAAGTGTAGAGAGATTGGACAGCCTTGTCTTGTACCTGATTTTAGAGGAATTGCATTGAATTTCTCACCATTTAATTTGATGTTGCCTGTTTGATTGCTGTATATTGCTTTTAGTATGTTAAGGTATGTTCCTGGTATCCCTGATCTCTCCAAGACCTTTATCATGAAGGGGTGTTGGATTTTGTCAAACGCTTTTTCGGCATCTAGTGAGATGATCATGTGTTTTTTTTGTTTTGTTTTGTTTTGTTTTTTTCCTCAGCCTGTTTATATGGTGGATTACATTGATGGATTTTCGTATGTTGAACCATCCTTGCATCTCTGGGATGAAGCCTACTTGATCATGGTAGATGATTTCTCTGATGTGTTCTTGGATTCGATTTGCCAGTATTTTATTGAGTATTTTTGCATCAATGTTCATGAGGGATTTTGGTCTTTAGTTCTCTTTCTTAGTTGAGTCTTTGTGTGGCTTGAGTATCAAGGTTATTGAAGAGTTTAATAATGACCCTTCTGCTTCTATTGTGTGGAATACTCTGAGGTGAATTTGTGTTAGCTGTTCCTTGAATTTCTGGCAGAATTCTGCAGTGAGCTTTACATGTATTTTAAGGTTAAGAAACATTGCAATCTGTATGGCTGTGCATACACTTAGGTATGTGAACATATACATTTATTTACAACATTTTTTTGGGGGGGACAGGGTTTCTCTGTATTGTTTTGGAGGCTGTCCTGTAACTAGCTCTGTAGACCAGGCTGGACTTGAACTCAGAGATCTGTCTGCCTCTGCCTTCTGAGTGCTGGTATTAAAGGCATGCACCACCAATGCCCAGCTATATTTACAGCATCTATAAATATTTATTTATCGATTTATCTATTGATAGACACTTAATGCTTGCTGTTTGTGCCTCTGTGCTATTGTGAAGGGTTTTTCAAGGAAATGGGTGTACAAATAGCTCTTTCATATCCTGCTCCAATGGTTCAAAACTTGCTCAGAAGTAACATTGCTTGAACAAATGACAATTTTCTTTGCAATGTTTTAATAAGTCACTGTAGTGTTTCCCATAGCAACTGTACTATTTTACATTTTTTTACGAAGAGCACTTAGATATTCCAATTTCCCCATTCTCACCAACATATATTAATGCACTGTTTTGGTAGTGGCTATCTTAAAGAATATGAGATTACATTTTATTTCTTAAGAATTTATGAATATATTTTCATCATATTCTTAGCATGAGCTTAAGCTTTTAGAAAGTGTCTAACGAAATAACAAAAATCAATCACTAAGAAATAATTAATGAAGTAAATATTTTTATAGAAATTCAAAAAAAAGATAAGTCTTATAAATTTCAAAAATATTCCTTTTCTATTGCCATATTTCACATTCTATATAAGACCACTATTTCACAATGTGTATGATCAAGGAACAACTCTGGAATTTTCTTCTCTGTTATTCATCTCTTGTGGATATTTCCATGCTTCTCTATCTGATCCATAAATGCAGGAGCTCTTAATTTAATCTTATGTCACTCCTGAAACGTGGTTCAGAACATTCTTGCTGTCTCACTCTAGGAGGTCAAAAGTCACTGAAATTGAAGGCCTGAGGATGAGGATTTATTTATGGTCTAGGCATAATGACCATGCTGTTGTCAATATTAAATTTATAAATACTATATTGTCTCAATCATCTATGTATTATTTAATGGAATCTCTGGGTCATTTCAAGCACATGTCTTTTACTCTAGCAAAGCTGAGACTCACTAGGTATACAGAGCAAATTGCTCAGGGAGGGTTAATTTTTTATGCATGCTTTATGCATAAGTAAATTGGAACATGGAGATTAGATCACACTCCAGCTGTTTCTTTGTAAACTGGGTTGTATCTTCTATGCAATTCCAAGACAATAATAACCTTCTATCTCTAGGGGTTATACATGCACACAGCCCAAAAAAATATTAAACTAAAACACATATGCAAATTGCTGTAGTGATTTCCTCAGGCAATGGTCCTCAGAAATGCCTCCCATTAACGGTGCCATCAAATGGTCCCTGGACTGTGTATAGGGTTCATTTATAAGAGAACAATTCAGCAAGATTAAGCAAATCACCCATGGCT
The DNA here is from genome assembly GCF_003668045.3 of Cricetulus griseus. Taxonomy (NCBI): domain Eukaryota; kingdom Metazoa; phylum Chordata; class Mammalia; order Rodentia; family Cricetidae; genus Cricetulus; species Cricetulus griseus. The sequence goes on from NC_048598.1 coordinate 72,214,588, forward strand.
GAGCAGCCTGTTTCTCGATCAGGTATTACTATTTTGCTCAATAAGGGAATTAACCCTTTTCTACTCATAACCAGGTTATAGTGAATGCAACACAAATGGTTTTCTCTTGAAACATTTGCATTTCAATCAATATAAAATTTGTTGTATATTTTCACTTGAAGAAATTCTATAGAAAGAGATAGATATAGAAAAAGACCAATCTTTATATAAGAGGCTTAAAAGGAAGAGATGGATATAGGAATAGAAAGTCCTGTACCAGATATTGATTGATGGTTTAGTGAATAGTGAGTATTGCTTACAAATATGAGATGATGGTTTAACATATATTAGGTAAATGTGGGCATTGTGCTTTGAAAGTGAAGGTCTCACATAAGCTCATAGATTTAAACATTTGTTCACTAGCTGGTTGTACTGTATGGAAAAAGTGGAATCATTGGAAGGCAGAGCCTCACAGGGAGAAGTAAATTATTACAAGTGGGCTTGAGATCTTAGAACCTATATTCATTTTCTGTCTGCTTTCTGATTCTTGTATCAAGATGTGAGGGAACCCAGTCGCTTACTCTTGCTACAATAGAGTCACATCCTATCAAGGGTTTCCCATCAAGAGAACCTGTATCCCACCTCAATTGTAAATTAAAAGAAACTCTTTTCCCCTTCATTTGCTTCTTGTTAATTACAGCAATCTTAAAAAGATAAGTAATTCACATGATCTACAGGCTAATTGATCATTTGTTGTATCCAGATCTAGTAAGAAGACATAGGGTGTTCCAAATCCAGGCATCCTGTCTATAACCCTATTTTTCATTTGTGGTGGTTTGAGTGAGAAATTTTGCTCACAATCTCATATATTTAACAGATGATCCCTAGCTGCTGCTGCTGCTGCTGGTTCAGAAGATATGTGATTTTTAGAAGTGGAGCCTTACTGTGGGCAGGTTTGAATTTCTATAGCCTGGCCTCACTCTCAGTTATTGCTCTGTGATTCCTACAAGCAGATAGAATGTTATGAGGCAGCTTCTTTCAGCTCCTGCTGCCATATGAAGCTTTTGCCATGCTTTTCCCACCATGGTGGTCTATATCCCCTCTGGAACTATAAGATTAAATAAAATCATTATTCCTTCACTTGATTTTGTTAGGTTATTCTATTATAACCATAGAAAAATAATTAATGCACTTTTCAAGGGACACTGTAAATGATGCCTGGCTTGTTCCAGTACCTCAAATCTTCATCTGTCTCAATGCCACACCTGAATATTGTACTTCTCAAAATGTCAAGGTTTATCCATGAGATGTAGAGTGGGGATTATGGAATGCTTAAATGTGATAAAAATCTTCAGATTTGCCTTCTTGGTGAAGCCAAAAGAGCTGTGAATAACTAAAAAATGAAGACTGCACTGTGCCCCATGGGTAGATGTGACTCAAGATGTTTGATATGCTATCAACATCCAATAAAGTGACTATATTGCATTAATAATGCAGAACCTGTACATAATTTAAGGTATTCCTTAGGAGGCGAATGATTACACCCCTTAAGAGAGTTGAAACAGTCACTTCAGTATGCTTCTTCGATTTCTTTGGCAATTATGGCGAACCTACATCTGCTTGCCATTTCTCTTACAATCTGAAAAGATTTCTATGTTTCATATTTAGAACTTATAAGACCAGCACCACCAGCAGGGTTGGTCTATAAACACGATCATAAGTTACCACCTTATATTTAGAAGCAAAGATTTCCCTTCTATAATTGTCACTCAGTCGACCATCTTCATGATTCAAAATGGCTCATTCTTTGTTTATAAGGTAATGTCTCTAATATGATTTTCTATGGAATTTTCCTTGTATCACTGGATATACATAAAAAATGGTATATTAATATTTTCAAATGCCTTGGTGAATTGTATTAGGGAAGTTTGCAAAACATCAACTATTTAGTGTCTTTAAGTTAGACTAAAAGAAGTGAAATATTGAATTATGCATATTAGTCAGAAATCTTCAAACATGTTATTTATTCATCTGTGACTATTGTAGTGGGGAAAATTTACAACAACAAAATAGTCATTATTTTCAAAATGTTTGTTTCTTTGCCTGGAAAATCAAAATACTGAATATTGTACTTAGAGCCACTTAGAAAAAAGAAGCACAAATAATATTATCAATAAGCTACAAAGAACTGCTGTGGAGATTTTAAAAAGAGAATAATAAAAATAACTTCTAAAATATAGAAATAAAATTTTATGTAAAAACTTCTTTATAATTATTTTTTCCAGCAGTCCAATCACATTTCCCCCCTTCCTTCCACTCCTTCCAGCCCCTCCCACTTCCCATATCCACTCCTCCTTTCTCTTCAGAATAGGGCAGGCCTCCTATTTATGTCAGCCAGCATGGCAAATCAAATTGCCATAAGACTAGGCATCTCCTCTCCTAATAATCTGGATGAGGCCACCCAGTAGGATAGAGAGATCCCCAAAGCAGGTAACAAAGTCAGAGACGGCCCCTGCTCCCACTGTTAGGAGTCCCACAAGAAGACCAAGCTGTACAACTGTAACATATGGTTAGATCCATCCCATGCAAGCTCTCTCTTGGCTGCCATTTGAGTACCTGTGTGCCCCATGAGTCCAAGTTAGTTGATTCTGTGAGGTTTTTTTTTTTTTTGTGGTATCATTGGGCTCTCTGGCTCTCACAATCCTTCCTCACCCTTTCAAAGGATCTCCTTAGTCTTTCTAATGTTTGGCTGTGGGTCTATACATCTATTTCCATCAGATTCTGGGTGAAGTCTGTCTGATGACAATTGGGCTAGTCAATGATCTATGAGCACATCAGAATGTCATTAGGAATCATTTCACTGACTCTTTTTATCCAGTTATGTTTGATTCTATTCTAGGTCTCTGGGCTGTCCAACCTCTGGGTTCTGTACATCTAAAGCAGTGTCAGGGGTGTGTTGACTCCCATTGTATGGGTCTCAAGATGGACCAGTCATTGGTTGGCAATCTTACAATTTCCACTCCATCTTTACCCCAGCACATCTTGTAGGCAGGGCAAATTATAGGTCAAAGATATGTGGCTGGGATGGTGTCCCAATCCCACCATAGGAAGAATTGTCTGATAGCAGGAGATGGCAGGTTCAGGCTTCTTATTCTTCAATGCTAGGAATCTTGCCTAGGGGTCACCCTCATAGATTTCCTGGCAGTTTTCAAGGTGTACCGCCTTCCCTGGACTCCATATTCTGGCTCACAATTTGAGCATAAGACTTCTACTTTACCCGACATCAGACACTGCACAATAGCTGCCAAACACCCCTTAATAGCACCCCTCCTCTGAGTTGCATAACCTGGCAGACAACTTTGACTGCTTTACTGAATACTAGACTGGTCCTAGGAACCCCAGGTAAGACATTACACACTAGCTGCTAACACTCTTTAAAGCCAGACAAACCATCTTAGCGGGTACCCCCTCTCTGGGGCTCCATAATGTGGCCTACAATTTCAGCAGAAGATTTTTCCTTTACCTGACACCAGGCCAGATTCTAGGGACCCAATGTAAGATACTGACTACAGCTAACTAACACCACTAAAGCTGGCCCAACAGTCCCCAACAGCACCTTCTCTTGTGACCTCCATATTTCAGCATATAACCTTGACAGAAAACGTCTGCTGAACTGGAGGCCATGCTGCATAGGTGGGAATCCCAGAGACCAAGCAGATACTCATAAACCCAGAGGCCCCACAGTTACTTGGAACTGCAGAGGCACAACTGGCACCCAAAATCCCAAAGGTCTTGCAGGGCACAAAAATCCCATCAGAGACAGCCTACTGGACCTGAAGACTCAGGAGTCACCAACACCCATGGTCACTTAGGCCAGAAGACCAGAAGATAAACAGACACCAAGGAACAAATACCAGTCCAACAAAGAGAACCTCAATAGTTAACATCTAGATTTATAATCATCCCAAACCCAGATGGTGAAACATATTTATAATTTCATATAATTACCTGTCTTATATGAGAATTAAATGAGAAAATAATAAATTTTACAAATTTCATTGTTCTAGGAACAATGTATCTGTTCTTAGAGAATTTAGGTAGAGGTATAGACGTAGATGCTGGAAATGTAAGTAGGCAAATTACAGCGTGTGTGTGTGTGTGTGTGTGTGTGTGTGTGTGTGTGTGTGTGTGTGTGTGTGTGTGTGTGTGTGTGTGTGTGACTTATTCATTAAGAGTACAGGCTGATTTTCCAAAGGACCAATGTTCAGTTTTTAGCACTATGTTGATGCCTATGTAACCATATGTAACTCTGTTTGCAAGGAATTCAATGCCTTCTTCTCATCTCCATAGTTACCAGGCACCACCCACATATTTCACAAAAATACATGCAGGCAAAATACTCAAACCAATAAAATAAAATGAGACAAAAAATTAAAAGACAGACATAATCTATCAATGTTAGATCAAAACAAAAAATGCTAAATTCAGTACTGGCTTTAAGAGGTTTAATCAAAATTGTTCCCCTGCACAGGCTGAACACAATTTATCTCTACTGAAAGACTTAAAAATTAGCAAAGAAATATAGTCCAGAAACTGACCAAGGCTACTACTATGACATAGTGCCTGGAATTTACCAGCCACCAGCAATTACTCCCTTACAAGGCCCTAAGATAACTGGGTACCAAGAATTCCCAGATGGCCACCCTCCCTGAGGGGATCATGAAGGAAACAGATTGCCCCATTGGCCAATGTGTCAATCATTAACAATTAAGGGTCCCTGTGAAACAAAGAGATAGCTACCATTAGTCAGCACATCCTGAGGTCTGCAGGTTTTACAGCTGGTAGGGTCAGGAGGCTATCTGATTCCCAGGCCTCCCCTCAAGACAAAGGGCTTCCTAGGAACCCATGACTCTGGTCACATACTCAAAGGACAGAGAGTAAAGGCCCCTCCCTACGCTTATGGTTTTTTGCCTTTAAAAAACGCCTGTGCCTGGGGAACGGGACTGCTCTCTAGCCTGCATGCTTAGAGAGCCCGTTTGTACAAATGTCTACCTTTCATTAAAGCCTCTTACTGTTTGCATCAAGTTTCTGCCTCCTCCCTGGTGGTTGGGGTGGCCGCCGTCCTGGGAAAAGATTCCGGAGGCCTGACCTTCCGGGGGTCTTACACTAACTATATTCTATATACTTATCCATATATCACACTAACTATATTCTATATACTTATCCATATATCAACAGATGATTGTGAAGGAACCGGCTTCCCTTTTGGCAGCCATAACAGCCGAACACGTGCTTGCCATAAACCTACCTTGGTCACGTAGAGGTCAGATGCCTGTCTCGTGACAAGGAACCAATCGGAAGTTAGCTGGTGGCGCTATGCTTTATGGCTCTGGGTGTGCTTTACGGACAAGCGCACAGCAATGACTTAGAGAGCATAGCAACCACCCTGGGAGGGCCTATGAGCCATAACAACCAGTTGACCAATCAACACAGGGCAAGCCCTCCAAGCCTGGAAGCACACCAATTGTGAGCCTGTGCGTACCCCTAGACACTCCCCTTACGCTGCCCTATAAGATCTTTGGGGAGACCCTAGGAGCCGTCTTTTCTAGCCGTCCGCCATGGCGGGTGGGTGAAAGACCCAAGCTAACATGGGGTTAGCTCGTTAAATTACAATAAAGCCTCGTGCAGTTTGCAGCAAGCTCTCGAATCCGTCTGGTGATTGGGGTGACCGCGAACCTGGCCTGAGACCCCGGATACTTGTGTTTTCGAGGGTCTAACATTTTAGGGGCTCGTCCAGGATTTACGATCACCCCTCACCTGAGTGGAGTCGATCTTGGAGGTAAGTGGGTACCCTGTATTGTCTGTGTCTTTGTGTTTTTGTGCCGGCTGAAATCTGGTTCTGCGCTTTGCAGTCGCTCGTGTCTCGGGAAGAGACAAGAGCTCTGGTCTCGGGAGGAGACAGAGTGTGATCAGTAGACGTGCTTGGGAGATCACCGACTGCCACCCTGGAAGACATTCCAGGAAGTCTGTGGGAACCTCAGGGATGCTTGGGAGATTCCCGTCTGGGAGCCGGTGAGGGTACGGTAGTTCTCCTGGATTGGGGAAGTTATCCGTCCTCCCAGCCGTCTGTATTTCTGGAATGGTTTTGTCTGTCTAGGTGGAGACAGACATCTGATAGTTTTTGTCTGTGTCTTGGGTGTTGTTTTGTCTTATCTGTGACTTTGATGATGGGACTGACTGTAACCAACCCCCCTCAGTCTGACTTTTGACCACTGGATGGACGTTAAGGACCATAGTTAGTCAGTTAAAGTTACAGCACCCTCTTTCGTTGAGTCATGTGGCGCCACACTAGGTAACTTTATCTTCCAGTCTTTGTTTCTGTATGGTTTCTGTACAAGAATTGTTTAGGGCAGAGGTTCGGATGACAGCTTCTGCAGTCTGTAGGAGCGGGACTTGGTAGGACCAAGTTGCTTGGTCCATCTGTAAGGGGACCCAAGCCGGTCGCCCAATTTGTAGGACAGGGGCTTGCTGGGAGCAAGTCGCCTGTTCCATCTGTAAGGGGAACCAAGCGGGTCGCCCAATCTGTAAAAGAGGTACTTGTTGGAATCAAGTCATCTAAAATTCCGAATAGGACCCTAGTCTGTGTTACTGTACTGTCTGTCCATGTTTCACATTTGTGTTATATGTTTCTTAAGCATCTCTTTCTGTCCCTGCTCTCCCTACACACGTGGCATGCATGGGTCAGGGGGTCAGGGGTCTTTTCTTGATTCTCTGAGCACGTGGCGCCACCTCAACTATGATCAGCAGATGCACCCGGAGGACAGACTGCCACTCTGAGGACACCCAGGACCCAGGAGGTACGGACTCGGGCCAAGGACACTTGGACCCGCCTCAGTTAGCCGCCGTCTTCCCAGCGCCATTGCCTTATGAGCAGCGTGGGCGGATTGGGTTGGCGTCTGTTCTTTCCTGTCTATTCTGTGTTATCATCATTGGTTTTCAATTCAGGATCCACCACGCCACCCCCTTTCTATCCCCACCTGCGGGTCTGAGGCATGCCCAGTAGGGCTGTTTCTGCCCCAGCTGCCGTTGTGGCTGTTTCCCTGCTCTGAGGGAACATGGCTACAAGGCCGCGATCTGCTACCCGTCTTTCTGTGCTCCACACACATGGTATGCAGGGGGGCCGCAGGAGTCTTTTTCCCACCCCTGGATTGGCCAAGGGTCTGGGTTTACCAGCAGCACCCCCACCCCAGGTCTCTCTGCCTTGAGCACATGGAGCTAGCTCAGGCAGGTGAACCATCTGTCCTGATCCGGATATTCTAAAAAAAAAAAAAAAAGGGGCCTTAAAGTTATTAAGAATTATAAAAGGGACTTTGACAAAATTTTTATGTTGACTGAGAAATAAAAAAAAAATGTAGGAGACTTAAATAATAAAGAAGAAAAGAAAAAAATATGTCTAAAAATGTCTAAGAAAGTCAGAGAAATGAACTAAAAGGTTATAAAGAGTTAAAGCAAGAGGTAAAAGTTATAGAGGGTTAAAGCAAGTTGCTGGAGGTCAGAAAAAAATTGTTACAGAAAGTTATAGAGGGTTAAAGTAAGTTGTAGAAGGTCAGAGGAAAATTGTCGAAGGTCAGAGAAAAGGTTGTTACAAGTCAAAAAAATGTAAACTGTGCTATGGTTTCTCATGTCTACAAATAATAAATTTTTAAAAATGATAATATAAATTAAAATTTTAATCATATTAAGCTGATTTTGTTTTTAAAAAAGTCCTGTTTATTTCTCAAGTAAATTATGTATACTGTTTTAAAAATGTTCTATTTCCTGGTATAAACTTAAGCATGTTAAGCAAAGCAAGTTACGGCCATTTTGTAACTGGTCACATGACTTGACTGGTCGCCATTTTGCTAAAGTTAAAAAAAAAAATACTTAAACTGCCATCTTGACTAAAGGTGACCGCATGGAAATTAGAGGTACCATCTTAGAAACAAGTTTTTCAGTTAATATTTAAAATGTTAATGCTTCTATATATTACAGAAAGACCTTAAGGGAATTTAAATTTCTTTTAAAACCAGTTTTCAAATGTTTGTTTTTATTAATGTTTGTACTTAAAGAGCTTCAATTTAGAATTATTTCTAAGCAAAGCCTGACAATGTAAAGTTCTTGTTTTATAAAAGATACTGATCTATATAAGACGGTACAGTTTGTGTTTTCAGAAGTTAAGTTTAGAATGTTGGTGACACACACCTTTAAGCTCAGGATGTTGGTGGCACACACCTTTAAGTTTAGGGCGTTGGTGGCATACGCCTTTAATCCCAACATTCGGGAGGAAGAGGCAGATGGATCTTTATGAGTTCAAGGCCTGCCTGGTCTGGCAGATCGAATTCCAGGACAGGCTCCAAAGTCATAGAAAAACCCTACCTCAAAAAGAAGTTAAGCTACTATTTAAAAAATATAAGGTAGCTCTATATAGTTTTAAGTTCAGCTGTATTACAGAAATAAGACATTACCTAGCCACCTATATGCTTAATGTGTGCTTAAGAAAAGTAACTAAAACAGACAAACAGACCTCTAATGCTTCAGAGATCTTCAGAATATGGCATTTAAATTGTTATCTTTAAAGTTTATAATGTCAGACAGACCGCCAGATCCGGACAGTGACCCAAAGTCTCCAAAGAAGATTACGAGGCACCTCAGTTCCTGCACCTGGACCAGTGAGAGAGATGCTCAGATGTGATACCTGCCGCCTGCCAGAACCTGGCCGAGACTGTGGACAAAGCTGCTGGACACTGGAAAATTGATTGCAACCCTTTGCCTAGACAAAACAAGGTCAGTCTTTTCCATGTCCCTCTTCCACAGAGAGAAAAAACTCTCACAGTATAGGCCTGACGAGGATTGCTGGTCTTTTGAGACACCTGCCTCCAGCGGTAATGGAGAAACTTGGGTATGGACTGGCTTCTAACTGGCTTCTGTCACTTTTTAGTAGATTCGGATAAAGTATACCCTTCTCAGATCTCTGAAATATTACTGGTTGTCAGCTTGACAGCATCAGGCAGTCAGATCCACTATAGACTAGTAAGTGTGTTAGCTGATAAAATAATGACTATCTACTGTTCAGGCACAAGCTCAAGGTTTTTAAGTTTATTTTGGTTGTCATCTAAGTACAAACTTAAAGGGCTTTTCATCAGGCCAAAGGCACCTCTGTCCAATCCATACCTGGCTCTCTGGACAGAAGAAAAATGTACATGCTTATAGCCCAAATCTGTAGTTTTTGCTAGGACCCAAAGTTATAAATATGTTCCTGCTGTTTGAACAGATATCCAGATATCTGCTTTTTCTGCACTGTGGGCTTCAGTAAATAAGTTTTAACCTCTGTTCCTAGTTTAAACATGTCTTAAACAGGTTTCTGCTTCTGGCAGACATCTGAGTATCAGTTGCTGACTACAGGCTGTTCTAAGTAGACTGCGAGCCCTGGACTTGCTGTGGATGTGAACCAGTCAAGCTGATATGGACACCCCCGTCTCTGCAACAGTGTCTGCTAACCAGAAGCCCCTGATGGATTCCCCATTGCCTAAATTCCTTTTTGCTTTTGACTAGCATTTCAACCTTCTGGGGTCCCTAACTTCGTCCCAAAGTCAGCAGGAAGCAGTTTGGAAAGAAATTTCGCCGTCCATTTTCCCTGGTTAAAATGCTAAGTCAAAAGGAACTCCCTTACATGGGGATGCCAGTATCTATCACTCCCTGATGGGGATGCTAGAGAGACAGCAATTCCATGATTGGAATTTACAAAAAAGAAAATGGGGGAATGAAGGAACCGGCTTCCCTTTTGGCAGCCATAACAGCCGAACACGTGCTTGCCATAAACCTACTTTGGTCACGTAGAGGTCAGATGCCTGTCTCGTGACAAGGAACCAATCGGAAGTTAGCTGGTGGCGCTATGCTTTATGGCTCTGGGTGTGCTTTACGGACAAGCGCACAGCAATGACTTAGAGAGCATAGCAACCACCCTGGGAGGGCCTATGAGCCATAACAACCAGTTGACCAATCAACACAGGGCAAGCCCTCCAAGCCTGGAAGCACACCAATTGTGAGCCTGTGCGTACCCCTAGACACTCCCCTTACGCTGCCCTATAAGATCTTTGGGGAGACCCTAGGAGCCGTCTTTTCTAGCCGTCCGCCATGGCGGGTGGGTGAAAGACCCAAGCTAACATGGGGTTAGCTCGTTAAATTACAATAAAGCCTCGTGCAGTTTGCAGCAAGCTCTCGAATCCGTCTGGTGATTGGGGTGACCGCGAACCTGGCCTGAGACCCCGGATACTTGTGTTTTCGGGGGTCTAACAATTGTAGTTCTCGCCTCTCATTAAAGAACCTTGTTTTTACAGCAGTCATAAGTTATTACACAGATCCACAACTAGTCAAAATGAAGAGACAAGAGATTGTAGGATGTTATTGATTACTTTTCTGTTAAGGTGTAAAATGTGTGACAATGGAAACAAATGGAAGAAAGTTTATTTAGGCTAGCACTTCTAGCAGAATAAGGGACCATTATGATGGGGAGGTGTGGGGGACCAAATAATTCTGTTATGAAATATTTTGGGGCCCAGCCTCCAGCTTCAGCAAATAGGGGTACTGGAAAGCTCTGGCCCACTATTGTATTGTTAATTGCCAGTAGGGCTACTATTGTTTACCATGGCCTCAGGGTAATATGCCTCCTATTTGCATCTCTGTGGGCCTAAGCATCTGAATAGGCCTGTACCTGGGCAGAGGTTTGAGGTGTGTGAATAACTAGGAAGGACATGAGTTAGGGGCCAGAGACCAGAGCAGGGAGGAGAACAAGGAGAGAAATAGTTCCCTCATTGTCATGACAGGAAGATTAAATACCACAGTGATCTTTTTATTTTTCTATTCTTCTGTTCCCACCTCAAATCCTCTTGTGTTCCTCCTCCTCCTCTCAAATCACTGTGGTATTTGTCATGTTTATGGGCAGTGGGTGAATTCTGTAGTACCATGTTGTGTAGGATTGGGATTTAATATGGCTTCCTTAAGTCACAGAGAATGACTGTGCATTGGTTGCCCATGGATATTATGATAAATGGCCACATTGTTTCAACAACATACATCTGTTGCATAATGAGTCTTTTTGATTAAGGTATATCAGGTTTGCATTAATTTCTTAACACTTCATAAGACTATGGACTCATTTCTGAAAGGTTCAGGCATTATGCTGGCCTGCCCCTGTTACCTGGTGGAACAGGCAGTACCCTGGTCAGCCCAAGGTTCCATGGGAACTAAGTCTGCACACAGGTGCAGAGGACCCCTTTAAAAGACAAGTCCCTGCCCATTTACGCTCTCTGTTCCCTCTCTCTGTTTCCTCTCAGCTTCCTTTCTACTCTCTCTCTCTCACCTATGTGCTCTCTCTATGGCGACCGGCCATGGCGGTCAGCCATTTACCCCTGTTCCTCTTCTTAGTCTCCCCATTCTGCCGGGCCTTATAATAAACTTACAGTCAATATGTGTCATGTCTCAGCATTTCTCTTTTCTTCTTTTTAAACAAAAGAATAACAATTTCCTTTGCTTTCCTTAGCTACCAGGGAGAAGTCAGATGCTTTGATACATATTCTCCTTCTATGTATGAAGCCACTTTATCTTTTCTTTTCTATTTTGAAACAACAGAGTTTCTTTGTGTAGCTTTGTAGACCAAGCTGTATTTGAACTCACATTGGTCTGCCTGACTCTTACTCCTGAGTGCTGGGATTAAAGGTGCGTACCACCACTGCCTGGCTCAAAGCCACTTAATCTTTGACTATTTCCTAGTCTCACAGTTTCTCTAAGCATCTCCAGAAACATTTATTTAGTTTTTCCTTTGTCTTCTTTTTGGTTGTGTTTTTGTTTATGTGCATTGTTTTGTTTTTGTTTTTTACAACATCTCATTTTGCCTTGACTGGCATGTAGCTCAGTATGTAGCAAGGATGGGCTTGAACTCTTACTTCTCTTGGTTCTGCCACAAGTTCTAATGTTTCAGGTGTATGCCACCATGTCTACTACTTTCTGTTTTTAAGAATTCAAGAGCTAATGTTTACCATCTCTGACTATTTTTAGTAATTACCATTTCTCTCTACACACATATTTAAATTGCATTTTAAAGATAACACTGGTCATGGAAGTTAGCATATTCATAACTTCATTTGTTTAATATTTGGGCACATTTAAGATAATTTTATTCTGTTGGCTGTAGAGAGTATTAAATGCCTTCACAATTCACTGTCTTAGCACTCAATATTTTTCTGTGCCAGTGCTTCTTTAGATATTAATACATGTATCCTCATTCAAAAGAATATGGATGACTACAAAGACAATCATAATATATCAGTGAAATAAACACAATGCACATAGAGCTACATGTATAAATATGCAAGTGTGTGCTATTCGTATATATTACATACTATATAAGACAAGTTTGTGTGAAGAAATATTTGGCAAGCACCTGCTGGTGGAAAGAATGAGAGTTCAACTGATTTTGTTATACATATTTTTTGAACTACTGAACTTCAGAAACTGTCCTCTAATATAGTGATTGTTTACAGTGAATGCATCAATTCAGTCTTTTCTTGCAATAAAATCATAATTAATGAATACAACAATCTTACTATCACCATTCACCATTCTCTCCATTCTTGAACACAGAAAGCAGATACAGTGAACAGCCGCTGAGCTTAATTATGCATTAACCTGAAGCAAACTGAAGACATTTTCCACTGTGTGTCCACTCCTGCAGTACAAAAGACTGATAGTGTCTCCTTATATCTCCACTGGTGTGTGTAAGTGTGGGTAATTTATATGGGTTGTGTTTTAGAAACATTGCCAATGTGGCAGGTTTCGTGAAGTGTCCTCATGGGCAAAAGCTGATAGAATGAGTGAGAGTTCTGTTTGAAATATGATCTTGTTCCAGGGAGACACAAAAGCAACAGACCCTGAAGCCACTGTCACTGCCTAAGATAAGTACTTTTAAAGAGATGGGCTTTGTATTCTGTTTCTCTGTAAGGCTAGTACAAAAGGGGTTTACCTCACAATGATAAAGGAAGGCATTCTCCAGTGTAAACTTAGTGTCTGGGATTTTGCCTACAAGATGGAAATGGTCAAAATAAGTCTAAAAATATTAACTGGCCAGGTTTTCTGAATTTAAAACCTCTCTATGAAGAGATCCTCTGGTCCGGAAACAGCACTGGATACATTGGCTAAGGGTATAATGGAATGAAGGATAAATGGGGATCTGATGTCAGAGTTAATAGCTTAGTTGACATATGGACATGAAAGTATGTGTAATATATTGATATATATTGACAAAGGAGGAATAAAGTAGTGCATGCTATCTCAGGGCACTATAGCAGAAACTCCCATGAAAGAGGAGTTTTGTGAAAGGTTTTACTTTATCCTCTTGCTCTTAGTTATTTGAAAAATTATGCCTGTGATTTACTTTACCCAAGATCCCTTTATGTTCTTAAATGTAAAGAGTTGACATGTATTTATACAATTACTTCTATCATTATTTTAGAAATTAAAATTTAGACATCTTAATTCACTTAAAACCAGTATGATACATATGTATATTTTGAATAATTTGATAAAAGTAAATATATTTTAAAAGATAACAATTTAGTCCATAGTGTTTGGTCTTACATTAAAATCATTACATTCATTTTGTGTGTGTTTGTGTTTGTGTGCATGAGAAAGAGGGAAGATGAAGAGGGTTATGGTGAGAGGGAAAAAGAAGGAGGCATGTGCCACAATAAGTGTGTATGGGTCAAAAGACTGGCTCAATATCAGTGTCTCTAACCACTGCACCATTTCATAGGCCCTGGCTTTAACTTGCTTTTCATCTCTTTGATATCTGGCTTAATTAAATTCTCAGATATGCATCTACATTCAATCAATAACAATTTAAGTACATGAAGAAAATTTAGCCTACCTATAGATTTAGGACATAATAATACATTTGAAAAGCTACTTTAGATCACTGTAGGTAACATTGATATTACATGAGAAATTAGTAAATGACAGTGTCCTAAGCCCAATTACAATGTGGATTGTTAAAAGTTCTATCAATTTTCTGAATTTTTATTAAAGCTTCATCAATTCATTGCAGTGTTTTCTTTTAAAGAGTATCAAGTCACTGTGACAGCATTGCTTATGAAACTGGAGAGCAGAGATGCATTCATGATGAAGAAAGACTGTCTGAGATACCAAGAAGGGAGCATGTAATCTTTTCCTTCCCTCTTACTTTATTCCAACGATTTCCTTCTCTTCTTTTTGGCAGACTTTTGTTTTGTCATATACTACCCAATAGCTATTGGAAGTGTAGTATTTTATGTCATTAACCAATTTTAAGTGTATTTCTTTGCAATTTGTTTCAGGTTGTTGCTGTCACAGCAGTTAGTTTGCTTCTCTTGAGTGGCAGTGGAGATTAAGCCCACATATACGAAAAGACTACTCACTAAGATGATTCCAATAATAATACAAACAGAAGTGATATTCAAAGGATCATATGTATAAGACATAAGGCATAATAAAAACTTGAAAAGGCTAGGCAACTTGCTCCTACCACAGATCATAAATCCTCAATTACCAAACTCAACGATTCTAACATAGCTGAAGGGATGGACAGAGGATTCAGAATTGTGTTTATAAAAATAACCTATGATTTCAAAGTGGAAACAATGAACCAGATGAATCAAAAAAGGAAAACATTTCAGGACAGATATGAGAAAGTCAACCATGTGAAAGAGAAATGCAGCAAGGAAATAGAGATGTCAAAAAATAAACGGAATCATTGGAAACAAAAAGAAAAATGACATCAAAATCTTAAAGACATAGTAGAAAGCATCACCAACAAACTAACTCAAATAGAAGAAGAGCATGGGTGCAGAGGACAAGGCTGAGGAAATAGCACATTCAGACATCAATACAGGGAAAGAGAGCTGTGCTGATCATAGCATCAAAGAAACCTGGGTCATTGTCCAGATATCCAGTTAGGAATCCAGGGGATAGAAGAGGAATCTGAGATGAAAAGAAGGGCATAGGAAACCTATTAATAGACTATCTTCCATGTCTGGAATAAGTCTATGTCCATTTCCTTAGTAATCATTCAAGAGTAAGAAGCCTTTTGAACGCCAAATATACATGGTCAGAGTGGAGCATCTTTGACTCACTGTAGTCAACAAGACAGAACTATAAAACAAAAAGTTAATAAGCACTGCAAGAGGAAAATATCAACACATTTTACTGTTTTAAGTCAGACTTCCTGGCAGAAAATCCAAAAGGCAGAAATGAATGGAGTGATGGATTTAGAGTTCTTAAGGTAAATATCTAGGTAGAAATACTATTATATACAGCAACACTATCTTAAGAATCAATAGATCATATTCAACTTAGTCAAAAAGCAAACACCTTAAAATAAATAGATGAAAGAAAATAGCAAAAACATTTAGATCAAATGGGAAATAACCTAACAAATTATAAAATGCAGGATAGAAAAGCCCAGGACCATATAGATTTGCTTGCAAAGTCTATACAACCTTTAAGGATAAGTTCAGACCAATGCTTCTCAAACTGATCTATGAAACAGAAAGGAAGACAACACCAACTCAGTGTACAAAGACTTATTAATCTGATAAAAATTAATAAATAGATAAATGGGGAGGAACTCCCCTCAAGAAGCTCAGGCTTATTGGAGGATCTACAGAGAATTGATGACTGCTAAAGGAGGAAGAAACACTTTTTGTAGACATGGCTACTGTTAATTTGTTAATGCCCTAGTGGATGGCCACACACTTATGTGCATATGAGTAATACTAATTGGACTTATAGTTATTAATAAGAGAATGAAAAAATTATAAAAAGCCATGATATTGGGATGCACCCACAGGGAGATGAATGGAAGATAGTGGCAGAGGATATGATCAATATTTATTACATAAATATGTAAAATTTCCAGAAGGTAAAATATTTTATTTATTTAATTAAAAAAAATCCAATATACTATAATCTCAAAACTACTACAGTGAAAATGAAAGCTATAGACCAATTTTGGGGATGAATATAAATACAAAAGTTCTCAATGAAATCTTTGCCAATTGATCTCAAGAACACATTGAAAAGTTCATACATTCTGACAAAGTTGGTCTTTTACTAAAATGTAAAGTTACAAGTTATACAAACCAGTATTTTAATTAAGCACTAAATAGACTTAAGGGCAGATATTACATGATCATTTCAATAGATACAAAAATAGCCACCAGCAGTATTCAAAATTGTTTCATAATAAAAATTCTTTAAAAAATGGAATCAAAAGAGTAGAAACAGAAAGAACACACCTTAATATAAAAACTGAAAATCTATAGCCAACAAAATACTAAATGGAGAACAACTGAAAGGGTTTCCTGTAATATAACAAATAAGAAAAATGTACGTACTTTCTCTCTTCCTCATTAATATAGTGCCTGTGGAGGCAAGAGAAAAATGTTAGGTGTCCTTCCCTGACTTCCTATTTCTTGTTTCTTGAAGACAGCCTGTGAAATTGAATCTGGATCTTGCCATTTTGGATAGGCTGTCTGCCTGTTGAACTCCTGCAGTCTGCCTGTATCTATTCTCTAGCACTGGGTTTCCTGGAGTACACGGCTACATCCACATTTGATGCAGGTGCTGAGGATCAAAACTCAAGTCCTCCTGGCTACACAGAAAAGAGCTCTTACCCAGTGATCAATATGACAGCTCCATCTATTTTAATTTGTCATATGTGTTTTCTGTTTTCCTAAAAATCTTTTTTGGACATAAAGTTCAGTATTTCTTAAGTTACCAAATGTGGAATTAAAATACCTTGTTTGCTGTCTATCCAACAGTTTGCTTTTTGCATACAGGGCTCTATGTCAAAACCAGCCAGTATTTTTGAAATATGTTAGTGTTACCTCTATCAGAGGAATTAATTGAGCACCCAAAAGGCAAGCTGCTTTCTCTAAATTGTCACTTTGCCACAGTTAACTATGATGTTTCTATTACTACATGAATTATAAAACACTGAGCAAGGCAACATTGATTTCCTAAAACAGGAAAAAGTAACATTTCTTGTCCCACATATTTCTTCATAAGAACTGCACATCTGAGCTGAAAACTCCACAAAAGGATCAAGACATCATTATAATTGGTCCATGTCACTTTCCTAAATCAATCAAATCTGAGAAGCATGGAAATGGCATGGAAAATAATCATGAATTAGTGCCAAGCACCATGGAGAGTAAGAGGGATGGAGAAGAGTACAATGCCATTGGACACTGACTGATGCCAGACTGAAGTTCATAGCCCTGGTGAAAAGTGCATGGAAGCCTGGACCCTAAGGCAGTCAAGCTGTTCACTGGGGTAGGTAGAGCCTACTCTCCCATCTCAGTACAGTAGAAACAACACTGACTTTCAACAATGTCAAGTTAATTAAAAAGATATGATGACAAATCTGATATAACACCTTAAAATTACAAAAAAGTATGAAATTATTTTCCATCTAATTCTCTTTAGAAATCACCAGGTCTTATTTTATAATATATTAAGGCAATCATATATTAATCACTATTTTTTTAATGATAATCATCAGAAACATGGAATTTATCATGTATAAAAAGGGCAAATTCTGACCTTGGGAAATCTTTGTTCTTTAACTAATCATTACAAATGGAAAGGAAGTGAGTAGATTTTAATGTAAATTTCACATGTTTCCCTCATCTTTTCAAGTAACTCTGCTTCTGTCACTGGTTTTGAGGCAAGAGCTACAGAGAGTGATGTACTTATGCTTCTGTATCTTCTGCAGACTGAGATGTGAAAGCCCTTTGTGCCATCATTAAAAGTCAATCTAGCAAATGACCAGAGAAAGACTTACTACCTCTCCCCAGCATCCTCTGCTCTCAATCCACATGAACCAGAACACTTGGGTTCTTTTTTGTTTGTTTGTGGAAGCTGAGATATTCTGGATCCTAATTTGAGATGCTATTAGCTCAAACTTTATCATGCTATCATCCCCCAAAAAAGATAGATGAGACCCCCACCAAGTTATTCTCAGTGTCCCATCAGCTAACTTTCTGCAGGAGCCACTTATCGAGCTGAGAACAAACTGGTAGACAAGATTAGATGAAGGACTGAAGGAAGAGAAAGTCTTGCTAACTATGTAGTCTGTGTGCACATTGTGAAAAACACTATACATTCCACACTATAAATTATTTCCAACTAGAGCACAGCAGTCATTTCCAACTAAAAAGTAAAACCCATCTGTAAAAATCACAAGCAAATATTAGGTAACTAAGAACTAAAGGGACTACATTTAAATGTAGTTGAAATACAACACCAGATGTCTTCTTTTTTTCCTTTTTGTTTTGTTTTTGTTTTTCAAGACAGGGCTTCTTTATATTGCTTTGGAGCCTGTCCTGGAAATCTATCTGTAGACCAGGCTGGCCTAAATTTCATACAGATCTGTCTGCCTCTGCCTCCCAAGTGCTGGGACTAAAGGTTTTTACCATGAACACCCAGCCAACACCAGATGTCTTAATGCACAATGAGTTATACAGCTTTGTTTGCTAAATGACTTGGTAGAAATTCTTTCTGCTCAACTCTACATCGAATACCAGATATGGAAATCAGAGATAGGTTTTGCTTGCCCTTGCCTCTCAAGGACATACAATAAAAAGTACTAATGACCTATGAAAGGAAGTTTTATCAATAGCTCTTACCAAATCAATACTACTTTACTGTGCTTCATTGGCACCTTATAAATTGCACTTGTTCTCAAATCTTACACTGTTATGAATTTTGTTATTTTTACCATCATAATGCATCCTGAAATTATTTTGTTACTTCAGCTGGATCTATGTGGTGTTCCAATGATACCCCTTAAGTAAATAACTAAAAATATTATATGTTACTAAATACACCCTTATTCCCATAACAGGAGTTTTAAAGTGATGTCTGCCAATTTGAAACATTTATATCCTCTTTGAGAGAGGGTCCTTAAGACTTAGGACAGCAGACAACTGCCAACACTCAGAAAAATCCCTAAAATGTACAGGTCTCACAAGATCTATTCCTTCTCCATCTGATGATTAGGTGTCACCAACTTGACATAAGTCACCTGCAGACAGGGAACCTCAACTGAAGATTTGTCTTTATCACATTAACCTGTGTGAAGGTCCCTGGAGCATTTTATTGACTGATAAGAAGGAGGGGCCAGCCCAGGGTAAGTGGGCCTGTTCCGTGACACATATTCTGGACTATATAAGAAAAGTGTATGAACAGGCACTAAGCAGTTTCCTCCTCCATGGCTGGTGCTTAAAGTCCTGCTCCCAGGCACCTGTCTTAAGGTCTTGCCCTGCCTCATCTCCAAGTTGCTTTTTGTCAGTGTTTTATCACAGCAACAGAAGAAACGTAAAACATCAAAGCTGAATAAGCAGTGCTGGCTTCTGAATTGAAGATACCTCGATTTGCAGAGCTGCTGTCAAGTTTTGTAGAGAGCTCCAGGGTCATGACCCATCCTGGCATGGACTTTTCAGTGAGGCTGATATGTTTGACTTGTCAGTGTCCCTGCAAGCAAGCATAATCCTATAAGCCACCCCAGTCAACTTGTTTATTCATCTTGGACTTTTGTTGAATCTTTTCTTTGCTCTGTGGTCAGTTCCCTGTCTTGAGTGAGAGACCATTTATATCTCCCAAAGAAAAGTCAAACAACACTGAGTCCTACTGGTGAGTTGTAGCCCATGATATGCAGCAATAGGAAATTCTTTTTTCATGATTCCTACAAGAGCTGTGAAGCAGGCTCCAACATCTCAACATTTTTCCTCCACCTATCTCTCCCTCTCCATGCTAAACTGTAGGATGTAACACTCACCTTTTAAGTTAGGTTATCTGACCTACATCTTAACCATTCTCATTGGAAAATAGTCGTTAAAATTGTAAGAGAAGAGATCAGTATTGTTGCCTTATTGATTCATGATTTACTACCTATGAAAAACTGTAGGTTTGTGAAAATCACATAGAAAAACCTTATCAATGCTCAACATGTTTTCACTAAACTTAGGAATTCTATCACTCCTGAAGGAAAAAATTCAATTTGATATTAAAAGCTATCTGGCTTAATACTCTCAGAGATGTTTCAGCATGTAAAATGCTTGTAAAAAAAGCATGAGGACCTCAGTTTTGATCACTACCTCCATGTAATAAATCAGTTACAGCAAGGCATACGTACAATCCTAGCGTTAGGGATACAGAGACCCATGTGGATCTCCAGGACTTGATAGCAAGGCAGATTAGAGAAATCTGTGAGCTCCACATTAGATGATAGACCCTGGCGGTATTAATTAGGTTTACTATTGCTGTGATGAACCACTACAAGCAAAATAACTTGGGAGAGGAAAGAGTTTATTTTACATAGTTACATGTAAAAGTTTTTTTTTTTTTAGAGAGGTAAGGGCAGGAGCCTGGCCGCAGTAACTGATGCAGAGGCCATGGAGGGATGCTTCTTACTGACTTGTTCCACAGAGATTGTTCAGCCTGCTTTCTTTTTGAACCCAGGATCAACATCACAGGGTTGGTACCACCATAATAGACTGGGAACTCCCTCATCAATCACTACTTAAGACAACGGAATATAGGCTTGCCTACATCTTGATCTTATGGAGGCATTTTCTCCAATGAAGTTCCATCCCACCTGTTGACTCTGTCTTTTGTGAAGTTGACTTAAAACTAGCCAGTATACTGTCTCAAAATTAAGATAGAAAGCAGGTGAGGAAGATGTTTGTTGGCTTTCAGCCTCCATACATGTGCACAAATATGTGCACATACCAAAATCATGCACACATAGGAAGTTACTGCCATTACTCTATAGAATTAGAACATTTACATTTAATTTCTCAGATAATGAAGCACAATATAGTAATAGATATTTTAACAGCACTTCACACAGAGCAGACATCAAACATATATACATATTTGTGTATATTATCTATTTATCATACTATAAATATAGTGACTCATACTGTTAATTACATAATATACTTATACACATATAAAACAAACTGCATAAGTATTGAATTATATGCACAAACAACATAAAGTCAGTGACCTGAAAATCCTGAGACATGGGACTGGAGGTGAGGTGAAATATCTGAGTGTGATTTGTAGTTCAATTTCCAAATTCAAATGAATACTGTTGCTTTTCTTTCGGAAACATGAATATTTAAATAAGGTGATATCGGTTCAATAATTATGAAGAAACGTTCCTTAATATGTCTTCAAACACAGTTGCTGATATAGGGCCCCAAATTTAGCTAGATTCTTGTAAGAAGAGAAATAACTCAACTAGTTTTAACCCATAGGACCCTCTCCCATTCTGCCTCCTTCAAATGTACTATTCCTTCCTTCCAAGTTCTTTCCCCATTTTCCTGTGTTTTTCAGATGATACAGTAAGTTCAATTAGTATGAGCATGAGTGAGGAGTTATTTACTGGAGCATGGGCTACATTTCAGTGACTACACCACTAAAAAATACTTACTTAACTTTTCATTAATTTGTGTGTGTTTTTATATATGTACCTGCCACAACACACTTGTAGATGTTAGGGAACAACTTACCGGAGTTATTTGTGTTCTTCCAACATGAATTCTGAATATCACACTCAGATCTTCAAACTTGGCCCCAGATTTTCACCTCCTGAAGCACCTTGCTGTCCTATGACAGGAAAATACTTCTAGAGATCTTGTAAGGTAGGAATAGCTTATTTAGTGCTTCCAGTAGCTTTTGTGGTATATAGTGAGTAATTATTTTGCCTTTTTACTAAATTCATTTTCTGGGTTTTCTTTTTCTTGATTCTACCATGTTTCTTTTCCTTTTTGATGGGCCATTGTTAGTGCCTTAAAAGCATCTGTCTTTTGTTTCCTGATTTTGTGAATGTTTGATGAATTCATCTCTTTTAAAATATTTTTAAATATTTCTTTTAATTTTAATTATGTTTATGTGCCTGTTTCTATGTACATGCATGTAAAGATGAGTGCAATGCCCATGGAGGCCAGAAGACAGCATCAAACACCTGAAGCTGGAGTTACAGATAGCTGTGAGCTACCCAATGTGGATACTGGGGCATTGAGCTCAAGTGCCCTGGAGGATTATGATATACTTGACCTCTGTGCCATCTCTCCAGCCTCTGAATTCATTACTTAACCAAGAGTACCATGGTTTTACATATTACTTTTCTTCAAGTAATAATCAAATGAAGGACACAAAGAAAGTTAATGAAGAAAGACTTTGAGTTTTAGGTCAAGAGTATATGTTCATTTGTTGAGGAAGTCATGACAGGAGGAGCTAGTCACATGGTACCCACAATCAGAAAACAGAGTGGACAGGAAGTGTGGTTAAACTATAAAACTTCAAGCTCTACCCCCAGCAATGCAATTCATCTAAGGACTCAATTTTTTACTGGATCAACAAACTCCCAGAACGACATTACCAACTGTGGGGGAGGGGGTTAACATTCTCAGCACAATAACTAATTTTCATATGTTTAGGTTACATTACAATCCCAGAATAATTGTTCATGGTGCATGATCCTTTTTATGGGCTGCTCTATTTGGTTAGCTAGTGATTCTTGTAAGATTTTTCATTAGCATTCATAAAGGAGGTGTAATCCACCACATAAACTGAAAAAGAAAAAACACATGATAATATCAATAGATGCTGAAAAGGCCTTTGACAAAATCTAACATCCCTTCATGATAAAGGTCTTGGAGAGATCAGGAAAAACAGGAACATGCCTAAACATGATAAAAGAAACATACAGCAAACAAACAGCCAACATCAAACTAAATGGAGATAAACTCAAAGCGATCCCTCTAAAATCAGGAACAAGACAAGGCTGGCCACTCTCTCCATATATCTTCAATATTGTACTAGAAGTTCTAGCAAGAGAAATAAGACAACAAAAGGAGATCAAGGGGATAAAATTAGAAAGCAAGAAGTCAAACTTTCACTATTCGCAGATGATGTGATAGTTTACATAAGTGACCCAAAATACTCTACCAGGGAACTCCTAGAGCTGATAAACACCTTCAGCAAAGTGGCTGGATACAAGATTAACTCAAAAAGAATCAGTAGCCCCATTATACACAGATGATAAATGTGCTGAGAAACAAGTCAGAGAAATATCACACTTTACAATAACAACTAACAACATAAAATATCTTGGGGTAACACTAACCAAAAAAAGTGACAGACCTATATAGTAAGAACTTTGAGTCTTTAAAGAAAGAAATTAAAGAAGATACCATTAAATGGAAAGATCTGCCATGCTCTTGGATAGGTAGAATCAACATAGTAAAATGTCAATCTTACTAAGAGCAATCTACAAATTCAATTGAATTCCCATCAAAATCCCAACACAATTCTTCACAGATCTTGAAAGAACAGTACTCAACCTCATATGGAAAAACAAAAATTCCAGGACAGCCAAAACAACCCTGTACAATAAAGGCACTTCTGGAGGCATCACGATCTCTGACTTCAAGCTCTATTATAGAGCCATTATCCTGAAAACAGCTTGGTATTGGCACAAAAATACACAGATTGACCAAATTGAAAACCCTGATATTAACCCACACACCTAGGAACACCTGATTTTTGACAAAAGCTAAGGTTATACAATGGAAAAAAGAAATCAACTTCAACAAATGGTGTTGGCATCACTGGATTCGGACATGTAGAAGATTGCTGATAGATCCATTTCTATTACCATGCACAAAACTTAAGTCCAAATGGATCAAAGACCTCAGCATAAATTCAGCCACACTGAACCTCCTAGAAGACAAGGTAGTTCTTGTTGCGCCTATCTCAACCAGCAAGGACACGACCACGACTCTTCTTCAAGCAGTTTATTCAGGAACCTTGTACATTAGCTTCTCCTTCTACCTGTACCTCAACTTCTCCCCAGCTTCTCTCTCTGCTTCTTCTATCTGCTTCTTCTATATCTCCCAGCCCCCTGGCAAGCCCTTAAAAGCAAGCTCATTCCCCAATTAGCTCATGCCACCTGGCGATCCTGCATAGGTCACAGCTGGAGGAGGCACACCAGATCCACTAAGCGCTTCCAAATAAGGCTTGTTTACAGCTAAGCTCCGTCTCCCTGGCATCCAGCCAGGTGCCATCTTGGGGCTGTGGCTCCCCACAGTTCCCCTTTTTTATTTAAAAATAACACAACAGGCAAGGGTAGAGGTCTGATCCCTGAAATCAAGGAACTTTGTAATGACCCCATGCCCAGTTATCAGCCGAGCTGGTGCCACACCTGTCCGGTATCTTTTCTCAGAGTTGGGAGTACGATACCAACCCATATGCAATCAGACATGCTGTTCATGAAGCCGCAGAATGCTGACTTCAAGTGCAGTACTTCGTCTCGCAGCCTGAGTGGGATGACTGCTTAGCTCTTTAGTACTATTATCCAAGCCTGAGGTGACTTCCCTGCCTCCAGGGCCGTGAAGGCTTGTGCAATCATGGCATTACTTCTCTACTGTGTGACCCTCATCCTGCAGATACACCATAAGGCTATGAAACTAACTAGGATAAGCATTCCTCCCAGGGCACCCATTTCCACCCACTCTTTCAGATGATTCATGGCTTGAGTGATCCACGCAGACAGTCCTTCCGCAACCGAGATGTCGACCCTGGTGGAATTCAAGTGCACTATGGAGAGTCTCAGCTCCTGCATCAGCTTGTCAAAATCCCCAGACCAGTTGCCCAGAAGATACTATGAAGGTTATTTATACATGTTTGCTGCTAAGGAATAATTCTGATAGGAAGCAGCTGTTATACACAAACCAGGCATTCTCCATTCACATCCCAACTGTGCCAATTGCCATAAAGTATCCAATTGTTCCTGTACTAGATTGATTCAAAACCATAGTGACCTTTCAATTGAGCATTAAGAGTAGATTGGATATCCAACACAATCTCCATATGCTAAGTGCAGCAATTTCAACTCCTTACTAGTTAACAGAATGTCATCCATATAGTGGACATATCTCACAGCAGGATATTTCTCTCTAATAGGAGCAATAGCATGACACACAAAAAGCTGACACATAGTGGGGCTATTGGCCATAGCCTGGGGTAAAACCACCCACTCATATAATGGTATGGAGAATAGAAGGTAAAGTAAAAGCAAACCTAACACTATGCTGCACATACCACAAATCAGGTTCTTCATGATTGGGTAGGGCTGACAGCAACAGTAAACCGCGCTGCACAGGCCCCATGACTTGCATCTGTTTATTTCCTTCAGCTGTTCTACCACCTCCTGCCCCTTTTCTACAGACTTGCGGCATCTTTGATCTTCTAGACAGCTGCGAACCATTTTCCAAATAGGTCGCATCCCTGGCTTCAGCCTTCCCTGTGCCCAGGCAAAATCTAGATCTTTTCCAAGCTTGTCCCAGCAACTGGTGGTCAAATTATTGGAATCAGCAAACCAGGGGGCTACCACATCAACCTCTTGGATAAATCTCTCTAAAGTACTTTTCTTTAATTTCAATCCCTTAGACCGTAACAGCTCTTGAAGAGCAATGAAAATTGGTTGCGATGGATGTTGTAATTCCCATACTTTCACTTTTGCTTACCTCTGCTTTGTCCATAACCCGGAAATTTGTTGCTCCACAACGGAGACCTTATCGCTCCTCACCAGAGACCTTATCACCTCTTTACCAAGGTCCTTATCGCCTCTTTTCTGAGGGCCTTGGTACTCCTTTACAGGAGTCCTATCTCCACATTCACCTCGGAATTTATGGTCCCAACTTACCTGGGGCTTACCAGTCGACTGCCCTGACTGCAGGAAGTTCTGAGCCGTTCACCCACGGAGTTTCCCCGTACGGGCCACCACTTGCTGCGCCTATCTCGACCAGCAAGAAGGACACGACCACGACTCTTCTTCAAGCAGTTTATTCAGGAACCTTGTACATTAGCTTCTCCTTCTACCACTACCTCTACCTCAGCTTCTCCTCAGCTTCTCTCTCTGTTTCTTCTATCTGCTTCTTCTATATCTTCCAGCCCCCTGGCAAGCCCTTAAAAGCAAGCTCATTCCCCAATTAGCTCACGCCACCTGGCAATCCCAGATAGGTCACAGCTGGAGGAGGCACACCAGATCCACTAAGCGCTTCCAAATAAGGCTTGTTTACAGCTAAGCTCCGTCTCCCTGGCATCCAGCCAGGTGCCATCTTGGGGCTGTGGCTCCCCACAGTAGTTGGCACTCTCAAACAAATTGGTACAGGAGACTGCTTTCTGAACATAACACCAGTAGCAGAAACATTGGGATCAACGATCAATAAGTGGGACATCCTGAAACTGAGAAGCTTCTGTAAGGAAAAAACAATCAGCAAGACAAAATGCCAGCCCACAAAATGGGAAAACATATTCACCAACCCCACATCTGACAGAGCGCTGATCACCAAAATATACAATGAACTCAGGAAGCCACCCACCAAAACACCAAAGAATGCAATTAAAAAGTAGAGTACAGAACTAGAGAATTCTCAACAGAGGAGTCTAAAATGGGTGAAAGACACTTGAGAAAGTACTTAACATCCTTAGCCATCAGGGAAATGCAGCTCAAAACCATTCTGAGATAACATCTTACTCCAGTCAAATGGCTAAAATCAGTAACAGCAATGACAGTCTATGCTGGAGAGGATGTGGAGAAAGAGGAACACTCCTCCATTGATGGTGGGACTGCAAACTTATACAGCCACTTTGGAAATCAGTTTGGCAGTTTCTCAGGAAAACAGGAATCAGTCTACCTCAAGATCCACCAATTCCTCTCTTGCACATATACCCAAAGAAGGCACATTCATACAATAAGGACATATGTTCAACCATGTTCATAGCAGCATTATTTGTAATAGCCAGAAACTGGAAGTAACCTAGATGTCCCTCAACTGAAGAATGGATAGTGAAAATGTGGTACATTTACACAGTGGAGTACTACTCAGCACAAAAAAACAATGGAATCTTGAAATTGGCAGGTAAATGGATGGAACTAGAAGAAACCATCCTGAGTGAGGTAACCAAGTCACAAAAAGATACACATGGTATGTACTCACTCATATATTATTTTTAGACATAAAGCAAAGGATTACCAGTCTACAATCCATACTGCCAGAGGATCTAGGAACAAGGAGGACTGAAAGAGAAGATTGCATAGTCCCTCAAAGAAGGAGGGGACAAGAACCCTTGAACAAAATGGGAGCAAAGGGATTGGGTGGAGAGGAAGGAGGTGGGAAGGGAAGAAGGGAGATGGAGGAGAACAAGAGGACTGAGACAGGGGAGGAATAGAGGAGGGCAAGAAAGGAGATGCCTTGAGAGAGGGAGACAGTACAATTTTTAGAGAGGGTTGTCACAGGGGAAATGTTAGAGTATCCACAGGGATGAACCCAACTAAAGCAGTAGCAGAGAGGATCCCATTGATGCCCTTCCCCTATAAGGAGATTGATGTGTACCCTGGTTGCCATTCCTAGAGCCTTCATCCAGTAGCTGTTCGAAACAGAAACAGGCATCCACAGCTAAGCACTGAACCATACTCCTGGAATCCAGTTTTGGAGAAGGAGGAGGTATGAGCAAAGGAACCAAGACTTTGCTGCAGAAACCCACAGAAACAGTTAACTTGATCTAGTGAGATCATGGTGACCCTAGTCATAAAGCTGGGTAAACAACATTGGACCAAACTAAGCCCTCTGTATGTGGGTGCCACCTAGGAGGCCAGGACAGTCTATGGGACCTCTAACAGTGGAGCCAGTCTTTAACCACAGAGCACTGTGGACTTTGGGAGCCCATTTCCTATGGAGGGATGCTATTGCAGCCCAGCAATATACAGCATGGAGGACCTAGGCCCTCCCCCAAATGATATGATAGACTTTGACGTTACCTGGTGGAGGGCCTCACTATCCCTGTGGAGGAGTTGGGGGATGGGTTTGGGGATTGATGTGGAAATTTGGAAGATGGGAGGGTGAGGAAATGAGGGGGATTGATATGTAACTATGCTTAGTAATTAAAGAATTTAAATAAAAATATGTCATAAAAAAGAAACTACTAAAACTCAAATCACACATAAAACCTCACAGACTTATAATGGGAGACTTTAACACCTTATTCTCACCACTAGATAGGAACACCAGACAGAAACTTAAAAAATAATAATTACAGGGAGCTTGATCCCCAACAAGACATCTTTTGTCACCAAATGAAATTTCCAGTATGGAATAATTTACATCTAAAAGAGTAGTTGGCCAAAGTGGTCCTATGGGAATTCCAAAACAACCCAGGCTATTATCAAAGCTGTGAGTGGCTTTCTACAAACTAACAGTAAGGCCCTATCACTGAGGACAACACCTTCACATTGAACATGGTGCCGACCTAGAACGTTTACCCTGTGGTACTACCAGAAAAGGGAGGTAAACACCAATGCAGCTACAAACCTGTAGATTTACAAAAATGATCTGCCAGTAAGATAGGTTCATGTAATAGTGGCGCAAAGCTTATGGGATTAACCAACCAATATCTGATTTTATGTATGATCTACTCCATCATATGGAACCCAAACCTAATAATGCTTGGGTGTCCAAGAACCTGAGTCTAGATATCCCAGGGACCCAGGGGAAATCAAATACTACTGTTTTACGAAAGGGGCCATAGCAATAATATGACTCCTAACAAAACAACATATGGTATAATGATGTATCAATTCTTTGTTCAACCACCATCAGAGAAGCTTCCTTCTACAGTAGGTGGGGAAAAATGCAGAGACCCACAGCCAGACAATATGTAGACAGTGAGTAACCTTGCAGTTCTTATCTCTAAATGGGATGTCTCTATCAAATATCGCCCTCAGAGCTCAGGGAAGCCTGCATAAGAGTAGGTAGATAGAACATAAAAGCCAGATGGATGGAGGAATACCAAGGCCTTCTTGACACAACAGGGCTGGTGAACATATAAAATCAAAGACACTGAAGCAGCATTCATAAAACCCGCACAAATCTCCACCAGATGGATTACTAGAGCTGAAGAGTGAAGTGAACCATAGCCCATCCTTGATCCAGAAACTATCTCCAATTGATAGCCATTTGCAAATGAGAAATTAGTGTTCTCCAAGGGAGTGTCACTGAGGATACAAACCACTCTTAAGGATAAGCCCCAAGCCAGCAGTAGATGTTTAACACAAAATGAACTCAAGAGCACCTTTGGAGGTTCTTTGACTCATAATGTTACGTCAGAGCAATTGTTTTCTCTATCTTACACATCCTTTTCATAAATACTAAGGCTTACAGTTTTGGGTTTAAATGATACGTGTATACATGTGTGTCTCTGTATCTATATGTGTTTTTTGTGCTTTTTCTTTGTCTCTTTTTCTTTTTTGTTGGTTCTGTCACATTCTGGTTTGAATTTTTAATTATCTAATTATGCTGCATTTTATTTTATTATTATTCCTTAGATGTTTATTTTTTTAATATGAGATAAGGAATCAGATGGGAGGGAGGGTGGAAGGAACAGGGGAAAGTAAGGGAAGGGGAAATAATAATCAGAATACATTGCATGAAATAAAAGTTCTATTTTCATTAAAAGGAAAAGAAAAGATTCTTCCTTTCTTGCTGTCTTTGCAAGAAGGTGGAGGCTGAAAATCTGGATTCCTGTTATTTAGAGTTCATTGCATTTCATAGATTTGGTGATTCTTATCTTCCTCAAATTTAGGAAGTTTCCTCAAGTCAATTTTCCTCAATTTGTCTTTTCTGTCCTTCTATATTTCTTCTATTTCCAGTATTCCTAAATTACTAGTGTGGTCAGCTTTCTGGGTTCAATCAACTCTTTTTTTTTCTCAGTGATTACTTTGATATCTGTACTCACTGACATCCATCCATTCCTGAGGAGGAAGCAGGTTTTGGGAAAAGAAGCTGAAAATTTTAGAAAAATGTTCAGATGCTGGAAGCTGCATGGCTTGGGCCGGGAAGCTCCTGCACTAGGGGTGAGATTCTGGTAAAGAGTGGTAGCTTAACTTATTAAGGGATGAATTATTCTATCTCATTAGCAGGTCTTAAAGTGAACCTTCCTTCTTGAGAGTGTTGTAATGATCAGGTGACTGACAAAACTCAACTGGAATATTAGGTCTCTACCCAGGACACAGACTCTATTCTCTTGATAAGCTATTTTTTCTGGGCCTTTATTGCTCCTCTAATATTCACCTTTCTTAAGACATACCATCAAAATCCTGTAGGCCTAAGGTCAGAAATAATCACCCTCAGATACTTCTGGGATTGATGTTCTCTGGCAAGGATGAGGCTGCCAAGAGTCTTGAGTACACATAGGGATTATAGCAAAGAAAGAAAATGGATACTATTATTTGAAGTCTTTTTACCCTCAAATGTCTAGCCAGTTTTACCTCCTCATCTCATACTATCCTCTCTCTGAAGAAGTAACCTTGTCACCATGGGATTGTAAAAATGACTTTTCTGGCTTCTTACAACTGAATGGGAGCTACAGTGGTTGGGGTGCCCCTCCCTTGGCTTACTTTAAAGACCTCAAAAGTACTCAGTGTTTTTGGTATAATTGTCAAATATAGGGAGGAAAGGAATTCATTGACTGGAGCCTGGAAAGTGATAATGAAGAGAAGTAATGACAAGGTTTATTAGAATAGCAGGTCGTGGACAGGTACCAGAAGTCCAGACAAGAGTTTTAAAATGCCCAATCAAATCCACTAGACACCCTTGGTGGGTTCACTACAGCTTCCATTCTTTGGACTCTTGGGTTTATTTTGGCCTACAAAGCCAGAATGTAGAGTACTGAACACTATAGTTTATAATTTATGCACAAATTCCTTTTTAGTAAAACAGTTTTCATTTTTACATTTTTATTTAAATTAGAAATAATTTTATTTTACATATAAAACCCAGTTCCTTCTCCCTCCCATCCTCCCGTGCCCCTCCCCAAACCCCCATCCCATCACCATTCTTCACCCAGGGAAGAGGAGGTCTTCCATAGGGGATCAACAAAGTCAGTCACATCATTTGGTGCAAGACCTAGACTCCGCCCTCCCCATGTGTCTAAACTGAGAAAGTATCCCTCTATGGGGAAATGGGCTCCCAAAATACACCATTTTTAACTGCTTTGCATATATATATATGTATATACATATACATATATATAATTAGAAATCAAGAAAGTTAATATATATTATATAATATATTAACTTTCTTGATTTCTTTATACATTTTGGATATTAGTCCCCTATTGGATGTAGAGTGGGTAAAATTTTTTCCATCCTTTGACTTCGGTTTTGTCTGATTGATGGTATTCTTTGCCTTTTAGGAGAGCTTCAGTTTCATGAGGTCCCATTTATTAACTATCGATCTTAGTACCTGCATTATTGGTGTTCCATTAAGAAAGTAGTCTCCTATGACAAGGGATTCAAGGGTATTCCTCACTTGGTCTTCTATCAGGCCTAGGGTAGCTATTTTATGTTGAGGTGTTGGATCAATGTGGACTTGAGTTTTGTGCAGAGTGATAAATATGTATCTATTTACATTTTTCTACATGCAAGTGTCCAGTTTTATCAGCACCATTTCTTGTAGATGGTTTCTATTTTTCTGTGTTCAATTTGGCTTCTTTATAAAAATATTAAATGTCCAGAGGTGTGTGGATTCATTTGTGGGTTTCCAATTCATTATTTTAATCAACATGTCTTTTTATGCAAATATCATGAGGTTTTTTATTATTATAGCTCTGTAATACAGATTTAAATTGGAGATGGTGATACCTCCATCAGTTCTTTTATTTTTCAGGATTTTTTGTCTTCTCAAGGTCTTTAAATAATTATAATGGATTTTGATGGGAATTACATTGAATCTGAAGATTCCTTTGCATAGGATGACCATTTTTAATTTTTTTAATCCTACTAATCCAGGAGCATGGGAGATCTTTTCATCTTCTCATAACTTCTGCAAATTCTGTCTTCAAATATTTGAAGTTTTTAGCATACAGCTCTTTTATTTGCTTCATTAGAGTTACTTCAAGATACTTTATATTATTTGAGGCTATTGTTAAGACTCCTTGTTTCCCTTATTTCTTCAACCTTTGTATATAGGAGAATGTGTTGTTTTGAATTTATGACCCCAATAGACTTATGTGCTTGAATGCTTGGCTCATATAGCATGGCACTATTAGGAGGTGTGTCCTCGTTGGAGTAGGTGTGGCCCTATTGCAGGAAATGTGTCACTGTGGGGGCAGGAATTGAGGTCTTATGTGTTCAGGCTAAACCCAGTGTGGTACAGTCTTCTGATGCCTACAGATCAACATCAGCATTCTCCAAACCATATCCATCTGAAAGCTGTCATGCTTCTCACAACATGTAGAACTCCAAACTCTTTCTCCTGTACCATGCTGGTCTGCATTCTGACATGCTTATTGATATAATAAGATAATATGGGACTAAACCTCTGACTATAAGCCTGCCACAATTAAATGTTTTGCTATATAAGAGTTGCTATGTTCATGGTATCTCTTCACAGCGATGTAAACCCTAAGTAAGACAGAATTTGGTACCAGGGACACAGGTATTGATGTTTTGTATCTGGCCGTGCTTTTCTTTAGAGGGATGGAGGAATTTGGGACTTTGGATTAGAAAATCAGTTGAAGGCTTTAAGTGGTGCTTAATGGGCAATGCTAGTAGAAGTATGGAAGCCAGTGGCATTCAGGCCAATTTGAACAGTGGGGACCTGGCTTAAGAGGTTTCAGAGAAGAGTTTTAGTATGTGGCCTTAGAGACTGGTCTTTTGATATTTTGGCAAAGAATGCACGTGCATTTTGCCCTTGTCCAAAAAGTGTGCTGAGGCTAAAGTGATGAGTTTTGGGAGCAATTTCCTTGGCAGAGTAAATCTCAAAACAGCATAGTATAGACTTTGTTGTATGGTTATTAGCATTCACTCTTATGAAGATCTATGGTGAGAAGATGCAAGCTGAGGAATAAAAATACATAATGTACAAATTGAAGAGAAAGGGGGAACCAGGAAGTGGAATGTAGTTAAATCCTGTGTTCAAGGAGATAAACAGATTAAGAAATGGGATAAAGGGAGTAGTGTCCTCAGAGCAAGAGCGAACCCAGCCAAGTTTCCAGCTTGTGAAAAGGAAGTAAAGAACAGCCTAAATCCAGGCATGGTAGTTCACACCTTTAATCCCAGCACTCTGGAGCGAGAGGGAGGAAAATCTCTGAGTTTGAAGCCACCCTGGTCTACAGATCAATCTTTCAGGACACCCAAACTTAGGCAGTGAGGCAAACCATGAAAA
The DNA here is from genome assembly GCF_003668045.3 of Cricetulus griseus. NCBI lineage: Eukaryota > Metazoa > Chordata > Mammalia > Rodentia > Cricetidae > Cricetulus > Cricetulus griseus. The sequence goes on from NC_048598.1 coordinate 72,247,938, forward strand.
ACGGAAAGTTAATGAAAATATAATTGAATGAAAAAACCATGTTCTAGCTCCAACGAGCAGAACTTGGCAGCTTTGGCCATGTGGTTCTGGCTTTTGAGTCAAGGGCAGAAGGAAGTGGTTATGGAATCTCACCCCATGACTGAAAAATGCCACAATGATCATGCAGGGATTGGGGGTGGCCCTGTGTGGAGGCACAGAGAGGTCATTGTGTGAACCTGTGAAGGTGAAGTCTGGATTGCTCTGGACACCTCAAGATGTTAGAGATGATAGAGTCCTCAAATACCTGTCATGGAAAGCTGCTAACATGGCATGGGGACAGCCCAAGACAGGGTAGTGTGCTGAAGTCAACAAAGCTGAAGATAGTAGGACATCTGAAGAGTGTTTTGACATTCATGTTTTCCTTCTTGCTTTTGCCAAGTATTTCCTCAAAATCGCCATTTTGGAATGGCAATGTATATCCTGTGTTAGAAGTATGTGGTCTGTTCTTATTTTCATTTCATAGATGACTAAAGTTAAAATATTACATGAATCTTACTAGACATTTTGAACTTCGGATTTTTAAATATTGTTTAGTGATAGTCTATGGTGACTTTTGAAATTGGACTAAATGCATTTTGCATTATGTTATGGCTACAAGCCTATGGGGGCGAGGTAGTAGAATGTGATGGTTTAAATAGGTATGGCCCCTATAGACTAATACATTTGAATGCTTGACCCTTAGGGAGTGCCACTATTAGAAGGTGTTGCCTTGTGGGAATAGGTGTGGCCTTGTTGGGGAAGTGTGCCAATGTAGGAGTAGACTTTGAGGTCTCATATCTTCAAGTTTTGCCCAGTGTGGCACACAGTCACCTTCTGCTGTCTACAGACTCAGATGTAGAACTCTCTTCCAGCCCCATGCCTGACTGCATGTTTCCATGCTTCTTACCATGATGATATTGAACTAAACCTCTGAAACTATAAATCAGCCCCAATTAAATGTTTTCCTTTATTAGAGTTGCCATAGAAAATTGTGTGTCATCACAGAAACAGATACCCTAACTAAGACAGGGAACTACTGATTTTTTTTAGTTAAGTTTGAATTCACCAACTTGTTCAACATATTTAATCAACTCTAGAAGTTGCATGGTAGAAATAGTGTGATCACTTTTACATATGACTTCTACAAAAAGTGATATTTTGACTTCTTCCCTTCTAATTTATATTCCTCTGACCTACTTTAGTTGTCTTGTTCTTCAAGATAAAACTTCAAATACTATGTTGAATAGATATGGAGAGAGTGGACAGTCTTTTCTTATCCCCAATTTTGGTAGAAGTGCTTTAATTTTATCTCTATTTAATTTGATGTTGGCTGTTGGTTTGCTGTATATTGCCTTTATAATACTTAAATATGTCCCATGTATACCTGATCTCTGCAAAACTTTTATCATCAAAGGGTGTTAGATTTTGTCAAAGGCTGTATTAATAATAGCCCAAAACTGGAAAAACTCAGATGTCCCTCAACCAAACAGTGGATAAAGAAAATGTGGTACATTTACACAATGCAGTATTACAGAGCTATTAAAAAATGACATCATAAAGTTTTCTAAAAAATGGATGAAACTAGAAAATATCATCCAGAGTGATGTAACCCAGACCCAGAAAGACAAGCATAGTGTGTGCTCACTTATAAGTGGATATTAGCTGTAAAGGATAAACATATACAATCTACAGACACAAAGAAGCAAAGTCCTAGGGATGACTCAAAATGGGGACACATGAATCTTACAGTAAAGGGAAAATAAAACAGACATCACTGGTGGATGGTGGCATGGGTCTGAATGTGAAAATGGGAACAGGAAGGATCAGATGGGGAGAGGGTGGAGAGAAAGTATATTTAGGAAAGACAACTTGAATTAGGGAGGATCTCTGGGATGAGCAACTAGTGCAATGGAAATACCATGAATCTATGAGGGTGATCCTAGCTATAGCTCTTATCAATAGGGGATACAGAGCCTGAACTTACCATCTCCTGTAATCTGGCAAGACTTCCAGTGGAAGGATTGGGAAACCAACTCAGCCACATGACCTTTGACCTACAGTTTGTTTTACCTACATGATGTGCAGGAGTAAATGCAGTACAGAAATTGTGGAAGTTACCAATCAATGATGGGTTCAGCTTGAGACACATAAACTGAGAGAGAGAGCTCACCTCTGATACTGCCTGGAAACCAGGATCCAGGGGCAGGATAGCTCAGAGACTTAGAATAGAACCAAATATGAATGGCAAAAAATTAATGAAATGATTCCTAATGATCTGCTATACCCATAGATCAGCACCTAGCCCAATTGTACTTGGGCTTTGCCCAGCTACTGGTCGAAACAGATGCAGAGACACACAGCCCAAACATTAGGCAGAGCTGGGGAAATTCTGGGGAAGATGCGAAGAAATGATTGTAGGTGCCAGTGGTCTCAAGGACATATTCTGCCTCCATGTATATCTGCACACCAGAAGAGGGCACCAGATCTCATAACAAATGTTTGTGAGCCACCATGTAGTTGCTGGGAATTGAACTCAGGACCTCTGGAAGAGCAGTCAGCGCTCTTAACCTCTGAGCCATCTCTCCAGCCACTATTAGTTTAAATCAGAAAAAAGCTTGTTTCACTTGTCAATCCCTTCTCCCTCTCCCTCCCCTCAACCCCCCACGATCCCCCATCTGAACCCCAGGGAGGGTAAGGCCCTCCCTGGGGGTTTCTCAAAGTCTGTCATATCATCCTGGTCAGAGCATATTCCCTCCCCGATGTGTCCAGGCTGAGAGAGCATCCCTCTACGTGGGATGGGCTCTCAATGTCCCCTCTTTTACCAGGGATAAATACTGATCCACTACCAGGGACCCCATAGAGTGCTGAGGCCTCCTCATTGACATCCATGTTCAGTCCCCTGCTGGCCTTCCAAACATCAGTCTGGGGTCCATATGCTCCCCTTGTTCAGGTCAGCTGTTTCTATGGGTTTCACTGACCTGGTCCTGACCCCTTTGTTCTTCATTCCTCCCTATCTGCAACTAGCTTCCAGAGTTCAGTTCAGTGTATAGCTGTGGGTGTCTACCTCTGCTTCCATCAGCTGCTGGATGAGGGCTCTAGGATCGTATATAAGGCAGTCATCAGTCTCATTATAGGGGAAGGGCATTTAGGGTAGCCTCTCCACCATTGCCTAGATTGTCAGTTGGTGTCATAGATCTCTGGAAATCTCTCTAGAGCCAGATCTTTCCTCCAACCCATAATGGCTCCCTTTGTTATAGTATCTCTCAACCTGCTCTCCTCTATTCTTCACCCAACTCAACCTTTCTGCTCCTCAATTTCCTCCTCTACCTTCCTCTTCTCCCCCTCTCATTCTGCAAGCTCCCTCTCTCCTACCCTCATGCTCCCAATTAGCTCATGAGAACCTGCCCCTTCCTAGTCTCTGGAGTCCATGCATTTTTATGAAAGGTATCTTGATAGAGAGAGTCATTTTGGGGGTTAGAGAGAAAGGTGGTGCTAGAGAAATTCTCAGGGATCCACAAGGATGACCCCAGCTAAGACTCCTAGCAATAGTGGAGAGGGCATCTGAGAAGGCCTTCCCTTTAATCAGATTAGTGTGACTACTTTAATTGTCATCGTAGAACGTACATCCAGTAACTTATGGAAGTTGATGCAATGCCCCACAGCCAAGCACTGATCTGAGCTCCTGGAGTTGAGCTGAAGAGAGTGAGGAGGGATCATATGAACAACACGGGATCAAGATCATGAGGGGAAAGGCCACAGAGACAGCTGATCTGAGCTACTGGGAGCTCAGTACTATGGACTGACAGCTGGGGGACCTGCATGGGACCAAACTAGGACCTCTGAATGTGGTGACAGTTATGTGACTTATCTGTTGCCCCGTCCCCCTCCAGCAGTGGCTCCAGTACCTATCCCAGGTGAATGAACTGGCTGTTTGGCCCCCATTCCCTATGGTGGGATGCCTTGCTCAGCTTTCATATGGGGGAGGGGCTTGGTATGCTCAACTTCATTGACTTCCCAAGGAAGGCTTGACCTCCAATGAAGAGTGGAAGAGGGTGGGAAGAGAGGAGGTAGGAGGGTGAAAGAAGGGGAAGGAAGTGGAACTGGGTTTGGTATGCAAAATTAAAATTAAAAATTTAAATAAAAAGTAAAACTTACAAAAAACAATAATCATTCATTGGGATTTTTTTAAACTCATAAAAGGTGGAACTGTCATATTATATTCTGAAATTTGTACTGAAATTTGATTTTAATGTAGGATTTATTTGTTATTTCTATAGCCTAAGTTTCTCAGCTATCCTTTCAGACTACAGTATATAATTTGAAAGTTTTTTATTTCAACCTTTGCATATTAAGTTTGCTATTGTCTTTATGTTCCTATTTCATGTCTTCTTTTGCTAGAAAAAATCTATTTATAAAATGGGAAATAGGAGGTACATTTGCATGTTTATTATTTATTCCTCTTCTCCTTACAAAGGCTGACTTTTTGTTGGTAGTCAGCACAGGCTGCTGCCCAGGCTGGGATCTTAGACAGTCAAAAGAACTCTTCTGGGCTGTGCTTCCCAGGCTGACCACTGACTTCATCAGTTAGGCTGCTAACCTCACCTGTTGAGTGAATAGACTTTGATTTATTCATTCATTCAGTGCTCATTTCAGCATACATTAATTTTTCATAAAACCAATTCTTTCTGCAAATTGAGCAAAGAGGAAATTTGGATATCCAATGAGTGAAAGTATTCATTGCTGCTAATTTTCTTGAATTGGGCAATATTTGAAGAATGTTGAAACATCAAATCTGCATGATATTAACTTGTTTTTGCTGCTTGGACACTGACAATGTACAAAAAGGATTTTAGCAACCTTACAAGCTTAGTGTAGTATGTGGGAATCCCTGACCTCAAGCATGCATAAAAATAAATGTTCTCAAAATATGAATGGTATAATTATCTTAATCACATATTCATTTACTGACATAGTCATCTGTTTTTCATGTGTCTGTGACTATTATTTAAATATATGTGTATGGTGTGTGTGTCTGTGTGTCTCTGTGTGTGTATTTGCCCGTAGTTGTGTGTGAGAGTACAGGAACACATACATGCACAAACACACACGCTCACAATAAATAAATGTAACAAAATTTTTGAAAAAATCTTAATCAAAATGTAAAAAATTATTCCACCCCATAGCCTAACAAACTGTGAGATATGCTTCATAATGAAGTAAACAGCAATATAGCTAAAATTGTGTTCTCAAGTGGTTGTTGCCGGAAATTTTATAATCCAATGTGGAGAATGATAAATTTCTTTGAACAGCATTTTTATGGAAATGAGGAAACTACAGAAATGTTAAGGAAAAAGAAGTGTTCAAAAAGCCATGGTAAAATATTTAGTACAAGTAACCATTGTACTCAATGAAATGTTGATATGCAAAACAGTTTTGTTTAACCCCTAACTATACCTTTCAGAGTATAGCATGCCATGCCTGAAGTTCCTATTTTCTCAATTATCAATTAGAAATTGCTATTCAGGTGAGGATAGCTACAGGGAATGCTGGAGTTTCCCTGCAGTGTTATTAAAAAAAAGAGGAAAGCATGGAGATTTGAATGGTTATATTCATCAATCATCACTGAGAATATTTTCTTATGAAAAAAAAGAGAAAACTAGTCTGATCTGTAAAAAAAACTATCTGTACATTCTCTCTGAGTTTAGATGGACACATCCTGACCATGCCATTCATGGACATAGCCTCTCTGAATTTTAATGGTACAACATACACGATATGCATCTGTGATGGATCTCTCATTTTCTCAGACTCAGGTGCTTACTTGTTTAGATATGTTGGACTATCCAATTCCAGATATGGTGGACCCTCTACAGTGGTACCTGATGCTTCTTAGCCTAGAACGTTCAGCACACTAGCAACATTTGCTCCTTCTTAATGGAATCAAAAGTATGTAAAATATAATAAATTGCGTTAAAACTTCCTTGATTCGTCTGCAGAAATTTGCATAACATTATTTCACATGCTTATACACTTTAGTCATTTATATTTCATTTAAAATAAGAATTAAAATATACCTCAACAGTTATCATCCTAGAATGATAAATATATTATACATGTACCTTACATGGTCTTTTTAAAGAATAATTGATATATAATGTGACACCACAAAAGAATTTGATAGGAGGTAGAAAGGAAAACATCATAGTTCCTAGTTAGTCAGTGCAGAAATTGAGACTAAGTAACTGTATTTGTCAAAACAAATAGAACATGATATGTAAATATATATTATAGTTAATTATATGTAATATGAATTATATCTTATTATGGCTAAATGCACAGACATATATATACATGTATGTATGTAAATATAAATGTAAGCATGTGTGTGCATTGGTGTGTTTGTGAGTATGTGTTTTTGGTGGTATAGGATGAATAGTCCCACAATGTTAATCTGTAGGTCATGTTTATTGGAAAATACTAGTTTTTTTTCTTAAATGTACTTTTCATTCTAAATATTTCCATGTAGGATGGGAATTATAAAGATAGATGATGGAATGTTATGAAAGAGAATCACTGAAATGGTAGCCATTACTGCCTTGAAATACAATTTAGGCAAAGAGTTTCACAAAAGCCTTGTGAGATACTTAGGAGAAAACCAGCTGTTGTTCAACCTAAGACATTAATGAAAGATGCAGAAAGACAGAGACTATTGTTAGGATAAACATCTGGAAGGCCCTAGAGATCCTGGCAAAATTCTTTGTTTGCAGCCCACTGAATATGGATCCTCATATTCAGGGGTGGGAACAACATGACGCTCTTGTTCAAGAAGAATTGTCCATATGAGCAGCATAGCTCTTCTAGTTCTCACCCCATCTCCAACCTCAGCCATTGGATGAACTTTTATATTCAGGGCAGGCTTTCCTTACTTCTCCAATCCCTGAGCCAACTTGGCAAACAGTATTGTAGAAAGGCTGAGGACTGTTCTTAACCAATGCCTCATGATTCTCTACCCACTTAAGGCAGCAGTGTGGAGTAGTCATCATAAAAAACAAGTCAGGTTGATGGAGCAGCTGATAACCCAATGCTGGCTCCAAGTTCCCTGCACAGAAATTAGAATGTATTTAGTAGGTTAGAATGCTGACAGAGGAGTAGGTAAAATCTGAATGAGAGTAAATACTAGAAAGGAAAGAATGATAAAATGTGGGTAGCATATAACCTTACAACCCCACTCAAAAATTGATAATACACACATTTATAGAAACAACAATGTATGAACACTTGCAGCAGCTCCATTCATAGTCACAACAAATCAGAAGAATAAATTCTAAATGACTTTTTATATTTGAAGGCTTAGGTGGTAAACAGTTACACAGTGGTATATTTGAAGAATAAATAAATAAATACTATACAATAAAACAGATTAATTGAATATTAAAAACACTTCATTTATTAAAATGTAAGTTTAGAGGCTGGAGAGACAGCACAGGGATCAAGAACACTTGATGCAAAAACTTGAAGTGGTTTCAAATTCCAGGACCCTCAAAGCAAACTCAGTCTGTCACTCATCCTACCATAACCTGAACATGGAGGAGAGAGAAACAACGTGGTTACTGGGGTTCACTGGTTACCACACTACCTGAAAAATGTACGCTCCATTTAGGGGAGGTTTATATTCCATTCTCCAAAGGGATATTCAGAGAAATAGGAGACATCCAGTTCCCCCCTTTGATCAGCATGGATTCATACAAGCACACAAATCTGCACATACATGTGTTCATACACCACACACACAAATACAAACACATGCATGTGCATACACAAAAAAGAGAGAGAAAGAAAAGAAAGGGAAGAAAAGAGAGATGTAAAACAACAGAAAAAGTCAACATTAAGAAACTGGTTTTGGCCAGGAGGTGGTGTTGAACAAAGAGACAGATGGATCTCTGTGAGTTTGAGGTGAGCCTGGTATACAGAGAAATTCCAGGACAGGCTTCAAAGTGACAGAGAAACCCTGTCTAGGAGAAAAAAAATGAAAAGAAAGAAAAAAAGGAAAAGAAAGAAACTATATTCTTCTGTACTTAATGTTTTCATTCACATGATAATCTCAGAGAGGTGATATTAGAGAAAGGGGAAAGTCTAAGTGTAATATGGATTAATAAATGACCTGGAGATTGTTATTGAGGGTCAAGCCTCAACCTGAGTATCAGAAAAGCAATGCAGCTGGTCACTAACTCTCACCTGTAGCTCAGGCTGAAAGGGCTGATCCATGCATGAGCTCTACACCAAGTCTCAAACTGCTGCCTCTCCATAGCATGGCTGAAGAACCAATCCCTCTCTGAGACCTTGTTTTCTGTCTTATATACTTCCCTAATGTTGGAATTAAAGGTGTGATCTATAACTCTCTTTTAGACAAATTCACTCTTGTGTAGATCTGTATGGCTTTGGACTCACAGAGACCTTTCTGTCTCTGAATCCTGAGTCCTAGGATTAAGGGTGTGTACCACCACCTCCTAGCTTCTGGCTGCTGGGATTAAAGGTGTGTGGCTGGCTTCTATTGCTTGTGGCTGACTTTGCTTTCTCTATCCTCAGACAAATTTTAATAAATCATAAACAATGTATCACCATATCTGAGTACTTATAAGTATAGCACACAATCACAGAATGATGTGAGGTAGAATTGTTTGGTTCCTAGTACTCCAGCAGCTTCAAGGTTCATGGTTGTGTTGAATAAAGGCAGATCTGAAAAAATGGTTTTAATATAGTTTAGTTATACTACTAAGACAAAAATTCTAAATATAAAAGTCACATATTAAGTAATTCTCTAAAGCCTGTTCAAGATCAAGTCGTATTGGTAGTGTTAATAATCAAACAAAAGTTACTCATCCAACTCTGAATCATGTGTGTGCATGTTAGTATGTGTGCAGGGGCACGTGTGCATGTGAGGACTTGTGCATATGTATACATGTTATCATAGAAGAACCTCAGGGAAATTTTCTTACATGCCATCCACCTTTTTTTTTTGTGACAAAGACTTCATTGGTCTGAGACTCAGCAAGTGGCCTAGGGTGGGTAACCAGGTGTTCTGCCTGTTTCTGCTCCTCCATTGGGATTATAAGAATATTCCACCATGCCCTTCTTTTCTTTGGGTGAATTCTGAGTGATTACACACAACAATTCTTGTTTGCCAGGCAAGTTTTTTATTGACTGAATGTCTTTTGGAAAAACACCAAAAGGTAAAGGTAAAAATACCAAAACTACAGGAACACAGTACCCAAAGTGAAATGTTTTCCAGCACAGGCATCATTTCCCCCTGACATTTACATGACTACAAGTATATTATTTTCCATTTGAATGGCTGTAAATATCGATGTTAGGTGTTCAACATAATCCACATGCAGAAGAAATCTTTACATTACTTTTTGAAGAGTCAGAATTGAACAGTAATTTTAAATTGCTGCTCATGGGGTGGTTAAGCACAGATAATACTGTTGATGTGCCGTGGTAGCTCAGTGGCTAACATGTTTGCTATTCAGCAATAAGACCAGACCATGGATACACAGTATAAATTTTGGGTTGTTGTAGCACTCCACCTGCAATTCTAGCCCTCATTAGTTAAAGAGCAGGGACCACCAGAAAAATTGGCTAGTCATACTATCCTCACCAGGAACCTCTGGGTTCAGCTCAGTGACCTTGCCTCAAGAAATAAGATCAATTTGGAAAGACACCAATAAGGTGGATACCTTGGCTGATATTACATATGCACAGGCATCAAACCCACACATGTACATGGACCACTGCATATACAAACATGTACACATAAACATGTGTATACATAAGAGAAAGAGATGATAAATGAGTGAGTAAATGGTATGGCTTTTTGTCTTTGCTATTTTGTTTTGTTTTATGAGACAGGGATTCCCTGTGAAGCTCTGCGTGTCCTGGAACTCATTCTTAGACTGGATATCCACCTGCCTCTGTTGTGGAATTTTTGCACACTGCCTTAAGATGTGCTGTGGTGGGGAGATGGAATACAGGTACCCAGAGAGTCAGCAGCCAGACACAGAGGAAGCAGCATGGGCAGTATGGAGATGAGGTAATGCCTCATGGCCTAACATAGATTAATATAAATGGGTTAATTTAAGTTATAAGAACTAGTTGGGGACAAGCCTAAGCTAAGGTCAATAATTCATAATTAATGAGTCTTTGTGTTATTATTTGTGAAGATGATGGCCAAAAGAAAAGTCCAAGTACTTAACTCTGCCTCCTGAGTGCTGTGATTAAAGGAATGTGCTTCAACTTCATGGCAAGGCATGTTATTTTTGATAGGGCTTCAAGTTGATGAGGAAATGCTGAGACATGTTTATGAAGAAAGATCTGCCTTCCCTTCTAAGTGTATGAATAGACTTTAGATATTCACAGCTACTAAATTCAGATTCTCAAAGTCCTTAGGGCTCCAGTTCAAAGGTCTGCATCTCTTCCTACTAGTAAGCTTATGAAGAGGGATCCATTCAATGCTAATAAGATAAGTTTTGAAAGTAAGTTCAGATAATTGTTCTTGGATTATTTTAGATCAACAAATTCACTATGTTAGTTAGCTTATTCAAAGATTTTATTTGTTTGTTGAGACAGTATGGTGGTTTGAAAGAAAATGGCCTCCATAGGAGTGGCACTATTAGGAGGTAGGGCCTTGTTGGAAGAAACGTATTATGGTGGGGGTGTGCTTGCATGCCCTATGCCCAAGCTACACATAGTAACTCAATTCACTTCTTGTTCCCTACAGATCAAGATATAGAATGTTTAGCTACTTTCTCCAGCACCACATCTGCCTGCAGACAGGATAATGGAGTAAATCTCTGAAACTATGTGACACCCTAATTAAATGTTTTCCTTTATAAAATTCCCCTTGGACATGGTGTCTTTTCCCAGAAGTAGAAACCTTAACTAAGACAGACAGGGTCTCCCTGTATAGCTCTGGCTTTTGGCCTCAAACTCATAGATATTTACTTGCCTTTGACTCCCTAGTGTTGGGATTAACAACACTCTATGTATTTAGGGATTTTATGCAATAGTTATGCAATAATTTTGAAGCAAAAATAAGCAGGTTGAAAGTGTGTGCAACAGTATCAGGGATTCAAAAATAGCTAAATGAATATTTGTATAATTAATAATAATATAATAGGTTTCTCTACATCCATCTCCTACCATATTCAATGGCTTTGTTGAGATATAATTTACAGGGAAATCTAGCTGCTTTCAAAGGAAATGTCTATGGGTTTTTGCATATTTACAGACTAATCTTTGTAGCAATAGTTATTTTAGAACTTTTGCACTGACTGGTAGATTCTCCATCACTCTGTATTCTAATACTTGTTAATGTTTAATTTACCTTCTTTCTGTAAAATAATTGCCAATTTTTATATTACATAGAAATGAAGTCATACACTGAGGTTCATCAGGAGAGGCTTCTCTAGTTACATTTGTGTCATGGAAGTTCATTCATATTATAGAGTGTACCATAGAATATGTACAACTCCTACTTTCAAAATAATGATTATTTAAGGGATGGATCTACTAAAATTTACTTATCCATTTGCTTGTTCATAAATATTTCAGTTGTTTTCAGTTATAAAACACTTAAATAATATTGCCATAGGAATTAACTCACCAGTTTCTGGATGAACATCTACTTCCTTACATTCCCTTTGACCAATACCCAGAAGTGTCTTGGGTTGAATGGTTTACATGAAATATTTTACACATCTAACAGAAATCTGTAAACAACTCAGTTTTCCAACATATTGCTAACTCTGTTTTCCATTTTCATTGTATGTGTTAGATCTCAGATGGCTAACTGAGGTACCTATTAGCATCAAAGCAGACAATGGCCACCAGATCTCCAACAGTAGAGATTGCCTGTTACAGAGTCTTTGTTTTTCTCAGCACTTCTCACCCCCACTGCCTAGCCTAACCCTCCTCAATCCCTGAGCTTTGCTGCCCTTCTCTTAGGTTCTCTTTTCTATAAAACAGCCATTTTACCTATTCGCTCTCTTGGATATTCTTTTGGTCTTCTGTCACTTTCCGTCTTCTCGTCTTCTCTCACTCTTCCAAACTGTCTCCTTTCATGCCTTGTTCTATTCTCCTGGATATATTTAGTTTGGATTCCTCCAGATGCCTCTGGCTCTTCCCTCCCTTGCATCTACAACAAAGTCCTCCTCAAAAAAGCTAGACATGGTCATTTTATCATTTCCATCCATCTGGTGCAGAAACCCTGGGATTGTCATGCAATAACACCCATCCAAGGGACTTGGCCTCTTAGAACCAAGCTGCTGATTTGACTTTTGAAGGTATGTAAGAATCATTTGTTTCTGTTGGCTCCTGCAATGTGCCATATTTGACTGCAAATTCTAGAGTCCATCTCTTCAACTGGTGTTTTTCCTCAACCTGCTTTCACAATTCATTTTTCACCTGTCCTACCTGGTAATATCCTCAATATATCTGAGAGAGCCTACTATGCCCTCCAGGGTTTCACCATGTAGACATATTTTTAATCAGTCACTTGCCCAAATCCCTTTATTGAATCCCTTACCTTTTCCCAAAATCTTCTCATAGTTTGCCTCTTCAACTGCTTTCTCTTCTTCTCCTCTACTTAATACTTATCACCTTGGAGGTGCCTATTTCTCTACTATTACTACAAAAGCCACATTGGTATGCCAGGATGCTCCTTTTTAACCTACTTGTCCACTATTTTGTTGAAGGGGCTGCCTCTCCTCTGTAATTTGGTACACTTCTGCTGTGAGATAACCCTTATCTATACTGTGAATATATGTTGCTTTCATCGGTTGATAAATAAATTCTACTTTGGCCTATAGCAAGGCAGAATATAGCTAGGCAGGAAATCCATGCAGATATACTGGGAGAAGAAGGGCGGAGCCAGTGACAGATGCCAGCCAGAGCAGCAAGATGCACTAGATCACAGGTAAAGCCATGAGCCAAGTGGCAATATATGCATTATAGAAATGGGTTAATTTAAAAGTAAGAGCTAGTAATCAATAAACATGAGCAATAAGCCAAACAGTTTGTAATTAATATTAAGCTTCTATGTGATTATTGGCACATGGGTGGCCAGGAAACAAAAGAGCCACTTCCATTTACACGTGGCACTCACTGTTGGACAGAAATTTTCACTTAAAACCTAAAAAACGATTTTAAAAGCATTCTAAAGACCAAAAATGGAATCAAAGGCAGCTTCTTGGTAACCTGCTTCTCTCTAGTAGGCTCTGCTAGTGGTGAGCAGAGTCAGGGCTTCTTTAATGTGTGACTTTCTGGTATGTGCTGTCAGCATGGATGGTTCTTTTGGGAGTTTCTACTAGAGAACATTTAAATGGGGTTTGTGTTCTCATACTGCATGCTACTTTGTGGCATCATAGACCCTACAGCTTTCCAGAGTTGGCAGGTAAGTGTAACACCTGTTGGTATCTCATGTTGGGAAGCTGCACAGGGTGGGACCAGCAGCCAAAGTCAGATCTTTGGTCCTAGCCTTGCCAGCTTAACAGTTTAAAGACTCTTGCGGTCATAAAAGAATTACAGATACATAGTAAAGGCAGATTCAGACAAAAAGAAACCTCTTAACAGGTCACAGTATGTTTTAAAAATGTACTTAGGCTTGGGAGAGAGAGAAAAAAGGATAGAAACAGTCATAGATTAAATGAGTAATTTAAAGATAATAAAGTGAGGTCTTTGAAACCAGAATAGAGTAGTAAAAAGATTATGATAAGCCATGTAAAGATGGAAAATACACAGTCTGTGTTATGAATATTATTGTTTTCTTTTGTTTCTTATTATCAATGAGCTAACTGCTGAGGGGCATTTGCTTTTGGAGATGCTAAGTTAAACCAACCTACATATTTAATAGATATCATGACTTTGAAATGTGGGTCTAAAGGTATGTTAATTTGGAAAAGAGGCTCTGGTTTTATTTCTAGAGGAAATGGTAAGTTGTGGACTCCTTCCAGGTTAATATGGCTTGATCAAGGAAAACCACCTGAAAAATCTCAGATGAGAATCAAAGACCAAGATGATCCAATGTTTCAGAGAACCTCTGTTACAGTTTCCTAGGAGTTCTATATCCAGAACAGCTTCAAGGCTGCAGGCTGAGATAACCTAGCCTCTAAGTCAGGACATAACCATAATTCTAAATTTTCTCAGGGTCTCTCAATGATCACTAGAATCCAACAATCCTCAGGAAGTAGTTTAGAGATCTATGCCCAAATTCCCAAAATATTCTTTATAATTGTTTTCGTTTAAAGTGGGTTGGTTATAAATTGTGACCTCAAAACAAGTGATCCTTAAATCTTATATCTAAAACTTTTCTGGTCTACAATCCCAAAAGTCTTCACTTTCCACTTTTCAAAATCTTTTACCTTCATGATTTCTCTGTGCTCTACTCTCAAAAAGATCGTGTAAGACTATTGTGTAAGTACTTATTATCACAGGATTTATAAGTTCATTGGATGTGGTTAAAATATGTTAAGTCGGTAATGAAATGTTAGCTTAAAACTTGCAAAAAAAGTTTGAATCATAGTTTGCTGCATATGATTTAACTCTAATTTAGAAAACATAGTTCTACTTACTGTATACATGAATTCAACTCTTGTTTGGGAAATATGATATTTTAAATAGCAATCAAATGATTTTCCACCAACTTGGCTGACCTCACCAGGATGGAAGTAACCATATGGCTGTCAGCAATCTTTACTAGGGTTAAAAGAGTGAGTGCAATGTAGCTTCACCATCTTGATTAAGATGACCATATACTTAAAGACAACTAAAGCAACTGTCATCAAACTTCTTAGTCCTACTGAGCACTCTGCTTATCACTGCATCTTCTTTTAGTCTAACCAGGCAGCAGCAGGTCTCAAAACTATTTTGAATTAGAGTGGACTTTTATATGATGATAAATTCCTAAGGCTGATCTTCAAAATATACAAAGAACTCAAAAAGCTAGTCACCAAAACACCAAACAATCCAATTAAAAAGTGGGGTACCGAACTTAATAGATAATTCTCAATAGAGGAATCTAAGATGGCTAAAAGACACATCAGAAAGTATTCAACGTCCTTAGCCATCAGGGAAATGCAAATCAAAACAACTCTTAGATACTATCTTCCTCCTGTCAGAATGGCCAAAATAAAAAAAAAACACCAATGACAGTTTATGCTGGAGAGGATGTGGAGAAAGGGGAACACTTCTCCACTGCTGGTGGGAGTGCCAACTTGTACAGCCACTTTGGAAATCAGTATGGCGACTCCTCAAGAAAATTGGAATCAGTCTACGACAAGATCCAGCAATTCCACTCTTAGGCATATACCTAAAAGAAGCACATTCATACAACAAAGACATATGTTCAATGATGTTCATAGAAGCACTATTTGTAATAGCCAGAAACTGGAAGCACCCTAGATGCCCCTCTACCGAAGAATGGATAGAGAAAATGTGGTACATTTACACAATGGAGCACTACTCAGAGCGGGGTGGGGAGTGGGGTAGAACCAATGGAATCTTGAAATTTGCAGGAAAATGGATAGAACTAGAAGAAACCATTCTGAACAAGGTAACCAAATCACAAAAAGACAAACATGGTATGTACTCACTCAGACATGGATTTTAGACATAGAGTAAAGGATTACCAGGCTGCAATCCACACTGCCAGAGAAGCTGGTAAACAAGGATGACACTAAGAGAGACATATGTGGTCCCCTAGAGAAGAGGAAAGGGTCAAGATGCCCTGAGAGAATTGGGAGCACCGGAAGGGGGGGGAGCCAGGAGAATGAGAAGGGGCGAAGAGGAAGGATGCAGAGGACATGAGGGAACAGAAAGTTTGAATAAGGGGAAGAATAGAAGATAACATGAATGGAGATACCATAACAGAGGGAGACATTTTAGGTTTACAGAGAAATCAAGCACTAGGGAAATGTCTGGAGATCTACAAAGATGACACCAGCTAACAATCTAAGCAACGCAAGAGAGGATACCTTATTTGCTCTCCCCTGATAATGAGATTGATGATTGACTTATATGCCACCCGATAGCCCTCATCCAGCAGCTGGTGGAAGTAGAAGCAGACACACAACTAATCACTGAACTCAACTGGAATCCAGATACAGAGAAGGATGAGTGAAGAGCAAAGGAATCCAGATAAGGCTGGTGAAACCCATAGAAACAGCTGAACTGAACATCAGGGAACTCTTGCTCCCCAAACTGATAGCTGGGATACCAGAATGGGACTGATCCAGACCCCAGGAACATGGGTTTCAGTGAGGAAACCTCAGAAATCTCTGGGACCTCCTGAAGTATTTCAGTATTTATCCCTACATAGGTTTGGACTTTGGGAACCTATTCCACATAGAGGAATACTCCCTGAGCCAAGACACATGGGGTTGGGCCTAGGCCCTATCCAAAAGGATACGATAGACTCTGATGACACCATATGGAAGGCCTCACCATCCAGGGGGAACAGAAATGATATGTGATAGGTAAGGTTTTAGTTAGGGGTGGGTGGTAGGGGAGGACGGGAGGGAGAAAGGAACTGGGATTGTCATGTAAAACAACCTTGTTTCTAATTCAAATTAAAAATCTGAAAAAAAAGATATAATTAACAGAAACAGCAGGAATACCATAGATCAGATGAATGAGGTATATTTGATCAATTATGTTTAAAAATTCCTAAAGTCTACTCAAGGTTAACAGTAACTAACTTAAAGATTTATGTCTAGCCTCTTTGTCTTTGATATCTTTGCTAAGCTTTAGCTACTTAGATAAACTGAATCACAAAAATATGATATTCTGTAATGGTGCAGTGTAAAAAGGGTCAAGAGTGTTCCAAGTCTTCCTAAGGACTGAGTTTATGGTTAAACTTTATTTATGCTTTGAATTTTATTTTAATGCTAGAGAATCTTCAATTAAATCTTCAAGTCAAATTTTTAAAGTTCAAATTTATCAGGAATAAAGCTGTAAAATCTGAATCTTATAAAAGCTACCCCCTTGCTCGAACTGTTAAAGATATTTATGACATGCAAGTTAATAGTCAGACACTTTATAAATGATTAATTTTTAATGTCCTTAGTAGAACTAGGCACATAGTTATGCTAAGGACAAATGTAATTCATTTATAGTGACAAACTTTATTTGGCCTCTTGTATATGTTTTTCATGGTTAAGCCTAAAAGAGTTAAAAAATAAAGAGTAAAGTTGGTTTAAAACCGGGCATGCTTAATATCTTCTGGATATGGCATTTAAAATATGTAATGAAAAGGCTTCCTGTGATAGAAAGAAATGCCAGCTCCTAGCAGTGACCCTAAGGTCTCCAAAGTTGCTGGGGCACAGTCTGGAGCAGAACCTGTATTTATGGTAATGCTGAAAACTGGGCAAAGAACTGGCCAATGCCTCACCTTCTGCCAGGGATGGACTGAAATCATGGACACTGTTGGGTTGACTGCCTTTGTCTTCCCCATCAAATTAGTTTAGTTGTTCCAGTTTCTTCTTCCATGTGAAAGTCTCTTAGAGCTTCTGGGTCTGGCAGCCAAAGAGCTAGGCCATCCTTTGCAGCAGCTAGGGATGTCTGCTGTCTTCTGTGCTAACCAAAGACCTATGACCACACTACCCACAATGAAACCATTAAAATTACCACAAGGAGCCTAGGGTAAATGTGTAGGTAGTGGGTATGGCTCCAGTCATTTTGATGGATACATAGGCCATTTGGTTCATACTTCCTGCTCTAAGTTAACCTTTTCAGATTTCTGATGTTGTTGATGGCTAACTGTAGCTTTATGTTATAATAACAAGCAAACCAACTTCTCCCCCAAGGCTGTTGCTATCTGGTCGGTTCATTTCATATGTAAAATCAGGCCTCACTTTTTTTCTAGAGCTACTGGGTCTCCTGTTAAGAAAGGTAAACAGAGACAGTTTACCTTTTTGGCAGACTCTGAAAGAGATAAATTCACTAAACAACTTCCAATATAACTTTCTACTGTATACCATGTGTTTGCAGTGTCTACAGAGGCTAGAGGAGGGCATGGATCACCTGGATCTACAGTTAGAGAGGTTCTGAACCAAAATATTAGCCTTATAATTTGAACACTGGTCCTTTGAAAGAGAAGCAAATGTTTTTAACTGATGAATTTTTTATTTCTTCATATCTTTAACCTAATTTAAAGTGGAAATAATTTCAAAATATAACTGGTCATAAATTACTCAATGAGTTTCATTATCATTGGACATTAGGGAAATGTAATATGGGAAACTAATTAGGGAAACTAATATGAAATATGTTATGTCCAACAGAATGGTTATAATAATGAAATACATATTGAGAAAATGAAGACATGTTCACATCTAGGTATGGGTAAAGTACTGTAGACATGAGGGAAAGAACAAAGAATGGCATGTGGAAGTATCCAGACTGAAAATGACAGTATCAACCCAGCCATGAAAAGAGGGGCAAGGGAGTAGTAGCAATAGGCAAAGAGAAGAATGAGTCCGAAGACTAAGAGAACCAAATGTGAACCCAAGAAAGTGCATGGCCAAATGGCTGTTATATGGAAAGAGAAGCTGTGGCTATGGAAGCAAAGTGTAGGGGCTGCAGAGATTTAGGGTATGGGTGGGGGTGAGAAGTGCTGGGACTCTATAACAGGTACTTTCTATGCTGAGAGACCTGGTGGGCAATGTCTTCTTTGATATGGTAATAGACAACTCCGTAAGTTGTCTGTTATTCCAGCCTTTTATTAATGAAAGGATGACATAATCTCTTCTATAACAGTTTCTTAGCTGAAATAAGTGGAACATCATTGTTAGATGCACAGGAAGGGTGGGATGATAGACAAAGAATAGGAAGGGAGAGAGGAATTCATGTAGGAGGATGCTGCCTAGCATTTTTGAGACTGGGGCTAGGAAAGTGCAGGCTACATTGGAATAATCTATGATACTGGATTGTCTTCAGCTAGATGCTTTGGAAGAATTCAGTTGATTGACCATCTGCTGGGACTGATAAAGAGTAGGAACAGAAGATAAAGTTAAGAAGCTTGTGGAGAAATTTTTATCTTGAGTGTACACCTGAAACTTCCTATAACCATAGGTGGGAAGCAGTCCAAAGACCAGGGGAAAAGACAGATTCTACCCTTGGGAATAATGAAATTGGTTTTATATCCTCATATTTTTACATGTTGTTTTTTATACTTATAATACACATTTATTCAATAAGTGATTTACAGCTATTATCTTCAGTCTTCTGGTTTATTATGTTCTCTAGTAGTGAATATGCTTTATGCCATAAGAGTTTCTGTTTCCATCATCAAGATAAAAACAAAAAAGTGGTGATATAGAGATGGTTCATTTGAGCTGGGTGGTGGTCCTGCATGCTTTTAATTCCAGCACTCAGGAGGCAGAGATAGGTAGATTTCTCTGAGTTCAATGAGAGCCTGTTCTACTGAATGCATTCTAGGTAGCCAGGGATGTTATATATAGAAACTCTGTCTTGAAAAAGAAAAAAAAAAAGGAAAAGGAAAAAGAGATAGTCTATTTGGCTATAGTGATTACTAACAAGAATTAGGAACTGAATTCAAAAGCCCAGAACATGAAATTGGACAAAGCAGTGCCTATCTGCAATCATAACAGTCCTACAGGGAGATGTTGGATGAAGACAAGAGAACCCACAGAAAGTTGTGGGTCAGCTAACCTGGCTTTCTCAGTAACAAACAACAGGATACCTTGTCTCAAAGAAGGTGAGAGGTGAGGTTTGAAATCAGGGGTTGTGCTTTAACCTGCACATTCAGGCCCTGTCATGTATATACCTACACACACACACACACACACACACACACACACACACACACACACACACACACACACACACACACACACACACACACACAGACATACACACACACACACACACACACACACACACACACACAAATAAAAACAATAATATATATACAGAAAATGGGCACCAACATGATCATAGACTCTTACAAATTCACAGTATATTGAATAACATTAACACATGTTTTAATATGAATTTTGCATATGTTTGTAATAGTATGTAAGTGGCGCGCTATGAAGTCAATAAGGAGATGATAGGAAGATTCTGTTTACACCTGATGATTAATACTGATTGTCAGTTTGAAAGGATCTAATGGTCACATTTGTGAGTTTCAAGATTAGGCTGTCTGTGGTGTGAAGAACCTCCTTAACTACTCTATGAGCTGGGGTTCTGGACTAAATGCAAAAGAGAAAGGGAACTGAGAATGTGGATTCAATTCTGTCTGCATCTTAATTGCATATGCTGTGACTAGTTACCCTGAACACATGACACCATGTGTTTGTACCATTAAATGTGAACCAAAATGAACTTTTCCTTACTTAAAATGCATTTTCCATATATTTTCTTACAACAATGAACAAAGTACTTAATAATTTTTCTTTCTGTGAAGTGTAATTTGTGGTTGTAACAACCAGGGACAGCAGAAAGTGGAAAGGCTGTCAGCTTTCCCAGGGTTTTGATTTTGCCCCTTCTGGTACAAGGTAGCAAGGTAAGATTTTACGTAAATCTTTGCCCATTTCATTTATGCATAAAGGCAAGAACATGTCCCTTATACATTTTATTCTGAACTTTATCCAAATACTCAGTCAAGTGAATTTCAAGAGATAATGTTAGCATTTTACCCTATATATAGAAAATAAGACAAATCAAATTAAACAAATTAGATCATATTATTCTTTCTTGATGATTAAAATATTATGCTAAATTATTAATAATAACTAGAAGATAGTTTTTTAACTAATAATGCTTGGTGCATAACCTGACTACCTAAGCCCAGTCCCCCGAATCACATGGTGAAAGAAGAAAAACAAGTCCCACAAAATATCCTCTGACCTACAGAAATGCTGTGACAGGCAAATATAACACATGCACGCACTCAACAAGAAAACAGATGTAGAAATATGAGTTCATTAACATAAAATCTTACCTTAGATGCCTTTGATAAAATACTTAGAGCAGTAGATTATATATCCATATATCGAACAATAAGTCTAATCATTAGACATCTAGAAGATTTGACACAGTGAATTTTACATGTGCCTGGACTTCCTGTCAGAGGAACATATCAGAGTCAGATGGGAGCAACTATTCAAAAAACACTACTAACAATGTACTGGTTTATCAAAAATAATTTTTATTATTAATATGAGAAAAAGGCATAAGGACTAGGAAAAACATTTGGCAAAACATTTCATTTCACAAGAGAACAGTTTTTTTTAGGAGAGTAAAGGTGTAATCTCAAGAACACTGGATTAGTGTACTGGAAGCAAAGCAGAAAGAACAAGGAATCCCGACCACTGATGTCTAAGGTGTGAAAGTGTGACCTATGAGAGCCATGCCAATATACACTGAGATTTGATGGCATCAAATTTACTCACAGAGAATCATATTGAGCAGAAACATGGAATTTTTACTATAGCAAGAAAAGTGCTAGAACTTCCTCGTGTGTTTGTTTTGCTTATTTTTGAACACATTGAAGGAAGATATTTATGTATTGTCAAGGTAAATAAGTGTAATGATGAGGTTCTGTGTGTGTGTATGTGTGTACATGTGTACATACATATGTTTTACTTAGATATAAATTGCCTGAAAGCAAGAGATATTAGAGGCCCAAAGACAGAAGTGGAAAACAGAAAGAAACTAACATTATACAAGATAAAATGGAGGATCGAGGAAGATCAGGAGGAAGCCATTAATTTAATCCTTTTATTTCATAATTAAGGACAATTTTAGATCCAGAAAAGAACCTAGATTTGTGAATAAAACTTACTCAAACATGTTTGCGTTTTAAGATTCTTGTCAAAGGACACAAACTAGGAAACACATGACATATCTGAGGAAACATGTCCTTCAGATTGACCCATTTGACATTTTCTTGATTGATGTTTGATGTGGGAGGAAATGCCCAGTCTAGTGTTAGTGGCACAACACCTAAGCAGGTGGCCCTGAATGCTATAAGAAAGCAGATTGAACAAGCCATGAGGAGCATGCCAGGAAGTAGCATTCCTGCATGACCTCTGCATTAGTTGGTGTCTCCAGATTCCTGCCTTGAGTTCCTGCCCTGACTTCATTTCATGATAGATTGTAACTGTAAGATGAAATAAACCCTTTTCTCTTAATTTGCTTTTGATCAAGGTCTTTGCCATAGCAACAAAAACCAAACTAAGAAACTGGACACTTCTCTAACGCCCATTGCAGGTGAATGTGCAAATTAAAATAGTGTTCCTTAACAACACAGAAGAAAACATGATTATTACTAAAGATGAAAGGACAGTGTATGAGATTTTTTTCTCCTGTGTAACCCTCAGAGAGATGATCCACAAGTTTTGAGGTATATATTGGAGTGTACATAGACCACAGTGGGTGGAGAGTTCCTCTCACTTCAATTTTAACTTCCTCTAAAATAACAAAAAAATCATACCCGCATTTCACATTCAACTTCATAGCAAAGGAAAACTACCATGAATATTTATTAAATACATTATTTAATCTAACTTTTCTGAAAAAAATAAAACTAGGAAATAAAATGAATAATATCTTAATCTCTTATAGTTATCCTGGAATGAAGAGTTCTACATAGATTCCCACTCGGTTTTCCATACTTCTTTACTGCCACATATTAATAAAGAGGTTTAGTCTCTACATCTGTGCCCAATTAGCATTTTTATGTATTAATTACATATGAGTTTGTCTCTTTCTAATATACTTTTAAATTTTTCTATGTCGAAGTAGTTTGTCTACATGCATGTGTATGTACAACATCTGTGCCTGAAGCTGACATAATTCAGAAGAAGGCATCTAATACCCTGAAACCAGAGATGAAGATGGTTGTGGGCCATCATGTAGGTACTGTCAATCATAACTGGGTCCTCAACAAGACCAGTAAGTGCTCTTAACCAATAAACCAATTCTCCAGTCTGTAAATTCTCTTCATCTCCATAAAATTAATGCAAATAAGAGGTTCTGAGTTCTGATTCTCTGAACCCTTGTAAAAAGCCAGACATGATGAAATATGCCCATAACCAAGTACTGGAGACAGACATACAAGAATATATCTGGAACTCATTGACCATATATTCTAGGCAATCAGTGAACACCAAGTTCAAAGCAAAACCCTGTCTCAAAAATAAAAATGGAGAACAATTGTGGAAGACACCCAACTCAACACTGACTTCTGGTATCTGCACACATATTCATGGGTGTGCACATCTGTGCAAGCACATAACCATGCACACAGACAATACATACAAAAAGGTAAACAGTTATTCAGAATTCATTCATGAATCTCATCAAAGGGTGAACAAAGCATGTCACTCTTGACAGGAAAAGATGACAAAAAATATGCAAGTTCACACAATACCATAACAAGAACAAGGTTGAATAATCTCAAGCAAATTAGCTTGTATTATAATTATATTAACTAATCAATTACAATAATCTCAACTTTCAATAAATCCAACTAAATATAATTCAAATGTGAAAAAGACATTGTTGAATAATCATTAATTGATAGCAAACATTTTACTGAGATTTATGAAACATTCCAGTAAGAATATTTATAGATGGAGAAGAAGCTAACACTATTCAATGTGGAGATTTTGTCTTGTAACTGTGTAAGTAGCTAATATCTTCTACATTTATGGATGTAATTTCTGTCATCAATATCTAAAGACACATCCACCTGTGGCTAGGGAAATACATCTATCTTAATGGACTAGCAGAAAGTATGTTAGTATAGGATGTGTTTTCACTTTTTTCAAATCTTAACAAGAGATTATAAAATCACCAATTTTCTATGAGTATAAAAGTATGGTAAAGAGCTGGAGAGATAGATAGTTCAATGGATAAAGCACATACCGTGCAGACATGAGGACCTGGGTTCAAATTCTAAGAAATCTTTTTTTAAAAGCTAGATGAAGTCATATTCATCTACAATCCCAGAATTCCTATAACAAAATGAGACATGGGGGTAGAATTCTCCAGAAGCTATTGTGCAAGCTATTGTTGTACAAAAAGACATAAAATTCTGGATCAGCCAGGAGTAAGTGGCACACACCTTCAATCCCAACACCTGGGAGGCAGAGGCAGATGGATCTCTGTGAGTTTGAGGCCAGCCTGGTCTACAGAACGAGTGCCAGGATAGTCTCCAAAGCCACAGAGAAACCCTGTCGAGAAAAATAAAAAAAAAAAATTGACTCTAGGTCAAAGAAGTTGAAAGCCCAAAATAATACTGGTGTTATCTTCTCACTACCACAAGCATACTGTGGCATAAACATACTCACAATCATGCACACATTAATACATAGGTATTACTCACATGAACACACACATATACCTCACACATGTACACACATGCATAGGCATCACTCACAATGTACACATGTGCACACACACATACACACAGAGAAGGTACTCAAATTTATGCATGCACATAGGCATCACACACATGCAAACATACATACACAGTCACCATTCAAGGCATATATATATATATATATATATATATATATATATATATATGTTTCACATACAAAGTAAATAGCTTCATTTATGAATTTCACATTTTATTAGGCAAACATGGTTTTATAGACTCAAATTTTGCACAAGAATGAGATCTAACTTCCAGTGATGTAGTTATTATTGCCATGTTGCAGGCAAAAAATAAACCTAAAAACCAAAAGCAGTTTGGAACCATTACAGCTTTAAGGATTCTTGGAAATGACCTGGATGCATTCTGCACTGTGGGACAGACATACACCTCTGGATGGTTAGAAGAGGAATGACAGTGATTTAAAGAGATTAAATGGTTGTTAAACTGAGAAGGAGGCTTAAAGTCACATTGTCATCTTGGGTGGTGAGAAGTGATGAATAGCTATTAAAGTCATTCCTGTGGGTAAGTCTGTGAATAAGGAGAGAAACCTGCTCTGAATGTAAGAGGCAATGTTCCAAAGAAGGGAAGCAGAGACAAGCCTGCAAGCTCAGGAATGCTCCTCCATGGGCCCTGGCTTCCTTGAGGTGAGCTAACCTATTTCCCCACCAAGTGCTCACTGCCATAGTGGGATGAATCTTCAGAGAGTGTGAGCAAAGCCAATCCCGCCTTTAAGTTATTCTTTCAAGCATTGGAGCCAGTAGTGAAGGGCATATCCTGGCTTATGACTCACTTGATATAACAGAGGCAAAAAACAGAGATGATACACAATCTAATGTTTATACTGAGGTTGGCTGTGGCATATTCTGGGTAACATATTTAAAGAATATTTTGATTAATTTTGAGAGTTCCATGCAGTATATGTTGATCACATTTATCATCCCACTCCTCCCAGATTCACCCCTTCTCCTCTGAACCTGTTTGTTCTCTCTCTCTCTCTCTCTCTCTCTCTCTCTCTCTCTCTCTCTCTCTCTCTCTCTCTTTCCCTGTCCCTCTTCCCTCTCTTCCACAAGTTGAGTATGTCTTGGCCCAATATTCTTGGGCATAGGACCTACCCTGGAGTATATTTGAAATACCAGAAATCACACTGTTAAAAAAAATCAAAACAAGAAATTGACTTTGCCTTTCCCAGCAGTTATCAAAAGCCAATAGCCTTGTGGCTGTGGGTGGAACTATGTGCCTCACCTACACACACTCATGGTAGAATTTTGTATGGCTTGAGCTTATGCAGATATTGTTCTTGCTGTCACAAGCACTATGAGTTCATAGCCTACCTCTCCAGTCTTGTGCAGAAAACTTGTTTTAATGAGTTCTTATGCTGTTACAATCTTTCTACCACATCTTCCACAGAGAGGCCTAAATGATCAGTGGAAGAGTGTGATATAGAAGTCCTAGTTAGGAGGAGAATGAGAAGGGGAGAAGAGGAGGGGTGAGGAGGACATGAGTGAGTAGAAAGGTTGAGTCCGTGGAAGAATTCAAGAAAACAAAAATGCAAATACCATAATAGAGAAGACATTTTAGGGTTACAGAGAAATCAAGCACTAGGGAAATGTCTGGAGATCTACAAAGATGATACCCCCTAACAATCTAAGCAACAAAGGAGAGGCTACCTTAAATATCCTCCCCTGATAAGGAGATTGATGACTGACTTATATGCCACCCGATAGCCCTCCTCCAGCAGCTGCTAGAAGTAGAAGCAGACACCCACAATTATTCACTGAACTGAACTGGAATCCAGTTACAAAGAAGGATGAGTGATGAGCAAAGGGGTCGAGACCAGGCTGGTGAAACCCACAGAAACAACTGACCTGAACATCAGAGATCTCTTGTTCCCCAGACTGATAGCTTGGATACCAGCCTGGGACTGATCCAGAACCCAGGAACATGGGTTTCAGTGAGGAAATCTCGGAAATGTACAGAACCTCCTGTAGTAGTTCAGTACTTATCCCTAGCATAGATGTAGATTTTGGAGCCCATTCCACATAAAGGGATACTCTCTGAGTCAAGACAAATGGGGGTGGGCCTAGGCACTTTCCCAAAGGACACGATAGACTCTGATGACACCCTATGGAAGGCCTCACCCTCCAGGGGGAGAAAAAAAGGATATATCATAGGTAGGGTTTAAGTTGAGGCGGGGGAGTTGTAGGGGAGGAAGGGAGGGAAATAGAACTGGGATTGTCATGTAAAACAGTCTTGTTTCTAATTCAAATGATGAAGAAGAAGAAGAAGAAAAAGAAGAAGAAGAAGAAGAAGAAGAAGAAGAAGAAGAAGAAGAAGAAGAAGAAGAAGAAGAAGAAGAAGAAGAAGAAGAAGAAGTCCTAGTGAGGTCTGAGCACTCTGAAGTCTCTCCCATCCTGCCCCAAGACTTTGTCCATTTTCTGGTCGCTGTCTTAATTGGCATCTACTGCAAGAAACTTCTCTGATGAGGGTTGAGAGACACACCAGTCCACGGGTATAGTAATAAGTCATTAAGAGTCATTTTAATACTATATCCAATTAGCAGGATAATAGTAGTAGTTTCTCCCTGAGGATTTATAGCCTATGTAGCCAAAAGTTCTCACACACATGGTTCCATCTCATTGAGAAGGCCATAGATCCAATCAGAAAGTGATTGTATAACTCTATAATATTTGTAGCATAATTATATCAGTAGAGATATCTTACCAGGTTGGTAGCTGTTATACTTATCAGGGTTTATAGTTATAATTATTGTTATTCCCTGTTAGTGTGTGTGACATCTTTCAATACTGTGAAAGCTATCCAGTAGGGATGGCTCTTCTAGGTCACTTCCCACCTGATTTTTCCAAATACATAACTCAAATTTATGGTTCCTTCAGGAATCGTATCTTGTAATCAAGTTATGGATATAACCAAGAACCATAGCAATTGCTTTTAATGTTTGAGGGTCTATGTCAATCCATAGGCTAATAATTAAAAAAGAGGTAACTCATTCCTGATACTGTGGGTTTTAATTGACAAAATGAGATGTGTTATTGGCATATTCTCTCCCTATTATAGGATAATACCACTTAAATTATTTTATATGCATATATTTTATGATGTTTCTACTTTTGTAGGGATCCATAAGATTTCCAAGAATTTTCATATTAATTATCCCTCCACATATTTCCTTCTCCACTGCTTCTTATCATTCCCCATTTCTTTGTGTCCTGGGTAACACTTTAATGGAAATCACCTGACATCATTCATTTAAGAAGACACATGGAACTAATAATCTAAGTCCTATTCTGTTGTTATGATGAAGCACACTAACAAAAACAACTTGGGAGAGTAAAGGTGTATTTTATCTCAAAGTCGCTGTATACAATTCATTATAACAGTCATGGCAAGAGCAGCAGATTGGTGTTCACATTACATCCAGACTCAAGTTCCTACATAATGAATTAGTAGTTGCATGCTAGTGCTCAGCTGGATATTGTTGTTATTATAGAGGTCAGTATCTCTTGGCTAGATAATACTGCTACCCATAAGGAATTGGTTATAAAAAAAATAAAAGGAAACATTGTGACATGCAATAAACATATGCTACCTTATATAGTTACTGAAAAATTATTCACACCTTATAGCCCCCATTGATGTATTTTAAAGTGTTGCTTCTATAACTTATGGTAAATAAAACACTCAATATTATTTTTATAATATTTATGTTTATTGTTAAAATATATTCAACTCAGTTCTACAATCTGAATGTTACTCATTCAGTTCTGGAACACAGAATCAAAGTTTTTTTTCCCTTTTTGTTACGATAAATCTTTCTACCAAAAGCTGCCCTAGTTCTAATGCCACATGGGCGGTCTCCACCAGCCGCCCAAGTTCTGCCCTCTGCATAGATGGACAAAATAATACACAAATTATATTAGGTACAAATGCTGCTTTGCCAAAGACTAGGATTCTCATCTGTTAGCTCAGTCTTAATTATCATGAATCTATATATTTTATAAGACTTATCTGATCAGACACCGTCCATTGCTGTCCCTCCTTGCTGGAGGATCACATTGTGCCACTGGAGGAAGAGCAGAGGGGAAAATGGAAACTTCCAGTTTCTCCTTGCTTAAATATGAGTCTCCTTACTATGTCACTTCCTTCCTGGATCACCAATTCTCTATTACATTTCCCAGAATCCCCTTTTACTCCTAGTCCTGTCTAACATGCTGTCGCATTGGCCAAACACTACTTTATTCAATAATCAATAAGATGAACATACACAGTACATTCCCCATCACCTTTTCTTAGAGGGATATATGAGGTTTCCAAATTTAAAAATAATGTTTTGTGCACTCAGAGTTAATGTCCTTGTCCTACTCTCTCTCTCTGGTTCCCAGGGGAAGAGACAAATTAGGAAAGAAGCACTGAGAACACAAGTCCATGCACTAAGCCTGACATTTACAAGTGGATTCTGGGAGACTGAACTGATGGTGCAGGGAGCCATCTACTCAGATCTTTAATACTCTTTACATTATTGAAACAAAAATACCCGAAACAGAAAAACTGTAAATTTCTGGCCACAGTTACAGATAAAACCAAGCAATTTAAGTGTAAATAAAAAGAAGAGAATATGGAAGTGAAGGGAACAAATATACAGATTGTATGCATGTTTTATATACAAAAGTGAGAATTTTGGAAATTTTCAAAAGAAACATTTTAAATTTTATTTGTATTAATTTTTATCATTTTTTGAATTAGAAACAAGATTTATTTATTTAATTATTTATTTATTTATTTTTAAAAAGATTGATTTACATGACAATCCCAGTTCCATTCTCCCTAGCTTCCTCCCCTACCACCCCCCAACTGAAACCCTACCTATCATATACCCTCTCTTCTATTCTTCAACTGACTCAAACTTTCTGCTCCCTCATGACCTCTGCATCCTTCCTCTTCTTCCCTTCTCATTCTCGTAGCTCCCTCCCCCCTCTTCTCATGCTCTTAATTTTCTCAGGGGATCATGACCCTTTCCCCTTCTCCAGGGGACAATGTTTGTATCTTTTAGGATTCTCCTTGTTTACTAGTTTTTCTGGCAGTGGGGATTGTAGGTACATTGTGTAAATGTACCACATTTTCTCTGTCCATTCTTCTTTAGAGGGGCAGCTAGGCTGCTTCCAATTTCTGGCTATTACAAATGGTGCTGCTATGAACATCAGTGAACAGATGTCCTTGTTGTATGAATGTGCTTCTTTTGGGTATATGCCTAGGAGTGGAATTTCTGGATCTTGTGGTAGACTGATTCCCATTTTCTTGAGGAGTTGCCATACTGATTTCCAAAGTGGCTGTACAAGTTGGCACTCCCACCAGCAGTGGAGAAGTGTTCCCCTTTCTCCATATCCTCTCCAGCATAAACTGTCATTGGTGTTTTTGATTTTAGCCATTCTAACAGGAGTAAGATGGTATCTCAGAGTTGTTTTGATTTGCATTTCCCTCATGGCTAAGGATGTTGAACACTTTCTTATGTGTCTGTCAGCCATTTTAGATTCCTCTATTGAGAATTGTCTATTTAGTTCTGTATCCCACTTTTTAATTGGATTGTTTGGTGTTTTATGAGACAAGCTTCTTGAGTTCTTTGTATATTTTGGAGATCAGCCCTCTGTCAGATGTGGGGTTGGTGAATATCTTTTCCCAGTCTGTAGGCTGCCATTTTGTCTTCCTGAGTGTGTTTTTTGCCTTATAGAAGCTTCTCAGTTTCAGGAGGTCCCATTTATCAATTGTTGATCTCAGTGTTTGTGCTCCTGGTGTTATGTTCAGGAAGTGGTCTCCTGTACCAATTAATTCAAGGGCATTGCCCACTTTGTATTCTAATAGGTTCAGTGTAGCTGGGTTTATGTTGAGGTCTTTTGATCCATTTTGACTTAAGTTTTGTGTGGGGCAAAAGGCTTGGGTCTATCTGTAGTCTTATACATGTCTGCATCCAGTTATGCCAGCACCACAGCAAAGTGGCAGGATACAAGATTAACTCAAAATAATTTCTAGTCCTATTTTATACCGATGACAGATTGGTGGAGAAAGAAATCAAAGAGACATCACCCTTTACAATTGCCACAAACAACATAAAATACCTTGGGGTAAAACTAAACAAAAAAAGTGAAAGACCTATACCATAAGAATTTAGAGTCTCAAAGAAAGAAATTAAAGAATATACCAGAAAATGGAAAGATCTCCTATGCTCTTGGATAGGTAGGATCAACATAGTAAAAATGGCAATCTTGCCAAAAGCAATTTACAGATTCAATGCAATCCCCATCAAAATCCCAACACAATTCTTCACAGACCTTGAAAGAACAATTCTCAACTTTATATGGAGAAACAAAAGACCCAGCATAGCCAAAACAACTCTCTACAATAGAGAAACTTCTGGAGACATCACCATCCCTAACTTCAATCTCTATTACAGAGGTATAGTCCTGAAAACAGCTTGGTATTGGCACAAAAATAGCGAGGTAGACCAATGGAACAGAGTTGAAAACCCTGATATTAACCCACACACCTATGAACACCTGATTTTTGACAAACAATCCAAATTCATACGCTGGAACAAAGAGAACATCTTCAACAAAATTGTATTACTTTTTTAACCATGGGTTTGTATGTGTCTCTGAGTATGCATATAGTGTGGCAAAGGTGCCCATCATAGGCAAATAAACTTGGTTCCTCTGGAAGATAGTTCACTGTCTTAGAAGGAAAGTCATCTCTCTAGCCTCTGAAAGCAAAGCTTTAATTTGAAGCAACCAAAACAACTCATGAATGACTGATTAATCTCCCAATCTGATTCTACTATTAATTAGTGGTAATCCAGAAATCTGTTATCTAAACCAGCTCACAGACAAGAGTCACTCTATTCCTCTAATTTTGAAATACAGTCTTGATAATTCACTGCATTGGTGTGAATGGGCATTGTTTTTGTGCCTCCAACAATTTCAGTATTTAAAAAATGTTACAATTTTCCCTTCAGAATATCCAATTCATCTTAACCAGTCTCTTCATATTAATTAACAAACCCAATCATTACATTGTTATAATGTTCGTAAGGTATAATAGAATATATTTATTTTTTTAAGATTTATTTTTATTTATGCCAGTGTCTGTGCTTATGTGTATCTGCACATTTATGGATGCCAGAAGAGGACTTCTGATCCCCTTTAACAGGCGTTACAGGTGGTGTGAGCTGTCCTGTGATCACTGGGAACTGAATTCTGGTCCTCTGTATCAGTAGCATGTGCTCTTTACTGCTGAGTTACCCTCCATCTAAAAAGAAGACCAATAATGGTTCCACTGTGGCATTCCCTGTCTCTGGGTCCCTGAAGAGGCTGGAAATATTCCTTTTCAGCATTTTATGTTTTCAGTGCTGATCTCTATTGCTTATTTGTCAGGTTCCCAAGACCATTTGTATAGATAAAGGGAGCTTTAAGTATTCAATATTAAATGTTTCTGAGGTTTAGAGAAACATGGATCTTTTAGAACAAGTAGGCCTGCCAACATTTAAAAAAGCATATTTAATAATAAATTTTCACAGTGCCCAGTATTTTTCATAACTCCAAATTTATTTATAGACTTATACTTTGAAGTCATCTTCAATGCATCTGTGTTACTTATGGTATGCAAGGACACTCAGAGGAAGAATTCATTTAAATAGAATTTAAAATCTCAGAAATAACCAGGCAAACATATCATCCAGCCTCCTCCACAGTAAACATTGGGTCAACACATGGCTACTTTGCTAAACAGTTTCACATTGAAACCAGTTCTCAAGGGTTGACTATTTTTATTTCATTCCTACCTAACACCTTTTCTTTCACTGAATAAAAATTCTTAAGAATCTAGTAATTTGAAGGAAAAAGTTCCAATTCTTTTTCACAGTTATTAATATTGTTGTTATTTGTATGAGTGTAAGGAGGTTGTGTGTACAACTGTGCATCTATTTGTGTGGGTCTGCATGTGGAGGTCAGTTGTCTTTTGAAATCTCTCTGCATTTATTCTTTTAAATATTGATTTCACTTTATGTGTATGTGTGAGTATCTATATACATACATACCTGTGCACCACTGGTGTGCTCAGTGGCCACAGAGCCAAGAAAACGTTGGTTTCCATAGAACTGAAGATACAGGTATTTGTGAGCTCCTTTATGGTAGTGGTGGGAATCCAAGCTGGGTCCACTGCAAAAGTAGCAAGTGCTCTATAATTGCTGAGCCATCTCTCTAGTTCCATCCATTTTATTTTAAATTCCAGACAGTGGCTTTCACATTGATTCTGCTAGAGAGACTGGCTAGCAAGTGATGGGGAATGTACTACTGTGTATGTTTATCTTATTGATTGTTAAATAAAATACTGTTTGGCCAATGAGATAGCAAGTAGAAGGGACTAGGAGTCAAAGAGGATTCTGGGAAATGTAGTAGAGAAGTGCTGATCCAGGCAGGAAGTGACATAGCAAGGAGACTCATATTTAAGTGAAGGAGAAACAGGAAGGGCCCCCTTTTCCCCTCCGCTCCTGCTCCAGCAGCAAGATGTGATCCCAGCAAGGAGGGACTCTAATAAGGTGTCCGATAAGATAAATCTTATAAAATATATAGGTTTATGATAATTAAGACTGAGCTAACAGATGAGGAATCTAGTCATTGGCCAAGCAGCTTTGAACTAATACAAGTCTCTCTGTGTATTCATTTGGGCCCTAACTCGGGCGGGCGGCTGGCATAAAGCTCACACGTGGTGGTGGGGCTCAGGCGGCTTTTGGAAGAAAGATTTATCGTAACAAGCAAGTCTCCAGAAACTTAGTTTCTGCCTCTTCAGAATTTGGATTACAAGTATATGCCGCTATACCCACTGTCATTCCACTGATTCTGAGAGACTGAATTCACACCCTCATATTTGCACAGCCATCCCTTACTCAGTGATTTGTCTCCCCAGTCCTTTCATTAACTTTTACTTTTTACATTGTCTAATAAACTGTATCGAATTATCAAAAAAAAGTTTTTGGTTAAAATGTCAGGAAATACCAAGAAATATCCATGTACATAAATCAGAACAAGAATATGTGAGTGAGGATAAGAAATGCACACAGTGAATATGTATACATTCTTGTGTACTCTAAGCTATACACAAAGAAAGAAGTTATGGGAGATTATTATGATTATTATATATAAAGAGATATATAGATATAGATACACAAACATATATATATATATGTTTATATATATATATATATATATAGAGAGAGAAACAGAGATAGGAGATAGATATAGATGATAGAGAGATAGAGATTGAGAGATAGAGAATGTAAGGATTGGTGCGATGGCTTGTTTTTTAAGAGAACTGTCAGTTCTTATAGAGGCCATGGACTCATTTTCTAGCACAAATATTGTGGTTCACAAACATCTGTAACTCTAATTGCAGCAGATCTGACTCCCTCTTCTGTCAGTCTAGGTATACTTGTAGTACACTTATATTGAAAGTGAAAGTCTCATACACACAAATGTGTACGTAGATGAAATCACATCCTTCCACACACATCTGGCATGTTTCTGGCAAATGCTTTTATTATACATAGAGTTATAATCCCCCCAATCCCCTGCTCCTTCCATGTGCCTGCACTCATATAGATGCTTTGTGCCCATCTTTTAGTTTGTTTTGCAACTTCCTATCAATAAATAATCAATTCTCCAGCAGATAAAGAGAATTTTAGATAAATATTTAAAGGAATACTAGGCATTCATAAAATATTGGAATTATGTCATTTCCAACAAGAGATGAAATTGAAGACATTATTTTAAATGAAATATACTCTGAAATTTACTTTCCTTATTGCTCATGTCAAAGGACTAACATGAAACAATTTGAAGAAGGAAGGTTCGCTTGAAGTTAGAATCCCAGGCCAATACAGGCCAGCAGAGATACATCACAGCGTGAGCTTGAGGCAACTACTCAAATCACAATAGCTGTCAGAAAGATGCAAAGGGGAGAATGCTACTGATCAGAGGACCCTGACTCATGGTATGGCATCACCTACTTTAAGGATGGATCTTGCCACCCACCTGACCTAATCTAGACATTCCCTCCCTGACCTGTACACAGGTTTATTGCCTACATGTTTCTAGATCTTACCAAGTTGGCAATCAGTATTAGCCTCATAATCAGAAATGAATAATTTGGCCCATCTCTTCAGAGAAGAGTGTTTGTTATCCCCGAGTTAATATGTTTTTGTAACAAAATGCACTTCTTTTTCTTTGAGCTGACTTTTAAAATAAAACCATTGTCTTTTCACACTACACTGTCTTGAATTGAGCCACCTAGATGGACTTGTCTGCAAGAAGGGGCAGAAGAAAGAAAACAGTCTAATGACAAATGATCAGCATTTCTAAAATATACTTTAGTTAAGGAACTGTTTCAGCAGTAATACACACATACACAGAGACTTGCACACATAGACACACACACAGACAGACATTCACATACATATACATACACAGATACACACAGAAGAGGGTGTGTGGAAGATCAAGAACCACTTCAGGAGGATGTAGGGAGAAAGCATGATTAGAGGTACCACTGATGACACCAGGTTGGGTGTGATCAGAACTAATGCTAACCATGCCCACTTAGGGCTGGACACAGGTGTCACTCATCATGCCCACTTGGGCATGGTCAGAGTGACTTGGGAAAGGTTTAAGTAGGTCAGCGGTATGCATGCAGGCCCCTTCTCTCACTCCCTGCCACCTGGCTAAGTGGATTTGTGTGAGTACCTCTCCTAGATAAACTACCATTGTAAACCCTGCATCTGACTCCACATTGTGTCTGCCAATAAGATGAGGTGTAGTAAATAACAAATTCTTAAGGATTAGAATTTTCAATTCTTCAAGAAAAAGAGAGAAGCATAAGTAATATATGTAAATAAATGCACAATTCTAAGTGGCACAGTCCTCCGATCCCCTATTCTAACTAAGCACTGTGGTTATGGAAGCGGGAGACCATGACTTAGAATCACCATAGTTATTGACAGGGCAATGTGCAGCAGCCTCAAGCAAAAGAGTTATAAAAGAGCAAGTGCTGAAAATTTGGGAGAGTGAAAAGAGACTCGATGTCTTCAAGGGCTAGATTCCTTAATTTGAGCATAAATAGTAATGTGAAATATACAGAGAAGTGATCTGGAAAGCATATTCTTGTAGAATATGCTTTGGTAGAATACAACCACAAACAGCCCATAGAAATGACTTGATTAGACAATAGTTGATGACAGGCAGTAGGGGTGTGCATGCATGTTTGCATAGGTGAACCTAAGTATGCACATCTTTATGCATAAATGTTGAGGCATAAAATTGATACCAAGTGGCTTTCTGGATCTTTTTCTTCTTAGTTTATGAGACAAAGTATCTTTCTGGACCTACAGCTCACCAGCTATGCCCAGTCTATCTAGCCAGCTTGTCCCCAGACACTCTGTCTCTTATGTACCTTCTCACATACGTTTTGGGAATCCAACAAGACCTTGTTTACTGCAACTGCTGAACCACCAACCAAGCACAGAGAACACATTTTAAGGCAAAGGCTAAGGAGATCCCCAGGGTTTTAGAAATGCTTTGTGAGAGAAAGACAGGAGCCATAGTTTTATACCCTTGAGACAGATTATCTGAGCTAATACTGCCATTAACTAATAGAAACAGCAGACAGAGGGACACTGTCTATAGACAAATACGGGATGCTAGTTTATTGCTCTAAACTTCAGGTGCATGCTGGATAGAGATGCTCATATGGAAAATAACTGCACAAGCTCAGGAGAGCAGTTACTAGCATCTGAATCTACCCATACTACAGTTTGTATTATTTTGAAAGAGAAACGTACACAAGTACACAAGATAGAAGCATAAAATCAATGGTACTATCATCTTGAAAAGGAAATGGAGTGTTTCCAGAAATGAAGCTTCCCTTACTCTGAATGTCATCATCTCTTCATTTACTCCTCTTAAGGAAACCAGAAGAGGAAAGAGCATACCCAAAATGGAATGTGTTATTAGAATCTCTGTTTTTACCTTTGAGGATATAAATGCATCCTAAATAACAAAGGCTAGTTTTGCTTATTATAAAAGCTGCATGAATAAAGTCACACTATATGCATGCAATTTAGTCTTGCTTCCTTCATGCTAATGAGTTTGGATGTTTTACCCAAAATGTTGTGTTTAAGTGTTTACTTTATTCCCTTCCCCGTGTAAAGCATTCCATGGTTCATTAGTTCAGTGAAGACACTCAGCAGAGTTGGCACTATTTTAGGATTGAATTTATTAAACAGTGCTCTTAAAAATATGTATGTGCAAACATTCTGGTATCTATAAGTGCCAAAGCACCATTATCTATGAGGTTATAACCAGAAATTGAAATATATATATATTCCAATCATGTTTGGTTCTACCCTAAGTCCTGTTGTTATCGAGTCTCTGGTTCTATGGTTCCTGGCCATCCAGAAAGTGTAGGGCATGGGCTCCCTCTGTGGCTTGGACCCCAAGTAAAACCAAACATTGGTTGGCTACTCCCACAAGTTCTGCATCCCCATTGCCTCAGCACATCTTACAGGCAGGACAGATTGTAGGTAGAGAGTTTTGTGGCTGCATTGGTGTCCATGTTTCTCTTTCAGGAGCTTACAGAGTACTTTCCCATGCCAAAGAGATTGGAATATATGAATGAAGGCCCCCTGTAGGACCAGCTGTACTTCTTTACATTCAAGGAGCTGTGTGTATGTTGTCCCTAGTAATACAGCCCCACTGTCAGTTCTTATAAAGGGACCTTCTGTCCTAGCTTAGCTTGGGAATTTTTGGGTATCTCCATGAGACCCCTTCAGGCAATATCTCAAATGAATGTAACTCAGTCCCATCACTGGAAGCCTTGCCTGGCTACAAAACATTGCTAGTATATACTCTGTATCCTCTTTTACTAGGAGTCCTCACTAGGGTCACTCTCATTGGATTCCAGGAAGTTTCCAATGCACTAGGATTCCCACCACCTCCTGAATGACCCCAGTTACAGCTATCATCTTTCCCTATGCTCCTTCCTACTCGTCTCCCAACCTGTCCTTCCAGCTCTCCTCCCCACATGCTTCCCAGGGAGTTCCATGCATCCTCCCCTAGAACCCTCCTCATTACCTAACCTCTCTGAGTCTGTGGTTTGCAGCTTGATTTTCATTTTTTTAACATTTAATATCCCTTTCTAAATGAATACATACCACATTTGTCTTCCCACATCTGGGTTAACTAATTCAGGTTGATTTTTCTAGTTCTATCTATTAGCCTGCAAATTTTATGAAATGATTCCTAATGATATTCTTCCATAGCACGGTGCCCTGCCCAGTCATCATCAGAAAGGCTTCCTATAGCAACAGTTAGGAGTAGATGCAGAGACCCACAGCCAGACATTATGCAGAGATAGTCTAAATTGGAGATCATGATCTGGTTCCTCCCCTCACAAGTCGGGAAACTTGTTGGAAGAGAGAAAGGAAAGATTTTAGGAGTCAAGGGAGATGAAGCATACCAGACGAAAATGGATCAACTAATCAATTATGCAAGGCTCACATGATCTCACAGAGAATGAAGGCCAAGCACGTGACCTGCATGGGTCTGCACCAGGTCCTCAAAGGACATGTTATGGCTGCTAGCTTGGTGTTTATGTGAGAATCCTAACAATGGGAACTGTTGTATCTCTGACTCTTGCCTTTGCATGTCCTGGGTATTCATTTCCTCCTATTGCTTTACCTTGCTCAGCATCAGTGTGAAGGCTTTGTCTTGTCTTCTTGCTTCTTGCTTTATCATGTTTAGCTATTATCTCTTGGAAGCCTGATGTTTTCTAAAGAGCAGGGAAGTGGGGAAGGGAGCTGGTAAAAGTCGAGGGAGGAGAAAGTATTGTTGGGATGTATCTTATGAGAAAAGAATCTATTTTCAATAAAAATAAAAAATTAAAAGTAAGTAATATAACTACTCAAATATTGTAATCCTCCTTTCCATATCTGTGATAGAGGTGTTACATGGTAATACCATGCTTGTACAAATAAAGCCTGTCTGAGGGTAAAGGAATGGAGCTTGCCGCTAGCTAACCCTAGAGACCTGGAGTTGTGTACAGACAGACAGGTACTGAGATAGCTAAGGAGAAACAGGTATTTACTTTCTTGTTGGCTGAGATGCTAAAGAGGTAAGGTGTGGCTTTGTCTTGCTGATCTCTCAGCAATTTCCTTATATCAGACTCTGGGTTTATATTCCTTAGACCAATTAAAAACTCTATTTACAGAGTTATATCCTTGCAAAAACCAACTTAAGAATGAATTTATCTTAGCTCACGATTCCAGATTATAGTCTACTGTTGGGGAGTTAAGACAGGACATTAAAACAACTTGCCATACCATTTTCATAGTAGAGACCAGAGAGAAATAGAGGCACATATTTTTACTTGCTTGTTTGCTTGTGGTCAGTTGGACTTCTCTATTACACAGTTCTGGAAGGTCAGCCTGGGGAATGGTGCACCCCCATAGTGGACTGGCTCCTCTCAATGCCCCCCAGACATGCCCATAGGCTAACTCAATGTAGGTAGTCCCTCATTGAGACTCTCTTCCAATGTAATCTTAGATGTATAAGGTGTGTCAAGTTGACAGTCAAAGTACCCTTCTCTTGAGTTACAGTTTATTCTGAGATTGAAACATCCCATTCACTGGTAAGAGAAGCTCTTTAAGCAGGGAGGTAGACAACTCAAAATAGCTTTCAGGAAGTCCCTGAAACTGACCAGATTCACTAGTACCATCCATTCCAGAGGAATAAATAAAGGACTCTGACAGTCACTCTAAAAGAAGCCAAGCTATAAAGGAGACTTGGAAACCAGATCAGGTTCCTGGAAGAAGCAGAAACCAGCCAAGCTGCCTGGAAAAGGTTTAGGCTGGAATCACTTGGAAAGGACACTCTCCAACCTTGTTGAGCTGCCTGAAGGCTCTGCAGTGTGTCCAAGATTCCCCAGCTTTTTTGAGCTGTCACCATGCTCTGGTGGACCTTGGTGGTGCAACTCTCTTTGAGTCATTTCTGTTCCTCTAAGTAACACCTCACCCATATACTCCTGTAAGTAACCCCAATAAAACTCATTGGACTTTGATGATATCTGTACTTTGGAGTGTCCTGGGGTTCCTATATGATGTGTGTAGATGTGTATGTTGTGTCTCCCCAGGAAAAGTTTTGCCACACAACACTATCACAGTTACATATACATGCAGCAACAATTCTTAAGAGCTCTGCTTGTTTGGGAATTTAAATTTTGCAAATCTGGAGTATCTTTTTGTGGCTTTATTATTTGTTTAGCTTAATGCACAAACAGATCTATCTTCAAACTAATGAAGGATTTGGAATTCCTGGTAGATAATGGTACTTGTGGTGAAAGTATCTCTTCTGTGGAACCAGTAACTGGATGTAGGGATTACTCTTGGGGATATTCTGTCATGACAGATTCTATAGACACCATAAGGTGCTAAGGTTTTTTTCAAGGTGTGAGTTATATGGAATAGAAGATCTTTCTAAGCTGTGTGTTTACAATATGCAACAGCAATGACTAACACTGGATACTTTAAAAATTTATAATTAAAAAGTATATATCTAAATAAAATTTAGTCTCCTGAATAAGCTTAAGTTTCATTACATTTATTTATTTGCGGGAGTGGCATGCAGATGTGCCACAGCATGCATGTGGAGATTAGAGCACAGCATTGAAAAATGGTTTTCTCCTTGAACATGTGGGGCCCTTGAATCAAACTTTGGTTATCAGGCTTTGATGCAAGTGCCTTTTCCTGCTGAGTCTCCTTGTTGTTCCAGCATCCTAAATACTTAACTGCTTTACCCTCTGTCCATTTCGCCATTCACTAAGGGGTTTGCAGCTGCTCATATATTCATTCATTGGTGGTTTTTATTTCCTGCTTTTGAAGTCTATTCAAGTCCCATTGCTTATTTCTCTTTGGAAATGACTGTCCTATTGATTTCTCTGTGTCATTTACATATTGTAGTTTAGTGTTTCATTTCACAAATGTACACATATTTATGTATTTGTATAAAGTATTTTCTATTGATATATCTTTTTCATGTCTGATGGGTTTCTCTGGTCAATATCAGTTTCTGATATTAGACTATAGTTGGATTGATAGTAGCCATTCAATGTTATTACTTCTTTCAAAAGAAATATTTCCTGATATGATGGTGACTGAAGATATTCACCAATATTCTCCTTTCAAAGTTTGGAATTGAAGCTTTATTTTAACAGTCCTCTGCATTTGGGGGGCTTTTGTGAGATCCAGCTGACTTGTCCAGTCTGTACCTGAGAAGGGGATTGTGGACTGAAGAAAGAAATAGACAAGAGACAAGAGATAGAGTCAGGCAGATACTCCAGAGAATACCGGGGGAAAGCCACAAGTTTATTACACACAGTCCTTATATACCCCAAATCAAATGTGGTGGAAGGCAGAGACTTCCCTACCAATATACAAAGAATAAGCAAGAATAATTACCTTCTCAATACCCAAAACATCAAGTAAATACACCCTAAACGAAGTATTCTGTTCTCAAGGCAAGGTAAACAATAGCCACACCATAGGCTAAATATCCTGTTATCAAAGTAAGACATCCATTAGTTACTTCTTAGGCCAAATACCCTGTTGTTTAACTTTGAGAGATCAATAGTGGGTTGAACTCTGTGACCTTAAGTCAAGATGAAAAGGTACCATTTCTATGGACCCTAACAGTTCTCATTAGCTCTTAACATACCTTCAGTCTAGGGCTTTGTTGTAGAATTTATATCCAGTCTACATTTCCACCTGCATAGTCAGCATCCCTTCAGCACTTACTGAAAACCCTTTCTGCCTTTTCTGGGGCCTGACAGAGTGCTGCTCTCATCAATACACTTCTTATTGACTAGAAAATTTCTTTTCTTTTAGTATGTATCACCTGTTTGCAGTTCCCATGGAGATCAGAAGAGGGTGCTGGACCCGTGGAGCTGGAGTTACAGGTGGTTGTGAGATGCCAGGTGTGGGTGTTGGGAAGTAACTCAGATCTTGGGGAAATAAAGCACTTGTTATTGAGCCATGTCTTCAGCCACAGATGGTGAGATTTCTTCTTGACCCATTTTTTTTTCTGTTACAAGTAGCTGGAAATACCTGAAACAATGCAAAACTGTGTTATGTATGGTAGTTTCAACCTGCTTTTTGTAATCTAAGAGCCCAATTGCCATCATATTTTTGGGGTTTT
Source organism: Cricetulus griseus (assembly GCF_003668045.3). NCBI lineage: Eukaryota > Metazoa > Chordata > Mammalia > Rodentia > Cricetidae > Cricetulus > Cricetulus griseus. Next base: position 72,289,722 of record NC_048598.1, read on the forward strand.
CAAGCATATACGTGTTAGTAGAGTCAAGTCACTGGAATTATACTGGATTGATCTACAAATGAATTTGCAGAGAAATAACAAAACATTGAACATTGTAATAGATGTAATGACAAATCCCTACATGTGTCTGAGAATATCTGTGATGCTTTTACAACACTTTATGCATTTTATTTTAATAAGCTTCACTTGTTTTTCTTTTTAAATTTTCTCAAGCATTTATTTATTTAGTATGAGTATGTATATATCTATGTCTTTTCTTTGTGTGTGTGTGTGTGTGTGTGTGTGTGTGTGTGTGTGTATGGAGGGCAGGGGATGGCATACTAGAGTCAATCCTCTCTTTCCTCCCTGAGAGCTTAGGAGTCAGCTCTGATAATCAGGCTTGGTAGCAAATACCTTAATCATTGAACCATCTTGCCAGCCCTTGTTTCACATTTTAGTACCATAATGCATTGATTATATATCTTCTTGGATTTAACCTAAACATATGCTATTTCTAATGGTATTGTAGTGGATATCTTCTTTAATTTTTATTTGTTAATGGTTTACATATGGATATGCAAAAGTTTTTTGCATGCACTTTTTATTTACATACCTGTGGTTCACTTATTAATATTTATAAATAGAAAATAGCATCCTTGACATTTCTATATACATAATGAAATGATCCAAGATTAAGAATTTAACTTACATTTTTGAAGTGTTTATGTCTTTTATTTCTTTTCATTGACCTACTGTATTATTAAATAGCAGGAGCAACAGCAGGCTGTGAAATTCCTTATCTCAAAATAAAACTATTTCGTCTTTTACACAGATGATTTCAATTCTAGTTACAGAAGGGTTTCTGTGAGACAAAATGATATATTTTTCTATTAATTATTGAAAATCCCATTATAATGATTCACTGTTGAATTATATCAGGATTCTCTTAGTGTTACATAAAAATTTTTCTCTCTTATTGTGACACACTGACAATTGCATTATATGTGCATTTTAAGCATTCTGCTGTTTCTAAGATGTCCTTTAAAAAATCTCCTGAAAATACAAACAGTATTGCAGATTTTTAAAACATTTTAGCTGAGAAAAATCACATCCTGGTGACAATGGCAAAAATGGTGGAATGGAGAAACAGACAAACAAAAACTCATCCTAATGTGATGATGGTCAGCAAAATGGCAAACCTGTCATAGCTGAGTTATACATCCCAGAAACCAAGCAAGAGTGCAGCAACTGTAAAATGGTTTACTGTAAATAATATGATAATAAAGTATGTAAAACACAGATGGAGTTTTTAAATTCAAGCCCACCCACGTATGAATGAAGGGGCCTTGGAGACACATGGCCTTATGTCTCTGACACTAGAGATAACAGATGAATACTTTTTAAGCTTCATTTTATTTTTTACCTGTGTGTGGGAGGGCGGTGTAGGGGTGGAATGGGAAAGTATGTGCAAATGAGTATAAATCCCTATAGAGGCCAGAAGATGCTATTGGATCTCCCAGAGCTGAAGTTACAGATGATTCTGAGCCATATACATGGATGATAGGAACTGATTTTTCATCCTTTGCAAGAGCAGTGAGTATTCAACCATTCAGTCACCTCTCCAGTCCTGAACATGAACTTCACTCTAAAGGAATTATAGCTGCCCACTTTGACTTACCTGGTGATTCTCTGAAGCTAAGTCTTGAAATGTGTGCCTTTATTTTTCCTAACATGTGACACATTGAGGACTGAGGTGGCTGTTCTTTCTATGTTTGTCAAAACACTTATAGACAAAAGCTTAGTTGACACATCAATGAAAAGACATCAGAGGGAAAACAGGCAAAATGAAGCAGCAACTTGGAAATAAGCTGTATGCAATTGTTGTTGGAGATCAGGCCTCAGAACCTTTACCTATGTTAGTAGAAGCATAGACTACCTGTAAAGAATAAGACATTTTTCTTTTGGGTGTTTGTTTGCTTTGATTCTTTAAAGACATTTACATCAACATATGAGTATATGTGATTATGGCTGCCAGAGGACAGCCTGTGATGCTATTCTTCATGTGCCATATTGTTTCTTTTATCTTTCACTTGGCCTGACACATGCTGCCTAGGTTAGTCAGGCTGACCAGGGAGCCCACAGGATTCAGCTGTCTCCACTGCCCCAGACCTTGGATTATAATGGAGGTTATTATCCTTGGTTTAAAATATTTCCTTGGTTTCTGGGGATCAAAACCACTCTCATCCTTGCACATCAAGCATATTACTAGCTGACTAGTACTCAGTCCTCTCAAACTCTTTATCTGATTATGCCATGAGACAGAGTCTTTGATGGACACACAGGGCAAGTAATAGAGACTTCATAAAAGGAGCTCATAAAAACCATGAAACCAATAACTATACAAGCAACAGCATGGACCCTCCCAAAAAGAGGTCTTATTCCATTTTTGTGTTATTAAATTAGAAATGGGAAGTTTTCAGTGACATATTAAGAGACATCTAACTCAAATGATAGAAATATAACTCAAATGATAGAAAACATTCATAAATAGTTTTTTCATAGCCCTGATTTTTAACTAACTGGTCAAGAATTTTATATTAACTATTCGAAATGCATTCAAAGACATAAAGAATTCCAACAAAGCCAGGCTTTGGTGGCGTATGCCTTTAATCCCAGCACTTGAGAGGCAGAGGCGGAGGATGTCTGTGAGTTCAAGACCAGCCTGGTCTTCAAGAGCTAGTTCCAGGACAGCCTCCAAAGCCACAAAAAATCCCTGTCTCTAACAACAAAACAAAACAAAAAATTCCAACAAAATTTAACTAACCATGTACCCCAGAGATGGTTCAGTGGATAAACACACCTACCATCAAGTGTGGTGACATGAATTCAATTCTAACAGGGGGTCAGATAGAGCCGACTCTTGCAAAATTCCTTTGATCCCCCAAGAGCTGTGCTGTGGTGTACATGCTGGCTCTCCTTGCTCTCTCTTATCTGTTTCCCTTTGTGTATCTTTCTGTGTCTTCCACTCTCACACATTAAATAAATGTCATTTTCATTAATTGTAAAAAAGCATAACAATGTCTCACCAAATAAGAAAAAGAATTAAAGTAACAGAGGGTTACAAAAAAAATCAAATGGAAGTTTCTCAGTTATTGTAATACTTGAAATGGAAAGAAATAACAGAGGCTTTCAAATGCAAACTTAAGCAAGCAAAAACAACAACAAAAATTTGTCAGTGAAATTGAAGGAAAAAGAAAAAAAGAATAAAGATACTTAATTGAGTCACAAAATATGTTATCAAACATATTAATATATTGATTCAAAATAAGCCCCTGAGAATGAGTAATGACAGAATTGATATCTTAATACACAGTACTGTAACATTTATTAACTTAGAAAATAGTTGAAGCCAGACACCCATAGAAACACTTTATGACTGCCCAGTTACAAACCAAAGCAAAAGAGAGCCATGAATAAGGCATAAAGAGAGAGTGGGACATATATAGGAGTCCTCAAGAACACAATTAGCTAGTTTCCCATTATAGAATATGGAGGTTAGACTTCCATGAATGATGTCAGAATGGAGGGCAGTGAAGGGAAACATTCTGATAAGAGAAAAGACATATCCCAAGGAGAAGAATAGAAGAGACAAAAGGACATGGAAAAGAATAGGAAAAAGAGAGGAGATCAGGAGGGAACTGGTTGATGTAGCTGAGGCTGTATAGTCTCTCGGTACAGTGTGGGGGCTGAGGCAGCCTCTAAACGTAATCCAGATGAAAGTTGGGCAGTTCTAAAATCAGCTTGAGATAAAAAACCTTCACAAGATAAAACTCAGTTTCAGCTTCTGGTCTGGTATATAAGAAATCAATAGATGCCTGTTTTGTCAAAGTGCAACATCCTGGTATCGTCTTGAGGGAGAAAATAGAATGTGGGTGCTGAATAGATGGCCCAGTGGTTACATGTGCTTAGTGATCTTGTAGATGACATGGACATGGTTCCAAGTACTCACACAGTGACATAAAACCACCTGTAACTCAAGTTCCAGGAGATGTTGTGCAATGCCTTCTAGTTTCCATAGTCTCCCACATGCATGTGATACACATAGAATCCTACTAGCAGACACAAATGCTCAGGAGATAGATAGATAGATAGATAGATAGATAGATAGATAGATAGATAGATAGAGATAGATGATACATAGGTAGACGGATGATATATAAATGATAGATAGATAGATGACAAGTAGTAGATACAGATAGATAAGTAGATAGATGATGATGAAGATAGATAGATAGATGGATAGATAATAGATAGATCAATAGATAATAGAGATACATGACAGAAGATACGTAGATAGATAAGTATGTAGATGGATGTATGGATAGATAGATAGATAAATAGATAGACAGATACATGGAGAGGTGGATCTTGTAAAAGACAAAGTACGGGGTTCAATAGGAGGATTACTTACTACTTAAGCATGAGGATATCCTGAGGTCAAGTCCCCATGTAGTAAACTGCTCTTGTCCTTTTGCCTGTAACTCCAGCACATTGAAGTGGATACAGGAGGATACTGCTTGTCAACCTAGATCCAGGTCCAGAGAGAGACCCTGTTTCAAGACAATAAAGGTGGAAAATGAAAGAATGGGGTGTTTAACACCCTCCAGTGGCTCCACACAAGAGCATGTTTATGCACAGGCATATACACATATACAAAACACAATGTAATTTTTAATCAGCATAAGGAATAAAATTATGCTATTTTGAGGAAAATGAGAAGATCTTTAAGTTAAGTAAAATAAAACAGACTAGGATAAATAAATATCACATTTTTGTCACATGCATAAATCTAGATTTTATATACGTGTGTGTGTGTGTGTGTGTGTGTGTGTGTGTGTGTGTATGGTGTGTGTGTGTGTGTGTGTGTGTGTGTGTGTGTGTGTGTGTGTGTTTGTGATGAAAATATAAGGAATCAATTTGGAAGGCAAAAGGTACAAGCAGTAGGAGGAAGGGTGAGGGAGAGAATAGTGAGAAATGGATATGATAAAACTTTGTGGCATATAAGTATGCAAGTTTCAAAAGAGCTGTTGCTGCTATTGATGCATAACATATTGCTATTATTGGTCTTTTATATAAATACAAATATATATACATTAAAAAAGTTTTTTAATATTTTCTTATGATGTGATTTATTTAAAATTCTGTCTTAAATATTCTAAATACATAAATACTTCCAGTTAGCTTTTATGGTTTTTAAAAATTGTTAATTCCATTGTTGTTTTTCAATACATTCTATGTGATTTAAACATAGATTTAAATTTCATAAGACTTGATTATTGCCCCAGTATACTAGGTAACTCTTATAAATGTACAGCACATGCTTTACCATAAAATTCTGCTTTATAACATAAAGAAACATGATAAGGTGGGCAGCCACCACCTGCAAGTTAAACTCCTAGAAATTGGAGGCAGTAAATACAGAAATGTCATAGAGGACAGTCCCAGGGACCCAACAGGCACAGATGTCATAGGTCGTCATAGGTCATCAAAAGAAACTTATCCTTTGTGTAGACTTTAAAATGCATGACTGAGGAAGAAACAGATCTGTGTCTAAGCAGTCTTGGCACTTCTTGTAAGGTAGTTTGACTGTGGCTACCAGCCCTGCGCTGCCACGTCTCCCTTCCTGATTGTAAGAGTCAGAGATAACTCTGATGTAAGCAGGATGGTGATGATAAAGCTTTGCACTTAAACTCTGTGACATGTTGAATCATCACCTTAGAATGCTACCAGGACTGATTGCTTTAACACTTCAATATAACTGGTTTACATGAGATTCAGCTGAGATCATTCTGGAAGATCATGCTGAGGGACTCCATTCTTAAATATGTAACTCTTGTGTTATCTTACACTAGGTCAGATTTGACATTTGTCTTTCGCATATTGTCTTTTTTTCTACCTGCTGCTCTTTACTACTTAAAAGGGGAAAATAAACTCCCCTTGTCTAAAAGTAAATTTCTCTGTGCTCAAGGATTTTCATCCTTTTTCACCTGAAGAGTATAGGGCAAATTTAACCTAAGAATTGATTAGTTTTATTATCCAATAAAAATGAAAAAAATACTTTTCTATTTACTCATCCATTACTCAGGAGAAGAAAACTTCATCTACAATTCTTCAAATATTGCCTCGGATAACCCCAATTCCCTCTTGCCATGTTATCATTTCTTTATGTTTCTTTCTCTCATTGTTTTGTTTTCCTTGCCACATTCTGGAAGATGTCTTAGGATTTATCTTCACACATTCTCTCTTATCATTATTATGTGTGCTTATGTATGTGCATGATGTGTGTAGAAGAGCAGGTGGGTGTGATACAGCACATGTGCAGAGGTAAGAGAGCAAGTTTGTGGAATCAGTTCTCTCCTTCCACATCTGTGTAGGTTTCAGGGCGCAAACCTATGGGGCTGGCTCCATAGATGATTTTTTAAATATTCTATATTCTTTTGCTCAGTCTGCTCATTGGGGTATTAATATTGGATTACAATGTATCTTCAAAATGAATTTTGTTAATGAGGCTATGCATGGTACATGATCACCACATGGTGCAGAATAAACATCTTGCATATAAAACAGCCTATTCATGGGGGAAATCTGAAAGCTAGGATACAGGGTTACTTGCTTGGAATGAAAATGGCATTATGAAACCATACACTGAAATTTTTGCTTAATGGAAAAAGATGGAAAATGTAACCCTTAGGAATAGGCACAAGACAAGGATGCCTGCTTTTATTACACTGGTCAGAACTGGGCACATTTCATTTTATAGAGCTCATTATGCTTCCAATAATGTCAACTTTATTTTTATTTTTTTAATTCATCTATTTATTTTACATCCCAGACACAGCCTCCTGCCACACCCCCTCCCAGTCACTCTTCCCCCATTCCTCCTGTTGCCCCATCTATCTATCCCCTTATCTTCAGTTTCCATCCAATAAAGGGCAGGTCTCCTATGAGTATTAATAAAATGTGGGAAATCAAGTTGCAGTAAGACTAAGTACCTCCCCATGTAGTAAGGCTGGACAAGACAACTCAGTATGAGGAGTAGGGTCCTAAAAGCCACTAAAAGAGTCAGAGACAGAACCTATTCCCAGTTAGCAGTCTTTTAAGAAGACCAAGCTACACAACTGCAACATATATCCAGAGTGCCTAGGTAACTCTCAAGCAGACTCTGATCATTGATTGAGTATCTGAGAGCCCCTATGATCTCAGGTTAGTTGATTTTATGAGCCTTCCTGTGCTGTTCTTTACTTACCTGGCTCCTAGACTCGTTTTTTTTTTTTTCCCTTTCATATTTTTTTAACAAATAGGTTTTGTTTTTCTTTCAACTTTTTTTATTTGAATTAGAAACAGTTTTGTTTTACATGACAATCCCAGTTCCTTTCTCCCACCCATCCTCCCCTACCACCATCCCCAAGTAAAACCCTACCGATCACATAGCCTTTCTGCTCCCCCTGGATGGTGAGTACTTCCATAGGGGGGGTCATCAGCGTCTACTGTATCCTTTGGGATAGGGCCTAGCTTCCCCCACCCCACCCCCCATGTGTCTTGGCTCAGGGAGTATACCTCTATATGGAATGGGCTCCCAAAGTTCACACTTATGCTAGGGATAAGTACTGAACTTCTATAGGAGGTCCTGTAGATTTCTGAGGTTTCCTCACAGAAACCCATGCTCCTGGGTTCTGGATCAGTCCCATGCTGGTATTCCAGCTATCAGTCTGGAGAGCAAGAGTTCCCCAATGTTCAGGTCAGCTGTTTCTGTGGGTTTCACCAGCCTGGTCTCGGAACCCTGTTCTCTTCACTTGTCCTTCTCTGCATCTGGGTTCCAGTTCAGTTCAGTGATTAGTTGTGGTTGCCTGCTTCTATTTCCACCAGCTGCTGGATGAAGACTATAGAATGGCATATAAGTCATCAATCTCATTATCAGGGGAGGGCATTTATGGTAGCCTCTCATCTGTTGCTTAGATTGTTAGCTGGTGTCATCTTTGTAGATCTCCAGACATTTCCCTAGTGCCTGATTTCTCTGTAAACCTAAAATGTCTCCCTTATTCTTGTTATCTTCTATTCTTCCCCTGACTCAATCTTTCTGCTCCCTCTTGTCCTCTGCATCACTCCTCTTGTCCCCTTCTCATTCTCCTAGCTCCCTACCCCACTTCCAGTGTTCCCAATTTGCTCAGCAGATTTTGACCTTTTCCCCTTCTTCAGGGGACCATGTATGTCTCTCTTAGGATACTCCTTGTTTATTAGATTCTTTGGCAGTGTGTATTGTAGGCTGGTAATCCTTTACTCTATGTGTAAAATCCGCATATGAATGAGTTCATACCACATTTATCTTTTTGTGATTGGGTTACCTTGCTCAGAATGGTTTCTTCTAGCTCCATCCATTTTCCTGCAAATTTCAACATCCCATTGTTTTTTTCCACTGAGTAGTACTCCATTGTGTAAATGTACCACATTTTCTCTATCCATTCTTCGGTAGAGGGGCATGTAGGCTGCTTCCAGTTTCTGTCTATTACAAATAGTGCTATGAGCATCAGTGAACAAATGTCCTTGTTGTATGAATGTGCTTCTTTTGGGTATATGCCTAGGAGTGGAATTGCTGGATCTTGTGGTAGACTGATTCCCATTTTTTTTAGGAGTCACCATAATGATTTCCAAAGTGGCTGTACAAGTTGGCACTCCCACCTGCAATGGAGAAGTGTTCCCCTTTCTCCACATCCTTTCCAGCATAAACTATTATTGGTGTTTTTGAATTTGGCCATTCTGAAAGGAGTAAGATGGTATCTCAGAGTTGTTTTGATTTGCATTTCTCTGATGGCTAAGGATGTTGAACACTTTTTTGTGTGTCTTTCAGCCATTTTATATTCCTCTATTGAGAATTGTCTATTTAGTTCTGTACCACATTTTTAATTGGATTGTTTGATGTTTTGGAGACTAGCTTCTTGAGTTCTTTGTATATTTTGGAGATCAGCCCTCTGTCAGAAGTGGGGTTGGTGAATATCTTTTCCCAGTCTGTGGGCTGCCATTTTGTCTTGCTGACTGTTTCCTTTGTCTTACAGAAGCTTCTCAGTTTCAGGAGGTCCAATTTGTCAATTGTTGACCTCAGTGTTTGTGCTACTGGTATAATGTTCAAGAAGTGGTCTCCTGTACCAATTAATTCAAGGGTATTTCCCACTTTGTCTTCTAATAGTTTCAGTGTATCTAGATTTATGATGAGGTCTTTGGTCCATTTTGACTTAAGTTTTGTGCAAGGTGATTGGCTTGGGTCTAATTGCAGTCTTCTACATATCTGTAAGCAATTATATCAGCACCATTTGTTAAAGATGTTCTCTTTGTTCCATCATATAAATTTGGATAGGTTTTGATTTTAAGAATTATTTCACTTTCATATAGGTGTGTGTGTGTGTGTGTGTGTATGTGTGTGTGTGTGTGTGTGTGTGTGTAGGTGGTGCCCACAGGCTGAAGAAGCTGTTGCAACCCTGGGAGTTTGAGTTTCAGACACTTATTTGCTACCCAGTGTAGATGCAGACATCAAACACTCACCCTCAGCAAGAATAATGCATGGTCCTAACTGTGGTGCCATCTCTCCAGCCCTAACAGAAGTCTGATGATGCTGTAGTGAACAAGGGATCAACTCCACTTTCTCACAGTATGGAGGACTGTCAGCATTTTCTAGTAATAAAGCATTCTAATGAAGGTGTCTACCACTTTAGCTGCAATGCTATTGCACAGAAATAGACTAGACTATGGATGTAACTTTTATACACACTCAGAGACCAAGTACAATCTTCCTCATTGTTATATATACATTATTATTGGAGTATAGAATCAAAACTACAGAATCTCTGAGCTATGATGATATTGAAAATCCTACTACAAAGAATTTTGTAGCAGAGAGTCTGCTTTGGATCTATCTATCTATCTATCTATCTATCTATCTATCTATCTATGATCTATCTATCTATCTATCTATCTATCTATGTATTTATCTATCTATCTCTTAAGGCATGATATGTAAAGCAAAAATTCTCAGTCTTTGAAATAACCACTATAACTGAGAGAGAGCTTCAACAAACCCAGGCCTATGTTTAACCACAGCTACAGCAGTTGCTATTATGTGATCTATAATGGAAATTCAGAAAGATCTAGGAAAATCAGCCTATTCATAACAGATTTCAGAAGGACTCAATACATGTGAATAAACAAAATCAAGGAAATTGATTTGTTGAGTAAAACCGGGAAAACATTGCTAATAGTGTTTTTAAAAGAAACAAATCAAACAGAAATTGAATCAGTTTATTTCCTGTTGCTGTGATAAAGCGCTCTGACAAGCATAGCTTACTGGAGATAGTGTGTTTTTTGGCTCACATTTCCAGAGGAGTACCAGCCCATCAGGGTGGGGAAAACATGGCAGCAAGTGTCTCAGGAATCTAGGCAGTCGGGTAGCAGAGAAGGAACAGGAAATAAAGGTAGGCAAGACACACCCCAGTAGAACATTTCCTCCAGAGAAGTTCCACCTCCTAAAGGTTCCATATTTGTCCCAAATAGCACCACAATTTGGGGAGCAAATCAAACTATTCTCATTCCAACCACAATAGCAGTTAATAATGATAAAATGGAAGAGAAGCGATACTTGACAGATTTTCAGAGACTGCAATGTAGAGTGAACTATGATTAACTAAAAGATATCAAATTTCATTTGACTGTAACAAGATAGTTATATCCAACATTTTTGGAAGGAAATTGAATCAAGCGATGTACAATATTTTATATTCACTAAATGGCATTGAAACATTAATTTCAAAATACTTAATTTCTAAGATGCTATTATATCCTAAGTACAGAAAATGCTTCTCATATAATTTATGTTTTATGAAAAAAAGACACAGTATTAAGTTTAGTGAAAAGAGTGTAAAAATGAACTATAGTGAAAATTACAGTAAGAGAACTGAAAACCAACCTAACTTATAAATGTTAATGATAAAATACTGGATTAAGTGAGTGTCCTGATATTTCAAATCTCTAAAAATATACAACAATCATTAGAATTATAAACTAGAAAACTAGAAAAGTACAGCAGCTTATTTGAAATGGAACATGAGAACTGATTCTGTGGCAATGTAAAATTTGAACATTTCTTTCCCTATCATGCAATGAGAAAAAGTTGTACATGTTTGACTGGGTGTTTTGAGGCAATGAAATGTTGTTTGAAAACAAAGTTGCCAGGAAAATGTTTCCCAGGCTTGATATAGCAGACCGATGGATGTATCACCATTTCAAGTGAGAAGCTAGCAAAATACTGACCCAAAAGGTAAATACCAGCACACTGGGGCAGGAACACTTCATGGAGCAATACACTATTCGTTTCATTATATGTATATAAATATTATCAAAGAAAAGTGTCTGTTAACTTGAGAGTGGGTTGGTATGGGAGGTCAAGCCAGGGAAACAAGGAGGGGAAGAAAGGGAGGGGGAGGTAATATAATACTGTTGTAACTAAGAACATTTTTTTTATAAAACCTGAATCCAACATTGCTCACAGCCCATTGAACTAACAGACCCTCACTGAGGTAATTCCCTAGTAACAAGCAGGCTGGAATTCAAGTAGCCAAGGAAAGCTGTGACTCTTATACAGCAAAGGGCAGGTACAGGTCCCTCTCTCACTGTATACAATTGTTGCCTGAGACTTTTACCTGTAAATGCTTGTGTATTGGAGGAGAGGGAGAACAATTAGACTTATTCCCCCTTAACATGATAACATGTTAGAAACATACAATGAAAGCATTATTAGAAGGTATATAATGTACCCTTAGTTCACATTCACAAGAATGATTAAATTTTAAGTAATGGTTTTATTTTCACTAAATGTAGAATGAATAAAAACTACATGGCTGGTCTTCAAATCATATGCTGGTGAATGAGGAAGAAAGCATGTAAACACAGACGTCATGGCATGGCTGTTACCCACAACTTGTATCTGCTGGTGTGGCCACAACAAGAGCAAGGCAGTCAAAATTCAGGCATGAAATGGGAGCAGTCCATAAATCCATTCTTGGGAGGAGCTATTAGCAGTTGATGGCTGCTGAGACAAAGAGAGTTATTCACTCCTTTTGAGGCATGGCTAGCTGGTAAAGCATCCACACCCCAGGCAATGGATCCACAACCATGTGCTGTTGCTAGAATAATTGGTCCCAGTATTATTATTATCATTATTATTATTATTATTATTATTATTATTATTATTATTACTAACAACATCAAGGAAGACATGAAGTGACAGAGTAAGGGGCACAGGAATTAGAAAAGTTAAAGGATTTAATACTAGATAAATATGATTAAAATACATTGCACAAGTAAAAATTCTGAAGAATAACATTATTATATCATTTAAATTAATTATATATGTACATAGGGTCATATTTTAATTATCTCAGTTTTAAAACTGTTGATGTTTAGACATGAGATAAGAAATCTCTCTAATACTATACAGCAGAAATTTAAGAAAACATACAATGGGGGGTGTCCTTCTGTATATTTTTCTCCTATTTGTTGATGAATAAAACACTGTTGGGCCAATGGCCAATGAGACAGTAAGATAGGCAAGACTAGGAGAGGAGGAGAAATCTGGGAAAAGTATGCAGGAAAGCCTGCCAGAACAGTCGCTATATAGCAGGGAAAGGAATTTCAGGTCTGGCATTCTCCAGTAAGCCAAGACCATGTGGAAATACATAGTTTAGTATTTATGGGTTAATAATTAAGACAGAGCTAGCCAATAAGAAGCCCAAGTCATTGCCCAACAGATTTATAATTAATATAAGTCTCTGTGTGTTTATTTGGAGCTGAAGCAGTGACTAGACCTGGCTGGCTGAAAAGAGAGCTTGCTGTAAACACACATACACTTTTTAAAACCATGTTGTCTCAGAAGCATATACTCAACTTTCTGAAAGCACACTTTGACTTCCAACCATTAGACTGTATTCCCTAAGGAAATGATTTTAATTGATATGAATATATTGAATTGATAATGAATATATTTTGTATGGTTGTGGAATTTTAGAAAAAAATTAAAAAATGGAAGCATGAAGAACAGCAATTCTTCAGAAAAGAAATTAATGCATTTAGGGCGGAGCATGTCACTTATTCCGGACACTTTGACAAATCATGGTTTTCTACATTAACTTCCACCTCTGGCAGTGAGAAGCTCCTCTGTTGACGAATAGCAACAGCACTTATCTATGAGTGTAAACATGAATGTTTAGAGAGCACTGTGACAATCAACAGTGTGGTTGCATACAAGCTGCCTTTCCCCCACCAAGAAACTTCCCACCCACACTCTAACAAGAAACCCTATTAACTTGAATGGGCACCACAAAACGATGACATGTAAGTAGGAAGTGGGCTAATTGAGAAGGCTACAAATAAGAGAGTGAGAGGGATGAAAAAAGTGAGGTGAAAATGACTATAATTCATTCTATAAATGTATGAAACTGCCAAACAATACAAGGGAGAAGTTTGGTACCATTGTTCAGACTATATTACCATCATCTTCCCTTTCTCCTCTCTCTTCCTTCCCTTTACATCTGTGGTGGAAACAGAATTTTGGAAACAGCTGCTTTTGCTAAGGTCTGGGTTCATGAAGGTATATTACCCATGACCAAAATGTCAGTATGCTCATGAAAGAACATTAGCTGTGATCAAGAGAAAGAAATCAGACAGTGAATGGTGCAAAAGTCAGGAAAGATGAGAGTGAATTGTTGATCAAAACCAGAAAGTGAAACCCAAATTTCAAAATACAATCACACTCTGAGGCTTTGATGAGATAGCAGGTGTGCGATGCTGGAGAGTATTGAATTTGCTTAAAAATAAAGAGCCAAGTTCAATGGTGTAGCCAAGGCAAGTATTCAATATTTATGTTTTATCTAATATCTTGTCCATGTCTCTGTTATGAGAAAGGACTTCAGTAAGGCCAAGTTCAAAACCTTGTAAATTTAATACTATCCACCAAGAAATGAAAAAGAGCCACTAAAAATGCACATCGCCAAATTCTTACTAGTAATTTTTTTTCTCTTGAAGGATTTTTAAGGAAAATCCTTGGGGACACTCATCAGGATCTTTAAGGAAAGAAAGCAATACAAGCATTATACATTTATTCTCTTTTTGACTTTTTTTTATTTGAGTTACAAACAAGATTGAATTACATGACATATACATTTATTCTTATCCACTGACTTCATTCACAATACACAGGGCATTAAAAAAACCCTTTGTTTACTAAAACTTATTTCTAAAAAGTTTTTATTTAATTTTATTTGATTTATTATAGGGTTTTTTTCGGCATATGTGTGTATGCATTATGGCATGGTCATATGTAAGCACATGAATGTGGAAACCAAAAGTCAATGTCAGCATTCTTCCATAATCAGTTCTCCACTGTGCCCTACTTTCACATCTAAACTTGAGTTTTATTTCTGCATTGAGTCCACTTTGTGTTATCCACCACTTCCTAGGAATGGGCCTACCATGGTCTGTATTTTACCTAGTAGGAGTCAAATCATTACAGAAAACTGATACCCTCTAACTCATCAGCTATCAAATGAGAATAGTTCCACCTCCCCCATTTCTTTCTTTGTTTTGTTTTGTCTTTTTTGTTGTTTTATATGACTTCTATGACTTTATATGCAAGAGTGTTGTGCATGTTATAATCACTGTAAGCTTATATGGTCATCGTCCCTCTTGTGTCCTGAAAGCACTGTTTCCTTAATGTTATTCCCTGTGTCTCTTATAGTCTGTTCCCTCTATTTCAAAGATCTCGTTGAGTAATGAGCTTCCTTCCTTTGAAAGGTGTTTCCTAAATGTATGACTTCTACAGGTATTCCAAATAGAGCACTCAGAGCTAAAAATTCACAGCTACCATCCATAAATAAAAGAAAACATTTGCCACATTTTGAGATCTTGGTTACCTCACTCAGAATGATGGTTTCTAGCACCATGCACCTGTAATATCGTATCTTTGTTTATCTTAACACCTAAAGACCATTCTACTGTGTAAAGACACCATAATTTCACCATCTGTTCATCAGTTAATGGACAATGAAGCTATTTCTATTTCCTTGCTAGGGTGAATAGAGCTGCAATGAACAAGTATCTCTGTGGGAAGAACAGGTCCTTTGTGCATATGCTGGGGAGAGACATAGCTGGATCGTGTGGGAGATCTATTTTCAATAATTTGTAGGAAACTCCATGCTGATTTCCATAGTGATTGTAGCAGTTTTTCCTGTCACCAGCAATGAATGTGTGTTCTTCTTTTTCCCGTCCATACTAGCATCTGTTTTCAGTTGTCCCTTTGATCTTAGCCATTCTGACTGGATAAGATAAATCCTTAAATGAGTTTTAATGTTTTACTTCCTGAAGTCAAAACACGTTGAAGCCTTTCACAAAATATTCATAAATAATTGAATGTCATCTTTTGAGAACTCTCTGTTTAGATACATGTTCCATGTTTTAATTGTGTTGTTTTCTTGCTTTGTTTGTTTGTTTGTTTTGAGTTTTTGGTGTATTGCAGATAGTTACTGTCAGATATGTAGCTAGTAATGTATTTTCCAACCCAAGTACTGCCACTTCAATTGAAAGATGGGGTCATTGTTGTATAGAATATTTTAGTTTCACATACTCCCATGTGTCAATTTTTTTAATTTTAATGTCATGCTATTGGAATTCTATTTAAAAATGTTCTTTCTTGAGTCCTTGAATTCAGTCCTATTCCCTGCTTCCTCCTTTCTCAGCTTCAGGGAATCAGGTGTTTGTTGATGTCTTTGATCCATTAAGAATAGAGTTCAATGAAGGTGAGAGATAGGGACCCATTTTTCTTCTTCATGTAGCTATCAAGTATGTTGAATACCCTGTCTTTTCTTCGATGTGTCTTTTTTGGCTTATTTGTCCAAAATCAGTTGGCCTTAAGTGTGTGAACTTGGTCAGGGTGTCTGCCATTATACCAGTACCATGATGTTTTTAATACTATAGCTCTGTAGTAGGTTGAATCTGGCTTTGGTAAGATGTGAAAACCTTATTTTATTGTTGAATATTGTTTTGACTATGCTGGTGTGTGTGTGTGTGTGTGTGTTTAAATGAAATTTAATATTCTTTTTATTTATATGAAAACTGAGTTGGAAATATGATGACTGTGATAAAACTATAAGTTGCTTTTGGTAGGATAGCCTATTTTACAATATTAATCCTACTCATCTGTGATCATGGGACATCTTTCCATCCTTTCCTGTCTTTTTGAATGTCTTTACTCAGTGTCCTAAAGATTTTATTTTCTTATGTCTCAAATCTGAGACAAATGCCTCAGGTGACTCTTTAACATCAAAGGAGACACTGGCCACAAGGATCTTCTTGCATCACTCTGCCCCTACCTGTTACAAGGTATGGCTGGCAAACCCTGCCCCCTACTCTAAACTTCCCCAGCTCAGGGGCTGGCTGGTCTTCCCCTAGCTGCCCTTCCCTGCAAAATCTAACCATTTTGGTTATCTAGTCTTTTGTCTACTCTCCTGGCCAGTCTCTTGGCCCAGACTGCCCTCTCTTTAGGCAGCTACTCTCCCCTCTCCTCTGCCCTACGTCCTCAAATGGCCCAGCTCAGTGTGCCAACTCTGAACTCTTCCAGATGTCCCTGCCTCAACTATTGTACAATCAACCTCCTTTACCATACCTGGAAGCAGTCATGCTCTTTCCTTCTTATTTATTTTTTTCATTCAATTTTAAAATTTTCCTGCTTCCTTAGTTCTATTTTTTCAAGATATTTTATTGAGACTGTTGCAAATGGGATTGTTTCCCTGATTTCTCACATTTTCCATTTGTATATAAGAAGACTACTGATTTCTATATATTAATTTTCTATCTTGCTACTTTGTTGAATAATTTAGCAACTGTAGGCGATTTTTGGTGGAGTCTTTAGGGCAGTCGTTCTTTTTCTTCCTTTTTAATTTATTCTTTGTGTCTTTTACATCCTGCATCTTCATCCCATTCATTTCCCCATTCCTTCATATCCACCCTCTGCACATGCAATCCCCCCTGCAAAATAAAATAAAGTTTAAGAGAAAAAGAAGAAAAACAAGACAAGAAAGAAAAATCAATCTCATCATGGAAACTGCAGTGTGACACAGTGGATCATGCAGTAAACCCTTTTATCCATATATCTTCACTGGAAAGTGTTCATTGCAAAGTCCTTGGTCTTTTCAAAGCCTACTATCACACTATCTATGCTGGGCCCTCACTGGAACTCCTCTTTTTTATCTTGTTTTTGCCCAGTGTTGTGGAGATCCTGCAGCTTTGGGTCTGTAGGACTGGTCCCTTCATGTACTTTAACAGATCACAGATGGGATGGATATTGAAGTGTGTCAACCCATAACCCTGCTACTGGGCCTGAGTAGTTACAGGGTTGGTCAGGCTTCCAGCTTTCTCTTGCGCCTCCCACCAGTGTGAGCTTTGCTGCTTTGCCCTGACTAGTTCACCCCTGCAGCAATGAACAAGAGAAAGGGTCAATACTTCTCCTTCCAAGTCCTCAGGGTAGGCTCTTCCACACCTACCCCATGAGAGCCAATCTATTGCATTGCCTGGGTGTGATATAAGAGCCACTGTCCCTAATGCTGTAGTTGGTGAGGGGAAGGAACATTTCTTCCACTCCTATGACGTCAGGGCCACCTCTTCCACCTGCCTCAGGAATTGATGGGGGTGGGGAATTTTCCCCCTGCTCATGAAATGTACAAATGAAATGATTTTATGATAGGGAGTCACCATAACATGAGGGGCTGAATATACTAAAGGGCCACTGCTTCCAGGAAGGTTAAGAACCACTCTTTTAGGGTGTGTTAGGAATAGAATTATGTCATTTGCAAATGAAGATATTTTGATTTCTTCCTTGCCTTTTTGTATGAACTTTGTCTCCTTCGTTTGACTTTCTTTTTTTTTCTAAGACTTCAACAATTATATTAACGCATCATGGAAAGCCTGAAAAACCTTGTCTTGTAGAAGTTGTAGGGAATGCTTTGGATTTTTCTCCATCTAATGCTGGCTGTGGGCTTTTTATATATGGCATTTATTGTGTTGAAATATATCTCCTAGAATCCCCTAGATTCTAGAACTTTTATACTGAAGGGATGATTGCTGAATCAAAGCCCTTTTCTTTATCTAATAAGATGTTTGTGTGGTTTCTGTCCTTGGGCCTATTTATGGGGTGGATTGCATGTATTGATTTACATACATTGAACCATAGATGTATTTGCAGATTGAAGCAGACTTGAATATGGTGGGTGATCTCTTTCATATATTCTTGAATTTACTTTGCAAGTATTTTATTGAGAACTTGCATGTCTATGTTCATTAAACATGGATGTTAAATTAAATATTTGATTTTATTTTTTGTTGAAATTGTATGTATTATGGGATGAAGGTAATTCTAGCTTCATAAAAATATGTGGAAGAGATCCTTTTTATTTTACAGAATATTTTGAGAATATTAGTGTTCTTTCAAGGTGTGGTAAATTTCTATGATGCAAGCATTAGGATCTTACCTTTTGTTCCTTTTCAATTATTTCTTCTATCTCATCGGTTTTTACAATACTATTGAATTTATTTGCTTAATTTTTATTTGATTTTAGCCATCATATATATCTAGAAATTTTTCCCTTCATTTACATTTTCCAGTTTAGTATAATATAGATATTTAAAGTATGTCTTATGATTCTCTGAATTTCTTCAGTATCTTTTGTAATGTCTTTCATTTCATCTATTATTTCATTAACTGAGTCCTATCTCTTTCTTTTGGTTAGCTTGCCTGAAAGTTATCTTTCTTGAATGTTTTCAAAGAAGCAACTCTTTGTCTCATTCTTTGTATTTGTTTTTGTTTGCTTCTATTTCTTTATTTGCAGACTTAACTTTTATTTTCTCCCATAATATCTACTCTTGTTTTTCCAGTGCCTTCAGGTGCAGCATTAACATATTAATATGAAATAACTTCAGTTTGCTGATATAGACACTTCTATACTCTTTCCTCTTAGGACTGCCTTCACAGTGCCCCATAGAGTGGGATATGGTGCATTCTCATCTTTATTCAATTGTAAGCTCTTTATAAAATTCCTTTTTAATTTTCCCTTGACACAGTTCTCATTCAGCAGTGCATTGTTTAGCTTCCCTTTATGCACTTTCTATCATTTCTATTGTTGTTGATATCTAACTTTATTCCTTTGTGGTCAGATGAAATGCAAAATGCCATTTCAACTTTTCTGAATTGGTTTATATTTGAATTGCATCCTAATATGTGATCTGTTTTGGAAAAAGTCCCATGGGCAATTGAAAATAAGTTTTATAGTGTTAGGAATGGAAAATATGAAAATCCTTGTCTTGGAGGATTTTACTAGTAATTCTCTGATTTTTCTCCATTTAGCATGATGCTGGCTGTGGGATTATTGTGTTTTGCCTTTATTAAGTTGAACTATATCTTGTTCTGTAGATGTCCATTAGAACTATTTGAATTATAACAGCATTTATCTCCAGTTTCTCTACTAAGCCTATGTTTGAATGACCTATCTATTGGCGAAAATGGTGTATTGAAGGCACTACTAACACTGCTTTAGCACCAATCTTTGATTTTTGACTAGGAATATTTTTTTATGAAACTGGGTGAACTTATGTTTTGACCTTAATTGTTTAGAATTGTAATATCCACTTGGTGGATCTTTCCTTTCCTTTCCCTATCAGTTCTGATGAGTCTTGATTTCAATTCTATTCTATCAAATATTAGAATACTTACACCTGCTTGTTTCCTAGTTTCATTTAATTGAAACGCCTTTTCCCCAAGGAGATGTCTGTCATGGATGTTGAAGGGTGTTTACTTATTACTATTATTGTTGTCATATATATTACATCATGACTGCAGTTTCTCCTCCCTTCTCTCCCTATCCACACTGCCCTTCCAGAAGTCTTTTCCTCCTGGCCTTTCCTCTACCCCAAACCTATCCCCCTCTCCATCTACTCTCATAAAAGAGCAGGTCTACAGGAGACATCAACAAAACATGGAATGATATTCTACAGTAATGCCAGGCACATACTATCATATCAAGGCAGGACAAGGTGATCCAATAGGAGAGAAAATGTCCCACAAGCAGGCAAGAGAATCAGAGACAGTGGCTCCCCTTCCCCATCCTGGGCTCCCACTGTCAGGATTCTCACAAGAACTCCATGTTAAAAATCCACAATATGTATGTACCTAGGTCAGACTCCTGTAGGATCCCTGATCCCTATGAGTCCCCATGAGTCCTAGTCAGTTGATTCTATGGGCCATGTTCTCATGGTGTCTATGTTCCATCTGGTTCCTTGGATCCTCCCTCCCCTTTCATCCTCACTATTTTCTGAGATCAACCTAATGTTTGGCTGTTGGACTCTGCATCTGCTTCTAACATCTGCTAGATGCAGTTTCTCTGGTCTCATTCATGATGATTCTGCTAGGCTCCTGTCCCAGAACACACTGCATGCAGGACCAAATGTAGGTCAAGGGTTTTGTGTCTGGAGTGATCTCCTAATGCCTCCACTTGAGGCCTTGCCTGGTTACAAAAGGTGGCTGATTCAGGCTCCATGTCCCTCATTACTAGTAGTATTTGCAAGGGTTACTCTTGAAGATTCTATGGAGTTTCTATTACACTAAGTTTCCAACTCACCCTGAAATGCTCCCCCAGTTTCCAATAATTTTTCCAGTATTTTCTACTTCCTACCCACCTTATCCCTCCTGTTCCAAACCCCACTTGCTCACAGTCCAACTTTGAAATCTATCCTATTTTACTCCTTCACATGGAGATCCTTGTGTCCCCTCTTAATCCTTCTTTGTTACTTAGCCTCTCTGGGTCTATAGGCCTTAGAATTATTATCTTTTATTTTACAGCTAATATCCACTAATAAGTACACACATCCCAGGTTTGTCATTCAGGGTCTGGATCGCCTCACTCAGGATGACTTTTCCAAGTTCCATTCATTTGCCTGCAAATTTCATGATGTCATTGTTTTAATATCCAAGTTGTACTCCATTGTGTAAATGTACCACATTGTCTTTATCCATTCTTTAGTTGAAAGATGTATAAATTGTTTCTAGTTTATGGCAATTGAGAATAAAGCTACAATGAACATAGTTGAGCAAGTGTCCTTGTGGAATGGTGGAGCATCTTGTAGGTATATGTCTAGGAGTGGTATAGCTGGGTCTTGAGATAAATCTAATCCAATTTTTCCAGACACTACCATATTAATTTCCAAAGTGGCTGTGCATGTTTGCACTCCCACCAACAATGGAGGAGTGTTCTCCTGCCCCACAGCCTCTAGCACAAACTGTCACTTGTGGTTTTCATCTTAGGCATTCTGTCATTTTGATTTGCATTTCCCCGGGGGTTAAGGATGTTGAAAATTTCTTTAAGTGTTTCTCACCCTTTTTGGTTTCTTCTGTTGATAATTGTTTTTAGATTTATGCCCCAATTTTAATTGGGTTATTTAATTTGCTAGTGTCTAGTTTCTTGAGTTCTGTATATATTTTGGATATTAGTCCTCTGTCAGATATGGAGTTCGTGAAAATATTTTCCCACTCTGTAGGCTTCCTTTTTGTCCTATTGATGGTGTCTTTTGTCTTACAGAAGCTTTTCAATTTCAGAAGGTCCAATTTATTAACTGTTAATCTTAGTGTCTTTACTAATTGTTGATCTTAGGGCCTGAGCTATTGGTGTTCTCTTAAGGAAGTTTTTTCCTTTGCCAATATACTCAAAACTATTCCCCACTTTTTCTTCTGACAGGTTTAATGTGTCTGGTTTTATGTTGAGGACTTTGATCCACTTGGACTCAAGATTTGTACAGGGTGATCAATGTAGATCTATTTGTATTCTATGTACCAATATCCAACTGAACCAGCACCTTTGTTGAAGATATTTTCTATTTTCCATTGTATATTTCTGGCTTCTTTATTGAAAAGCAGATGTCCTTATGGACATCTGGGTGGGTTTACATCTGGGTCTTTTATTACATTGATCAATTTGTCTGTTTTTATGCCAAAACAATTCAGTTTTTACTACTACAGTTCTGTAGTACAACTTGAAATCAAGAATGGTGATTACCTCCAGAAGTTGTTATATTGTACAGGGTTGTTTCAGCTATCTACATTTTTTGTTGTTGTTTTTCTACATGAAGTTAAATGATGTAAAGAATTGAGTTTGGAATTTGATGGGAATTGTGCAGAATTTGTTGATTACTTTGGTAAAGCAAACATTTTTACTATGTTGATCTTTCTGACCCATTAGCATAGGAACTCTTTTCACCTTTTGATATCTTCAAATTCTTTCTTCAAAGACTTGAAGTTTTTAATCATACAGGTCTTTCACTTGCTTAGAGTTACCCCAAAATATTTTATATTATTTGTGGTTATATTGAAGGTTGTTTCCTTGGTTTTTTTTTCCTCAGTGAGTTTGTCATTTGTTTATAGGAGGGCTACTGATTTTATATGTATATGGTCTTACCTGCCTGAATCTTTGAGATTGCTTATGTATACTATCATATCATTTGCAAACAGTGGAACTTAGACATATTTCTTTCCAATTTGTGTCCCCTTCATATCCTTACATTGTCTTATTGCTCTAGTTAAAGATTCAAGTACTATAGTGAATAGATATGGAGGAATTCGACAGCTTTGTCTTATTTCTGATTTTAGTAGAATTGCTTTTAGTTTCTCTAGGTTTAACATAATTTGGGATATAAGCTTGCATAAATTCGTTTCATTACATTTAGTTGTATGTGTCCCATGCATCCCCGACTTTCATCATTAAGAGGTGTTGGTTTTTTCTGCATTTAATCAGATGATCATGTGAATTCTTTTCACTTTTTTTATATGGTGAATTGCATTAACAGATTTTCATATGTTGAACAATCCTTGCATCTCTGGGATGAAGTCTGCTTGGTCATGGTGGATGATATTTTTGATGTGATCATGGATTCGCTTTGCAAGTATTTTATTGAGTATTTTTGCATCTATGTTCATGAAGGAAATTGGTCTGTAACTCAATTTATTTGTTGAGTCTTTATGTTTTGGGTATCAGGGTGACTGTGTCCTCTGAAAATGAATTTGGCAATGCTCTTTCTTTCTCTATTTTGTGGAATATTTTGAGGATTATTGGTATCAGCTCTTCTTTCAAAGACTTAAAATTATATATTCAAAACATCTGGTCCTGGGCTTTTTTATGATTGAGAGATTTTTAATGACTACTATAATTTCCTTCAAGGTTATAGATGTATTTAAATTGTTTATACCAATTTGACTTAACTTTGTTAACTAGCATCTATTGAGGAAGTTTTCTTTTCTTTTTTAGAGTTTCCAGTTTTCTGGAGTACAGCCTTTTGAAATATGACCTAATGATTTCTTTTAAATTTTCTTGGAGTCTGTTGTTATTCCCCCTTTTCATTTCTGATTTTGTTAATTTGGATATTCTCTCTGTGTCTTTTAGTTAGTTTGCATAAGGGGTCATCTATCTTATTGATTTTCTCAAAGAATATACTCTTTGTTTCATTGAGTATTCATATTGTTCTCTTTGTTTCTATTTTACTGATTTCAGCCCTCAGTTTATTTCCTGCCATCTACTCCTTTTGGGTGTGTTTGCTTCTTTATGTACTAGATCTTTCAGGTGTATTGTTTAGTTGCTAGTATAAGAGCATGAAGTTTCTTTATGAAGGCACTTCCTGCTATGAGCTTTCATCTCAGGATAGCTACTTTCAATGCATCCCATGAGTGTGAGTAGGTTGTGCGTTCATTTTCAGTGTATTCTAGGAATCTTTAATAAGAATTTCTTTCTTATTTCTGCCTTGATACAGTAGGAGTTCAGCCATGCATTGCTCAGATTCCATGAGATTGCAAACTTTCTGTTGTTTCTGTTGTTATTGATATCCCACTTTAATCCATGGTAGTCTATCAGGATACAGTGGACTATATAAATTTCCTTTTATCTGTTGAGACTTGCTTTGTGAACTAGTACATGCTCAATTTTTAGAGAATGTTCAGTAAGTTGCCGAGAAGAAGGCATATTCCTTTGTGTTTGGGTGGAATGTTCTGGAGATATATTTTAGGTTCATTATTTCTCTGTTTAGTTTTTTTCTGGATTACCTGTCCATTGGTGAGAGTAGGATATTGAAGTCTTCTACCATTAATATGTGAGATTTGATGCGTGATTTAAACTTTAATCATGTTTCTTTTATAAATATGTGTGCTTTTGCATTTGGGAAGTAAATGTTATTGAAAGTAACAAAAAGATAGACCCTCTTTTCTAATCCAATCTATTAGTCTGTCTCATATTATTGGGGGAATTGAGACAGTTAATAATGAGTTATTACTCAATAATGTTTATTAATCTCTGTTACTTTGTTGGGATAATTTCTTTCTCTCTTTTTGCCTTCTTTTGTTTAACCATTCTGGGATTATGTTTTCATTAAGTCTTCTTGGGTGTGTTCAATTTCGTCTTCAGACAAAGGTATTCACTTGAGTATCCTTTTCTAGGGCTAATTTTGTGTACTTAAATTCTTTAAATGTGTTTTATCATGAAAGTGTTTTTCTTCTTCTTTGATGTCAACTGATACGTATGCTGTGTATATTAGTTTGGGCTGGAATTGGTTGTCATTTACAACTTCTAAATTATTATTCTTGTCCCTTTTTTTTTTTCAATGTTTCCACTGAAAAGTTAGGCATTGTGCTGATGGTCTTATGTTTATATGTGACTTAGTCTTGCGGCGTCCACCCTTGACCAGCAAGAACGATGCCACACCAAGGAATCTTCTTCAACACAGTTTAATCGGGAACCTCTTTTTACAGTGTATAATGGCGGCGGCCCCGGGTTGCTTTACAGTGTATAATGGCAGCGGCCCCGGGTCGAGGGAGACGGGGCCTGATATAGTCTACATCTAACAATCACCTAACCCTACGTGGTGTGCCAGGATTGGTTGTCTCCAAGCAGAATTAAGAGGATACATGACCTTACCAAATCAGGAGTTGTTTACCACAGAGAGTGCTCGCCGTTGGGCTGGCGGAGGGCAGAAACCGGCGCCATCTTTTGGTTGCGGTATTCTGCAGTTCCCTACAGTCTTTCTCTCTTGCTGTTATCAATATTCTTCTTTTGCTCTGTAGATTTAGGGTTTTCATAACATTGGAAAGTTTATTTTCTCATCCTGCTTATTTCATTGTTCTGTATGCCTCTTGCATTTTAATAAGAATCTATTATGTTAGAGGTGGAAATTTTTCTTCTATGATTTTGTTAGAAGTCTTTTCTAGGCCTTTTATTTGGGTTTCTTTTCCTTGTATTAAATTCCATATTTTACACTGTGCCAGAATTCCTGAAGCATGTTCCCTCCCAGTTTCTACTATTGTTGTCATTGTTTAAAACTTTCTTTGAGTAATCGAACTACTTCCTCTACATTTCCTTCAATATCTCATATTCTCTTTTCAACTTAATATAATTTGTTGGTGATACTTTCCTCTGAATTATTTGTTTGATTTCCTGATTTTTTTCATTTGGAGTTTTATTTGATTTGGGCATTTTTTTGAAATATTTTATATTTTTATCCAATTTCATAGTTTGAAATTTCTCTGTGGCTCTGTGCTAAGTTTCTTTTCTCAGAGAACATTACATTAGGAGTGCTAGTTTCTGGAGAAATGTATTGGTTATTCATATTTATTATTGTTTTACAGTTGGGTCTAGGCATCTAGGATTAGGTCACTTGATGTGAATATTTCATCTAACATCTCTTGAGTTGTTTGGATCTTGATAGCTCTTACCCCAACATGTAAGGTTGTGGTTCAGCTGAATGGTTTTCTTTGGTGTTTGGTCTTAGGATCATTCTGTGTTTGTGTGCAAAGGAGGTGTCAGAAATGTGCTTAGCTTGGCTAGGCATAAATACAACTTCTGACCCTAATAGTACATCTTCAAAAGGTTTTTTAAAGGTTCTCTCTACTGAGCTTCATGGGTTTCTAGAAAGTTATTAGGTTTCTCAGATTGTCCTGGAGTTCCAGATTAGATACCTAGTGATTCTGATCATAGGTATGGCTCTGGAAGAGGTGGTTAACAGGCAGATGGATGGAACAGTGGATTTCGGTGAGTTACCAGAAGCTCTGATGTCTGTGTATGGTAAGCTTCTACTTTATTTTTTGAGACAGCATCTCCACCCATTCATCTGGGGTAGCTAAAAAGTCTTAGAATCTTTGACTCCTTAGCTGAAGATAACAGGTGTTCATTGCCAAACTCAGCCTTTTGCATCAGTTCTGGGAAATCATATGATCCATACACAAGGCCTCATGCTTGCAGAGCAAGCTCTTTACCCACTGAGCCATCTCTACAACCCACTTCACTACTTATTTTTCAGAATCTGAAGACTATGAAATCAAATTACTCATTTTTTTTCTAAAATTAAGATAGTTATGCTATTTTGGTGAAAAAGTTTTACATTTATGTTTCCTTATTTTTCAGCTTCAGAAATGGCACAGTACTAGTTCACTCCTCCTCATAGAAGATGAGGAAATTAGCACATTTACAGTTCCTCCTACACTATCTACCTCCATACATCCTGATTTTTGAGGCATCAAATGAGGCCTTTCTTCCAAAAGCAAATAATTGTTAAATTATTTTTGTCAGATGACTATTATTTAAAGAATAAGGCTTGCAATATGGGTGGTAATGTCACATAAAAATGGAATTTTATTTTTAAATGGAAACTTTATGAATATTCTTCATATGCAAATTCCTAAGCTTTCCATGATTACTTTCATCTTTAAATCCAAGTATGAAGTGCTGTTTACTTTGGTTTTATCCTGTGTAATGAGCCAGGGCCAACAAAGCTCTTTTGTGCTCTCCTCTTTGCAGTATTCTTGTTTCATATAGGTATGTAACAACAATGTAACCTGGGGTCAGGGTTGTGAGATCAATCAGAAGGTCACCAAGTCTAAATGACTGTGTTCAATCCCTACAAATTATGAGTGAAAGAATGAAACTAATGTCAGGAAGTTGTCCTTTGGCCAACATATTGTGACTGGGAAAGTATTCATAAACACACATACAGACACACACACACTACATGAGGTGTGGGGTTTGAGGTAGGAGAGAGAGAGAGAGAGAGAGAGAGAGAGAGAGAGAGAGAGAGAGAGAGAATTAAAGTAAAATGAAAAAGATTTAATTTTTACATTTTTTCTTTAAAGATATGTATTTCTTTTTACCCTTGATCATGAACACAACAGCTTAAGTTTTATTACAGAATATGAATATGATATTGCCAAATACAAGTCTGAAATTGTTTTACCCCAATGACTTTTGCCTGATTTAAATATTGAAAGAACTTACTATGTTTTGCTTAAAATCAAATAGATAGACAGTGTTTTTCTACAGGTTCCTTTACCACATGAATTTCATCTTGAAAAATTAGAAATCTCAGAGGCAAGCATGATGGGCCAGTGAGTGAAGATGTTTGCCTCTAAGCCTGCCAACTTAAATACAACCACCAGAATCCACATGATGGAGGGAGTGAACAGATTTTTGCAAGTTGTCCTCTGGCTTTGACACAAGTGAGATAACACACACACATAGGCACACACACACACACACACACACACACACACACACACACACACACACACATTCAATAAGTGTGTCACAGTAAGGACACCTAAAGGAACTTTCATTGAGTACTTCCCTGTTTGTCTGTGACAAAGTGCTTGAAAATCCAACTTAAGAAATTATTTATTTCACCTCATTATTCTAAGGTCTGCCAACCTGGGCAAGTCTGTCATGGTGGGGAATTCCATCATCACAGAGAAAACATGGCAGGCACAGCAGGTAGCAGCTGGTAACATTGGGAGCAGAGAGGGGTGAATGCTGATGCTCAAATCACTATCTTCATTTTACATAGTCCAGTACCCTAGCCCATAAAATGATGCAGCCCACATTCAAGGTGAATCTTACACTTCTGTTAATCATTGCAAAGTCTCATAGACATGAGAGTGTAGAATACAAAGGGATTCTAAATCCTGTCAAGTTGATATTCAGTACTAACTACCTCAAAATGTCAAGATGATAACATAATAACCAACATATGAGCTGCCTCTCAAATTATAATGGAAAATATTTCCCCTTTATTATATTGGCCTGTAAATCTTACATTTAATATTCTTCTTTTCTTACTGAAACAAATGGATAAGGAACTGAGACAACAAGATGCACTCCGCTACTGAATAGACCTCCTGGATATAATCTTCCTCTCTGCTTGAAGATCTGAAAATATGCAAACATATCAAGAAGTAGATATGTAGCGGCTTCTAGGTCCAAACAACCATGGAATATGCAGAACAGGCAAAGAAAGCCTTGTGCCACCTTAGTATTGGAGATACTATAGTCCTCAATGAGAAACGTATTCCCCAGCCAGCGTTTTGCCAACCACAAGACTTGATATTGTGTTATTGGCAAGGAGCAATATTTTCATGATCCAGGTGAATTATAATACAGAAAAATAATGGGTGAATTTATTGCTGAAAAACAGCCAATTGATTATTGTTACAGATTGCAGTAAAATATCATTATCAATGGCAATGACTGACTATATGGTTATTAATTTTTCTAATCAGATAAAGATGACCAGAAAATGTAGTACTGGAGTGGAAGTCATTGCTTAGTACACATTAACAGGACACTGTGAGATGGAATTGTAACTATGTAACTATCCATATATCTGCATATTCAGTGGCTCAGCAGAAGATGAAAATAAACTCAAACTTAGACATCTTTATTTTATTCTACTGCAGCATTGGTTAAATGAATTGTGCATCAGCTTTGTTGATACTAAAAAGTGGTCAAATCACACCAGTACTGACCGCTTTTCTAGTATAAGCCAAACATGGTAATGAAGATTTTAGTGGAGAAAAATTTTTTTAAATTATCTCTGGCTTTATTTAACTGAGGATGGCATATAGTAACATACATGCAGTGAACTTTGCACTTCATATGTTCAAGTGACAATAATCCCTATCTAGTTATATTTTGGTTCTTTAAAATGACAATAGATTCACATAATTTATTGTCTTTACTTCTGGCTGTTATTCCTCCAAACTAGGGATGTTACTTATTTTTTGAAACCTGTGTGTATACCTTAGTTCTCATGTTATTAAAAAATGCCTGGACAAAGCAACTTGAATTGTGAATGCTAGCACTTTCCTTGTTTCCTCCCTTTCATATGCACACCAGTCCATGAAATGGTACCACCCATATTTAGGATGGGTCTTCCCACATCATTTAACCCAATCCAGAATCATTTGTACAGACACACATGTCCTTTGGTGACTTGTCCCTTAGCTGACTCTAGATCCTGTCAAGTTCACAAGCAACATTAACCATCACGCCCTGGCCTCACACTCTGCAGTATACCCACTTAAGATTAAGAGTTGTATTTCTACTGGACATTTAGTTGCTTTTTTGTGCTTATATTCAATCATTCACTCAGGTTCTTGGAAATGTGATGTTCATAAAACATATTTAATCATTGCTATCATTGCCAACAATGATCTTAAACTAAGTGAATTCAATAAAACCTGATTTCAACTGTGGTCACAGTAATCTTCAGTAACCTATAATTCAGAATCATTTCACATTCTGCTTACAGAAATGCTTTATGGTCCTCTTTTTCTGTGAAAGTTCAATAGAATTTAGTACATACTAAAAATAAATTTCTCGCCATTTAGAAGCTGAATGTAATGCCAGATGATTGTTGCTATTATTTGCAATGTTTTCAGAGATTTTACTCATATTGCTGTGCTATGTGTGAGCAGCCACTCTACCAGCCATTGATTTGTTGCATTTCATTTTTCCTTATTGTACTTAAAATTATGCTAGAAAAAATGCCAAAGGGAAGAACTTCAGAACACAGGGGTCACCTCATTTGTTTCCTGACCAAAAATGATTTTCTGACCACTTATCATATTTAGAATTCCAACAATAAGTATGTAAATTATTATATAATAAGGAAGGAACTTGGATGAGGAGATGTCTCACTCAAGGCAAAGAACTCACTACAGAAATATGAAGACCAAAGTTTG
Source organism: Cricetulus griseus (assembly GCF_003668045.3). Classification (NCBI taxonomy): domain Eukaryota; kingdom Metazoa; phylum Chordata; class Mammalia; order Rodentia; family Cricetidae; genus Cricetulus; species Cricetulus griseus. Next base: position 72,319,885 of record NC_048598.1, read on the forward strand.
ATCACCAGAACACATATAAGAAAGCCAGATGTGGTGGCACATGCTTTTGTCTCATAGCTGGGAAAATGCAGACATGTGGATCACTGAGTCTTGTTAGCCATCCTTTCTCATGGAATTGGTAAGCCCTATCCAGTAAGAGACCTTCTCTCAAAAAGCAAGGTAGACAGTATCTAGAACAGAACTGAGGTTGTCCTTTTTTCTTCACAAACATGAACATTTATGTTCATGTGTACCTCACTTATTTTCATTCCATATTCATATGTATACAACATTCATGCATGCTTCCAAAAGTAATGCACCCTAAAATATACAACACATAAACATGTATAAACACAAACATGCATTTGTACCATTGCATACATTGACTCCACACACCTACATATGTATGAGCATGTTGCGTATACATTTATATATACAAACACAAACTTGTGCAACTGCACAGATAAGCAAACATATGTATACACACATATGCACAGAATGTGCGCCCATGCTCAAATACCTAAATACAAATATACATATACACACATACACACAAATGTGCATTCAAGTATGCGCATGTGCACATACACACTCATGTGTGTCCCATATATACACATATGCAAATAACTGTATATATACACATACCAGTGCAGTTTCATACACATGTGCATCACATACACACATATAAATACACATACACATATATGTGAATCCAATATACACAAATATATATATGAACACAGAACGTGCATGCATACATATAATTAAACATGCATATATATGCAAATGTATACTCAAACACACACATATACAAAGCATGTGCATATATATGTACACACAAAACATACACACATGCAAATATGTGAACTCCACACATAAATATGTGCAATCACATGTATATACGCATAAACATACTCCTACATATACACAAACATGCATAAATGTATAGACATACATGTTCACGTCTGCATGCATGTGTACCCATTCATGCACAGATACACAAATATGTGCCCACACACAAATTGGCACTTTTATGTCATCTACCCCTCAATTTTTCTGCCCAGAGTCTATCTATCTCTTGTGTGGGTGGATATTCTACTGCTTTCTTTTGAATTTTTGAAAGAAACTATTAGAAGTCTCATCTGGAGACTTGTACTCACACAGCAGCTCTTACCGGCTGTGGTTTGGGGACCCCAAGTTCTTCTCCATACAGCCTGCCATTGTTAGACTGAATTTCTGTACATGGAAATGTCAAGACAAGCACTCAAAACAAAACAAAACAAAACAAAACAACAAAAAACCAAAACTGAGATGAGAACATGCAAGGCTACAAAAGGGTCAGTCTCAAAAACTGCTTACTACCAATATTGGTGAGTGGTATTGCTCAAATTAAGGAACCAAACCAACCTAAATGCAAGGAAGGAGTGAAAAAGATACATCATCTCTGAACTGGAGGCAAGAAAAAGTCACTAATCAAGATTCAACTACATAAACTGGACAAATTCATGGCTGAAGGTGGCAATTTACTTTGTACCTTAACATATCATATACATTCTTCCTGCACTAAATATGCATGCATTTTTTCTCAGAATTCCCAAAATCACATCATGTTACAGCTCCAGGCTTACTGTACAACATTCTGACTTAGAATTCAGGGATTCTCTATATGCCAGATATGCATCTCACTGCCTCACATAAAAGGATGGGGCAAGGGTGTGGCCATCATCAGCACCAAAGGAAAACAGCAAAGCAACTCCTGAAGTGCTGCTAAGCTACTGTTGTTGATCCCCTCAGTGTGGGTACAGGGCACTGCTCCTTTACAGGGGTCTATTCTCATGCTTTATTCTAAATGGCTTTTTCTGGTACCCTCTTGAATAGGAATTCTACCTTTAAAGACAGATTGTCTTTCATTACACAAAACAGCCTAAGTTTACTGCAACATTATTCTCTCAACCTGATTTTTGACTACATAGCTTTGATTGAAAAACAAAAAGAGAACAGAAATTTGTTTTTTTTTCCTTTATTCTGATAACACTGCCAACACTGTAACTCTTCTGAATTATGTGATGTTCCTAGGACATTCACATCTAGACCTTCAGATCTTCACACCTAGACACCTACTTGGAAACAGTTCTTTAGTTTGGGTCATGTTTCCCTGGTATGTGGTGACATGCTATGACTCCATTTTTACACAGTCTGTTTGTTCTTCTTCTGCCTTCAGCTTGAAGAAGTTTTTTCAGAGAGCTTAGAGAGAACTGTCTGATGCTTTTATTCAGTTTAAAAATCATCTGCTAGCTGTTACCTAGTTAGCAATTACTTTGGGAATAAATATTACATTGACATTATATTTGGATGACTGGACATGAGAAATAGTTACTTACTCAACTTCTTATAACATGGATGTACACATCATCACAGAACTCTTGATTTTTGTGCATCTGATTACCTACACCAGGACAGTGCAAGATTGTAACCATCAATATTCCATCATGGCAGGAAGAGGACTTATAAGTTCCCATCCCTCCCTGAGGATTGACAAACAGTTAACAGTTGCTCAGAAGGACCTCATATGATGTTCTTACCTCTAAGGTTCTAAAGGCAGTGACTAGGGGCTAGAGTATGTTCTGTGAACATTTTTTCCAAAGTAATGCATTCCACACTACAGGGAAACTCGTATGTTAAAGAACTAAAACAACTCAAACACCTCAGAATGTCCTGGAAACTCATGAGATTCACTAGCCCCCTCACAACCTCCACCACATATAAAAAGTAATGCCTGTTAAAGGCCTGTCAGACCCACTGAGCTGCATGGAAGAAACAATCTCAAACTTACCAAAATACCTTCAAGTTGTACAGTGAGATCCAGGGTTTCAGCTTTTGTGAGTCATGATCCATTCCAGGGTGGGTTTTACTGACTTAGCATTTTTGAGTCTTTTTTTTCACCCATAAAGAACCCCTCAACAATACTCTTGTGAGTAACCCCAATAAAACTCATTATTTCACCAAGCTGGACTCTATTGATATCCATATTTTTGTTATTTCTTGGGCTCCCTATCTTGGGTGAGTAAATATTTGTTCACAGCTCTTCAGAATAGTATAATACAACAGGGCAGAAGAACACCTTAAATGGCTGCAGCCTTGATTGATGACCCATGTTCCGACAAATAATCTTTTACCCATGGTCCTATAATCAACTCTAGTGAAACTCTTATTACCATAAAAATAATAAAAGACAAATAAAAGGAAAAAAAGGTACAAAGTAGAAGAGGATCAATTAGGAATAAAAACAGCAGCGGTATGTATGAAATAAGAGAATGTGACAATGGAGAAACAGAGTCAAAATATATTATATACATGTATGAAATTGTCATGCTGAAAACATTATCATGTACATTTAGTATTTCTTGATAAAAATATAAAGGCACTAAGTGTTGAAATCCCCAAACAGGAGCACATACCCATGCACACACTTTCACACACACACCACACACACTCTCTAATTGCCAGAATGTGGTAACATGTGGTAATTGTGTATTTATATCCACAGGCATAAAGGTAAAGGTAGGTCCTAAAGAACAAAAAGACAGTTACAAATGAATGCTTAATGTTTTGATAAATTGATGTTTAATGTCCTGTGGAAATTCAGAAATAGAGTATACAAACAAATTGAAAACATGAATCTAAGACAATGATTAAGAACAATGCAAAGGGACCAGGATTATTAATTCCAAGTTTGTAAAAAGACACTAGACAGGAAACTGAGATAAGGAGGTGTCATGGTTTAGCATCAAAAGAGGATCTGAGAGGAACCCCAGATTCCTCTCAAAGTCAAAGATAGAATATGGGTCAGAAAGATGACTGAATTGCCTCTTGCCATGAAGCTTAAAGACTTGGTTTTGACTCCCAGGACCTACATAGTGGAAAGGTAAGAAAAATGATCCTTACAAGTTTTCTTCTGACCTCCACATATGTGTCATAGAGTACACATTTACACTCAGCAAATTGATGATAGATAGATAGATAGATAGATAGATAGATAGATAGATAGATAGATAGTCAGACAGACAGATTTTTTAAATAGAACTTACTTTAGGAGGGTCTTCCTCCCTCTTGGAATTTATGAAGACATATGGACTTATCTTTTGGGGAATAATGTAGTATGTAGATTTGTTCTTCAGAAACATTCCCAGTCGGCAAAGTCACAATTTTAAAGACCCTCAGAGAGAAGCTGAACACTATATCTTGTTGGATTCCACCAATCACAAGTGAGAGAGCTGACATTTTAGTGAATAAGATTATATTTTTTATATTCCTACTATATCTCTGTAACAAGTCTGTTGCTTATAATGAGGTATATGTATATACACCCATGAATATGGAAAAAATTCCTAAGGTAGCACAAGAATACAACCATTATACAAAGTTCTGAAAACCAGAAACAGAAACTCTTTCTTCCTTCCCCACAAAATGAAAGGGCAGAGCATTCCTAGGCATCTTGGGAAACATCTCCAACTTGAGCTTTGTCCATTTATATAACATGCACATGCTTGTATTTTATTTCATTAATTTTATCTGAACATGTGGATGTGTATGAGGGGGGACAGTGCAAGTATCATAGCCTGTATGTGGAATCAGAAGCCAAAATTGGACATCTATCTTCACTGTACACCTTGATTGGGACTAATCCTGTTTGCTGCTGTATAAACCTGACAGGTTCTAGAATTCTCTTGTCTCCAACTCCCTTCTTACCACAGGTGTTCTGGGATTAGGGATATAGACTACTATGTCTGCCTTCTCCTAAATTCGGGGTATCCGAACTCAGGTCCTTATATTTGAGCACCAAACACTTTACCTGCTAAACCGTATCCCTAGGCTAATGCATTTTAGTTTACATTCTGAGGAATACAATATTAAATAATGTATTACCACATGTACATGCATACACATATACATATGCACACACACATAGTGTACATGTGACTTTGAAATGTCTTAATTTTTATTGAAATATCATGCATAATTTTAATAATTTAATAGCACTGCTATACAAATCAGAGCCAAGAATGAAGTAAAAGTATCTAATTAAATGTATTTCAAACAGGGAAAAGAAATTCTGTATATATACCTTGTAACCTGGCATCCTCAGTATCACTGACATTTGATGTGGTTGTCAACAACCAGTTGAGCCTAACCTTGTTAACCATCAATGACTCTGATGAAGCCAAATAAATACACAAGTCTGTATGACTGCCTCTCCTCCTTGATGGAGGATAAAAACAGAGTGCTGGGGGCATCACTGCATATGGTCAGGAGACTTTAAAAGAAAGTGCTAAGAAGAAGCCAAAATAGCCCACATTGTACTCTTACCATCTGCTTACCAACTGACACCCCGGAGTTTTCCAGAATGTTATTTATTAATTGAAAATTTCTCTATGCATTTCCATACATTTCTTAAATAGTGTAAAATGTCATTAAAATAGAAATGTATCTGTAATAGTTCTATGTGAGCTCAAATTCACCTCAAAGTTAAAAGCCCTTAGGAATATGTATCTGAATTTCTTCCATGTATTTTGTATTATCTAGAACTCCCATCACTATGCTATCTAAATGTGTGGCTTCAGCAAGCCTCCATATTTTCTGCTGGGTGATCTTAAAAGTTATCTAAACAGGAGCTAAAAAGATTGAAGAGTGGTTATGGCCATGCTCTTAGAGAGGACCACGGGTTCTTTCCCAGAATCCACATTAGGTAGCTCACAACTGCCTGTAATTCCAGGTCCAAGGGATGTAATGCCTCTTTCTGTCCTCTGTAGACACAGCATACAGGTGTGCAAACACATGCAAAGACATACAGAATTGAAAATCATGTCTAAAACATTATACAAATCTCTTCATAATATTTAATACTCGTCTCATTCTTTTCTTACCCATGAACAAACCATTGCAGCATCTTCCTAAACTCCAAAGAAGTAAAGTCTTCATGGAGCCCTCACTTGTTGACAGGCCAATAAATTCACCACCATCAGTGGCTCTCTGTGTGTGTGTGTGTGTGTGTGTGTGTGTGTGTGTGTGTGTGTGTGTGTGTGTGTGTGATGCTAATTGTAGTCTGAATGTAAACTGTCTACACAGGCCCAATATTTGATCACTTGCTCCCCAACTGATAATGCTGTCTATAGAGATTATGAAACCATTAGGAGCTAGAGACTTGCTGTAGGAAGTGAGTCACTGGAGGTGGCCCTTGTTTATAGCCCAGTTTCATTTCTGTTCACACTCTGCTTCCTGAGTGCAGAGGGAATCAATGGGACCAGCCACATCATAATTAGGATGAATTTCCATTACTCACTACCATGAATTGTATACCATCCAGCTGTAAAACCAAAAATGTCCTACCTTGCTTCAGTTGCTTCTTTTTGGGTATGTCATTAGGGCAATGAGAAAAATTGCTAATACAGTCACATCACATCATATACTGGCTTAGTTGGGGTTTCTATTGCCATGACCATGAAAACTCTAAAGAAGAAATCATTTAATTGGGTTGTGTGGTGCTTTGAAAGGGGATGGCCCCCATAGGCCAATAGGGAATGTCACTATTGGGAGGTGGCACTATTGGGAGGTGTGGTCTTATTGAAGGAAGGATGTCACTTGGGGTGAGCTTTTATGCCTCAGATGCTCAAGCCTTGCCCAGTGTGTCAATTCCTGTTGCCTACAGATCCAGAGGTAGAATTCTCATCTACCTCTCCAGTACCATGTTTGCCTGCATGCCACCATAATGATAATGGACTAAATCTCTGAACTGCAAATCATCCCCAATTAAAAGTTTTCCTTGATGACAGGAGTTGCTGTGATTGTGGTGTTTCTTCACAGAGAAAGGATCCTAATTAATACAGAAGTTGGTACTAGGGACTGGAATATGGCTGTGTTAAGCTTAGACATTCTTTAGAGAATGTGGACTTAGAGACTTTTGATTAGAGAAGCACTTGAATTCTAGTAGGGACATGGAAGACAGTAGTGCTAAGCATGATTTGAATGGTGGGAACCTGGCTTAAGAGGATTCAGAGGAGGAGATTATTAATATGTGGCCTAGAAACCATTCTTGTGATAGTTTATTGAAGAATGTGACTGCTTTTTGCTATTGTCAGAATAGTCTGCCAGTGACTAAATTAAAGAATTTCAAATTAATTATCCTGGCAGAGGAAATTTCAAAACAACCTAGTACTGACTCTGTCCTGTGGTTATTAGTGTTCACTCTTATGAAGATCTATAATGAAAAGCAGCAAGCTAACCAAGGAAAAATACAAAGTATACAGTTCTCAAGGGAAAAAGAAGCACGAGGGAAAGGAATGAATCTTAATCCTGTGTTCAAGAGGATGAACCCATTAAAGAAAATCCTGTGGTTAAATGGAATAGAGGGGGTTGTGACATTAGGGAAAAATCCCACCCAGATGAGCTTTCAACATGTGAAAAAGAATTAAAGAATAGCTTAGAGTCAGGTGTAGTGGTGCACACCTTGAATTCCAGCACTCCAGTGGCAGAGGCAGGCAGAACTCTGAGATTTAAGATAGCATGGACTCCAGATCAAGTGTCAGGATGGCTAAGTTTAGACGTTGCAGAAAATCATCAAAAACAGAAAGATGGTGAAGATGTACTTGAAAGATCTCTTAGGTCAAGGCCAGCCTGGTCTACAGAGCAAGTTCCAGGACAACCAAATGTAAGCAGTGAAGGAAACCATTGAAAATAAAAGCTGGTGAAGATGTCATTGAATGAGCGGATCATGTTCCAACCACAGCAAGCAGAAAAACTTGGCAGTGTTGGCCCCTTGGTTCTAGTGTTAGAGTCAGGGATAGAAGTCATTGAAGCCAGGCATGTGTTGGGGTGTCCTTGCAGGAGGCCTAGAGAGGCCATTGTATGACACTGTGAAGTTGAAGCCTGGATTGTCTTGGAGACCAGAAAATTTTGGATAAGATATGCTAACAAGGAGTGGAACCAACCCAAGAAAGAGTAGTGAGATGCAGTGAACAAAACTGAAAGGACTTGGAGATATGAAGAGCATTTTGACATCAGATACAGAGATAAAGAGTTTGGAGTTTTCCCAGCTGGTTTTCAGTTTTGCTTTGGTCCAGTATTTCCCCATTGTGCCCCCTGTCTTCCCTTTTGGAATGGTCATATATATTCTGATTTTACAGGGATAAGAAATTGCATGAGTCTTGTAAGGGACTTTGGATTTTGACCATTTAAACAACTTTGAGACTGTTATAGGCTATGGAGACTTTTGAAGTTGCACTAAATGTATTTTTCAATATGATATGGCTACAAGCCTTTGGGGACCAGGGAGTGGAATATGGTAGTTTGAATAAGAATGTCCCTGCTATGTCAATATGGAGTGGCAATATTAGGATGGATGGCTTTTTTGAAGTAGGTGTGGCCTTGTTGGAGGAAGTGTGTCTCTGTGGGTGGGCTTTGAGAACTCATTTGCTCAAACCAGGCCCAATGTGCCATTCACTTCCTGCTGCCTGTGGACCCAGATGTAAAACTCTCAGCTACTTCTCTAGCACATATGTTCTTGCATGATTCTATACTTCCCGATGTGATGATAATGGACTAAATCTCTGAACTGCAAGTCAGTCTCAGTGAAATGTTTTCCTTTATAAGAGTTGCTGTAGCCATGGTGTCTCTTCACATCAATAAAGCACTAAGAGAGGCTGGCTTACAATTTCATAGGTTCAGTCTGTTGTCATCTTGGCAGGAAGCACTGCAGCCCACATGAAGCCCTTATTTGATTATCTGGAATGAGTTGTAGTTGTATTTCATGTATCACAAAAATACAGGGGAGAGTAGATGGGATTCTCTTAAGGAAATCCCAGTCTGAGAATGTCCTCATGTAACTCTATCAAATGAGTGACAGCTTGTCTGGTGAGAGTGTTTTTTGAGAAGCTAATTTCTCAAAATTCACAAATGGCTTAATTGCTTTCCTGAAAATGGTGCTGCAAGGAAACCTAATGTCACTGAAAATTTTCTTCTGTGAGGTATTGGAATTGTTATCTCTAGTGCTTTAAAGTGGGAAATCACCAATACGAAGCCAAGTAGGAATATAAGGGTATTTAATAGGGAAAAGTCTTACTTACAGAGCGACCTAGCCAGCCAGCATGGCAGCAGTCTGTAAAGCAAGCCAAAAAGCGAAACCAAAAGTGAAACCCAGCCACCTGAAGCTCTCACTCTATGTTGCAGGCATGGTCAGACACATCCCTAAGCAGGCAGCTTCCCCTACAATGCTTCAAGATTCTTTTGTTTTGTTTTTGTTTTTCGAGACAGGGTTTCTCTGTGTCTTTTAGAGGCTGTCCTGGAACTAGCTTTGTAGACCAGGCTGGTCTCGAACTCACAGAGATCCACCTGCCTCTGCCTCCCGAGTGCTAGGACTGAAGGCATGTGCCACCAACTCCCAACTCGGTGCTTCAAGATTTTAATACATTCTTAGCAATATATTTTATCATTCTTTGAGATTTCATACAATGTATTTTTCTTCATTTTAAATTTATTTTTGAAATTATAATATAATATTAGTTTATTTTAAAAATTCCTGTCAGCTTGTGCATGATGGGAAGATGGCATATGCCTGAGTATGTGCATTTGTGTTTGTGTGTGTGTAGGCCAGAAAGCCATCTTGTCTGACATGCCCATCTTCTGCCTTGCTTTAGAAATGCTGTTCTCTGCAGTGCACCCATGCCTGATGCCTATAAACTTCTGGAGATTCTCCTGTCGCTGACTTTCATGCTGCCATGGCAGCACTGGGTTACAGACCCCTGTCCTATTGTGCCTAACTCTACATGGGCATGCTCTTTATTCATTGAGCCATCTCGCAAGCCAAGAATTTTATATTGGACCTTTGTTTTTCACAAAGACCTATTTATTTTAATACTTGCTGATGTATTTTGATGAAACAATATATTTCAAAAACATGTTTGGAAAATGTTTTGTGTACCATCAATTTGAAAAATGGAATTTCTTCACTGCATATGATGAGAAGAGTTAGAATAGCATGGGGCTGGAGAAAAGGCTCAGGAGCCAAGTATGCTTTCTCTTTTTGATAGGTCTAGGGTTTGGTTCCTAGCACCCACATCAAGAGGCTGACAACAGCTTGTAACTCTGGATCCAGGGAATCAGATGCTCTCTTATGGTTTATGGGGACAATTAATTGCTTACATAATCTCTCTCTCTCTCTCTCTCTCTCTCTCTCTCTCTCTCTCTGTGTGTGTGTGTGTGTGTGTGTGTGTGTGTGTGTGTGTGTGTGTGTGTGTGTGTATGTGTCTCCCACACCACATGCACACAATCTTATTTTTAAAGTTAGGGTATCAGGAGGCTGAGAGGTTGTACACTAAAGAAATCTAGTGAATTCTACTTTATCTGAAGTTCTTCAACCTCACTGCCTCACATATACTGTTTTTCAAATACTTGTGCCTTGCCATTTCTGTCTATATCCAAGCTAGAAACAACATGCATTCAAGATGTTTAAAAATTAAATTCTGGGGGCCACAAAGAAATGCTTCAGCTGGTAAAATATTTGCCATACAAGAATGAGGACCTGAGTTCAATCCTGCACACCTGTAAAAACTCATGGGACTCTGTTCCAAGCAGATCATCAGGGGCCAAGGAGATGGAGAAAGAAGGATCCCTGTGATTTGATTACCAGACAGTCTAGCTGAATCAGTAACCAAGGTTCAGTTTGATACCTTGTCTCAAAAATAGTAAAGTAGATAGTAACTGAGGAATAAATCTAACATTGAACTCTTGCCTCCCCAATCACACATTTGCAGGAATACCTGCAGACACAAACATGTACATGTGTGCACAAGTAAATACTGTAAACTTATAACTAGATGACTCAGTGCCTAACAGAACTCTTCAGTTTTTAAATTCTCATGGTATTTTCTACCCTGAGAAAGATCTGGTAGAGGGTACTTTTGCATATTGATTGCATTTTAGCCTTCCTTATTTCTGCATAAGCATTTTATGTCTGCTGTCTGTCTTTTACAATAAAATCTTTTCTTTGTATATTACTCTAAATTTCTGGGGAAAAAAGCCATATCTAGAATCATTTGAATCATTCAGTTTCCTTGGCTTTAGTACTGGAAATCATTTTTAAATCATTTTTATAGGGGTCTGGAGAAGTGACTGAGCAGTTAACAGCACATACTACTCTGGCAGAGGACCAGACTTAGATTCACAGAACCCACACAGGATAGTTCATAATCACTAGTAGTTTCAGTTTCTAGGGTCCAATTCCCCTCTCCAGCCTCCAGAGACAACTTCTCTTACACCCACACTCCACAGAGGCAAATAGTCTACATATAACTAAATAAAATAAGATACATTAAAATTATTTTTATAAAATTAGGCTGGAAAGGTATTTGTAGAAAGCATACCCAAAAACTCTAGTCATTCTTGCAAGAAGTGATTGGGATGATCAGGAAAGCACTGGCAGGAAGCACCTACCTGGATCACTTTGAAGAAAGCCCTACTACTGAGCATGCCCCTGGGTCACAATGGCTCAATAACAGACTCCTGGCTGTGTCCTATAGGGTCACAGTGTCTCACTTACACACTCCTGGCTGTGTCTTATGAGGGTCACAATGTCTCACTAATAGACTCCTCCTGACTGTGTCCTATAGGGTCATGATGTCTTACTAACAGATTCCTCCTGACTGTGTCCTATAAGGTCACGATGTCTCACTAACAGAGTCCCTACTGTGTCCTATGGGTTCACAATGCCTCACTAAAAGACTCATCCTGACTGTGTCCTATGGGGTCACAATAACTCACTAACAGACTCCTGGCTGTGTCCTATGAGGGACACCATGTCTCATTGACAGACTCCTGGCTGTTTCTTATGGGGTCACAATGTCCCACTGGCAGACTCCTGGCTGTGTCCTGTGGGATCTGCTTTTCAGAATCCTCATCCAATCATCAATGACGGATGCCTGCCCTCCAGACATCTCTTCCTAAATCATCTCACTCTTCCATGAAGCTCTGTTTCCTGACTCAGAGTGTATGTATTGTTATCTACTTCTCCAAGCTCAAACAACCTTGTGCTATCTTTTAATCAGGAGAAAGAGGGGAATGTTATTCACCTCCTTTGAAATTGTAAATGGGAACAACACTTTGCCATCTCTTGGAGATTTTTCACCCCCACCACCAGCAAATTTCAAGATATCCAAGTTCAAGCCCTCACAAATGTCCACCATATCATTTAATGTGCTTTTGCAATTGTCTTTTTCTTTAGTGTAATGGGTATTTTCTATAATTGTGCTGGTGTATATTTGGTTCTGTAACAGGCTTCCTTTATGTTATCTAGCTGCTCGGCTTTTGAATTTCTGCCTGTCTCTCAATTAGCTTCTCACCCCACACTGTTGTCCTATCTCATCTCTCATTTTATAGCAGCCATGCTCCATAAACTTGAGTAAGATAACAACAGATGCTGCTTAAAGTACACTTCGCTTCCCCACTGACAATCTGCTGAAAACATGGACTTTTGACTTGGATTGTTGCTTTGTTTCTTTGACATGAGAGCATATTTCCCGTGGTTTAACAATATTGTTTTACTCTTTTAATTTACCCTTCCAAAGTGATACAACAGTAAAATTGGGTGTTTATTCCCAAAGGAAATGAGGGTGATTGTCTGGGACCTTTCTTGTCTATATTTTGATGTCTTCTTTTAAGTTCGAAAATAGAGTGCTGATTCAGCAACTCAAACTTTCACAAAGGATTCCGACTGTGGGGAGTCCAGTGGGTGTGATCCATGACCCTAGGTGGGTGCCAAATCTCATGGGACTCACATGCTTTGTTGTCTGTATAGAAACTCCTGTCAGTTCTCATCTGATTCCTTGCCCCACACCAAGGTTTGTTGGTGGGTTCCTATTCTACTCCATGCTTCAGCAGGAAACATCAGATGTTCAAGGTCATCCTCAACTACATAGCAAGTACTAGGCCAGCCAGAGATATATGAGAATATCCCCAAAATAAAAATGTCATGTGATTATCCTTGATATCCTTAGCAATAATATAAAAGTGGAAAAGCCAAGTGCCTACTGATAAGCACCTGGAGCATCATCTGTGACCAGCAGGGCTCAACAGGGCTTCTGGAGAGATGGCAAGGTGATGCTCAAGTGGCATACACAGTTCTAGCAAAGAATCCCAAGTTTTATTATTAAATTGAAGTGAATGTGTCTGTGTATAGAAATTATTTCCTATTGTTTCAGGGTCCTTGAACAATTATTGTAATAAATTTACTTAATAAAATATTTAATAGAAATGAAATAACAGCACATGTTAAATGGGTTTCATTAAGATACACTAAGGCTGCCCTAGGAGATATTCCAAGCAATTGACTAAATCTTTGGGTTTTAATGTAACAGGGAGTTACATTAGTGTAACAGAAAATTTTCACTATTCTGTAACAATAATGAATTTAGAAAAAAAATTTATAGTCATGATAGTAATTAATGCTACTGTTTATTTGGAGGCTAATCTATCACACACATGTTATGATAGAATACTGAATATTTTATCATCCATCTCATAAAGTTATGCCAGTATAACATCTCTCTCTCTCTCCAAATATATATATATATATATATATATATATATATATATGTATATATATATATAATATATAAATATATTTATATATATATATAACATATATATATATATATATATATTAGAGAAGTCATTGCCAAAGTTTATTTTGAAACTAAATAGCAAAGCTTAAATTGCAGATAACCACTGAGGCTGTAGGTGGCTTGGGGTAAAGTGTTTGTTACAGAATTACAAGAACCTGAACCCTAGATCCAAAGCCCATTTTCATGAGCAGGACATTGAAAAGGCTGTATTTGACAGCACAAATTTGTGAGTGCAAGCACATATACTCACAAAGACACATGTAGTCACAAAGACTACAGTGTTTGACTCTAGCTTCTTTTTACCCCTCCATGGACAGCCATGGCTTAAGCATTCATAATTTCATCTTAAAGTCAGGCAATCCATAGCCAGGATGAGGAAACTCAAGGGTGGTATTGCCGAAGGTCCCCTTCAGGACATTTTCACAACAATTCAGCTGCCTTCACCTTGGATAGTATTGGGAACTGTTTTCACACTATTTTACCTTCACACTGTGAGAAAGCCTCCATCAGATTAGCTATCACTATCCTGTGATTTAATATAGTCATTACTTGAAACTTGTCACCTTTATGGCCACCTATGTTCCAGTGAAATGCTTTGTCCATGGTTGTATATAATTACAGTCTAATTGGTTCAGGCAGGGACCATCCAAGTGCCCAGACAGTCATTTCATCTTCAGCCTTGATTTGAGTTTTAATTAAATAATAATTTACTCAGTATCTCCTTTAGAGGATCCTGCTGCGATTGATACCCATACATCTCTCTCAGTGTCTGTACATACTGTGTAAACTCAATAAATGCTGCTTACAAATTTGAGTCCTATGAAGAAGAGAAATATTGTTAAACAAATGTTATGAGTATAACGCCAGTAGTAAGATGGGTAAAATAGAATCTGCTATTTTTAGTTTTTAGTTGGTTAATACAATGGCAAGGCCAGGCATTAGCATCAGATCAAGGGCTGGATCTGAAGGCATATCACACTGGGAAATCGTCTTGAACTCAAGTGATGTGTCCACTGGCTCCTTTCATTCCCAGTAAGTGCAGATTTGACCACAAGATGCTGGCATTTGATATACAGGCTTTCCTAGGTGCTAGTTGTAGCATGTTCTTGAGCTTAAGTCATGCCCAATACTGCAAGTTAGCACTCCTAGACACTAGGTTCCACTGGAAAATAGAGGGCATATGCTCTTGCTGTTCACACCACTTTGTTTACTCTTAGCAAAAGGAGCTGAGGTTCAGCTGCAAGAGAAGGAGCTTCCAACACATTGTCTGCATCATACAGCTGACAATATAAATAGCCAATTACAAATAAATTGAGAAACAAAACAAATGAAGATATCAGATCACATACATTGCATACATACAAACACACACGCGCGTGCGCGTGCGCGCGCGCGCGCGCACACACACACACACACACACACACAGAGAGAGGAGAGAGAGAGAGAGAGAGAGAGAGAGAGAGAGAGAGAGAGAGAGAGAGAGACCCAAAGCATTAACCATTATAATTGGGAAGTCTAGATAGAAATGAATGTTTAATAAGTGACTTGCTTTATCAATGGTTAAATGCTTAAACATAAAGAGACTGGGATTCATCAGGAGAACTACTTTCAGCTAAAATAAGAATGGATCAATATACAAACTGCCTTCCATTTGTGGCTCTGGTTCATTTGTTCCTAGGGCCCAAGGCATTTTTCTACTCCCTTGTTTCTGCTTTCAAGGATCATTCTCTTTCCTTCTCTTAGATAAGGCAGTGATAGTTTTCTCCATGGTCACACATATCACCTGACTTTCCTTTCAGGTGCATTCTAAGCCTCATTTACACATAGGATTTCATAACTTCCTGAGATTAGACAAGAATGGTATTTACTATTAAGATCAAATTGACAGGATCTACAAATCACTGAAAATACTTGTATCTGGGAATGTCTGAGAAACATTTTTTCCATATTAGATTACATGATGTATGAAGACCCACCTTAACTCTTGATAACAAGACTCCATTGATTGGGGTTCTGGGGCTGGACAGGTGGGGGAGGAGGGATGGAGAGAGAGAGAGAGAGAGAGAGAGAGAGAGAGAGAGAGAGAGAGAGAGAGAGAGAGAACTGGGCAATAGCATTCATCATTCATCTCTCTGAGCTTCCTGACTGTGATAACATGTGAGTAGCCACCTCACACCCTGGCTTAACTATCATGACGCACTGTTCCCTCAATCCTTGAGTGGAAATAACTCTTTCCCACCTTGAGTTACTTTGTGTCAGGTGTATGATCACAGCAACATGAAAAGTAACTCATATGGGATGTGAAGAACAATTTCCTTTTCATATATGGCTTTAGGGGTCTTTGGGGAATCCAGATCTTATCCTTGTATCACTGATGCTCCGTGACCCTCCTTGGAGTAATGGACTACCGTGCTCCATGTAGAACCTGATGCAGCTTTGAGTTTGGTCTCCAACTCTAGCATGGGAATTGAAATCTTGCTAACTGTAGGAAAAAAAACCTAATTGAACCATTCTACTGCCCAAGTAGTTATTGTGTCTAGCCTGCACTGCCGGCCATGTTCTCGTGTTCCCACTGCAGAGACAGCACCTCAGTATTTAAGAGACACAGAAAACTTAACTGTCTGCCTCTCCACCCTGCTTTTGTTAGTGGCCACTGATTCCAGATAATGTTTTTCTTCCTGAATAGACTTTTCTATATAAACAAAGGATAGGCTCCTGCATATTTTCATAGCTCCTGAGTTCTTCTGGAATGTCTACATTGTAGAGGTGACCTGTCACTACAAGTATCTAACCAGTAAGTGCAGGACATATTTCTTTTGTCTTACCATCAGTTCAAGCTTTATCTCATAAGCGGCTGTAATTACATTATTTGGATTTTATACATATCAGATGATATTCCAAATTGGAGGCATCTCTGAAAAGTCACCTTTACTAATCTTCCCTGTTTTCTATGTTATTTAAGCGAGTGATTTTTTCTGGGGGTGCGAAGTGATTGAGGGATCCTTCCTAACTCTCCAACCAGCAGCAAAACTATCAGTTCTGCCTGCTTTATGATGGAGATCTGTTCTCCATGCAGTACTGTTCTTTCCTTCTCGCCTACCACCCTGACTCTAACCTTTGTTCTCTGATGCTATTAACGTGGCTGTTTGCAATACTGATCTTCAGATTGTCTGTGCTCAAAATAGATCATGGTTTTCTTTTGAAATGAGGACAGACATGCAATTGTTTTGCTCAAAACCACTTATGATATTCTTTTGTTTTCTTTCTGAAATTATAATTTAATTATATTTCTCCCCTCCCATTCTTCCCACAAGCCCTCCCATATACCCTTTCCAGCTCCTTTACTTTCAATTGTGATATTTTTGAGTAGAGGAAACACAGCCCTTCTAATAGCATAGCCTTGTTTCCCTTTCTGGGTCTCTCCTCACAGGGCATTCGGCTCCCTGCACTTTCTCTATAGTTTCTTCCCTTTGTTTGCCAACTCACTTGTTTGTAGGTGACACTATGCTTAGATGACTTTTTAAAGACATGTCTTTCCTTTTCATACTTGAATACACATGATACAAAATGCCATTCTGCTCATCCAACCATTTAGAATTTTATTGTCAAGTGATGTTAAGAATATTCAACACTTAGTACAGCCGCTCTGAACTTCTAGAACCTTTCACCATCCCACACAGGACCTCTCCTAATGAAATGCAACCTCCTAATCTCAGGCTTCTATCCTCTCCTCTCTGTTTTCTGTCTCTGTGACTCTACCTCCTCTAGAGACCTCATTTAATGTGATCACACCTCATTTGTCCTTGTGTGTATGGATATATCCTTTTATCACATGTCAGTTTCTTCTCCTTTGTTCTGCTGCTATTGTTGTCTCTCTAAGACAGGGCCTCATTGTGTAGACCACAATGGCCTACTGATGTTGTATGTCTATCACAGTCAGGATCTCATTATGTAAGTTGCCTGCTGATAGTTGTCTAGATGTTTTCCAAGTTTATCCATGACAGGCAAAGAATTTAACATCTTGGAAGACAGAAGACCAATCTGGAAGGAAAGTAAAAGTAACCACTCTATTCTTTTAGTGTGGTATAGGTCCTAAGACTTGGAGTGCACTAAAGGAATGCCTGTTTGGGTGTTTTATAGGGCCCTTGGCTCCTTCCCTTCTCCCTTTAGGCCTTGTTCAGATGTGTACCCCCATGTCTTCCTGCTGTTTCTCCTTGAAATATTTTCTGGGAACAAGAAACAGCCACCTCAAGAATCCCACTTTTACTTTTCTTGTTTACCTGTGTCCCTCTAACTTTACTTCAATTACGTAATCCAAGAAGGCCTATTTCCTCAGCCTCTCAAGTACCAAGAACACAGATGTGTGACCCCAAATTTAAATAAGTAAATCTTGTCAAGATTAACTCATGTTATTAGTGTACAGAACAGAATTTACTTGCTTTGTAAATCTGAGTAACACACATGTCACATGTTTTTTTATACCTCTATATCTGGGGATGAAATGTCAGGCTTGTTTCCATGTTTTAGCTGCTACAAATAAAGTTACAGGGAAGAGAGAGGTAGTACAATGTGTAATAGTGCTTCATGTAAAATTACAGACACCTGAATTCTTATCCTAACACCCTTGGCAACAGCAGGACGATTGTGAGTGTGTCTATGAGCCCAGTTCCATGATGGTGTAAATATGTGGCAAAAGAGAATATTCAAAATAATGATGGCTAAGAATCAGAGATTACAAGAAGGGGCTACTCCAGGATAGTCTCAAGATCTTGCTTCTATTGAACTTCTTCATCTTTTGGTATATATAAGGATAAGTTTTATTCAATCACAGCATAGAATGTAATTATGCCATTTGATGGGAAATAGATATATTTGGGCATCATCATATTAGGCAGTATAAACTAGGATCAGAAGGCAGATGCTACATGTTTTCTCTCACTTGAGTTTCCTTTATTGCAAATAAATTCATAAAATCATATACATGTTCATGTATCTGTATTTTGTGTGTGTGTATCCATGTTTTCTTCTACCAACTACCCTCTAGCTACAGGATATCAAACATCCCCTTCTTGCCTTAGAGGATATTACTGAAAGGAAACTGGAAAAAGTAAGGAGACTTGGGAGTAGCTTTAAAGGAGGATGACCATGGTCAGAGTATTAGACATAGAAAGAAATCATGTTTTAATGAAATCCATCACTGTGTATAATTAATATATACAATTTCTTAAAAAAGAGTCTAAAACATTTATTAAAAAACTAATCCCTAGAAGAATTGAATCATACAGCTTCCAAAATAGCGAAACATAGAAGAGTAAATGATGCAGTAATATTTCCCATTCCTCTCCATGAAAATGCATTTCCTCATATACATTGTACATAATATATAGTGTTGTGTTCTGCTTTTCATAAATTACATAATATCACTACATTTTAACTGAACTTGATTTTTAAGATTTATCTGCATATGAAGCTTCATTGTCACTTTTTAGAGATTTTAATTTATGACTGCATATGAGTGTAATTCTTGAAGAGGCCAGAAGAGGACATCGTATTGCGTGGAAATGGAGATGTAGGCTGTTGTTAGCTCCAAGTGTTGGGTACTGAAATCAGGTTGTCTGCAAGGACAGAGCATTTTCTTAACTACTGAGTCTTCTCTCTTGCTCTCAGTTTGTTACACAGTAGTTAGTTTGCTACAGGGATCATGATTTATGTATTTTCCTTACTGCTGCAACTCAATTCTGTAATTTCCAATTCCATTAATACTAAGTGATATTGCTCTGCTTTCATATCCTTTTACTTAAAACTCAGTTTGTTAACCACCTCTGAAAAAAACATCTATTATTGAGTGTCCTGTGAATTCTTCTTTGCCTGTGTCCTTACATCACATCAGAAACTGCTGCAGGCCATCTAAATGTTGTGTGTTAAAAAGTGAGTGTATGCATCAATACATGTAAGAGTTTGAAACAGTGATATGTATCTTTGTATTACTGACTGTTTCAAGGAATTGTTCATGTGGAGCCTTGAGTATTACTTGTTTGACCTGTGTATCTACACTTATTGCCTTAGGTATAGTGATATTTATATCCAACATTAAATTGTGGATATAAAACAACAAAGGAATGATGTTTCCCCTTGATACGCTACAATTGAAAAGACATCTTCTGATCCATCTGGAAAACCTGAAAGCTCTATGTCTCTATTAAATGTGTGTATTATTTTTCCTCCCAGGCACTTACCCTGAGCTTATAAGATTGACTACCAACAGCACTACCTGGGTGTATTATTGAATTTAGGAGTTTCATTCTGTCTGTTCAGGAATGCTGTAATTGTGAAGCGTGTGGAGAGGTAATAAAATATAAATGGACCCAACCTTGTTCTGAGATCACTGGAAATGGGCCTTAAATTTGGAACTCTCCTTCCCTTCATCCTGAACACAGTTTTGGAAAAATGAAACACAGACCTTACCATCCAGACAAAGGGTTTCCCTCATCATGTAGTCAATGGGAGGTGATGGCACAGAAACGCAAACTCAAAAGTCTAAAACTCTACTCTCATGGTCTTGGCATCTGTTCATTTTCCTCATCATTAAATGTGAGGTAAAAAACCTCACAATGACCATTTAAATAGCTGAAAACATAGGTTTCCATCCATTTTTGATGAATCTAGACTGTAAATACTGTGTGCTGTACAGACTCACACCCATGACTGTGGTTAGAGCAGGGTTGGTAACAGTATGACTTTATTTTAACATTCACTTGGTTGTGTATGTGCACATTAATGTAGGTGGAGGCCAGATGCTAACTTAAGTGACTTCCTCAATCCTTGTCATCTTATTTTGAGACAGGGCCTTTTGTTTAACTTAGATTTAGTTATGCTGTGTGTCCCAGAGACTTCCTTGTCTTCACCTTCTCAGCACTGGGAATACAGACATATAGCTCTACCCCAGTCATTTGCACAGTTTCTGGGGACCAAAAGCAGGTTCCCATGCTTGCATACTAAGTACTTTATCAACCAAGCTTTGCCCAGCCTATATAGAATATTCTTTAAGTACTTTTATATTTTGATATCTCTGGCAAGACTGACATTTAACTTTTCATGTTTCTGAGACATTTACATGGATATAGAGGTTAAGCCACTCACCTAAATCCAGGGAAAATTGGACCAAGACATCTTTTGTTTAGACTTCCACTGGAGCATGATGTATAACCATACAGAATCACAAGTGTAGCATTCACTGATCAACAGAGAAGATGGTTCCATATAAGCAAAATCATGGCTTTTTGGATGGGACAGGTGGCATGTAAGTGTGTGTGTGTGTGTGTGTGTGTGTGTGTGTGTGTGTGTGTGTATGGGTATATGGCTATATGTATGTGGGGGGTCTGTGTGTGTATGTACGTGTGTGTGCATGTTTGCATATATGTGTATATATACATTCAAGTGTACATGTATGTGTGAATGTGAATGCATATATATGTGCATATATGTGTGTATGTATATGTGTGTTTGCACACACATGAGTAACTCTGTTCTTTTTCTTTTATTCAATGACAGGCATAAATCCCAGGCTTTTGTTCATTGTTGATACGCACTATTCCCGGAGCTCTGTCCCCAAACCTTTCTGTATTCCAGTTAATAGGGAGATTCAGCTTCAATAAATTATACCTATGAATGCGAAATATGATGAACCTTTTCTGCTTCTCTTTTCTGAAATATTGAAAGAAAAATTGGTTCAAGTCAACAATCATTTTTAAGCTGTAGATGAGCAAGCAGTAACCATGCTAAACACTGAGCAGACAAATGTAAGTGAGATAAAATTAGCATTGAAGGCTTTTATAGTCTAGTGGTGGCACAGGCAGGTCAACACAATGTATTAAAGTATGAAAAGTTTTGAGAAAAATGTGCAGGAGGTGTGGCAGGGGTTAGGAGGGGTGTCCATATACCCTGTTTATATCCATCATTGTGTGTGGGATGTCTGAGTATGTGCTGGAAGGAGATAATACTGGAGCTGAGCTTGGAATATAAATAATAGTTTTCAAAGAGAGAATAGCCATGGGGTCTCAAGGCAAGAAAATTACAGCATTATGAAATTTTGCTTGTATGACAGCCTTGGTGAATTTTAAGAGATTTGCTTATTACTTCAACAAGTGTGTATTGTGTTGATGCCAGGATTCGGGCATCACACTAAGTTCTGGGAATGTAGGGACCATAACACAAATTCCCATCATATAAAATAGTGACTATGAGATAAAGCTAATTACAAAGTCAGTCTTTGATAATCAGAACATGCTTTGCAGTGGAAGTAATATTTGAAAAAATATTTTGGGTAAAGTGAGAAAGTAAATGTTGAGACTATGTAGGAAAACAAGGTTAGTGACTGGAGTACTCACAATAGACACTGTGCAGCTCTGTAGAAGATGATGGTGATAACAAGCCCCTGGCTACTTGAAGGGACAACCAAAAGCACAGCTGTTGCTAAACAACGAGGAAAGTGAAATAAAATAGATTCATGGAGATAAGACCACACTGGTAAGATTTTACATTACGTGGCCAGTGGTGCTACCATAGGCCTGCAGAATATGATGGAGAGATGGTGAAACTCGAAGGAACAAGGGAGTTAGGTTGAATCTTGTGAAAGATCAGACACAGACAACTCACTTTAACCCACACACACCCCAAAGAATGCTTTAGGCATAAAAATATCATGGCAGTGCTAGAATGACCTAACTGGCTAAAGCCAATGCTATAGAAGTATTCTGATCTGAGTTTGAACAATGAACCCATATAAAAAAAGCTGGGCATGGTTGGTGTGAATCTCTAATCCCAAGGGACCTGTGGTATGGTGGAAAGTGAAGACAAGAGAATCTTTGCAGGCTGTGGGCCAACTAGATCTGACTACACAGTGGCAACAGGAGGATGGGGCAAACACATGGCCTTCTCCTCCCACAGAAGTGCTTTCATTCACACATAAACATATACACATCACACACACACACTCATTTCACATACATTTATAAAACAAGATTTAAAAAAGAAATATATAGGGACAGAGCTTGGCTGGGAACTTCTCAGCAGGCAGAAGAAAGCCTTCCCCTGGATCCAGGCTGTCCTAAGGACAGTGGCATCCATCTGATGCAGATTGCACATGGACAGGGCCCAGATGGAACCTACCTAGGTGGGCAGTAGAGAGCCAGCCTGGGCCCAGGCTGGCAGGAAGACACCCAGGACCCTCTGAGTGCCTAATAGCTCTGGGCATGTGAGCCCCCTCATTTTAAGTAAAGAAGAGATCGAGAATTTGGAGAGCTGGAGAAGCAGAATGGGTCACACACAATGGAAACACGCATAAAGGAAGAAATGAAGATGAAATGTTCTGTCCCAGCTTGGTGCCACAGCCATTTAGTCCCAAATATATACACAGAGGCTTATATTAATCATAAACTAAACTATTTGGCTAATGGCTTAGGCTTCTTATTGGCTAGTTCTCTTTTAATTATTAACCCATTTCTATTAAATTATGTATTGCCATGAGGCTGAACTACCTCCAGGCACCAAGATCAGGTACACCAGTCATGCTGCCACTAGGATCTTACTGATCTGGTTGGCTTTGGCTGTCACCTGGGGCCATGATAACATCCAGGCCTAGGCTGATGCCTAGGACCATGGCTTTGCCTATGGTCTTACGGCAGCTGAGGTTTATATTGATGCCCATGTCTCCATGGTGCTACGAAAGGCCACATGAAGCCTGGGATCTGAGCTGCATCCTGTGGCCTTGTTAGTGTACAGGGGCCATGCTGCCGTGAAAGCCATCCTGATATGAGTCCCCAGAGCTACCACTCAGAACAAGGATATCAACCAGGCTAAAATTCTGCCTGAAGCCATCTGTGAGTCTGTGGCACTGTAGCAGCCAGGGCCTTCATTTACATATGTGGCTCTGGTTGCTGCCAAGTGTCATGAAGAATCCCAGGGTCAAACCAGCAACCTGAGTCTAGGTTGGTGACCAAGGACCAGGATATATCCATATCTGAGTGACCTAGATTGCCGCTCAATGATATGGCAACATCTGGTTCCAAGGTAGGCTGAGGGCCATGTCAGGATTCGTGGCCCAATTGCTGCCAGAGTCTGTGATGATGTCCAATGCTCCTGCTACCATTGAAGTCCATCCAGACACCAAAGGGCCAAGTTAGTGTCTCAGGGTCATACTGCTCTTGGGGGCAGTGATGATGTCCGGACCCAGCTGCTGCTAAGGACCACGTTGGTGTCCATGGTCCTACCGTGCCTGGGGATCTGATATGAAGTCTGGGTCCTGCACTGCCAATAATGGTCACAATGAGGTCTAGGGTTAGGGCCACAAGCTGAGGTCATGGCTGTGTCCAGGATCACACAGCTGCCTGAACCATTCCCACCTAAGGGGTCATTCCCTCCACCCAGAGCCAGGATGCAGTCCGATCCTAAGCTTCTGCCGACAGCCATGTCTGGGTCCTTGGTCCAGCCACAGCTAGGGTCTCTGTTGATGTCTGTAGCCAGTGGCACCTCAAGAGGCCTTAGGAATCATATAAAATAAAATTAGAGGACTATACTAAGCCAGTCCTGCCGTTCACTGCCCTGGGAAACCTGGACTTAACCTCTTGCTGTCCACTTTAGCAAGAGAACTGACCCCTGCACTCTGGAGAAAGGGCCTCCACCCATTACCACAGGCAAGGATGAGCCTAACTGGAGGGTATGCGTGCAGAGGAGTTGAATCCACCTCAGGCCCTGAGGCAAGGGTCCCCAGTGGCTCGATCTGACCTGACGAGTTAACACCCAGGCCCCACAACTGGGCCTTGGGTTGACCCACCCTAGCATCTACACCATCTAGGTCCTGCTGGAGCTGGTGAAGAGACTGTTATTGTGGAACCATACCCACAAGATCTCCAAGATACAGGGTACCCCAGAAAAGCTCCAGTCAGGATCCAGTGAGGATGGTGTACCAAAATTCAGTGGCTTTGAAGCAGACCAATGACTCATTGCAATGCACAGTTGCCAGTCAAGCTGATGGGACAAAGGCATATACTTTATGACACAGGGAAACCTCCAGTGCCATCTGGATGAATGAAGATGTGATGGAGAGGCAGGAGAGAAGGAGATGCAGAGATTTTGTTGCTTAAGGTGTGTTTTGTTGTTGTTGCTGCTGTTGTTTCGGGTCATTGGTTTTTTTCTTATTCTTTTTTTCCCCTTTGCTTTTGTTTTCTTGCTTGCCTATTATGTTTTGTTTTTATTCCTGGCAGAGGGGGAGAGAGGATACAACAGAGATGAGGGGAAAAACATGGGGGACCAGGTGGTGAACATAATTAGGGTGCATAATGTGAAACCCACAAAGATTCAATAAAGAAGCTTAAAAAGAAGAAGAAGGAGGAGGAGGAGGAGGAGGAGGAGGAGGAGAAGAAGAAGAAGAAGAAGAAGAAGAAGAAGAAGAAGAAGAAGAAGAAGAAGAAGAAGAAGAAGAAGAAGAAGAAGAAGAAGAAGAAGAAGAAAGGCTGGGGAGATGGCTCAGAGGTTAAGAGCACTGGCTGTTGTTGCAAAGTCCTGACTTCAATTCCCAGCCACCACATGATGGCTCACAACCGTCGGTAATGAGATCTGGTGCCCTCTTCTGGCATGAAGAGACACATGCAGGCAGAAAACTGTATACATACTAAATAAAATAAAATTAAAAAAAAAAAGAAATTCACAGGACAAAATTATCTAAAAGCCTGAGTATAAGCCATCCATACAATTATGTGCATATATGCATGTATATGTGTATATATGCATATGTAAATATTGTAAAATTACATCAGACTTTGGAAAACACACAATTTATTTACATTTGTGTACACATAGTTGTGTCTGACACATTTGCATATACATACAATAAGAAATGTATGTATGTAAATGTTTGCATATGTACATTATCTACACAAAGTATCAACACTAAGAAGTGCTTTCAGAAGATAGATTTTGAATATCTAAACCTCTGTGAACATTCCAGAACTTTCTTCTTTTGAGCATTACCTAATAGCTGCCCACTTGCTATACAAACTTTGTATCACAGTTGAAGCTCTTACTGAAGCATTAAGCTGGGCTGTAGTTCACTTGATATTTGGCTGGAAGTCTCTTGACTGTTGTTGACCTGATTATGGACTCAGGTATAAAATACCTAGGACTTGAGTAAAGAATATATGTAGGTTTTTAATTAATAGGCCAAGCACATGTCCAAGATACCTGCCAAAAAGGGGCACAGAAAAAGAATTTCATTATGGAAAGTATTGTGGAGTTTGAATGTCTTATTTCTGTTTTCAAGGCATCTGGAATTACAGATAACTGCTTTTTTCAGTGGTGTGGAATTCTCACGACTTCCATTGATCCCATGAAGCAAAGCATGACATGGCAGTAGGGCAACACATTTGAGTGATAAATTAGTTATAGAATTGGTAAGACCTGTACCTCAAATGAAATGGTGTTTAGCAACACAACAAGAACGTGAGACATTCCTTAGATTGCAAGTTAGAAGGAAGTGGACATGTGTTGTATAGAGTAAATAGTCATCTACCCAAAACAACTGAGCTAAAAAGATTTACTTTGCAGTACCATTCAAGAATGTCATTTAGGAAGAGGGGGAAATCTCAGTCAGTTAAGGACCTCAATTTGGATTCCAAGCATCCATTTCGATGTGAGTGTGTGAAACACATCTGTAAACTGACTGGTAGGAAGGCAGAGGGCGGGAGATTCCTGGACTCCCTGGCCAGACATACTAGTTGGTTTTTTGAGCCTCAGGTTCAGCCAGAGATGCTCAAAATTCAAGGTGGTGAGTGACAAAGGAAGACAGATATCATCAATCTCTCCTCACCCACATAAGAACACACACACACACACACACACACACACACACACACACACACACACACACACCTCACAAACATCTTTTTTGAGTTTATGTGAAGAAGGCAAGTAGAATGGTTTGGTGGGTAAAGGCACTTTCTGCCAAGCCTGACTAACCAAGTTGGGCTCTCAGAACATATGTGGTTATTGGAAAAACTTACTTCTTCAGGTTTTCCTTTAATTTCTACCTTTATACCTTGGCGTATAGCACCACCTCCAAACAAATAAATATATATGTATATAAAAAAGATCACATGGGAAGCAAAGGCCCAGTCATTGGGAGTCATTCTTGATTAAATAAGTTTATTTCTAATTTCCTTATTAACTGCTTATTGAATATGTGTCTCAGAATTTTTGGTATATTAATAGTCTCTGCAAAAGGGTATAATGAATAGCAGCTCCTGCTAATGACCAATATCCTACTGTCTCTGCCATATTCTTTAGTTAGCAGCTTCAGAAAGTAGTGTCTGCTATACAGTCTAACACACCACTGACTCTGGATTTTCTGGAATAGAGGGTTCATTTTACCCTCATAATGCTTTATAACAGTGGGTCTCAACCTGTGGGTCATGACCCCTTTGGAGGTCAGATGACCATTTCAAAGGGGTCACCTATTACCATCGAAAAACACAGATATCTACATTACAATTTATAACAGTAGCAAAAATACACTTATAAAGTAGCAATGAAAATAATTGTATGGTTTGAGATACCACAAAATGAGGAACTGTATTAAAGGGTCACAGCATTAGGAACGTTGAGAACCATTGTCCTACAAGCGTGAGGATTTGCTCAGCATCAATTCCTCTCTCCCTGAGGAATATTTACCATGATCTTCTGAATTTAATCTTTCTAAAGAACTTAGTATTTATTTACTATAATGGGTGATCATTTAGACAATGTAATAAGGGTAAAATTCTAAATTTACTAATAATGATGTATTACTTGTGTAATATATAAAGGTGAGATTATAAAAATATACAGTTTCATTGCTAATTGGTTCACAGTTATCAATTGCTAAAGCCATATGCAAATACATTTGTGACTATGTTTACAGATTTACATTTGCACCTTTGGTACTATCAATAGTACCAAAGTACCATCAATAGTACTATCAATAGTACTATCAATAGTACTATCAATAGTACATTGTAAATATTATGTTTTCTTTTTAATTCTGTTTTTGCATCAGTGAGTTCTCATGTACAGTTTCCTAAAATATACAAAAAGCAGCATAGGTGAGTGAATTATGGAACAGAAAAAAGTGGAAAGGAGACAAGGGAGGAGGGAAGAAGTAAAAAGGTATAGTGGAAGAGAGAAGAGGAGAAGAAATAAAGGGAGGAAAGAATATGTTTGTGGTTTATTCTTAACTGGAGGTCTTTGGATCAAAGGCCATTGCATTTAATCTGCATGGGTGTGGTAATATTTTACTTGAACAAATAAAGCCTGTCTGGGGGTCAGAGAATGGAGCTTGAACCACAGAGGTCTGGAGGTCTGTACAGACAGTCAGGAAGTGAAATAGCTGGGCAGAAGCAGGATATAAGCAGAGAGAAACAGGAAATCGCCCTCTTGTCTGCTGAGATGCTAAGGAGGTAAGATGTGTTGTGGCTTTCTCCTTCTATCTGATCCTCAGTATTTCCCTCTGTATTTGACTCCAACGTTTTATTATGAACAGAAATCAAGAACTCCATTTACACATGGGCTCCCTTTGTCAAATCCAGGGGGTCACTGTGTAAGTCTTTAAGTGGTGTATCTTGTCCTAGGAGATTTTCTTATTTTCCTGTCTCTTTGCTTGCCAGCTACAATTATGTGAGCAACTCTTTTCCTTCACACCCTCCCAAGTATGATGTTCTATGTTGTTTCATATCCAAGCAATGATTCCAGCCAATGATCTCCTGAAATGTCTAAAGTAATATTTCAAAATAAGCCCTTTTATTATTTAAGATGTCTTCTTGGATGATTTATGAGGCAAAGGAGGATTAAATGAACAAGGAGGAGAGTCAAAACAAGAAATGAGAGGAAATGAAGGTAAATGTCTTGATTTACTTGTTTTCCATGCACCCAGGCTTCCCCACATGGTAATTAGCAGGCTGTCTCTCAAATATCAGCCACTAACTTAACAGAAACAAAATCTTCCCAGTTACTTATAAACTCACAGATCATAACCAAAAACATGAAAACAAAATCTAACATCTTCCCCATCATATTTCTTCTTTGTATCCTGTAATCTGTATGCTTCCCACAGGGCCATCCCTAGAGAAATAACCTCTCAGCAAGTATTGTTTCTTTCCCAGATTACTCTAATAACAATATGCACATATGCACAAGACAAAACAGTTTGAGCCTGAACAGAAAGAAATACATGAAAGGTTCTCAATCTGTTAAAAACAAAGTTGAATCTTATCCGTACATTCAAACTGACCCCCCCAAACTTCTTTAGCCAGATTTCTAGTTGTTCTCTTAATTGTCTTTATGAAATGTGTTAGATGTTAATATAGATAGTCATGCAGAGAGGGAAAGTAAGAGAGAGATAGAGAGAAGAAGAAGAAGAAGAAGAAGAAGAAGAAGAAGAAGAAGAAGAAGAAGAAGAAGAAGAAGAAGAAGAAGAAGGAGACAAGACATTTTTATTTGCTTGCTATTGCTATTATAAACACCATACAAATTGGAGAGGAAAAAGTTTACACAACCCATCATCAGTGGAAGTCAAGGCAGGAAGATAGAAGCAGAACTTGGAGGCAGTAACTGAAGCAGACAGCATTTACTATTTACTGGTTTGCTTCTTATGGCTTACTCAGTTTGCTTTATTATAAACCTTAGGACCCCTTGCTAGGGGATGGCACTGCTCACAGTGCTCACAGTATGTGGGTCACTTCCACATCAATCATCAATTAAGAAAATTTCCCTGCTCATGCTTGCCTCCAGGCTAATTTGATTGAGGCATATTCTCAATGACAGTTCCTTTGTTGCACATGAATCTACAAACCAGATTTCCTCTTCCCACCACTCCTAGAGGCCCCCTTCACCCCCCCAGCCTACCCCTGCATTGACTCCTCCCAAAGGATAAAGGCTCCCATTGGGTGTGAAAAAAGCCTGGCAAATTAAATTGAGTCAAGACCACCACCACCCCCCCTGTCATTAAGGCTACACATGGAATGCCACCATCGGAAATGGGATCCAACAAGCTAGCTCATGCACCAGGGGTACCACAGTTTCTTAATTGAAAAGAGGTAGGAGTGATAAGCAAAGCCGTCAAAAACAAATGGGAAAAAACCCACAGAAACAGCTGACTTGAACAAGGGGTTGTTCATGGACCCCAGGCTGATAGCTGGGAAACCAGCCTAGGACTGCCCCAGACCTTGGGAAGGAAGAAGTCATTTTGGAGGTCTGGACAATCTATGGAGCCACTGGTAGTGAATCAGTATTTACCCCAGTACACGAATTAACTTTGGGAACCCTCTTCACATAGAGGGATACTCTCTCAGACTAGACACACTGCTCTAGGCCCTGCTCTAAATAATAAGACAGAGTGTGAAGATCCCCATGGAAGACCTCACACTCCCTGGGGAGCAAAAAGGGATGGGGATAGGGGGTTGGTAGGGGTCAGGGAAGGAGGGGAGGGAGAGGGAACTGGTATTGACATGTAAAAGAAGCTTTTTTCTAACTTAAAATTGATCTAATTACAATAATAAAAATAATAATAATAAAAAAAGAAAATAGTACACAAGCCTGGTACAATCTTTGCTTCCTTCTGAAAAGTGATTAGCTAAGCTTCCATCGTCCTCATTGCTCTCAGGATTATTTTTAAAGCACCTAAAATTGACCATAGCACATTTAAGCTATGACCACTCAATGGCTTTTCCAGCCCAAAGTTCCAAAGTTCATCCACAATCCTCCCAAAGACATGGTAAGTAAGGTCTGTCACAGAAATAACTCATGAACCTAGGGTAGAGTTCTGTCCTATTTTGCTTTTTATTGTTTTGGTAAAATACCATAATTCTAAGCAACTTAGTAAGGAAAGAATTTATTTGACTTATGACTTATGACAGACCACCATCAGGGAAACCAAGGCAGGAAACTGGAGGCAGGAACTGAATTAGAGTCTATGGAGGAATCCTGCTTACTCATGCTCCTCTTGGCCTTTTCAGTTTGCTTTCTTATATACCCCAGGATCACTTAACTAGGAATAGTACAGTCTACAGTGGGTTGGGCACTTCCAAATCAGTCAGCAACTTAGAAAATGCACAATAGGATTGACTACAAGTAATTTGAGGTGTGTCTTCCCAGGTGACTTTAACTTATGTCAAGTCAACAAAAAAATAACCAACACAGAAAGACAGGAAAAGAAATCAATCATGGTTTAAGACTGCATGGTCTTTATAAATTACCTATATCCTTTGTGTCTTACTGTTCATACAGATAAAAATTAGTCTCTGCATGAGAACATGAAAATATGGTAGTTACTTAAAGTCACACAAAATTGTCTTTAAAACTTACATTTGTGAACAATTATAAGAAAGTATTAGGTGTCTGATTTACAACTCTACATTTTATTTTCTGTAGTTGTCTGAAGATAAGAGAATAAGAATCCTTGAAATCTATGTTACAGTTACCTGGCTATATAAAAGTGTAAGATGTGTCACTAAAGTCAGGTGTCTGGAAGTCAACAAAACTTTTGGATGAAGTTGAAGTTCTGTTGGCATCTTAGTAAGCGTTTCTATTGCTGTGATAAAACATCATCACCAAAAGCAACTTGGGGAGAACAGAGTTTATTTCACCTTAAAATTCTCACATCACATTCCATCTATGAGGAAAGTTGGGCTAACTCAAGCAGAGCAGGAACTTAGAGGCAGAAACTGAAGCAGAGACCTTAGAAGAATGCTGCTCACTGACTTGTTCCATATGGCCTATTCATCCATCCTGCTTTTTGTTTGTTTGTTTGTTTTTTTGTTTTTTTTTTGAGACAGGGTTTCTTTTTGTAGCTTTGAAGCCTATCCTAGCACTTGCTCTGGAGACCAGGCTGGCCTTGAACTCACAGAGATCTGCCTGCCTCTGCCTTCCAACTGCTGGAATTAAAGGTGTGTGTTACCAATGCCTGCCACATCCTGCTTTCTTAACAACTCAGAACCATCTGCCCAGGGTAGCACCACCTACAGTAAACTGGGCCCTCCCCCATCAATCATTAATGAGAAAATGATTGACAGATTTCCTTAGAGACCAATCTTAAAGAGAATTTTTTTTTGCAACTGAAGGTCCCTGCTCCCACATGACTCTATTTTCTGTCAAACTAACATAAAACTACTTAGGAATGTTGGTATTAATTTTTAAATGGACTAGTAAAACATTATGAAGTTACATATAGCCACATAATAAGCACAAATAATGTATTTATTAAATATATGTGTAAAATGGAAAAAACTCCAGGGCCATAGGGATGTCTCAAGTAGTTAAAGGACCTTTACACTTGCTAAGGACCTCAGTTTAATTAATGGGAACCCACATAAAAATGGAAAGAGAAAACTAATTCCACAAAGTTTGCCTTTGTACTTACACACATGTGCAATGGCTTTCACAGAAACTCACACACATCTTACATATACACACAATGAAAGCAATTAAAAATCATTAAGAACAAAATGTTTTCCATAAAATAAATAACAGAGAAAATGAAGAGCAGACAGTAAAAAAAAATGAAAAAATACAGTAAAACAAAAACAAATGAACTCCATCAGGACTTTACATGGAAGTGACTCAAAATACTCAATAAAAAAATACATGAGAGAAAAAATACAAGAGAAAAGAGACAATTAAAATATATGCTTTCTGTACAATATTTACCTAATGTCTAGGGACAGAGGTAGCTTAAGTACTGAAAGACTGGAAAGATATATTCCATTCCAATGTTAACTGAGGAAAAGCATGATGAGTACAGTCTAAAATGAGACAGATTTCATGTCAAAAAACTCTACAAGGAGATAAAAGAATGAGATCTTACACTGAAAATAAAATTGTAAACTCACAAGGAATCTTTAACAATTGAAAGCAGTCTTGGAAAAAACATCAGTTACAAAATAAAGGTAGGAATATTGGCAGCCTTGAAAGGATAAATAGTTCCACAATAAGAGAATGGGGCATCAATACACTGCTTCCAATCATGTCTAGAAATGCAGACAGATCATCAATAAAGAAACACAAGACTTTAACAACACTGGGGAAAAAATGAATTTGATAGCAGTGAACAAATTTCAAGACTATATGCTGACAAAAATATCTGAAAAAAACAGAAAAGTCCAGAAACAATGCAAAATCAGAAAATTAGCAAGTTTTGACAGTAAGTGGAGAAATTGGACATCTTTGAGTCTTGTAATTTAAAACATTATGCTCAAAATGGTGAGCTGAGTAAATTGTTGTTCACAACAAAATAAATCATATAACTACAAGAATCTAGTAATTTTTCTGTGTATACATGTCCCAAATTAAAATTTCATTAGTATTTATTGCTGTATTATTTCTTTCCTTATTTCTTTCTTTATTGACTCTTTTGGAGTTTTACACCAAGCCCCCCAATTATGCTCAGCTCCTGGTCCTACTGCATCTTCCCCTCACCCCTGCTGCACCTACCCCAAAAAAGCAAAACAAAGTAAGCAAGGTCTTGGCTTTCCCTTCTTTCCTGCCTCTCCAACACCTCTTCATTTGTCCTGATGGCATTAGGGGCTTCAGTAAGTCATATAGCACATCTCTTTGTCCCATCAGTTTTACTAGCAAATGTTCATTGCAATGAGTCACTGGTCTGGTTCAAGGCCTGTTGTTTCTGGTACACCATCACTATTGGATCCTCACCGGAACTTCTGCATAACCCTCAGATTTTATCTTGTACCTTTCCTAAGGCCTCCTGAGGTGACACAAGCCACAGACATCAGCTGTATCTGGGCTATGGATCCAGACATGGCCCTAGGCTTCAGCGTGTGCCTGGACAACTCAGGTGGGAATGTTTCTGGTGGCCACTAGACACCATAAATGCCTCAGGTTGCATCCCCAACCCTGGGCCTCTATGTGACCTTGCAATACAGGACTTGGATTTCAACACAGACTGTAGGACCATGGACTCAGACATGGTCCTTGGCAGCAGCTGAGTCTGAATGTCACTACTGCCTCAGTGGGAATATGGCCCTGAGACACCAAACATGACTTTTGAACTTGGGTGTCTCTGTACCCTTTGATGGTATTAGGAGCCTCAGACATGAGCACAGACCCTAGCTGTAGCAGGGCCACAGATTCAGACATGGCCCCAAGCAGGAACTGGCCTGGTCGACATCCTAGCTCCAAATGGTAGCCCCAGCCACTAAGATTATCATGGCTCTGGCAGCAGCGCGGCCCTGGACACCAACAAGACCACAGGTTGCAGCCCAGACCCCAGGCTTCACATGGCCTTTGGCAGCAATATGGGACAAGGTCATCCCCACAGTCGTCAACTTCGACAGGACCATAGACCCAGACATGGTCCTTGACAGTAGTCAAAGTGTGATTGTTACCATGGCCCCGGGGTGGTGGTGAAGTCCACCCAGATCAGCTATGTGCCCACAGCAGCATAGCCTGTGAACCAAAACACAGCCCAAGGAGGCAGCCTAGTCCACTGGAATCAACATGACACTTGACAGCAGCAGGATCCATGGACATCAACATCAGCACCGACCCTGGGATGCTATAGGACCAGGCACCCAGACATGCCCTTAGCAGCAGCCAGCCCAGACATTACCATGGCATGGGTGGCAAGCAGATCTCCCCCAGTCTACTCCACATCACCTTCACCATAGCCCAAGGTGGCAAACAGGCCTCCAGCATCTTCCCACTCCTCACTGTCTTCATTTCTACCTTCCTGTGTCTTTCCATAGCGCATGAACCATTCTCCTTCTCTCTCTCTTCCATTTCTCCACCACACATTTCCTTATTATATTGAGGCCCACCTGCCTAGTGCCACAAAGTACCTGATAGGCCCATGAATGTCTTCCCTCCAGCCTAGTCCCAGTCTGAGCAGAACTGCTGCTGTATTATTTTCAAAAGCAAAATGTTGGAATCAAATCCATTGTCCATCTGGAAATGGGTGGAAAACAGGTGCAGACAGCAGGCTTGCCTGAACTCACTATACAGTATTTGATCTAGATCTGCTGATGGCCCTTCCTCCATCTGGAGTATAGGGTTTATGGGCATGCTGTACAGTTCTACTATATGATTCAACAGGAAGAATGCCAAGGAAACCCTGGTAAGCCCAGGTACCGACAAAGAGGTATTTCATTTATGTGAGGCATTTTTAAGAGTCGAGATGGATGCAGCAGTGCACTTCAGTGGGTAATGGCTCTCATTGCAAACCTGAAGACATGAGTTTGATCCTGATGTCCACATGACAGGAGACAATGAAATGGTGATGATGATATATACAGAAAATAGAACGCTAGTTGCTGAAGTCTGTTGAAAGAGGAGGAGCATGTGGCTTTAGTGTTTGATGGATTTTAGTTTGCATGGATATAGGCATGTTTATGGAGGACTCAGAGATATAGGAGTGTTTAGGGATGACTGATAGGACACAGGAATGCTTAGGGAGAACTACAAAGATATAGGCATGCTTAGGGAGGACTGCAAGGATATAGACATGCTTAGGGAAGACTCAGAGGATGCATGAATGCTTATGGAGGACAGGTAATAAAGACTGAACAGAAATGTGGGTCCTTCATGCCCTGAACTTACAACCAGCAGTATCAGAGGAGCTACAGTACATTCTCCCCTAAACTACCACCAGTGGGGATTGGTGGTCTAAGATGGGAGACAGCAAAGGTATCAGTAATGGAATATAGATGTATTGCCCAGTAGTTCTTAAAACAGAAAAAGTAAATGTTGTATTTGGAAATTAATTATGTATTTTGAACTCACAACCATTAAATTTGTGGTGTGTAGTATAGATTAAATTGTAAAATTTTAGATGGAGGACAGCTAAATAGAAAAATAAAAGGGATATATATATATATATATATATGTATATATGGAGACAAAGACAGACATAGAGACAGAAAGGATGCATTATTTACAGAAGAAAGACTAGCTAATGATAGTGATGTCAAACATTTCTTAGGAAGAAAAGATGACTGCTTTATGCAGGACTTTGGGTGTTCTTCCATGTTTCCACACACATCCTGCAGCTATCAGAGGATTGTGTCTTCTCCTGTCCCTTGCATCTGTCACAATACAGAACTACCCTTTGCTATGTGGTCCAGCGGCCTGCATTGAAGGGATGCATGCAGTCCCCTCTGTACCATCACTGCCTGTTATCCACACCTGCTTACCACCCCAGATAACTTATTCTGGCCTTGGTGGCTAAAGGCCTAAGCTCTAAATCGATGTTTGCAAAATTGTTCTGAAATCCTTTAATATGAGGAAGGCCCAGCTAAACCCCGGTCTTATTCTATTCTAGGCTCACACAGGCATCTCTGAGGGGTTAATCATGGGTAACACAAAGAGACATTCTTCCTGCTGTTTATGGTTTTAAAGGGTCATTGTGTAAAAACAGTTGAATAAAACTCCCAAGGGCAAAAGTCAGCCATGAACAGAAATGGTCTATTACTCATTCAGTTCTCCCACTTTCTGAGTTGACTACTTCTTTGTCTATTAATAAAGAAAATTACAGAACTCCATGTATAGTTGATACTTAACTACAATGCCACTCAAAATGTGCTGATTGGGCCATTGTCAAAAAGGTTCTTAGCAACCCTGTTTCCTGTCTGCTTCATAAAATCTGTCAAAGCTGCTACTTTGTCGTGTGAAGTGGCTACCGGGAGGTGTGAGCACAGCTTTGAGTCTTGATTCTATTCACATTCAGTTAAGAAAAACAGCTCCTCATCTACCACCTTGTCCAACAGAATTTAATATAGATTCTTCCATGGGTGTGCACGTGTCTGCATTGTGTGTGTGTGTGTGTGTGTGTGTGTGTGTGTGTGTGTGTGTGTGTGTGTGTGTGTGCATGCTTATGTATGTGCATGTACACTTGAATGTGGAGGCCAGTAGTAACATGAAATGTCATTCCTCAGGAGCAAAGAGACTGACTCTCTCACTGGCCTGGAACTTGCTCATCTGTGCAAGGTCTCTTTCCATTGAGCCTGGAGGAGTTGCTTGTTTCTGCCTCATCAGCATTAGGAATAAAATTGTGCACCTGCATACCCAGTATTTTTACATAGGTCTTGGAGACTAGAACCCAAATCCTCATGTCTGAGCAGCAAGCACTGTATAGGCTGGTCTATCCAGAGTTTCAAATCTTAATTTTTAATAGAGCCATGTAGTTTAGGGTCATTTCTATGTCTCGGTCTAGGAAAATGTCCATTTTCTCACAGAGACTTACCATTAGATATTCTCCAGTAAGGTTGGCTGTGAAGATTCTGTGACATTCTTCAGTTTATTATGTGAATTTGTTTTATACTTTCATTCTTTCGTTGGGTCTTAGAATAACTTAACGTGGAAGGTAGCTAGTGGAGGACTTACGTTAACTGAAAAATTTTGAACTCGGCCATTGAATTTATGCATGTTTTCTAATTTCTAATGAAGCAAGGTAACTATGATATGAGTACCATGAAGCAGTCAAGAGACCACTATCAAATTCTGTTCCTAATTGTTCATACCATGTCTTCAGATCATCCTACAATCGAGGCAATTCTCTGTGCAGGGAGATTATGTGAATATGTGTGTGCATGCATGCATGCATGCATGCATGTGTGCATGTGTGTGCATGTGTGTGTATGTGTGTGTGTGTGTGTGTGTGTCTGCATGTGCATGCATGTGTGTACTTATGTGCAGGTGTGTGGTGTGTGTGTGTGTGTATGTGTGTGCATGTGTGTGTATGTGTGTGCATGTGTGTGTATGTGTGTGTATGTGTGTGTGTGTCTGCATGTGTATGCATGTGTGTACATATGTGCAGGTGTGGTGTATGTGTGTATGTGTGTGTGTGTGTGTGTGTGTGTGTGTGTGTGTGTGTTTGTGTGTGTGTGTAGCTTCCCATACAGGCCAGAACTGGCCTTAGGTTCCTGGAGTTGGGTCACAGGCAGCTGTGAGCCACCCACCATGGTGCTGGGAAGTGATCTCTTGTCCTGATAATAAATTAGCAGGTGTTACTAAACACTGAGCATCCCCACCACCACCCAGAACTTAGGATTCTACAGATTCCATGGCTTGTATGTAAGTCAACTTAGTGTTTAGATAACAATGGCCCCTGTAGGGACAGTAAGCCATGCCTGTTAGAGGCTGGCTACAGGTGTGCCTGACCATGCCTGTCAAGGTGTGGTCAAGGTGAGGTCAGGATGACGTGGCATGGGCTCTTAAGGAGCCACGAGCACATGGAAGCCCCTTCTCCTCTCCCTTCTCACTGGTCTCGCTGCTCGGCTGTCCCTGGCATGCTCTGGCTTGCGTTTGGCTGGTATTTATCTAAATAAAGGTATCTTGAACCTACAAGCTCTCCCATCAGGCTCCTTAAAAGCAGCCATGCTCTTAGGGACTTTTTCTCTCAACTGATAGCAAACTCCACTGAGCAAGTGAAGATGTTGGAATATTAAACTACAATTATGCAAACAAATTCCAGTTCAACATTAGACATTTCATGATTGTGACTCACTGAGTTACACATTTAGGTGCACTCTAAAGGCTTGTGACATAGGTTGACAGGTGGAACAAAGCTTCCCAAAGCAGTGACACCTGACTTACCGACTGAATGTTGAGCAGTAGAAAGTTCAGTGACATGAAAATAGGTGCCTCACTTTCCTGTATTCAGGGAACAGTGGTATATGGCAATGAATCAGTTTTCCTTCTTTGTCACTCAGTCCTCTGCATACAACACTCTAACACAGCAGGCAAGATTTCATGTGTATA
Organism: Cricetulus griseus; assembly: GCF_003668045.3. Lineage (NCBI taxonomy): Eukaryota > Metazoa > Chordata > Mammalia > Rodentia > Cricetidae > Cricetulus > Cricetulus griseus. Next base: position 72,358,326 of record NC_048598.1, read on the forward strand.
TTTGAAAACACAGAAGGAAATGCATGGCTCTAAATGAGACATTTACTTTATGACCCTTCTCAAAGCTCAGGAATGATTTTGGACAATGGTATGTGAAAAATTGTAAGGGCCAGAGACAGTAGAGAACTACAAGGAAACTATTCTCTGAATACAGCAGAGCAGCTACACAAACACATTCATAGCAGTTAAGACTGGATGCATGAGACCATTGCAACCTCAGGCCAGAGCCAGACAAAATCCCAACACAGAGAGAGGAGAGAGACACAATGTCTCACCTTGCCCTAAAGAGTTACTGGCAACTGATGACTGCTGGGAGAGGGAGCAAGGCTTTTCTTAATGATGTGGCCCCTGGTGGGTCTACCACCCTACATCAAAGGCCAAAGATCCAAGAGTATATTTGCAACACAATATGAACTTAATGATCTAAAAAGTTCAAGATGAGGACACAGTGGGTGGATTACATAGCAGAGTATACAATGGAGGGACTGGGAGTAGGAGAGAATATGATCAAAACACATTATAATAGATCCTCATGACAAAAGATAAGAAAAATAAAAACCAACTCTTAAAAATAAAAACAAATAATTCTTGTATTAAACACATATTTGTACTTATTAGCAACTGATACTTCATCTTATTCATGTTTTGAAATTAAATTAGAATGCAACCTTGGCAACTCGAGAGATAAGTTGGGGCTAAGAGTACATGCTGCTGTTGCAAATTTGGTTCCTAGTATTAATGTTGGGCCCCTCACAAAAGCCCATAATTCCAGATATAAAGGATTCTAGCCTCTGTGGGTCTGATGAGGTATGTCCTTCTGTATATATGTTTCTTTTATTGGTTGATAAATAACACTGTTTGGCCAATAGAAGCAGAAAGATAGGCAAGACTAGGAGACTAGAAGAATTCTGGGAAAGGCAGGCCATGTAGAGACCAGGAGGATAGGACTGCCAGTCATTCTGTGGTAAAATAAGGCCATTTAGAAATGCATAGATTAGTAGTTATGGGTTAATAATTAAGACATATCTAGCCTATAAGAAGCCCTGGCCATTGACCAACAGTTTTATAATTAATATAAGTTTTATGTGTTTATTTGGGGCTGAAGGGAGGCAGGACTTGAACAGATAAGAAATCTCTAACAATGGTGGGTGCTTGCTTTCTTATGAATGCACACACACAGACACATGATTTTCAAAAATTAAATCTTACTTTAAAATAACAAATAATAAAATTAAACTAGCCATTAAAATAGCACAAACTTTGAAAATAGATCTGATAGGAAATGAAATGCTTCCTATTGTACTGGGAAAGTTACCTTTCATATAGCATATGTTCAGGGAGCAGCCAGTACTGTTAGTACACTTATCCATACATTAATATCAACTGTATTTGTCTGCAGGACTCAGGATGAACCATATTTGCTATGTCAACACGGCTGTAGTAAACTGAGGCGCAGAAAATGGATGAAGGATCTAAACACAAGGTCAGCTATATTTTAAGGGACATTGAGGAGACCCTGAGGAGGAACTTACATCAGCAATGGCAATCCCAGTTGGTTTCTAAAGGAAGGAAGACTTGAAAGAGCCTTAGAGAATTCAGCGGCATTGTTCATCCTGTAATTTCTGACGTCCTCTCACCTGAGCTGGGGAGATGTACTGTGAACACAGGATATGAAGACATTAGGAGTCTCTTTCAGAGCTTTACATAAATTTGCAGTCAGGTTCTTGGAGCCAGGTGGGGATTGATCATCTTAGAGATGATTTGCTGAGAGTCAGAGAGGTCAAGAGACTCACTAGGGGCCACATAGCTAATTAGCTCCTTCCTGGAGCCAGGCTCTTGCCTCCTGATACCACAGCATGCAGCAGGAGGGGCAGCCCACAGCAAATGTGAAAGGGCTGTCACAAAAAGGCAGGTATTTTAGGGAAAGGTTCTCATCTTAAGAGTCTTTTTCAAGTCTTTGTGCTGCCAAATGTGTTCGGGAATAGCTTCACTCCCGTGCCCCCATGTATTCTCGGAAGGTTAGGCTGCAATTGACCTCTCCAGGCTAACTCGCAGGGGACAGGAATGCATCCGTGCCAAGCAGCCAGCTCACCCATGGGGTTATTCAGTAGAGAACTCACAGTCTGAAATCACAGATGGGAGAATTGTCTAACAGGAAGGAAACTCAGACAAAAAGTAGTGTGTCTTGACTGATAGATTCTTCTTCCATTCTTTCCTTACCACATGTTAACACACTAGATGAATAGAGGACCATGGAAGGTCATTTGCTTTGTTTCCATTCATCCACCTACTCACATAGAAGCTGGATTTACAGTATTAGTTTTATTAGCTGTGGCTTCAGGCAGGCTAAGAGAAGTGACATGAGTGCTGCATCACTGTCCCTCTATAAATGGTGTGTGTGTGTGTGTGTGTGTGTGTGTGTGTGTGTGTGTGTGTGTACATGCGTGAACATGCATGTAAGTGTGTGTGAATATGTGTAGAGGTCAGACATGAACTCAGCTTCTCTTCCTCGGGACTTATCTTTCAAATATCTCTGAGACAAGATCTCTCTTTGTGACCTGGAACTTACCAATTCATCTTCTCTGGTTGGCCAGTGAGCCAGAAATCTGCCTGTATCCTTTGCCAGAAATGGTAAAAAAAGCATGTCATATCTGGCTTTTTGACACAGGTTTTGGGGGATGGAACTCAGGTCCAAATGCTTTTACACTGATTCATTCACATAGCCCCAGTTGTGCATTCTGAAGTGACACTTCTGCAGCCCTATCATTTGGGATATAACCAGGAGTATTCACGGGAGTTCCATGTCACATGATCCTTTGGGAAAGCTCAAGGTTCCTAATTTTTCACAAACATTATATCTCAAGTTCATCTCTTAAGACGATATCTGGAAAAAAGCTTTCTCAGCCTGGTCAATCCTGGCTGGCATAACTCTAATGGTTCGGTAAAGTTTACTTGGCTTGTTGTTCTCCGGAAGGCTACAAGCTCTCTCTCCTATCTCTGGCATTGCTCTGTGTTTATTTCAATTATAGCTCTGACCTCATGCAACTGCAGGCTTAGGCTTTTGTGGCTTCTCCTACTCCCTCTCCCCCCACATACACACACATACACGCATCATAGGCAAATATTTGCAAACCAACAATAATAGCTTAATCTTTGTATTAGAAATACAATAATATAGAGCACAACAGTAGTAAAAATCCCTCTGAAGTGAGGACAATTTAACACATGCAAAGTAGCTGTGTGCTTCCTGCATTGGGGGACCATGTGATATGCCTGTTTGCAGGTAAGAGAGCCTCCAAGCAGCAAACAGAGTAGAAATTCAGTAAGCTGAAAGGATAAATGTAAATTAGAAGGTAAAAGGGGGTGGGATGTGTTAATGTGTGACTAATAAGAAGGAAGTTGGGTGCCAGTGTTATCTGACAGAAAAGAAGATAACAGACCGTTTTTACATAGAGTATTTGCTGAGCATCAGAATCTTCTGGAGTTTTGGTAGGGGTAAAACAACAGGCTTCAAATGGGAGTCAGCTCATATGAAGGGATGCTATGGGCTGGGAAAATAGTCCAGGAGTGAAGTGCTTGTTGTGAAAGCAAGAGGACCTCAGTTTACTCCCAGAACCTATCTTACAAATCTGGTATGATATACATTTTTCATCCCAGCTCTGGGAAAGCAGGGAAAGGTGAATTCCTGGAGCTCATTGGCCAGTCAGCCTACTATATTTCACAAGTTTCAGGACTAAAACTGTTCTCAATAGCAAAAATGAGGTGGATGATGCCTGAGGAATGACACCAGTAGTTGACTTCTGGACTCCATACACTTGCACCTATATTCACCAACATATGCATACACACAAAAAAAAACAAAAACAAAACAATAAGATAGTTACTCAGAATGAAGCCACATGTTTAAAGAGCTATTCATTAGAACTATTTCCATGCAAGTGTAAGTCTCATTAACCATATCCTTGGAAGATCCACAAGTTGTAGATCAGAGGTTTTTGGAGTCCCTGGAAAGACACACCAGCTAAACACAGTGAAACACTAGCTTCAGTCATTCAATATAGTTTCTTCCTGGAAAAGCCATATCAGACACCTCTAAAAATTTTCAGAGAACAAGAATGTTTACCCTCTTGTGTCTGTGTTTGTCTCTAAGTGTGTGTGTGTGTGTGTGTGTGTGTGTGTGTGTGTGTGTGTGTGTGTGGTGTGTATATATGTGCACAGGCAGGCAAAATTGTGTATGTGTTCAAGGGCATGTGCAAGCTAGAGGAAAAGCACAGATGTTTCTCAAGCACTGTCCATCTTAGCTCTGAGACAGTTTCCTACTGACCTGGAGCTCACCAAGTAGATTCAGGTGGCAGACCAGTGAGTTCTAGGGATGAAGCTATTTCTTTTCTGTCTCTGCAGCTCTGACATTGCAAGTGTGTGGACCCATGTCAGGCTTTTTTACTTGGATTCTAGGAATCAGCCTCAGGTTCTTTTGATGGCAAGTTCAGCACTTGACTAACTAACAGGACTCTATCCCCAGCCCTTTTCTTGGTTAATGAACTTTCCAATTCAACAAGATTTTAGCCATGCACAGGAAGAGTAGTAAAACCCCCATTAGGCATCATTAGACATTGCCCCAAACCCATTAGGTGTGTGAGTGAGAATTCAGTTACAGGGACAGCCATCCCAAACATGTATCACCTTCTTCAAAATCAATTAAAGACATATAATAAACTTAGAAAGATCCATGTCTTTGCTAGCCACCACCTTTGTCTCTGAGTTTGACATTTCCAGGATATGAGAGACAACTTCCTCTGGAATGGCCAGTACCTGCTTTGAGAGCTGGTAAATGTTATTTTCTGTGACTACTATCACAGAAGCCATTCCCTGTTTTTAAGTTGGGATGGTTATCTGTTTATACCAACCTTGTGAGACTACCCCCAAAGGATTGCTTTTAAGACAGAAATCACTCAGGATTATATCTGAACACACTGGATACCATAAAAATAAGAAGTATGCATGCATTTTATTGATCATTGATTAATTTGAATAATGATTTGTGAGAACTGTATGTGTTTTGACCTAGTTTATTTTTTAGTGATACATCAGGTCACACACAAAAAAGGTCAAATGGGCTGAACAGTGTCAGTGAATGCCTTTAATTCCAGTACTCAAGAAGCAGAGTCAGGAGTCAGCAGTCAGTGAGTTTGAGGCCAGCCTCTGGTCTATAGAGCTAGTTCTAAGACATTCAGGGCTATACAAAGGAACCCTGCAATAAATAAATAAATAAATAAATAAATAAATAAATAAATAAATACAGGTAAAATGGGAAATGGGTCTAGGTTATAACAGTAAGTTGCCTGCATTACAAGCATAAAAACCTGTGTTCAATTTCCCAGACTCATGTAGGAAAACAAAAACAGCAACACCAAAACCCAAACACTGTATAGAGTGACTTACACTTGTAATTTTAGTGCTGGAGACGCAGAGACAGGTGGATTCCTAGGGTCCTTTGCCCAACCTTCCTACCTTTCTTGGCATGTCTCAGGCCAGTGAAAGACTATCTCTTAAAAAACAAGGTGGGCCACCCCTGAACAATAAGAGACAAGGTTATCTTCTGGCCTTCACATGCATGTACACACATGCGTATTTGCAACTGAATGCATACACATGGACCTGCACATGTGAGTTTACAGATAGCACAGACAGATACATTATCCAATATAAATTGTAATTCTTCAGGACTAAGGTAGAGAAGAGGAAGGGATGGTATGCATTAAACATTGAGCAGGTATGGGCTATAATCAGGTAGATATCAAGGGACAACAAAAATCATCTGTGCGTTGAGACACATTAGGGATGTAGAGAGAATGTTTGACAGAGGCTTCTGAGATCAAGCATACCAGTCCTAGGAAAGAGCATATGCAATAGCCCGTGGTTGGAGTTGGCTAGGCACAGTGGATAAACATCCAAAGAATCGTCAATTAGGCACAGAGGGCACTAGAGGGAAGAAGGATCAGGAACAACCCTCAAAAATGCAGTGACTGCCAAGCAAGACTGAGAACTGAGTACAGAAATGACAAAGATTGAGAGATGACTTGTTTTTGTTTTTTTTTTTTATTTCTGGTTTTTCGAAACAGGGTTTCTCAGTGTAGCTTTGGAGCCGATCCTGGTACTTGCTCTGTAGACCAGGCTGGCCTTAAACTCACTGAGATCCACCTGCCTCTGCCTCTCAAGTGCTGGGATTAAAGGTGTGCTCCACCAACACCCGGCTCTGACTTTTTTTTTTAATAAGGCAATTCCAACTACCCTGTGAAAGCAGACTTCACAAGAGCAACAACTAATGAGAGCTGGAGCAGGCATGTGAAAGGCTGAATAGCTCAAATACTGTCTACATCACACACACATTAGATGTCAGATATAAAGCAATGCACAGCAATATCAATAAAGAGTGAAAGGCTATGGTCTAAAGCACAGTGCAAATGAAGTTACCTGCCAATGTCTGCAGACAACCATGGTCGGAAGTTCCATGGCCTTCGATGGCCTGTGGCTTCCCCAAGAACACAAGTCAATTCTATATGGCTATGCTATACCTATAATCTACTCAAATCCTCAGCAGGTTCCAAAATAACCAGTGGGCTTTTTTAGCCAGTGGTCCATAAGTACTAAAATAGGAAAGAAGCTACCACTTATTACAGATTCCCTGTGGCACTACACCATTAGACCTCCACAGTCAGTACTATGGTTAAGATTTGAAGACTTTTATTATTAAGAACTCAGGACTCAGATCTATCTATATCCTCTAAAATTGCCTATGACCTCTACTATCTAATGTATGGGAAGTTATTATTACAATGCACTCCACTTCTATAGAATTATAATTTCTAATGTGGAGCCTTAGGAATCTGTGACTTTAATGCACACTAAAATTTTAGAAGGACTATTCCAGAGCAAAAGGATAATTCCAAATGACTCAGGTAAGGCCACAAGAGCTTCCTCAAGGGTCACTATAATTGTACTCTATTATTGCTAAAGTTTTAGTCATTATTTTATTAATACTTAAGTGTTAATTCATAAAATAAATCTCCATGAGGTTCCTTTTGCCTCACTACTAGAAAACTGTGACCATTTAGAGAGTTTAACTTACATAGAATTTTTCTCTGTATTGAAACATTCCTTTCCAGAAGAAATCAGAAAGGCTCCTAAAGACTCAAGAAATGAACAACTCTCAAGTCTCAGGAAGTTCCAAAATCTTACATAACTAACAATGTCTCCTCAAAATTATATAAGCAATAAAGAGGGCTGTGAAAAAGAGACAGCTTGGACATGTTAAGCTGTTTGGAAGTCATTCAGGGATCTCTAGCATTGCAGATTTTCTGTGAGAGCTACCTCTGAGCTATCCATGCTGTGGAAGAAATCTCTCACACAAGCTCCTATAAGGAACTCCAATAAACCCACTGTTTCACCAATGTTGACTTGAGTGGAATCATTCATTTGGTCAGGCCTCAGTGTTCTGTCTTGGGTGAGCTGACATTTGTTCTTATCTCTTGCAGAAAATTTTTAGCTTTCTATTTTGCCCTCTCATATATACACCAAATGAGATTACATGTATCAATACAACACCTCTATTTGCAGACTAGAAACAATAACCTGTTTAACATTATCATTTTCTTTTGTGAAAAAAAATCACCGACAAGAAAACCTGTTGTCCATATCATTTTGTAATATTTAGTAAAGTAAAATAAGCACCTTTATTAACAGAAAAATTACCAAAATTTCTGAACATCAAATCAAGAATATTCACACTCCTTTCTTTTTAAAGAAACATCAGGTTGGTAGCGCACGCCTTCAATCCCAGCACTCAGGAGGCAGAGGCAGGCAGATCTCTGTGAGTTCGAGGCTAGCCTGGTTTCCAGAGCGAGTGCCAGGATAGGCTCCAAAGCTACACAGAGAAAACCTGTCTCAAAAAAAAAAAAGAAACATCAGAATTAAGAACTAACTTTTGTAAAAAAGGAACTCGTGATAAAGAAACAGAAAGTAATTATTACCTACATAAAAGAAAATTAGAGGAACTATATTTATTTCTGTTATGCAGACCATCTTCTAAATCATCCCCTACCTGCCTCCTACCATACTCATTCTGTTTGAATTAGAAAAATGTGTCTGTTCCCTAGTTTTAGTCAGCTCTGCAAATAATCCAGATAATTTTGATAAAGTTCTGAACTTCATAAAGATCCATTTATTAAGGTCATGTGTAACAGTTTGAGCACAGCGTGCCTGTGGCCTCTGCTGCTGGAGTTTGATCAAACAAAATAAGTCAAATCCCTTCCTGTGTGTCTAGTGGGCTTGACCCCCATTATTCACTGAGGAATACTTTCACAGTTTGTGTTCTATGTGACACCATTTACAGTTGAAGCTCTGAGGTCAAAAACAATAAACGTGTTGTCTCTTAAAGTAGATAATACATTTGAGCAAAATGAGATGTGCCTGTGTTTGATCTCATTTAGTATGGTGTTATTAATTGTATTTTATGGTTGAGCCACTCATTCATTCAACTGACATTGCAGTGAACCTGGGCAGAATAGAACACATTCATGGAGCACTGCTGTTCTCAGTTTAATTTATATATAGCTCTTACCATAGGTTTCAATAGGTGTGTTGTGTATGACCAAGCCATTTCCTACTTTCCAGAGGCCTGTGAAGTATCATCAAGAACATTCAATTCTATAAGCTTATACCACCTATTTTCAGTAATCTCATCAAGTCCCAAACATTTTAAGGGAGACTAGGAATGCCATATGGATATAACTCTTGACAATATACAGCTGTGAGAGGACCCAAACAGCTGACAACTGAAGTTATATAAGTTTTGATTCACTAATGATGCTAGAGACCAAGGTTCAGAGTGTGGGAGCCAGCGTATACTTCACAGTTGTTCTCAAATCCCTCTTCTGCTCTTTTTCTGGGAAGTACACCTAAAGCATTAATGCAGAGCTGAGTGACAGCTTTGGTGAGGGCTTTCCACCTGCTCCAAATATCTACCAATAGGAAGTGAGTCAAGAAGATTCCCCATCTAGTGGTGGACCTAAAAAGTCATGAACAGACACTGAATCATTGACTCCAGAATGATGGTGTGGTCTGAAACAGCACTATCTGGGAATCCCAGCTTTGGAGCAGAAGCATAGCACCTCCTCCTCTACTGAACTCTGAATTCAGAATGCACCATCACTGGCCTACACATTCAAGGCTTGGTATCCAAATTGGTGCTAATTGGCCATGAGATGTAGCAGGAGCTCTTGAGGGGTAAGTGGTATGTTCCAGAAGGTGAAACTGGAGCAGTGACCCTTCCTTTCCCTGTTTATCTTTTTTCTCTTCAATGGTGAGATACTTACCTTGCCATGCACACCTTGCCTTGACTTGCAACCTTGTCTGAGACCAAAGCAACAGGTCTGAGAGCTCTCCAACTGGAAAATCTGAGATAGTGAGTCAAGTAAACTTTGTCTTTCCAATTTGAATTCAAGTGCTTGTTACCATGGTACATGGTAGGCAAACACAATTACAAGCATTATATGAAAAATTAGTACTCATGGGGCTCAGAACTAGGAAAGGCAATTGGTTTTGCATTGCAGGTGCATGAAGATGGTCAGTCTGTTCACTTTATGGGATTCCTTTAGACAAGACCCCAGCCACCTTTTAAGAGACAGCCATCCAGGAAACAATAAATCAGCTTTATGCCTAGAGCACAACACTGAGTAAGTGATCAGTTACTCCCAAGCCATTGACTGGTATAGGTTTACTAAACACACCAGGTGATCACAAGAGGTGCATTATTGCCTCCTTGTTGTAAAAGGTATCTGATAAAAGCAACTTTTAAAAGGAGGAAGTCAGGTTGAAGAGATGACTGTGGGTAAGAGCTGTTTTGTGGATTTGGTACCCACCTTCCAAGGACTGGGAGGTGGCAGTGGTGGAGGCAAGGACAACAGCTTTTCCACAGTTGCTCTGGTCTGCACAAGCTGAGTAGAGTTGAGTAGCTACACCTGGAAGTATAATTAATAAACCAAATGAGACTCCACTGAAGAAAACAAGGTTATCCTTTCCAAGCGCTGGTCTCAGGCATTATCAGTGAAGGTTCTCATTGCAGGTGATGGAAATTAACACACAGACCCACAATTCCACAATGTACCGACAGGGAGATATTTGGGGACATCTGGTCTTAAATGGGATGATGTCTTTCACAAACCCCTCTATTCAGAATCTGTGTAGAAGGAGGCAGAAAGACTGTTAGAGCCAGAGCCAGAAGGGATGGATGACTCCAATGAAACAGTGTCTTCCAGACACAGTGGGACTGATGTACATATGAACTCAGAGATTATTGACAGAGTGCACAAAGCATAAATGGCTCAAGACAGAAGAGGTCCCAGTGCTGAGAAAAAGAAGTAAACACAGGATTCCACCCCTAATCAGGACAATAAGTCTTCCTTAAGGGATTTATTTTGGCTCATAGTATGCTGGCAGATTACATATTCCATCAGGGAGCAGAGAGAGATTGCTCCTGTTTTTATTCAGTCTAGGACCCGTACCTAGAATGGTGCAACCAGTGAGGCATCAGCAATAGGAACAGGCTATTTCAGGCACCTGGGATACCACAGAGCTGGGTTCTGGCCATTCTCCCCTGTCCAGAGAATGGGTAATACAATAGCCTAAACATGTGTGGAATGTGTCTCAACAATTTGATTTGGGGCTAGGTATTATTACTATTGTTATTATTATTATTATTATTATTATTATTATTATTATATGCTTTCATCAAAGCAAATGACCTTTACATGCCATGTCACTTTTGTTTGCTTGTTTTCAGGGGATTTATTATTATTATTATTATTATTATTATTATTATTATTATTATTATTATTGTAGCAGTGAATATTGACCATCAAAGAATTCTGTCAGGCAGGCAAATCAACATGATTTGACAGTTAGATCTTTTCATTGTCCTTTCCTTCAGTCACTATGTCCCCATCTCAGGACAGCTTGGAAAAGTGTTACCTAGTTTACCCTGAGCTTCCTAAAATCTCACTGGTGGTGTGGTAAGAGAGTGGAGATTAACATGTAAAAGAAGCCATTTGGGAAAGAAAGACTAGAAGTCCCTCCCAACTGGACTTCTTGCCACAAAAGCATCCTGCACAAGAAAGACTTGCCAACCTGCAAAATGAGGCTATGCAAATATCCCACACAGAGTCCAGAGTCTCTGCCTGGAGCTTTTGAGTGCATGCTTTTCCCTCAGCTCAATACTCCCACTGTGAGCAGTGCTTTTCTTTTCTCTCTACACTCTCTCTAACCCTGCAACTCTGGGACAACTCCTAGTCCAGGGGCACAAGAACCTGAGTATTTCAACAGCCGAACATTTGGCAGGGGCTTTAGCGCTCAGAGCCACACCTGTAAGGTTCTCATTATCAACTCAGACCTTAGTTTCACTATTAGGTCTGTTTCAAGATGTTTATTTCCTATTTCCTGTGCAACAGACACTGATTTCTGGGTAAGTTACTTGGAAGGAAATGTGGATGCTTGAACTAGCTCCTGTTCAGGAGTGAGCTACTACACATAACTCATTTCATGCCCCAATGGAGCTGCGTGCCAATGAAAAGCTGCTCTTAATGATAATGGAGAAAGGGGTTTTGTCTGTGAAGTGAAGAAGGCCCCATGTGTCTAACTCTGTCAAATGTAAGAAACATAGAGTATGAGCTCAAATACTATAAAATGGTATTTATGGCTGGCAAGGAATTCCAACCTTTTTCTTCCCCACCTTATAAGACTGTTATGCAAATGTTTTAAATCCCCTGCTCCAACCTCAGGAAGAACTTTGTTTACTCAAAAGTCCAGCTGCATTCTCACTCTCAGGTTAAAGCCTCTGAGGCCCTCTCCCCTTCATTTTCTGTATACTAATTCTTTTAAGACTACTAATCAAAGAAGACTCTGAGGTCAGACCCCAACCCATGTGCAAAAGACGCAATCACCTGGGTTAGAATAAAAACCAAGTGTTAGAGTTTTGTGGCTATCAGGAGTTCCAAGGAATGTCACAAACTTCACACCAAGCAAGAGACCTCAAGCAAGAGATTTATTGGGGTGATTGAGTTGGAAGGATAACCTATCTCCAAGCAGGGATAGGAGAGAGAGAGAAAAGGAGAGTTTGGCTGTGATGGCATGGACTTTATAAAGGTTGCCAGACTTGTGGCAACAGTGTAAAGGTGTTGTATTTGGAGACTGGTGATGACCTTGCTGCTAGGCTGAGTCCCTGAAGGTTGTCTGGAACGTAGGCTGTTCCTAACACCAAGTGCATTTTCTGTATCTCTGTTACCTCTTCTGAGCACAACCTCCTGACCAAAAGTAAAGTTTGGTCGAGATACTTGAAGAGGAAAGGTGGTCTCTTTGTTTACAGAATGAAACAAAAATGAAAAGGACAGGAAAGGACATGAGTATTCCTCAGGATGGTGGAGAAGACAGTTCATTGTAGATATATGGGAAAGCATAGTCAGAGACAGGGACATGTGGGATTGTCCAGAGTGGACTCAACAAGGCTGTGTGTGGAAGGAGGAGCAGAAGGGAGAGCAGAGAGACAGGAAACAGACGTAATAGCCAGGAGGTCAAAGGACTAAGAAGGAAGGGTTGGGTGACCAAAATATCTAGATTATATTGGGAAGAGCCTTGGGGGAAGGGCAGCCCAGCCCCTGGGATGAAGAGTTCAGGGTAGAGGGCAGGATAAGGGAGCTAGAACCTGTTACAGTTAGGGACTGAGGGATGCTGGGAGATTCTGGCAGTTGGGTTCAGCTTTGATAAGTTAAATAGGCACCTTACTGTTTGTCATGAGTTTGAAACTTAATATTTACGACCATGGATTTATTTCTAACACAATGAACACAGGATGTATGTGTGTGGTGGGGGTAGGGTAAACATGGGACACATGCACTTGCACTGGAGTGTATGATGCACATCCCCTTGGGCACACATGCAGAGGCCAGAGCTATTGCTGTCTCCCATTATTGCTCTTCTCCTTGTTGCTGTAAGACACAGAATTTCACTGAGCCAGTTGCTCATTGTTTCAACCAGAAGGAAGCTCCATATGTGTGCATGCTCTGCCTACCAGGGTAGGGGTTATGTGCTCAGCTTTCATGTGGGTTCTGGGATCCAAACTCAGGTCTTTGTCTTTCAGATCTGTAACTTGCATCCACTGAGCCACATGCTCAGTCTTGACCCTCATTGCTTAACTGTTCCAATTTTGAACAGGTACTCTCAGCAGGCTAAAATTGAATGGAGGTAGAAAAGGAGGGAGAGATGGGATAGAGGAGAGAAGAGAGACAGACAGATAGGAAGGGCAGAAACAGTGAGACAGAAACAGGGAAAGAGAAATTTGATTTGGAGAGATAGAGCATGTGACAGCAGTAGAGCAACAGAGCAAAACCAAGACAGATAGAGAGGCAGAGAGACAGGGACAGAAACAAAGAGACAGGGACAGAGACAGAGAGACAGGGACAGAGACAGAGAGACAGAGGCAGAGAGACAGGGACAGAGACAGAGAGACAGAGGCAGAGGTAGAAAGACAGAGGAAGAACAGAGAAAGAGACAGAGATAGAGACAGGGATAGAGACAGAGACCGAGAGATTTGGGTCTTGAGAGTCAGAGTCACCCCCTATAGCTGCTCTGGTTGTGCCCTCTGGGCTTTCCATAACCGACTTTAGGAAGTCAGACACCAGTAAAATGTAGAAAGTAGCAACTCCAGCACAGCAGGGAACACTCAGAAAAGTATGTGGAACTGTCACAGAAATACTGAGGCCCTAGTTTCCGTCTCTGTCAGACCAATCCTTCACACTTAGCCTAGAAACAGTAACCAAGTCTAGAGCACCCAGTTCCAATGTTTTCTTAAGTAAGACAGTTAGTTACCCATACAATGTTAAATTTCATGTTTAGCATCCATAAAACATTTTGCTATCCCTTCTCACCCCCTGAGATAGAAGTTGTTGAAATTAAGCAGGATGACACAAACTTATAAGCAGATTTGCTGTAAATGGATGGCTTATTATGGTGTATGTTTTCCCGTTTAAAAATGCACTTGGATACACACACCAAAGTTCCTGCCACAGCAAATTCATCGTTGATGCTCAAATTAGAGACATTCCTGTAAGTTTTATTATTTGCCATCATCTAGTGTAATTTCCCCTTGCTCAATGTGCAGTCATTTGCTAGAAAAGCAAAGTGAATGAATTCTTTATCTGATTGCTAATTTAGGCTTGAAGGTGAATGTGTGTGCTAGATATGCCACACAGGATCTGAGGTAGACTGGACAGGCAGAGGACCAGGTCTCCACACCTCTGCAGCTACACTGGGTCTAATTCTTAGGGTTTCCCTGAGAACCCTAAGATGATTAAGAGAAACCACAGACAGTGAAGAGCAGAGAGGAGAGTGTGCTCCTGACAAGACAGTCTGGGAATGGAGGTACACTTTCCCACATAAGAATGCATTGGTTCCAATAGAAGGCAGCCTGTTGAGAAAGACTGGCGAGGGAGACCTGGTTTCTGGGAGGAGACCTGCAGCTAGAGCACTTATAAGCTAACAAACCTCACAGCACTTCAATATACACTTCCTCTGCATTCAAACAGCTGCTTCAGTCTATTTAGGAAAGGTTCTGTGTATTCCTAGGTTTTAGAAGTTAGAAAATGGTGATACATGTTTTATTATATCCTCTTTTCATCTTTAGCTGTTGTCTATGTGAGACAGAATCCTTTAGTTTCTACATATCACACACAGAAATACCAAATGGTGTTATAGCTTAAGAGCTATAACAGGCCCAAATATAGCACCAGCAGACCCTCTCCCGCAGCCTCTTGCTAAGCCACTGGACTCCCTTACTGGCCACTTTCTTATTCATAAGGCTAACCACCAAGGTCTAGCTATCAATATTCCTTATTTGGCTATACTGAACAACATAACCAATTAGGACTCACCAACTCATCCTAGAAGGGAATTTCCCTTGTTCTCCCTAAAATCCTCTCCTGGAGAACCACCTGCTGCTGTTTCTGCCCCATTCAGCCACTCTGTCTCTCTATCTTGCTTAATAAAGGATATCATATTGCTGAAAATTGGTGTTTGGGTTTGGTCTGTGCTTAATCCAGGTCTGGAATGGACCATTCCACAGTGCATGAGTCCCTTTGTTTTGATGTCTTAAGTCAGACTGACCACTAACTTAGTTCATACTTTCTGGTACTTCTGTGTTGTAGAAAATTATTTTAAGATGTGTTACATTTTTTTTTTATTCTCTGGAACATTTGTTTAATGATTCAAAGATGTGTTACACTCTTTTATGTTGCATTTATTTGACTCTGTGACACTGTGTTACTTGGTCTGTCTAAAACAGCTAATTGGTCTAACAAGGAACCAAATAGACAATAGCAAGGCAGTGGAAAGCATAGGTGGCATTGGCAAGAAGAGAGCATAAATAGAAGGAGAAAAAGAAGGATTGAAGAAAGAGAAAGAGGAGGAGAGGAAGACTCCAGGGACAAGCTCCCCACCCCCACCCCTAGTCATCCAGCTACACAGCAGCCATGGAAAAAGAAGTAAAGAAAGGTAAACAGAAATAGAGAAAGATAAAAGCCCAGAGGCAAAAGATAAATGGGATAATTTATGTTGAGAAAAACTGGCTTGAAACAAGCCAGGCTAAGACTGGGCATTCTAAGTATAAGAATGAGACTCAATGTGTGATTTATTTGGGAGCTGGGTGGTAGGCCCCCACAAAAGAGTAAAAGGAGTAAAACAACATTTTTGGCACCTAATCTTCTCATCCAACAGCTGCTGCTTGGTAAGTTCCAACATCTATCCATTCCAAAGTTTTGCCAGGTTATCAGATGATGAAAATTATGTATCTGGCACCATACTCTGTCCTACGGGATTGGGATGATTGCAATCCCCCCCCCCCCCGCCACACTGCAACCTGCATTGGTTTCAGTGGACTCTCTCATATGGCTGGTAGGCACGTTCAGGTTCAGTTCAGATCAGCATTGTTGATAGTTTGCCTTTCACTTTTCATTCATGGTCATTCTGCCAAATGTAGTGTCCATTATTAACCATCTGAAAAATCCTGTCCACAGCTCTGTGTCCCCCTCTTAATGACAGAGCTTGGGTGATGACCCCTCCTTCCCAGGGACACCCCCTATCAGTCACTGGAGATTCTCAGTGACTCCCTTGGCTCTCAACCTTGGCTTGCAAGCTGCCATTAGTGATGGGACCCATAATGTAGATGACCTCCTCCTTCCCAGTTCTTCCCTCTCCAATAGGCAATCTGATACTGCCTCACTTCAATTTCCTCAGCTATAGGGGTTACCATGTCTTACCTTCCAAAGTGTAACTTTCTTGGATTCTTTGATCATCCCAACTCAAAAACATCTCACTTTAGATGACTTTTCCTTTTTCTTCTCTTTATCTCCACCCTCAAGAAAATCTACCAATCAACACTACCAATTGGAAAACTGGTAACCCTCACCAGAGCCTTTCATATTTCCAAAAACACATCACTAATGGTGTACACAGATTTCAAATATGCTTTTTATAATCCTGCAAACACACTCAAACACACTTGTTCTGGAAGGAACAAGGATTTCTAAACACAAAAGCAACTTAATTGCTAACTTTTCATATATCTAGAACACCCTCAAGGCTTTTGTCTTACTCTCTCAGATCAGCTTGGTACATTGCAAAGGACAGCAAACTGACCCTTACACTGTCCGTAAAGGAAATAATCACACTGATATATCAGGTTACCATTTGTCCCCTATGACTCATCTCCCTCCCTCCAAGCTGCCCAATTCCATGACCCAGATTACATCATACCTGGTCCTCCTTCAACACAGGTCACTGCTATTCATTACTCACATCACATATTTGACTCAAATACCAAATCCCTTCAATCATTTCTCTGAAGCCACCTAACTCTTACCTCAGCAGATAAGACAATCCTATACAACCCAACACAAACCTGTGAGGTATTTCAGCTTACTAACCACACCTCCACCTTTTTATCCCCTACTTTCCCACTCATCAGGCCTGAAGGCTTCTTGGCAACAACTGGCAGATTGTCTTCACTCATATGCCCACTGGAAAATGCTTTAATATTTAATATTTAATAAATACCCTTTAGTCCAATTACAAACAAAAGGGCATCAACTTCTACCACCATTTTTATCTCTAACATAGTTTCTAGCTTTGGATTACCTACTTCCCCCCAGTCAGATAACAGCCCAGATTTCACCTCTAAAGTTAACTTGGACCTTGTTCAGGTTCTGCAAATATCCTGATATTTTCATATTCCATACCATCCACAGGCCTCTGGCAAGGTAGAATGCACCAAGAGAACCCTAAGAGAAATACTAACCAAACTTACCCTGGAATTTCATCTTGACTGGATAAAACTTCTCCCTCTAGCTCTTCTCCATCTTCATTCTACACCGCACAAACCCTTAACCTTTCTCCCTCTGAGTTGATGTTTGGGGATCCCCTTCTTTTCCTAGGACAACATCACTCCCCCATCCCTGATAAACTACTGCTCCCTTCCTTACAGTTTGAAATCTGTTCACTGATTTGGACACAATCATTCCCAGGTCATTCATAAATCTTCCAAATTGTTCTATAAAGCCAGGAGATCAGGTTTTCCTTACATAAACCCCTCCCTTCCTACAGTCATCCAACTCTGCCTTTGCAACCCAAGAGAAAGTGCTTCTCAGGTATTATCAACCTCTTGCTTCCAAAGATAATATTATTTCCTTATCTGGCCTATGAACATCTTACCTGCACATGGAAACAGTTCCTTGATGGTCTCTAGGAAGACTTTTGTCTTCTACAAATGGCCTTCTGTGAATGACATGACATCTACGAGACAATTACCATTCTGTGGTTCCAGGGATCCTTCCAGCCACTTAGATTTTGAATTTTGGATTTTCCTCTTGAGTCTCTTACTCTTCCCACCTCCTCTCTCCTTGACCCTACCTTCAATCCTTTTCGACTAATAACTCTCTTTTGCTTGGCCATTGCTCCTGATTAGGAAAGGGAGCCAGAGGAACAATACCCACATGCCCAAGGACTCAATACTAAAATAAAATGGTGGGAATGAAGGGCTCCAACACAGTGCCAGCAGGTACTACCCTCCCATTTTGCTAAACTATGGGACTCCCCTACTTGAACACTTCCTCATTCATGAAGCTGACCACCCAAGGACTGGCTATCAAAATTCCTTATTTGGTTACACTGACCCACAAGTCCAATCAGGACTTACCAACTCATCCTGGAATGAACTTTCCCTTTTTCTTCTTAAAAATCCCTCCTGCATAACCACCTGCTGCAGTTTCTGCCCTATTCCAACTCAGCCACCCTGTCTCTCTACCTTGTTAAATGATGGATCTTTTTTTTTTTCTGGGAATTGGTGTTTGGGTGTGGTCTCTGCCTAATATGGGATCCAGAAAGTAATACCCCATGGTACATGGGTCCCTTCAAAACCTATGAGCAATCAAGGCTAGAATGGTTCCAGTGTAGATAGTAAAGTTAAAGGAACAGCAACACAGATTCTCCTGACATCATCAAAGCACATAGTGTCATTACATCATCTCTTCAGTGAGTAACCCATGAGCATGTGTGGCTGCCATGTGAAGATCACTGGAAATTTCAGGTGATGGCTAGATGGTTAAATGTAATTTACCAAGGTTTTCCCATAAAGCCACTTAATCATAGGCATGATCTTTGGCCTTGTCACCAGCCTCATCTATCCACAGCTCCTTTTCAACTCACCTCTGACCAAACATCAGAACATGCCAGTGTTTTCCTAAGACTGTGGGAGGCCTTTCTATAGGTTTTTTTCTTCTCCAAATGATTCGCGTTCATTTTAATTTCATTCATTCTCCTTTCCTCCTTCTTACTCTCTATTTCATCTATGCTCTCTCAACTTTTGAAAATGTTTATGTGTATACATATGTGTGTGTTTATATATGAACAAGTATAGAGGCACATGTGCCATTGAGGTCTAATTGGGAAGACAATATTGGGTATCAATTGTTGGCTTCTATTTTGTTTGGTAAAGGGTGTCTTCTGTTTTTGTCACTACATACTGCAGGCTAGCTGGTACAAGTGATTCCAGAGATTTTCCTTTCTCAAACTTGTGTTTCTCCCAACAAGTACTGGGATTACAGACAAGTATCGCTACAATTGGCAGACTTACTCAGATTCATATCACCATGCTTGCATTACAAACCCTTGACACACTTAGCCACCTGATCAGTGCACTATTCCCATTTTATTTTAAATGAGTTAAGTGTTGTATATGCTATGTCACCTGGACTGATTAATCAAGATTTCTCCCCTAATTCTGAATCCCTTTCCTGAGGGTGAATGTGCTCCTCTTCCTCTAAATCTAGACTTCCTGGCTCAAAGCAGGGGCTGCTTCTTGATGAGCTCCCAGAATCCAGAGGACAACCTGGATTCTGTCAGTGAACACCAAGGTTATTGCCATTTCCTGGTCTGCTGCTGGCTTTACTCACTCTTCATCTCTTTGAAGGAGGTGGAAACTATTTGTGCAAAACATAGGTCATACCTCAAAGGGAATGAGAAATAGTTCTCCTTAAGCCAAGAAAGAGTGACAGTAGCCCAGATATAGAAATTTCTCTTGCATTCTAAGTGACTGGAACTTTTGCTAGACCTCACAGTAACGGTTAATAATACAGCTTGAGGTCACTTAAAACATAAGACTGCTATTCCACTGTATACTCAGCCTGTTTGTTTAACTTGCCTTTAAGAGAACAATGTAATAATTAACCTTACTGTGGCTTTCCCATGCAATCAACTTCTATAACCTAAGCTAATACATAGCTGTAATCTTAAATTATGAATTATTCCATGACTCTGACCCCAGAACTATGCATGTGTATCATTTGATGAATGTAACAAATACAGAAGTTAAAAACAAATTTTAAAAATCTACCACCAAGGCTGAACACAACATTTATAAATATTGACTGATAAACAATGATGCTTGTAATACTGTTTGTTAGCTGGGTCAGTTGGAGCCAGTTACTTAGCTCCTTGTAAAACTCTGTTTAACAATTCTGTAAAGTACCTTCTTTCTTCCTCACATGATACATCTGTGCTGTTCAATAAAAACAAAACCCTTTATTAGGGACAAATTCACACACAGAGACACAAGGACAGACACAGACACAAGGACAGAGTCATAAGACAGCCTTCAGGCAAGCACAGATTCATGTCATGCAACATACAGACTGAAGACAGAAGGCACAAGGAACACAAAGAAGAGAATTCAAATCTGTATTCACTCCTGGTCAAATGACTCTAATGTCATTTTACTTCTTTCTGTTTTCCTTAATGTGACACCAATGCTTTATTGGTGACTCGAAGCTAATTGCTAATGTGTTCAATTTACACAGTGTTATAACATGGTTTTATGAAGATTTTGTAGGAATAGAACAAAGAATATTGGGAGAAACAAGAAAGGCAGGCTTCAGCAAATACAAAACCTCTTGTATAGCTTTCATATGCTATCTGTTGATATTCTTAACTCTTGGTTTTGTAGAAACTAGGTGTCTGTGAATTTAATACATTTCAAATGTTTTACCTGGTGGTTATGAGAATTTGGAGTCAGACACAGAAATTGAAGTGAATGACTGTTAAAAGGACAGACATAGTTAGGTACATTTGGCTCTAAATTTGCAGCACTCACACACTCTATTATGTGTTTTATTTTGTCTATGACTGTCTGCATGTGTGTATTTACACTTCCTGTTTGCCTGGTTCTTATTGGGAGTAGAAGAAGGTGTCAGGTCAATAGGAAAGGGAGGCCAGATACTCATAAACTGGAGACTGTGAGAGATGTGAATTCTCCCATTTGCTATGTGAATTGGGATGCAGTAGGAGAGCTTCCAGAAGCTACCAGTATGGACAAGTATCACAGTGTCCCATAAGAATCATACATGTTGATGGAGGTAGTCTGGCCTGGAGTGTATTTGCAAAAAGACAACATGGAGCAGATGCACATGATTAATACCCACAATAAGGAACAGTAGGGACAATCCTATCTTTACCATAACTTTAACATTCATTTATTTATTTTTTATTGAAAACAGATTCTTCTCTCATACAATACATCCCAACCAGAGTTTCCTGCCCTCCACTCCTTCTACCCTACCACCTATCCTCTTCCCAAGATTCATGCCTGTTCTATTTCCTCTTCAGAAAACTAAGGTTCCTGAGAGATGACAGTCAAATAGGACAAATCAAGACACAATAAGAAAAGGCAGAAGCCCTTATATCAAAGGTGGAAAAGGCAATGCAAAATGAGGAAAACTGTCTCCAGAGCAGGCAAAAGAGTCAGAGATACGTCTACTCCCACTGTTAAAAACACCAAGCTAACAGCCCTACCATATATGCAGAGGACTTGGTGCAGCCCCCATGCTTGCCACTAAAGTCTCTGAGCACAAGTCAACTGGTTAGTTGATTAAGTGGGCAATATTGTCCTGGTGTCCTCCATCTCCTCTGACTCCTCCAACCGTTCTTCCTCATCTTCTGCAGGATTCCATGATCTGCAAGGGGAGGGAACTGATGAGGAATTCCAAATTACATAATGGCTGTTGGTCTCTGCACTCATCTGCTGACAGCAGAATCCTCTGTCATGACTATAGGGCAAGGAACCAATCTATGAGTATAGTAGTGTACCATTAGAAATCATTTCATTGTTTTTTGTTTGTTTTTTGACTAATCTTGTTTTGTTCTACCCTAAAAATGGCTTCCCTTCATCTTTGCTTAAGGTCAGAGACTTCAAAACTATCCTTACTCTTCCAAGGTTAAAGTCATAAGACCTAAAGATCTAAGGTGTGGCTACTATAGGATGTTTAGTCTTAGGCATGGATGCCTTATCTAAATAAAAAGAGACTCAGTATGGGATGTGGTTACTCTTAAGGACAGATAATGAGAGATTTAGTTTAAGGAGTGGTCACTAAACGTTTGGAGAATTAAGGAAGAAAGTCTGTTTCTTCCTTATATCGTGATAAAGAAGTCTTTTGCCATTTTCCCCATTTTGCTTGGGGTATATAAGAATGTTGAAGAATAAACTTGGCATGTTCAGTATTCAATACTGTATTCACTTTATTCTGTGCCTGTCTCTTCCTTAGTATGATTACCTGCTTTTCCTCAATCCACAACCCCACTCTCAGGTGCAAAACAGAGAAGTGGGCTGGATCTGACTGAAGTCCCACTTTAGATGGGTTACTACAAATTGGCACCAAAATGTGGGACTACTACAGATGACAACTACACTTCCTATCATGATATGGACCTCAAGTTAAATCAGATATGGGTTGGCCACTCTCATAAGTTCTTGACCACTATTGCCACAGCACATCTTGGAGGCAGGACAGATTGTAGTTAGAGGGTATTGTGGCTAGGCTGGTGTCCAGCTTGCTGCTTTCCTAGCTTTCAGAGTACCTTCTCACACCAGAGTTTAAAACATAGGGGTGAAGGCTGCATGCAGGCAGCAGCTTGACCTGTCTACTTTCAGTGAGTTCTGTAGTGCAACAGGCTTTTTTTTTTTTTTTTGGTCCACCAACAAGCTCCCAAATCATGAGAGGGAGATTTACTATTAGCTATGAATGCTTGGCCTTATCTTATGCTTGTACCACGACCTCTTATAATTTAATTTAACTTGTTTTTTCTTCATCTACATTTTTCTTTGGGATTTTTACCTTTATTTCATCCTGTATGTCCTACTCTGTGTCTGGCTGGCTAGAGGCTGCCAGGCTGGCTCTCTCACCTCCCTTTCTTTATCCCTCATTATCTTTTCCTCTGAGCTTATATTTCTCCTCCCACTTGATCTCTCTGGGCAACAGTCTACCTTTCTCTCTATTGAGTAGCTATTGGCTATTCAGCTTTTTATTAGACCAATCAGGTGCCTTAGGCAAGCAAGACAGGACAGATGCACATCTTTACATAATTAAACAAATGAAGCATAAGCAAATGTAAACACACCTTTACATTGTCAAACAAATACAGCATAAACAAATGTAATAACCTTTAAATAGTTAATGTAATATTCCACAACACTGTGATGTTGTCCTCTTCAAAGGGGCCCTGTTATCAGTTTTTGGAGAGTGACCCTCTGTATTTTGTAGGGATCACCATGGGACACCTTTGGCCAAGAACTCAACGAAATGTCATATAACAAGTTTCAGGACATCCATAGTGAAACTCTCTTTCATGAAAAGCCAAATCCCTAAGCCAAAAATGTCTTCATGTTGCATTTTTACTTCATCAAGTTTTGAGTGTGAGGGTTTTCATATATTCCTAGTTGTTAACACAGGATTACAAGAAAACCTGAAGGAGAGAGTGAAAAATAAATAAAGCAATGGCTACCAGTTGATGCCCTCACCGACAGACACTGGCATATGACTATGAAAACGCTGTTTGGGTTTGTTTGTATTTCTTCTATCACTTCAGTGAAGTTGTTCTTCATGGTATATAATAATTTCATTCCCTAGAATATTGGGGTCAAGAAGTCAGTACCTTCTTTGGAAGCACCACAAGCTTTGGAGCAAACAAGCTCTGGAGAGATCAGTATCAGCAATAAAAACCAGCTGAACTGAATTACAACAGCTCTATCATCTATTGACTCTATAGACTTGAGGGAGGGAAAGATGGAGCTCATCCTAAAAACCCTTTAGTGATTTGCTTTTTTTAAAAATTCATTTATACTTGCATATGTACTTGTCTATGTATATACCCTCAGGTGCGTGGATGTAGGAGAAGGTTGGGAGACAGTGTCAAGTTCCCTAGAACTGGAATTACAAGTGGTTGTGAGCTCCCCCAAATAGGTGTGTGGGTAGTTGCATGCCACAGTGCATTAGAATGGATCTTTCCTTCCACTGTGGGTTTTAGAAATCAAACTCAGGTTCTCAAACTTGTGAGTTAAGAACCGTTTCCTACAGAACCATCTACCAGACCCAGCTTCATCTTCAGGCTCACTGTCCTCATAGCAGTATGGTAAATAATACTGTTCTATGTAGAATGCAAATCAGAACAAGGCAAGCAAGCACTTTGGGTGTTACAAAGCGGTTTGAGCAGTTGCTATTATTACTGCAGACATAAGCAGCAGATGAATATATGGAAAATGCTGCCTCCCCAAGAGATAGGTGATGTGACGTTAACGAACTCCTCACAAAGTTGAGCAGTTTTTATTATCACGCTCTCATCATTAGCAGACATACCCTGAGTAGCACATACTGCTACTGAAGAGTAGAGTACTTGTTTCTAGCTCCTTTGGCTACATACCAGTTCTAGTCTAACTAACTACAGCTTCAGGTTCCCTCCCCACGTCCCCTAGCATGTAAAAGCTCACCTACTTATTTCCTTTTGCATATATGGGAAGGAGTACATAGTTGTCATTACTACAAAACATCCACCGGTGAGGTTTAGTCATCTTATCCCGATCAGTTAGGGATTATACCTTAGACTGCATAAGTCTATGTACCAATACTTAATAAAAGTAGGGGAAATAAGGAATAAGGAACTAAGTACAAAATGAAGTAAGGAAGTCTAGAATATAAAGTGTATGTGGTAGAATATTATTTTTAAGGTGTTTGACTTTTGTTTATGCTGCATTTGTTTAACTTGGTGAAGCTGTAATTCTTTGTCTAAAACACCTGATTGTCTAATGAAGCACTGAACAGTCAACAGCTAGTCAGGAGCAAGGATAGGTGAGGCTAGCAGGCAGAGAGTATAAATAGGGGAAAAAGGAAGAGATCAAGGAGAGGAAGTTGTCAGGGGCTAGCCACCCAGCTACCCAGCTAGCTACACAACAATCCAGGGAATAAGAGTAAGATTTACATAACAGAAAATGAGAAGTCCAGAAGCAAAAGGTAGACAAGTTAAAATAAAATAAAATAGCTGGCTAAAAACAAGCTTTATGAGATTTATTTGGGAGCTGGATGGTGGGCCACCCAAAAGAGAAAAAACCTTCTTACAACCTGTGTCCATGTGCTTGTCATTGCTCGTCGATTTAACTGGAATTACATTTTAGTGACAATGGTCCCATGTAATATCTTGCAGCTTTTCAAAATACTCAAGTGAGAGAGAATATGTTTAGTCATTTGTACACATTGACAGGATCAATGCTTGAACCAACACTGAAAACAAATTATGAGCCTGAGGAGGTCAGGCTTGAAGGGTTTGCATGACTTGTTGAATGCATGGCTAGAAGGGATGAACTTAGGACTAAGTTTAGGTCTTGCTCATTCACAGAGCCAGAGGGTTTGTCAGAGTTGAGGTGCATGCATGTAAGCAGGTGTGTGGGGGTCAGAGGTGGGTACCGAATATCTTATTTGATGGCTTGCCCACTCATTGTTTGAGATAGGGTATCTTACTGATCCCACATTTCACTGGTTCAGGGAATCAGATTGGGGAGGTGGCTACCAAGTCCCAAGGATCTTCCTGTCTCCACCTCCCAGCACTAGGGTTCTAGGCAGGAAACTCCACACACAGCTATTTTTATACAAGTACTGTGTATCCAAAGTCAGGTACTCATGCTTGCATCCTGAGCCATTTTCATAGCTGCAGATTTAGTTGTTTGTTTTGCTTTTTCTCTAACATACAGTACTCAAACAATGTGATTGCCTATACATGACTTGGTTTTTATAAGCACAATTTCATGATCAAATACTCTGAAGTGTTCGTATTGCCTCCAAGATGAAGGCCACATGTCTATGTCATTTAAAAGTTGTCAATTGTAAGTTATAATTGATTCATCTAATTACCTGCTTCCTTGTGGAGGGCAACAGGCAATTCACCAAGGCCACCTCAATCACTCTCTTGTGGGAATCTGTGATCCACAACTCACTCAGCATTGGAAATGTGTTAAATCAAATCCAGCCCCATGTAGGAAGACTTCCTGAGGCTTCACCAAGTGAAGAGCAACTGTAGCAAGTGTTAGGGAAAACATGGCATTTTAGGGCTCTCCATGAGTGTCTAATTTCTTTTCATTAAAAGTAAGAGATGTATTCAATTTACCTATACAATCAAAATAATTTCATTAAATGTTTTAAGTAAGTTGAAAAATAGAAAAACACACCTTTTGTAGCCTATTGGCTTGAAATCATTTTACAGTTTTATTAGTAAGTACTCTATGCTAAATGTGGAGAAATTCATGGTAGAATTCAATAGTTGATACATTAACTGCATATACCAGGATGTCACTATTTGTACAGGTTGTCTTTTTAGAACTATGCTCACTGATGATTACACTTGCTGCAAGATGGTCCAGAGACCTACAAAGAAAGGAATTAGGAAGTCAGAGATGACATCCAGGAGGGAAACTGACCCCAGCTGATTTGCACAGTCATGTTCCAGTTACAGCTTTCAAGCATAGTCTCATAAATTCCCTGATTATCAGTTTGAAAGTATTTTTGCTTGACTGTGGCATAATTACAGAGGCAAGTGAGTAGCGCTTCCCCTTTCTTATAATGGATACATTTACCTCCTTATTCAGTTCCATCTATATAGAGGCAAGAGGCTATTTAAACGGACATCATGTCAGTGTCAGAAGAAAGGACAGTGATTATTTTTGATAAACTCTTCAAAGGATGCTGTTCTTAAAGTAAGAGATATCAGAATAACAATTAAATGTGATGTTCAGTACAACTTGCTGATTGCTTTATGTTTTATTAGCATATTCTAATGATACATAATAATGACTTTCATTATATCATTTTAGTATGTGCATAGAATGAATTTGATCATATTAACAACCCCATTGCCCGTTCTTGCCCCTTCATCCATGCACACAGATCTTTCTCTTCCCAACTTGTCTAAATTCTACTTTTACTTCTTATTAGGTGGTGAACCAATGCAGGGTGTGAAAGGTGTGGTCAGAAGGGAATTTCCATGGACAGGGAGGAAAGCAGCTCTAGAAGGGCTCATATCCCTGGGGATGATTATCTTCTACTTGGCATGTAGCATGCACTGGCTATAGGTTTTGGGAAAGTTGCCTGGCTTATAGGAGACTATGGGACAGCTCATGTTACTATATTGCTGTTAGATATACCATTCTGCCAAACCATGAGAAATAGAAATAGGAGGCCTAATTTTGAAATTTCATTTGTTTCAATAATTATAAAATTTAAAATTAATTCTTTATTCTCTTTAGCTGATTAGCACATTCCATTCCACATGCCCTCTACTTTAATTACTACTTTAATTACTACTCATATTTACATATCCACCCCTATTCCCTCACCCTCCCATGCTCCCATGTTCCCCACCAACCCCCTAACCCACCCCCCAACTCCAACTCCTCTCCAGGAATAGTGAGGCCCTCTACCAGGGACTTTGAAAATCTGTCATATCATTTGGGGGAGTGCCAAGGCCCTCCTTGTTGTATCTGGGCTGCAATAGTATCCCTCAATAGGGAATGGGCTCCCAAAGTCCATTTATGCTTTAGGGATAAAGACTGGCTCTACTGTTAGAGGTCCCATATATTGTCTTGGCCTCCTAGCTGGCACCCACATTCAGAGGGCTTGGTTTTGTCCAATGTTGTTTCCCCAGCTCTATGACAAGGGTCTCCATGCACTCACTAGGTCAGGTCAGCTGTTTCTGCAGGTTTCTGCAGCAGTGTCTTGGCTCCTTTGCTCATCCCTCCTCCCTCTCCACAATTAGATTCAAGGAGTATGGTTCAGTGCTTAGCTGTGGGTGCCTGTTTCTGCTTCGAAGAGCTACTGGAAGAAGACTCTAGGAATGGTAACCAAGGTAGACACCAGTCTCATTATAGGGGAAGGGCATCAATGGCATTTTCTCCATCACTGCTTGGATTCTTAGTTGGGGTCATCCCTGTGGATCCCCTAACATTTCCCCTGTGCCAGACCTCTCTCCATACCTGTACTGTCTCCCTCTATCAAGGCATCTCCTTTCTTATCCTCCTCTATTCCTCCCCTGTCCCAGTCCTCTTGTTCTCCTCCCCTCTCCCCTCCTTCCCTTCCCACCTCCTTCCACCCCTGCTCCTTCCTCCCACCTTGTTCAGGGGTTCTTGTACACCTCCCCTTCTTTGAGGGACTATGCAATCTTCTCTTGGGGTCCTCCTTGTATCCTATCTCCTCTGGAAGTGTGGATTGAAGACTGGTAATCCTTTGCTCTATGTCTAAAAATAATATATGAGTGAGTACATACCATGTTTATCTTTTTTGTGACTGGGTTACCTCACTCAGGGTGGTTTCTTCTAGTTCCATCCATTAGCCTGCAAATTTCAACATTCCATTTTTTTTTCTGCTGAGTAGTACTCCATTGTGTAAATGTACCACATTTTTCTCTATCCATTCTTCAGTTGAGGGGCATCTAGGTTGCTTCTACCAGTATTATTTAAATATGTTTAATATGTACTATTAACTTTATGTGTTATGAAAAATTTGAGTTTTGCTTGTATACTTTAAGTTTAGGTAAATAGTATATTGTTGTACAGCATATGCTTATATATTTACATTATGCTTATACAGCACTTAAAATTTAAGGCTCATTTCCATTTCTTTAAATTTTTGGATTCAATTGGTTTCATTTGCTGCATAAAACTAAAATTTTTCAGCAAGGTTTCTCTTGGTGGTAGGCCCCCTATGTGCACATATACTTAATAGATAATTTTGTATATATTCCTTTAGAGACCTGCATGGGAATTTATGTGACATATGCATACACATATCTATAGGCCTGCATTAAAGATGATCCTCCAGGGAAGGCTTAAGCATTGAATCTACCGATGCATGAAACTCTGAATCTACACT